>NC_133658.1:655370732-656028830 GCF_037893015.1 Macrotis lagotis
GTAAATGTCCTTCAATTGGGGAATGGCTTAGCAAACTGTGGCATATGTATGTCGGGACGGGAATTCAGGGAAGCTTGGAGGGATTTGAGTGAACTGATGCTGAGTGAGATGAGCAGAACCAGAAAAACACTGTACACCTAAACAGCAACATGGGGGTGATGATCAACCTTGATGGACTTGCTCATTCTATCAGTGCAACAATCTGGGACAGTTTGGGGCTGTCTGCAATGGAGAATACCATCTGCATCCAGATAGAGAACCATAGAGTTTGAACAAAGTTCAAGGACTATTTCCTTTAATTTAGGGGGGGAAACCAGATATCTTATTGTCTGATCTTGTTATCTCTTACACTTTTTGTTTCTTCCTTAAGGATATGATTTCTTTCTCATCACACTCAATTTAGATCAATGTACAACATGGAAACAAAGTAAAGACCGACAAATTAATTTCTGTGGGGTGGGGGAGGGAAGTAAGTTTTGGAGAAAAATTATAAAACTCAAATAAAATCTTTAAAAAAAAAAGATTATTCAACATGTCACTTACAAAGTATTCCTGCTGAATCATTTTGGCCTTTTCTTCTCATTTTGAGTGAGGAAGGGAGGATTATCTCTACTCCCTTCTACCTCTTCCCTCTGTAGTTAGCTTTTTCTAGGAGGCTAACTGAAAAAGGAAGAAGAGACCTTGATAGTAGGGTTTAGGGAAGGTTTTGTTAAAGGATGGAGGAAATGTGTTTATAGGCCATAAGGAAGGAAGACAGGGAGAGATTGATGAACATCAAGGAGAGAAGAGAAGATGACTGAAATTGGAAGAGCAATATGATACAAAGGTGGAAGGGTATAGGATGAATACAAGTAGAGGAGCTGGCATTAACAAGGAGAAGGATCATGACATCAGAATCTATAAGAGAGAAGGGAGAGCATCATGATGGCAAAGGAGCTCACAGCTAATGGCTTAATTTTCTTGAGGAAAAGGCAGTCTTTAGTTGAGAAGGTAAAAGAAGGGGTGGTGTAGAAGGCTTGAAGAAAAAAAGACTGTCATTTATGACCACAGCCTAGTTTACTAGACTATATTCTTCTCTATCCTCCTGACCACTCATTCTTTGATTTTTTTTTCTTTTATCTATCACTAAAATATGCATATTCCATACTTTTTACACAATTCTGATCCATTTCTTCTTTTTTTTAAAATTTAAGGCAATGGGGTTAAGAGTGACTTGTCCAAGGTCACACAGGTAGGCAATTATTGTCTGAGATCAAATCTGAACCCAGGCCCTCTTAACTCCAGGTGCTCTATACACTGTGACACCTAGCTGTCCCCCAATCCATTTCTAAGACTATCACCTCTATTTGGGCAGTTTCTAAACATTCTTCTCTAACTTGAATAGATCCCCTTAAAATCCAGCCTCACACTTCCAACTATTAACTGCCATTTTTTTAGATTTCTTATTTTTGCCTCAAATTCAGTGTCTACAAAATAATAATCTATACTCATCTGTCTTTCATGTTTTTATAATTATCACAGTCATTTGGGCTAAAAATCTAAGTCATTTTTTAAATATTAAGTTAGAGGGAAGAAGTAGCATACAAACTCCATTATTTCATTCTTCATAATGTTTTCTGTTCAACTTCACTATAGAAGTCCTAGTTTCAGACCCTCAGGACTGTTTAAACTGTTATAGACTCTTATATCCATAATCAAATATGAATGTTGCTAATGAGATTTATCTTCTTAAATTAATGCTTTTAACCACATTTTTCTCCTATACAAAACCTTTTAATTACTCTCTGCAGCTTGGTGGAGAAAATTCAGATTCCTTAATCTGGCATCCAGGGCTTCTACCATTCCTATTTATTTTCAATTTTATCTTCAAGTATTCTTTTCTAAAAAAAAAATAAAATAACAACTCTCTGCTCTATCAAGTTCAACTGGTGATCCTTTGTCTTAATGTTCTTGTACTTATATATCATTCGAGGTAAAGTTCCAGCTCCTTCCTAGACTAATGGGATCTCAATTTCTTCTGAATCCATGGAACTTACTGTCTATGTATATCATTTGGTCACTAATCCTGCATTTCTCTCTAACACAACACCCATTATGTTTTTATATCATTTTTTCATTTGTTAATATCTTTCCTCCTTAATTAGGTTGTAAGGACTTTAATTTCAGAATAATCATACTTCTTTGTATTACTCTCCCTCCAGTACCTTGCAGATAAAGGAACTCAAATATGTGATTGCTGATACCACTCAATTGCTTAAAAATTTCAATTGTACTGTTAGTCTCAGGTCAACAGGCATTTATTCAACACCTACCATGTGCCAGCAAAAGCAAATTGAAGTCAACAAGCCTACTTTGAAGAGTTAGTCTTCAAGGACTGCCTCAGTCCTGCCACTATTGAAACTTGAACTTAAATGAACACATCACTAGGGTCAAACCTTTGGTGTTGCTGCAATACCCAGTGCAGCACTCAATCTTTTAACTTCATCTTGTGCCTTGTCTCCTTCTTCCTTAACATCTCTCAGTTGCTTATATAAATTTATGACTTCCAGATGCATCTCCTTCAGATCTTGTGAATGTTCTTCCCCTAGTGCATTCAGCTGATCTCTCAGATAAACTATTGAACAATATAAAACCATGCACCACCATTATACCCAAAACAAGCATTAGAAAGAAGAAATAAAACAAAACACTAGCATATCAAGAGCTAAGGCAAATATCAAGCTTCTGCTCTCATTTTTTTCTCTATATATACCTGAATTTTGTGGTTTCAACTCTTTTTTAATCTGAAGTTGTGAGATTTTCGCCTTCAGATTTTGCATGATGTTTTCTAGATGGAACATACGATTCACCAGAGATTCACAATTCTTCCACACAACATTATTTTCTTCCACAAGCATTATTCTCTCCCTGGCCTGGAGAGGATGAATGATCTTCTGGTTCTCAGAATCCTCTAAAGGTATTGCAGAAAAAGTCTGAAGACTAATTAAAAAAAGTAAACTTCTGTAAAATTTACAGTGCAAGTTTTAGTTATTTTGAAGTCAGCACATATAATCATGAAAATGGCTATAATTTGTATCCTAAACATTACCAGACAAATTAGCTAAAGAACAAATTAGCTAATGATATTCTTAACACTTCAATGAAATGCAGAACAGAGGAACAAAACAATGTGGTAGACAGAACTTGGACCCCAGTAAGATCTGTGTTCTAGACCCTAGGCAAATAATGTAATCTCTCTGAGCCTCAGTTTTTCTATCTGTAAAATAAGGATAACATCTGGTTGTAAACTATTCTCTTATTACTATTTTCCCATGCTTCTCTAAATTATTTATGTGATTTCTTTATATATAGGTCATATTTTTGCTTGATGTTTATTTGGTATGGGTATGAAGTTAATATCTTCCATACTGCTATCCAATTTTCCCTTGAGGTTTTTATCAAACAGTGAATTCTTATCCAGTTACCCAGGAGTCTTTGTTTTTATGGAACATAAGGTTACAATATTTGTTTACTTCCAAATGTTTTGTTTTGCCTTCTTGTATACTTAATCTATACCACTGATTGATCTATTTTTAACCAATACCGATCTGTTTTGGGCATTACTACTTTGTATAGAGTTTTCGATTTGGTGTTATTACTAGGTCCCCTCCATTTCCATTTTCCCCATTGTTTTCTTTCACCTTCTTGAATTTTGTTATTATTTTTCTAATTCTATAAAGTAATCTTTTGGAAGTCTGATTGGCATGGCATTGAATTTATAATTTAGGTAGCAGTGCCATTTTTTCATTTTAAGTCATTCTCATGAACAATTAATATTTCTTCAATTATTTAGTACTGTCTATTTTTGTAAATAGTACTTTGTAGTTGTATTTATATAGTTCTTCTGCATTTCTTAGTAGGTAGACTACCAATTATTTTTTTTTTTTAGTTTTTTTGCAAGGCAAACGGGGTTAAGTGGCTTGCCCAAGGCCACACAGCTAGGTAATGATTAAGTGTCTGAGACCAAATTTGAACTCAGTTACTCCTGACTCCAGGGCCGGCGCTTTATCCACTATGCCACCTAGCTGCCCAGACTACTAAGTATTTGAAAAAGTCTTGTAGTTATTTTAAATGGGTTAACTATTTTGGAAAGCAATTTGAAATTAAATACAAAAAGTTATTACAATGCTTAGTGACCCAGTTGTACTCCTGCCTATACTTGAAAACAAAGAAAGAGGTAAAGGTCCTATATATGTACAAAAATTTTATGGCAGGATTTTTGGTGCTATTATCTATCTAACTTACTACTGCCAACTGAAAAAGTAAAGATAACCTTCTGACAAATATATATGGTCAAGCAAAACAAATTCCCATTTTGTCCGTGTTCAAAAAAGTCTCATCAAAGGATATGCAGGGGTGGCTAGGTGGCGTAGTAGATAAAGCGCCGGCCCTGGAGTCAGGAGTACCTGGGTTCAAATGCGGTCTCAGACAATTAATCATTACCTAGCTGTGTGGCCTTGGGCAAGCCACTTAACCCCGTTTGCTTTGCAAAAACCTAAAAAAAAAGGGGGGGGGGAGTGCGGCTAGGTGGCGCAGTGGATAAAGCGCTGGCCTTGGAGTCAGGAGTACCTGGGTTCAAATCTGGTCTCAGGCACTTAATTACCTAGCTGTGTGGCCTTGGGCAAGCCACTTAACCCCGTTTGCCTTGAAAAAAAAACCCTAAAAAAAAACCTTAAAAAAAAAGGATATGCAAAGGCAATTCTCAGATGAAGAAATTAAAGCTATCTTTAATTACATATAAAATGTTCTAAATCATTATTTATTAGAAAAAAAGGCAAATTAAAACAACTCTGAGATACCACCTCACGCCTATAAGATTGGCCAACATGGAAAATGATAATTTTAGAGGGGATGTGGGAAAACTGAGACACTAATGCATTGTTGTTGTTGTTTTCTCAAGGCTTTGGGGTTAAGTGACTTGCCCAAGGTCACACAGCTAAGTAATTATTAAGGCCAGATTTGAACTCAGGTTCCTCTTGACTCTAGGGTCAGTGCTCTAGCCACTGCACCACTTAGCTGCCTCCACTAATGCATTGTTGATGAAGTTGTGAACTGATCCAACCTTGCTGGAGAGAAATTTGGAACTATACCCAAAAGGCAATAAAACTGCTAATTCTTTGACCCAGAAATACCACTGCTAGATCACAAAGAAGCAATTAGCACTGCTAAATCATAAAAATATTTATAGCAGTCCTTTTCATGATGGCAAAATGTTGAAAATTGAGGGGATGTCCATAAATTGAGTTACAGTTGAATGAATTGTGTAATATGAATGTAACACTAGTTACTAGTCAGGATTTCTAGAAAAGACTTGTATGAACTGATGGGTGATGATGAACTATGGTGGACTTGTACATTTCAGCAATATAGTAAAGACAATTCTAAAAGAGTTGTGATGAAAAATGCCATTCATATCCAGAGAAGGAATTGTGGAGTTTAAATGCAGACCAAAGCTTACTATCTTCAATTTTTAAAAGTTGTCTTATGTAATATATCTTTTTTTCTCTCTAATGCTTTTTTCTTTATTGATCTGAATCTATATTTAGCATATTTATATGTATAGCTTATTTAAGTTTGCTTTCTGCAGGGGGGAGGAAAGAAAGGGAGAAAAAAAATCTTGCAAAAAATGAGTTGAAAATTACCATCACATTTAGTTAGAAAAATAAATGTTTATCCATTCAAAAAATGTGTTTCATTCTGCATCCATTCTGAGTCCATCACTTCTCTATGAGTAGGCAGATAATAGTCTTCATAACTGTTACTTTGGAATCATGATTGATCCTTGAATTGATAATTATCTGACTTTTCAATGTTGTTATTGTACAAATTAATCCAATCATTTCACTCTGCATTAGTACACGAGAGTCTTTCTCATGTTTCTTTAAAACCATTTTTTAAAATAAGTTTTTAGGTCACAATAGCTTCCCATTGAACTCATAAATTAAAATTTGTTTAGTCCTTACTCAACTGATGAGCATTCCCTTAGTTTCTAGTTTATTGCCATTCCTTTTCCTTGAGCTATAATTATAGACTCTTGAAGCATAATTCCAAATTGTGTTTCAGAATGGCTGGACAAATTCACAGCTCTATCCATAGTGCATTAATATATTTGTTTTCCTACAACCCCTCTGATAGTTTCCATTTTTGTTCTGTTTCCCAATCTGATGAGTATGATGTAGAACCTCAGAATGGTTTTAATTTTGCATTTTTCCATATTAGTTTATTTAGAATATTTCTATAGTTATTGATGGTTTAAATTCATCCTTTGAAAACTGCCTTTTCATATCCTGTGATGGAATGTTATTGTTCTATAAAAGATTTGAAGGAGGATTTGGAAAAAAACCTAGACTACATAAATTGCTAAAGTGCAGAACACTATACACAGTAAAAACAATATTGTACAATGACTATCTATGAATGATTGGTACTCTTAGCAATACAATGATTCCAGGCAATTCTAAAGGAATGATGATGGAAAATGCTATAGCATTTTATATGCCTCAGGAGAAAGAATTGATAGTATCTGGATACAAAACAGAGGCTATTACTTTCCCTCCTCCCTCCTTCCCTTTCCCTCTTCCCTTCTTCCTTTTCTTCCTGCCTTCCTATATGTGAAAAACACATATATGTACACACACACACACACACACATATATATATATATATTTATGTATATATATATATTTCTTATATGTGAAAGTTTTATCAATTCGCTTATGACTCATTAGTTGAGCACTTTTGAAAGAAAGGGCTGAGCTGAGTTGTGTATGATGGAGTGATTAAAAAAACTGAAGGGAGAGATAAAAAGTAATTATTTCATACAAATGAGGCATGAAAAGAATTGATACTGAAGAAGCAAGTGAGAATGGAGGGCTGGTAGTGTTGAAACCTTACTCCCAACTAGAAATAGGTTATAAAGGAGGAACTTTTAGAATTGTGTGTAGATTAAGAATTAGGAAGGGAGGGAATAAGGGCAAAGCTCTTAGATTTTGGTGGAGGGTGGGAAGAGAAATAGGGAGAGACACTTAGAACTGTGGGTAGAATTAAGGAATAAGAAGGCAAAGTAGTGGGTAGAAGTTAATTAGACTAATGAGGAGAAATAGGGTAAGGCAGGAGGAAAGTGAGGAAAAATAGGATGGAAAGAAATACACAAGTAATTATAACTCAGAATGTGAATGATCTTACTTATAAAATGGAACTGGACAGCAGAATGGATTAAAAATTTGAATTCAACAATATATCACTTTCAGGAAATACAATAAAAGAGAAATGCACAGAGATAAAATAAAGTAAAATTTATTATTTAAAAAAAGCAGGAATAGTGATCAGGCTCTCAGAACTTTAAAGCTAAAATAAATTTAATTAAAAGAGGAAACTATTGCTACCAATTTTGTTCATTATTGTGCTACATCATTTAAAGGTATGACAATATAAAATGTCATCCTCCAATAGATGAATGATCAAAGGATGCGAATAGGCTGTTTTTCTGATGAAGAAATCAAGACCCTATCTAATCATATGAGAAAATACTCTAAATCGTTATTGATTAGAGAAATGTAAATTAAAATAACTTTGAAAAATAACACCTATCAGGTGGGCTAAAAGGAGAGATGTTCTTTAGTTGGGAATGTCTAAAGAAGCTGTGCTATATGATTGTGAAAGAAAACTGATGTGATATAAGAAATGATGAGCTGGTTGATTTAGAAAAACATGTAAAGAGGCAGGTAGATGTAGTAGATAGAACATAGGTCCTGGAGTCAGGAGGATCTGAGTTCAAATCCAACCTCAGACACTTAATAATTACCTAGCTGTGTGACCTTGGGCAAGTCACTTAACCCCACTGCCTTGCAAAAATCAAAAGAAGAAAAAAAAGAGAGAGAAAAACATGGAAAGACTTGGATCTATGAAAGAAAATGCTACTGTACTCCAGAAGAAGAAGAAGTAACATAGAAATGTGCATAAAATGGTCTTATATATATGTGCACACATATATTTGTGTATAGAGGTGTGTAAATATATATATATATATTTGCATATAATTGTAGCTTTCTATAGGGTAGGGGAGGGAGGAAGAAAAAATAAAAGTACACAGAGGACAAGAGAAAACTTAGAAGCACAGAAAAAGCTAGGCTGCTTTGACAACAATGTATAGGGAATCTATGAAATGGATTTTCATGAAATGGAAATTTATTGTTTTTATATTGAATTCCCTCTTATGTTCTGCTGTATATTTGGAAATGATCCTTTTTCTTTCCTGGTTTTATATTTAAGTTTAAAATGAAAAAAATTTAAAAAAATAAAATGATCTGTTTGTTCTGAATTGTGACAATTGTTTTACTTGTAAGAATGCCAAATCTATGATTATTGTTCAATCCAATCAAACTTATGGCCTATTAATGTACTGAAGTGTTTTGTGCTAGAGGTTACTGTTGAACTAGAGATTATTGAGAAACTTCTCAATGACTTCAAGATTAATTTTGATATTCTCAGCTTTATAATTAACAAGTAAAATAATCAGGAAATCAATCCTAATAGCTACAGCTTAATCTGAAAGTATGAAATATATAATTGCTACAAAATATATGGTATATTTTCTAACAATGAAGCCTACTACTTAGTTGTTTGATATATTCTTTACAATGTCTCTTAAGATAAGAAATTTAAAATCTAGTTGAGTAAAATATACAAACAACCTCCTTTATCCCCAAGAACAGTTATCAATTAAGGTAAGAATTACAAAATTATTGAAATTAAACACAAAACTATTAAGTGAATATAGAGTTAAAAAGTTTTAATGAGGTCAGGCTATTTGAGAAAGGTTTCTTGGACAAGGGAGCTTTGAGGTGGAGAGAGGGAATGGAGAGAATGAGATTGGTGGAGAGGTAAAAAGAAACTATTTTATACTGAGATGTATAATTAATTAATTAATGGAAGTGAAATTAATAAATTAATGAAATAAATATAATTTATATTTATAATTATAATAAATATAATGAAATAAATATAAATGAAATTAATGAAATAAATGGAATTGAGAATGAACAATTTGTATTTAGAAGATGTATGAATGAAATGAGTTGGAATATGAAGGAAAGATACAGGGGAACCAATGGAATGTTAGGTTGAGTGAGATGGACAATAAGGAAATATTTTTGATTCCTGAAAATGGGAAGGATATGATAAAAATAGTATTTGAGGAAAAGGGGAAAGAGGGAATAATTTATATGGTGTCTTCTTTGTGGCAGGCATTTTTACAAATATCTCATTTGTTCCTTAGAATAACCCAGCAAGGTAGGTGCTATTAAAAATCCCCTCTTATAATTGAGGAAACTGATGAAGAGAGAAGTTGAAGTGATTTGCCCAGGGTCCCATTACTAGTGAATGTTTGAGGTGAATTTGAACTCAGATCTTTCCTGATTCCAGGGACAGCATTCCATCCACTAAGTCAACAGATGACCTTGATTCATTTTCTTAATAAGTTTCTAAGAAACTGGGCTTTCCAACTGCTTCAAGCATTTTTCTCTCCCTCAAAACCTCTCCCCAAAATAAATTTCTAAACTATAGCTTTTACTTTATTTTATTAAAGGAATGAGTGATCAATAAAGTCCTATAAACTAAACAAATCTAGTTAATCTCATATTACCTTTGTCTATCCAAACCTAACATTATTAGGTCATTTATTAAGGTATTTGATTGCTCTTCTGCTCTTCTCATTCTCTTTTGAAATACAGAGAATGCTTCAGTAGTTGTAGCATTGTTGTTCACCGGGGAAAGGATTGGTCTGGTTGTTGTAATATTCAAATCCATCTGTAATTAAAAAATGACAACATTCATATCATTGGACCAGTGATAACTGTTTATGATACTTGGTGGGTACTTTCCTTTTAACAATATTACACTCACTAGAAAAATATCCTGTACCTTAGGTTTCTCGGAAACCATGGCTATTATTAGCTGGCTGTGTCTGTTCTCGAAGAGGACCAAAAATGACAACACTGTGTTAAGTCAAACTGCAGTGTGTCCAGACGTGGTTGATCAGAAGAATACAAGTTAGGAAATGCTCTACCAAAGGTCACTCACAAATTTGGGATGGATTCTCTAAATTTGCAGATCAACAGCTTCCTCCCAGACCCTGCAATTCTGCTTTGTTCATAGAACCCAGGGCCTTCTCTGGTGAGGGCATGCCAATGCTAACTAATCCCTCCTACACCAGTGCCTTCCATGCTGCACATGGTTCATAAGAGAGACTTTGAGAGTGTTGCCATGACATAGTCACACAAAGGTGGTCATGTCACACACACACACACACACACACACACAAAACTAAAACTCTTGTTCCAGCCCAACCCCCTAATTTTAGAGATGAGGGAAAAGAGGTCTTACATAAGCAGTATCACCACGGGGGCTCAAACTCAAGACTTCTGACTCCCAGATCCCGATCTAGGGTCTGTACTGCGCAGGCCCAATATTGTTGTTTTTTAATTATTAGTTTACATATACAATATGCGCAAGAGCGTGTTACTCGTGTTTCTAGTTGCCACTCTTCCTGCGGAGTTATTCCTTCTTTGGCAGTTCTTGGGCGGGTCAGGGGTCAGGGGTCAGGGAGCTTTGACCGAGCCGGGCCTCACAGGCGGAGTGTCTGGCCGGGCTCGGGCCGGGTCCTCCTGACCGGCGGCCGCGGCCAGGACGGCCCCGCGCCCTCGGGCGGGCCCCTTCCTCTCCCTGGGCCTCAGTTTCCCCATCTGTGCGCGAGAGGCTACTCCTGACCACCGTCCGTCGCGGAGCCGGGGAGGCCCCGCTCTCCTGGCGTCCGGCCCTTCCCCCACCCCTGGGCGCCGGGGCACGGCGCGGGGGGAGGGGCGGAGTCCACACTCCTCATGCCCAGCCCCCCCAAGCCCCAGCACGCTCACCCAACGACCGACCGAGGATCCTTTTTGGCTCTATTAACATTACTTGTGTCCGAGGCTGCTTCAAGCACCACTTCGAACAAACCGCTCTACCGGCATGGGGCCCCGCGCATGCGCGAAGCGCCCTCTCGCCCGGAGCATCCTGGGAACTGTAGTTCTCACGCGACTGACTGGAGCAAAGGGAGCATTTGATGCTCTGGCGCGTGGTCCGGGGCCCCGTGGGCAACTCTGCGAGCTCCTCCCTTGGAATGGATGTTTGCTCTCTCCTGCGGTGCGACCCGTGATAGACCGGGGGTGGTGGGCTTCTGCATGAAGCTCTCTTCCCCTTCAACTGCTTAGGCCTTTCCTCTCAAACCACCACTTTTTATGACTGCTTAGACAACAAACCAGCATTAAGTGATTAGATGGCGCAGTGGGTAGAGCGTCAGGAGGACCTCACTTCTTCACCCTCATTGCCTCGCACCCAAGGCCATCTCCGGTGGTCCTGATCCATGTTCAGCCCATTGGATGGCTCCGGAGGAGACAGTGAGACTGGTGACTCAGCACAGTCCTCCCCAATTCCACAGTCCAATCCAAGTCATGACCTCATGGTCTTTGAGAAAGGAAGATCATCATTATCACTAGGTGACTGCTTTGTGGCGGTGTGTACATTAACACACCTGTCTATAAAGTATAAAAAGACATTCATTAAGCACCTACTTTGTTAGAGTGTATGTGCACATATGTATTTAAACTATAAATAGCATATAAACATTTATTAAATGCCTATTTTGTTACTGTGTGTATATGTCTATGCAATATAGGATGGCAGATATAAGTTTATATTAACTTTACTTCTATTCTCTCTATATTTTTATATGTTCTAGTTGTCCTTCCCAGTTAAATGAGGAGATTAGATGATCTCTTAGATTAATTCTTAGATTCTCTAACTCTAGATACTGTGTTTTAAAGTGTTTTGTGTTTTAAATTGTGTTTTTAAGTTTTGCCAATTCCATAAAGCCTGAAATTAGAGAAATATTTCTAGTAGTAAGAGGGAGGCTTGTCTGGTAGATCATCCCATGGCTGATGCATACTAATGAAGAAGGAATTTAACTCCCTCCCCCCTCCCAAGTCCTAATGATATGCTCAAAAAGGAAAAGGTTTTGTCTTGTTTTAAAGTTCTCACTGATTCTGTGGATCGTTCTCTTTGACTTCAGGGATCAGTCATGAGGACTTATCTGGGAGTCAAATGAATAATATATATAAAAGCAGTAGACATTTAATAATCGTGTATTCCCTTTCTCTTTATGAATGAATTGTCTTGTCTCAGTGCTTAAGACCTTAAGGATTGAATCCACTAGTAGCTGGGAACAGTGGCTCCCAACCATGTTTAGCCAGAACGCCAGAGCAATGTGGTCCCACCAGAAGGAGATCAGGAGGCAGACAACTTTCCACACATGCTTCAAGGGATCCTCTTCTCCTAATGCAATTATAGGAAACTTGTCCCGTTAATAATCAACTTGCTAAAAAAAACCAACCTCTACTTTTTTTAATGAGCCCATTTTTTTTATTTTTACAGGGTAATGGGGTTAAAAAGTGACTTGCCCAAGATCACACAGTTAAAGTAAGTATTAAATGTCTGAGGTCACATTTGAACTCGGGTCTTCCTGACTCCAGGGCCCATGCTCTATCCACTGCCACTTAACTGCCCTGACCAAAAAAAATTGAGGCAGGGAATGATAAGGAGAAAAAGAAGCTGAGGTAGAGATAAATTAATTCATAACCTGGATAATTAACCCCTGGTTGACTGAGAATGGATTAAACAATTCCATTTTAACAACTTAAATTTTTTTTCTTAAGTACATACACACAAAACCAAACCAAAGCACTCACTTCTTCATAAGGAATAGGTTGATATTAATGAATGAAACCTTCATTTTTGTTATTCAGTTGTTTTCAGCTGTGTCTGGCTCTTCATGACCCCATTTGGGATTTCCTTAGCAAAGACCATAGTGATTTCCATTTCCTTTTCCAGCTCATTTTAGGGATGAGGAAACTATAAAAAACATTAAAGTTATTATATATACAGCAAAGCTGCAATTATTTGGAGAGATCTTGAGGTATATCTATCAGTTTAAAAAACCCTGTGTAGTGAAAGCACAATATGTTTTTGATTTTTTTGTGATGGTGGAAGAAACATATTACCACTCCCAGTATAATTAATGCAAATCCATCTTCTCCCTTGAGCCTAGAAGAGAAGCACTTCTTTACAGTAATGAATGCAAGCAGATCTAAGATGAGTCATCAATTACTTAGCAACCTAGGACTTGATTGAATTGACCTAACTATGCTTGCCTTCTTTTATTAGATCCCTTTTCAGAGAAATTCTACTACAAGAGTGTACATCAAACCACAGCTGTAAACTCTATCAATCCTGTTAGTGTGGTATTAAAAGGAAAAAATAAAAACCCTATAAATCATTCAGGAAACCTCAGGCATTTCAGCAGAAAGGATCTAATAAAACTGTTAAGATGAGAACTGAAAAGCATTTCAGTCAATAGAGGGAGCCAATTATATTCTCATTATACAGATATTTTCCTGCAACTGATTTTCAATTATCCGTAATCATAGGGGAGAAAGTTAACACAAATAATAGCTCACAGATAATCTTCCCACCGCAGTTGAACATTTATGTCACCTTTCTCCCTAAAGAATTTTTTTTACTAGAAATGCTAACAAGAAGCCTGATTGACTAATTTTAAGATTTCTTTTATTTTATCCATCCAAGTAATATGACCTAATTAAAATGACTAGAAGGCAGGAAATGGTAAGAAGAAAAAGAAGCTGAGGTGGAGATAAATTAATTCATAACCTGGATAATCAACCCCTGATTGAGTGAGAATGAACTAAACAATTCCATTTTAACATCTTAAATAATTCAAAATCCCCTAAAAGAAAATTTTTCTTTATTTTTGTTTTTGTTAACCCAGTTAATAATTGTTAGATCAATTATTTTCATACTTTTTAAGTTTATGAAACTCATTTGAATTGGTTTTCATATGACTGTGATAGGGTTGGGGTCCCTGAAGATGGTTAACACACACCAATTAAAAATGTTTACCCTTTTTCATGGAAACCCCTAGAGATTTGGTTTGGAAGTTGATTTGAAAACCAACTCTACAAATAAAGACTGAAGTGCTAATGTATCAAAGTCGAAAGCACAATATGTTTTTGTATCAATGTCAAACTAGAGAATCTTGTTTTTATTTCTTCTCAAGGTGAACAAGAAAGTTATTAAAATTTACTGTCATATCATTTCTTCTTATATTTCTTTCCTCTTGAATTTTCAATTTTATGTAATTGTAGACTAAGAAAAGCTATACTCTTCTCTTAGTGACATAATGATTTAGGATTTGCTTAATTTGAATATTATAAAATTTGTATTTTTCCCCATTTTCCTCATATTAAACTTATACTTTAAATGTAGCTCTAACGCCAAGTATCTTCAAGTCTTTACCTTATTGAGAGGTTAGGAAAGATCAAAATTTCTAAACTTTTATTCATTCATTCATTATGATACAAGTATTGTTCTTTTAATTGGTTCTCTTATACTCCAGAACTTACCCTGGAGAATATGTACTGCCTGTGATTTCTATTTTTTTTTTTTAATATATAGCTGGAAAAATTTCAGAGATGTTTTATTTTGCTTTTGGCATTTGTTTTTTAATTATATATTTATTCAAAACTTTAAAATCTTACAATAAAATGGGTATTTCCATCTTTATTGTAGAAAAGAATAAAAAGAATGTACATCAAATTGTCTATCACCAGTATGGACAGGTTGCTTTCCTTTTTAATTATGTAGGGACAACCTACAGCTTTCAAAGTTGTCCTACTTGTCTGTGCCTCTTCTTGACCTAGGGAAGAATCAGAAATAATAAGTTAGTGAATATGATTACTTATTATTTCCATTTAAGTAAATGCAAGATATTTTTTCAGAGTTTTTGATTAAGGGTCTACGATTTCAAAGAGGGACTCTTAACTATTTCCAACTATTTCTGTGAAGATCTGAGAAAAGCAAGCTACCAAAGGTTATCTCAGCTGCTAGTTTATGTCTTTTAGACCCATCAACTGAAATTGTTGCTCATTCAACATTCTTCCATTCATCAAATATTTATTTGTTTAGTAATGTCAGTTTTGTCTGACTCTTCATAACCCCACTTTGGTTTGTTTGGGGGTTTTTTTGGCAAAAATACTGAAGTGATTTCCCATTTCCTTCTCCAGCTCATTTTATAGTTGAAGAACTGAGACAAATGGAGTTTAGATTTGTTCAAGGTCACAAAGTACTAAGTGTATGAAGCCAGATTTGAATTCAGAAAGACAAATTTTCCTGACTCCAGGCCCAGCACTCTATCCTCTGCATCACCTAGCTGTCCTATGAAAAAAAAACCTATTTTTCAAGTGCTTGATATGTACAAAGCACTGGGCCTTTAAGCACTAAATACAAAGAGAAATGATGACAGATTTTGTCCTCACAGAGCTTACAATCTGATGTATAAATGATTATAATATAAGAGGAAAAATGATATTAAGCCTATAAGAAAAAACAAAAGAGCACTAAGGAGGCAGAGTAAATTGTCTGTCAGTTAATCATCCAACAAGTATTTAAAATTTTGTTTCAATAATTTGTCCCTCTTATTCTTTTCCCATCTCTAAATGAGCAAATGAAAAATAAAAACTTCGGGGGCAGCTAGGTGACACAGAAAATAGAACACCAATCCTGGAGTCATGGGGACCTGAGTGCAACTCCGACCTCTCCAGAGCCTGGCATTGGTGACAAGAAAATATAACAAACATTCCTTTGTTGAACAGCACCCCACAAGTCTCCAGCTTATTTCTCCTTCCTCTGGTTTCTCATAATGCCAAGCCTAGAGTTGCTGGTATCTTTGTGTTCTCTTCCCATTATCTATCCTCTCCTTCCTAAATACAATCCTCTTATCATTGTAAGATCATTGAGAACAGGTCTTCCATTGGATTTCTATCCTGATCACTTTGCAAATGGTAAATACTTAACAATTTTGGAAGCCTAGTTTCTTACACTGTTGCGGTTTTCTTTTTAAATTACCCATTACTAGGTATTATTTCTAGCATCCTGGCCAAGCAAAGTTAAATAGAATTAGCTTGGGCAGAATTTGGTATTTAGCAGAAGTTTGGAAAACATTTGAAACCTGATTAAGAATTACAAAGATGGGGCGGCTAGGTGGTACAAGTGGATAGAGCACTGGCCCTGGAGTCAGGAGTACCTGAGTTCAAATCCGACCTCAGACACTTAATAATTACCTAGCTATGTGGCTTTGGGTAAGCCACTTAACCCCATTTACCTTGCAAAAACCTAAAAAAAAAATTACAAAGACTATGTGTTGTGATATTATTAGTATTATATTTCTTTTTTTTTCTGGGCCAGTATCTTACTTATTTAATTTTATTTTTCCCCCAGTTACATGCAAAAACTAAGTTTCAACATTTATTTCTGAAACCTTGAGTTCTGAATTCTCTTACTTCCTCCCCACCAATTCCCCCTCAATGAGAAAGTTTCAACAGGTTATGCATAGAGAAAGAAAAATGTATACTCATGAAAAGCAGTACTATAATACCTATGTTGTAAAAGTAAATATAACACTCCCTCAAAAAAGAGAAACCTCAAGAATAATAAAATTTTAAAAAGTATTCAGACACCATTGGCTCTGTCCTTGGGATGGATAGTAGTCTTTATCATAAATCCTTCAGAGTTGTTTTGGGTCACAGTATTGCTGAGAAAAAGTAAGTCATTCATAGCTGATCATCTTGCAATATTGCTGTTACCCATTGCATCTACTCATGTAATTTTTTTTTTTAACTGAGAGAATTCTATTCATCATTTTCTATAACAGAATAGCATTTCATCTTAATCACATACTACAATTTGTTCAACCCTTTCCAATCACTGGACATCTCCTCAATCTCCAACTCTCCACTGCCAGAAAAGAACTGCTAAAAATATCCCTAGGCATATTGATTCTTTTCTTCCTGTATTTCATCTCTTCCAGAATAAAAACCCAACAGTGGCATTGGTAGGCCAAAAATTTTATAGCCCTTTGGACATATTTCCAAATGTTTATAGAACTGTTGAATCATTTCACAACTCCCCCAACAGTGTATTAATATTCAATTGCCCTCCATCCCTTCCAACATTCGTCATTTTCTTTCTGTCCAATCTTAGGTATAAAGTAGTACCTTCGAATTGTTCCAGCTCACATTTCTTCTGTCAGTAATGAGTTAATATATTTTAAAAAATGATTTAAATAGATTGAATTGATAATACTGTATTTTTCAAAGACCCTGTTAGTATGTGATCCATTATAACTTTCCTGCCACCACCTAACCCCCTCCAAAAAAAATCTCTGTTGAAGAATAGTTAGTGATTGAAATATTAGTTTATGACACAAAATAAAGATTTAAACACTGTTTCTTTTTCTTTGGTCATGGAAGACATAACATCTCTTGAAAACTTGCTAAAAAAGTACATAAAGAGGGGTGGCTAGGTGGCGCAGTGGATAGAGCATCAGTCCTGGAGTCAGGAGTACCTGAGTTCAAATCCAGCCTCAGACACATAATAATTACCTAGCTGTGTGGCCTTGGGCAAGCTACTTAACCCCCATTGCCTTAAAAAAACTTTTTTTAAAAGTGCATAAAGAATTGTTTTGGGGGACGTCAGGCCAAGATGGCGGAGAGAAGACAGGCACAGTTCTAGAGTCTCCTTATCTCTTCCCCATCTATCACATGAAACAAACCTCTTAGAGGATGTCCGACTCACGGAACCCAGAGAGAGAAGCTAGGAGAAAGAACATCTACCTCAGGATCTGTCTCCTGCTGCAGCTTTGGTAGAATTCAGGCAGGTGAGTCTGGGCTCAGAGGGAGGATCAGCCCCAGATCAGCCAGATTAACAGCTGAATTGGAACTGGGAGTCTGAGGGCCGGAGATTGGGACCTGCTGGATCAGTGGTGGAGCTGAACAAAAGGGGCTTGGATCTGCGGGGAAGCAGAGGCACTGGTGTTGGTGCTGTCCCCCTGGAGCTTGGGGACGGGGCTGTGGTGAGAGGTCTGGTACAGGAGAGCTGCAGACACCATCCCTGGGGTCCTCTGGTCTGCGAAACTCTGAATCCATGCCTCCATTGCACTGAGGCCTCCTTCCAAACAAACAGTTGCAAACTACTTCTGCCTCAGGCCCAGGTGTGTGAGCCCAAGAACCAGCCCAGCTGCAGAATGACCTCAGGCCAGGGTAAAGCCCACCATTGATTGAAGGCAAAAGAATTCAATAGTTCCAACTCCTCCCTTCAGGCAAAGGGAGAAGGCCTCCCAACCCAGATCACAGACACTCCAGACAGGGCAACCAGCACCTCCTACTGGCCAGCCAGAGAAACTGCACTCAGTAAAGCCTTTAGTGATCCCAAGCCCAGGTGAACCAGCCCCCCCCCCCAACTCAAGGTCTTAGCATAATGAAGAAGGGTCAGCAGAAAGGTGGATCCATAGAAAAATTCCTGGAAGGGAAAGACCCCAACTCAGAGAGACCTGGAACCTCTGAGGAGAATACAATCTTGTCTCCAGCACAGAAAGACGTCCTCGAAGAAATAAGGAAGGAGCTTAAAAATTTGGGAGAGACAATTAATACCTTGCAACAAGAAAACAAAACCTTAGAAAGTACAATTGGACAAACATAAAAGGAGAATAAATCTCTCAGATCATCAATTGGACAATTACAAAATGAGAATAATTGAGATCCTCAAATGAGCAAATGCAAAAAGAAATTAATTCTCTCAAAACCTCAATTGGTCAAATGGAAAGCTCTTTCAAAAGTAGAATTGACCAATTGGAAAAGGAATTGCAAAACATTAATGAAGAAATCTCCTCCCCCCCAAAAAATAATGGAGTCTACAGAAACTAATGACTCCACGAGACAGCAAGAGTCAGTTAAACAAAATCAAAAAATAGAAAAAATAGAAGAAAATGTAAAATACCTCAACAACAAAACCACTGACCTTGAGAACAGATTGAGGAGGGGCAACCTGAAAATTATAGGATTTCCTGAAAACATTGAAGAGAAAAAAGCCTGGACTTAATATTACAGGATCTAGTGATGGAAAACTGCCCTGATATCATGGAATTGGAGGGCAAAGTAGTTATTGAAAGAGGACATTGTTCCCCACCAGAAAAAGATCCTAAAATGAAAACACCAAGGAATGTTGTGGCCAAACTGCAGAACTATCAGATAAAAGAGAAAATCCTGCAAGCAGCCAGAAAGAAACAATTTAAATATCAAGGAGCCACAGTAAGGATCATGCACGACCTGGCTGCATCAACATTAAGGGACTGAAGAGCCTGGAACGAGATATTTCAAAGAGCAAGGGAGCTTGGAATGCAGCCAAGAATCTACTTTCCCTCAAAGCTGAGCCTTCTCTTCCAGGGAAAAAGATGGACATTTAACGAAATGGAAGAATTCCAAAAATTTCTGATGAAAAGACCAGAGCTAAACAGAAAATTTGGACATCAAACAGGAGGTTCAAGAGACACATGAAAAGGTAAAAAAAAGGGGGGGGGCAGTAAAAGAAAAAAAAATGCAATCCAGTAAGTTAGTTGAAACTGACTATATCCCAGCATAGGGGAAAAAAAAAAAGGATTCTCATAAACCTTGAGAAATGTAACTCTTAACAGAGAGAATACACCTTGCCAGAAATGATGGACATTCATGACCTATCCATGAGACTACTATCTAATGGGATGTAACTGACTTTAACCCCATTTGGGAGAAAGACTCTAATAACTCTCAGGGATTTTGACTCTATTGGATAGAATATACAGAACTAGAAGGGACAGACACTCAGAATTTTCTATGACTTAGATAGAATGATCTAAAAAAAACACTACCGCCCTAAAAAGGGGGACAGGAAAGAGACTGGATGAGGGAGGGGATTGAATGGGGAAAATCTCATTACACTAAGAGGTACAAAAAACCTATGGTAATAGTGGGGAAGAAGGGAGCAGAGGAGAAACACCTGAATCTTCTTCTCATCAGACTTGGCTTAAAGTCAACCTACACATACTCAGTTAACTCATAAAACATCTAACCTTTCAAGTATTAAAAGGGGAAAAGGGGAGGTGGGACAGAGAAAGGGAAGGGGAGTGGGGGAAATAAGGGGAAATAATAAAAGGATGGGAAGGGAAAAGGGAAAAAGGGAAAGGGGAAAGAAAGGGGAGGGTGTGATATAGGAGGGCAAACACACTGAAGGGGGGTGGTTTTCAGAAACAAAAGACTGTGGAATATGGATAAAAGGGGGGGAAAGGGAGAAAAATACAAACAGAGGGAAGATAGCATGGAGGGCAATAAAGAATTAGTAATCATAACCTTAAATGTGAATGGGATGAACTCTCCCTTAAAACATAAGCAAATAGCAGAGTGGATTAAAAACCAGAATCCTACAATATGCTGCTCACAAGAAACTCATTTGAAGCAGAGAGATACATATACAGTAAAGGTAAAAGGTTGGAGCAAAATATATTTTGCTTCAGCTGAAGTAAAAAAAACAGGGGTAGCAATCCTTATCTCAGACAAAGCAGCAGCAAAAATAGATAGCGTTAAAAGAGATAAGGAAGGAAACTATATCCTCCTAAAAGGTACCATAGACAATAAAGTCATTTCAGTATTGAATATATATGCACCCAGTGGGACAGCATCCAAATTCTTAGAGGAGAAGCTGAAAGAATTACAGGAAGACATAGACAGCAAAACTCTACTAGTGGGAGACCTCAATCTCCCACTATCAGATCTAGATAAATCGAATCATAAAACAAACAAGAAAGAAATTAGGGAGGTAAATAGATTGTTAGAAAAATTAGATATGGTAGATTTATGGAGGAAACTGAATGGGGATAGAAAGGAATATATACCTTTTTCTCTGCAGTATATGGAACTTATACAAAAACTGACCATGTACTAGGACATAAAAACCTAATGATCAACTGCAGAAAGGCAGAAATAGTGAATACATCTTTCTCAGATCACAATACAATAAAAGTCATATGCAATACTGGGCCAAGGAGATATAGACCCAGAACAAATTGGAAACTGAATAACCTCATTTTAAAAAATGAGTGGACCAAAAAACAAATTATAGGAAGAATTAACCATTTTATCATAGATAATGATAATAATGAAACAACATACCAAAACCTATGGGATTCATTCAAAGCAACTCTCAGGGGATATATTATAGCTCCAAATGCTTATATGAATAAATTGGAGAAAGAGGAAATCAATGAACTAAACATGCAACTAAAGAAATTAGAGAAAGAACAAATCAAAAGTCCCCAATTAAGTACCAAATTAGAAATTCTAAAAATTAAAGGAGAAATTAATAAAATTGAAAGCAAAAACTATTGAATTAATAAATAAACCAAAAGTTGGTGTTATGAAAAAAACCAATGAAATTGATAAACCTCTGGTCAATTTGATTTAAAAAAGGAAAGAAGAAAACCAAATTGCTAGTATCATAAATGAAAAAGGTGAAATCACCACCAATGAGGAGGAAATTAAAGTAATAATTCGAAATTATTTTGTGCCCAACTCTATGCCAATAAATATGATAATCTAAGTGAAATGGATGAATATCTACAAAAATATAAGTTGCCCAGGTTAAATGAAGAAGAGATTAAATACCTAAACAACCCTGTCTCAGAAAAAGTAATTCAACAAGCCATTACTGAACTCCCTAAAAAAAAAATCTCCAGGGCCTGATGGATTCACAAGTGAATTCTACCAAACATTTAAGGAACAATCCTATATAAACTCTTTGGAAAAATAGGGAAAGATGGAACTCTGCCTAACTCTTTCTATGAAACCAATATGGTACTGTTACCCAAACCAGGAAGAGGTAAAACAGAGAAAGAAAATTATAAACCTATCTCCCTGATGAATATAGATGCAAAAATCCATAATAAAATCTTAGCAAAATGATTACAACAAGTCATCACTAGGATAATACATTATGATCAAGTAGGATTTATTCCAGGAATGCAGGGTTGGTTCAATATTAGGAAAACTGTTAGTATACTCAATTATATCAACAACAAAACTATCAGAAATCATATGATCATATCAATAGATGCTGAAAAAGCTTTTGACAAAATACAGCATCCATTCCTATTAAAAACACTAGAGAGTATAGTAATAAATGGACTGTTCCTTAAAATAATTAGCAGTATCTATCTGAAACCATCAAGAAGCATTATATTCAATGGGGAGAGGCTAGAGGCATTCCCAAGAAGATCAGGGGTGAAACAAGGGTGCCCATTATCACCACTACTATTCAATATTGTATTAGAAATGTTAGCATCAGCAATTAGAGAAGAAAAAGAAATTGAAGGAATTAGAATTGGGAAGGAAGAGACAAAACTCACTCTTTGCACATGACATGATGGTATCCCTACAGAATCCCAAGAAATCATCTAAAAAACTACTGGAAACAATTAGCAATTTAGCAAAGTTGCAGGTTATAAAATAAACCCTCATAAATCCTCAACTTTTCTATATATGTCTAGCAAGACACAGCAGGAAGAGCTAGAAAGAGAAATCCCATTCAAAGTAACCTCAGACAATATAAAATATTTGGGACTCTATTTGCCAAGACAGACTCAGAATCTTTTTGAAAACAATTATAAAACACTTCTCACACAAATTAAAAAAGATTTAAATAACTGGGCAAATATCAACTGCTCATGGATAGGTCGAGCTAATATAATAAAAATGACAATTCTACCAAAATGAAACTATCTGTTTAGTTTCCTACCAATCAAAATTCCAAAAAATTACTTTAACGAGTTAGAAATAATTGTAAGTAAATTCATATGGAGAAATAAAAAGTCAAGAATTGCCAGGAGCTTAATGAAAAAAAAGTGCAAAAGAAGGTGCTTAGCCCTACCTGATCTAAAATTATATTATAAAGCAGCAGTCATCAAAACTGTTTGGTATTGGATAAGAAATAGAGTGGTGGACCAGTGGAAAAGACTAGGTGTAAAAGCAGGAAATGATTATAGTAATCTGCTGTTTGATAAACCCAAAGAGTCCGGCCAATGGGATAAAAACTCCCTCTTTGATTAAAATTGCTGGGATAACTGGAAGTTAGTATGGAAGAAACTTAGATCACACCAACACCTCACACCCTTTACCAAGATAAGATCCAAATGGTTATAGGACATAGACATAAAAAAACAATACTATAAGCAAATTAGAAGATCAAGGACGAGTCTACCTGTCGGATCTATGGAAAGGGGAACCATTTATGACTAAGGAAGAGTTGGAGAACATCATTAAAAACCAAGTAGATGATTTCGATTACATTAAATTAAAAAGCTTTTGCACAGATAAAACCAATGTAATCAAGATCAAAGGAAATGTAGTAAATTGGGAAACAATCTTTACAACTAATGATTCTGACAAAGGACTCATTTCTAAAATGTACAGAGAACTGAGTCATAGTTTTAAAATAAAAAGCCATTCCCCAATTGACAAATGGTTAAAGGATATGCAAAGGCAATTTACAGATGAGATCAAAGTAATCCATAGTCATATGAAAAAATGCTCTAAATCATAAATTATTAGAGAAATGCAAATTAAATCTTCTCTGAGGTACCACCTCACACCTCTCAGATTGGTCAGTATGACCAGGAAGGATAATGATCATTGTTGGAAGGGATGTGGGAATTCTGGGACACTATCACACTGTTGGTGGAGCTGTGAACTCATCCAACCCTTCTGGAGAGCTATGTGGAACTATGCCCAAAGGGCAACAAAAATGTGCATACCCTTTGACCCAGCAATACCACTACTGGGTCTATACCCTGAAGAGATGAGGAAAAAGGGTAAAAACATTACTTGTACAAAAATATTTATAGCATTCCTGTTTGTGGTGGCAAAGAATTGGAAATCAAGTAAATGTCCTTCAATTGGGGAATGGCTTAGCAAACTGTGGTATATGTATGTCATGGAACACTATTGTTCTATTAGAAACCAGGAGGGACGGGATTTCAGGGAAACCTGGAGGGATTTGCATGAACTGATGCTGAGTGAGATGAGCAGAACCAGAAAAACACTGTACACCCTAATAGCAACATGGGAGTGATGTTCAACCTTAAAGGACTTGCTCATTCCATCAGTGCAACAATCGGGAACAATTTTGGGCTTTCTGCAAAGGAGAGTACCATCTGTATCCAGATAAAGGAGCTGTGGAGTTTGAACAAAGTGCAAGGACTATTCCCTTTAATTTAGGAAAAAAAAACAGCTTATTGTCTGATCTTGTTACCTCTTAGACTTCTCTTCTCTTTAAAGATATGATTTCTCTCTCATCACACCCAATTTGGAACAAGGTATAACATGGAAACAAAGTAAAGACTAACAGAGTTCTTTCTGTGTGTGGGGGGAGCATGGAGGGAAGCAAGATTGGGGGAAAATGTAAAACTCAAATAATATCTTTAATAAAAATAAATTTAAAAAAAAGAATTGTTTTGGGGTGGTGCAGTGGATACAGCACTCGCCTTGGAGTCAGGAGGACTTAAGTTCAAATCTTCCCTTAGACATTTATTAATCGCCTAGCTGTGTGACCTTGGGCAAGTCATTCTTAACCCTATTGCCTTAAATAAATAAAATTTTGCATATCTATACTTTGTAGGATAGGTATTTCACCAAATGAATCAAACTGCTTTAGGTTGTGGTGCTCAAAGGATTCATTCATTCATTCATCTGCTGAGAACTTAATACTCTGGGATAAATAAGAGATCAATACCAAAACACAAATGCTTATCTTCCCAAAGGCAAAACATTTTTAGGGGAATGAGAATGACAGAGATCAGAATAATATTTCAGGCACTTGATGCTGCAATTTAAATAACTAGGTTGTTTCTGATTTCTGTTTATTCTTTACATTTGTAGAAGTCTCTTAAGTGAATCTCAGTATGTATATTCAAATATAAGTGAAATTGATCACCAACCTTAAGCAGGATTGGAAAACTTAGAGGTTCTGTATGGAATGAAGTTTGCAAAACACTTCTGCCAAGCACAGATAAATTGGAGAATTTTATATTTACTTCCTATCAAGATAACCTTGATAGACCTTTAGAATCTGTGACCTATAGAGTAACAAGCACTATCTACAGAATATGTACTTTTAATACTAGTATTCCAAGGGAGCTTGTCTTTTAATGAATGAAGGTGAGACAATAGTTGCTTGGCAAAAGGGCAGTTTGTTTGACATCCAAAGTAAAACTTAAATGACATCTTTTAATGGATTGATGGATCTAGCTTACAAAGAGGAAGTGGGTTGTTTTCCACATGATACAGAAAATCCATACTCACAGTGGTTTCTCTTTTCTCCCTTCTATAATGCAGAATAGAAGAGCTTTCAGAGTAGCAATTTTAGTTAGACATATTGACAGCAGAAAATGGAGGTTATGTATAGCCCTTGAGTCTAAAGTGTCTCCAAACCTTTGAGATCCCAGCTGGTTTTAATTTTCTACCCCCATGCACTCTCTTCCTGGAAAGCTTCCTGGCTTCTCAAAATAACTGTTCATGGAAAACACTCTCTTTAGACAGAGTTTTACTAGAATACAATGTGTCCAGTCCTCCCCTTTCTTGTATACAGTAAACTCCTTCTAAGGTTAGTGAGACTTTTGCTCCATAAGTTTATGGCGGGGAAAGTTCACATTAATTTTATTTTCCCCAGCAAGGAAGATTACTTCTTAAAAGAAGTCTTTGGTTCATTTAAGAATTTATTTGTATACTTATTATCCCCTAGATATTTAAAAGCACAGAGAGCTTTCTCTTCCTTCTTTCTTTTGTTCTTCTTTCACAACCCCATGTCCCTCTCCTGCCAGCTGCTGTCACATTTCTCAAACCTCATTCTCAGTACCCACAAAAACTAGATTCTGTATCTATTATCATTTAGATTTCAGACTTGAGAACCTACTTAATTGGATTACTATTCTTCACATGAAACTTCTGTTTCATGCGCTGTTATTATTTCTAGATTTTTGATTCACTAAACTATTTTGTTAAGGAAAGGACATACAGAAATGTGTCCAAGAATATTCTAAAACTTTTTAGCATCTTTTTTAGCATCTAGGTTTTGGCACTGATTCACTTTACGTACAAGGCAATGTGTATTTTTGTTTAATAAAATACTGATTTCTTGTATCCTTAAATTTTTTCCCAACCCTTTCTTCCTGTACTATAGTAGCATTGTTTTTTTAGAGTAGGATTGGCAGTTTATAGAAATGTTTAAGTCCTCCCACATTTCTCCTGTCCTTCTTTTCTGAGGTTGTCCATTTTCAGAGTGGGATGGTTTGCATATTATAAATCTGAACAACAGCAGTATGTGTAGGAGGTATTGGCTTAAGCAAAGAATTTAAAGGCAGAATGTATAATAAAACTGTTCCACTTTTTAGGTGAGATAACCAAGAAAACATATGGCCTGGGGCACAGAATCTCCTACTTAACCCTCATCCCAGATATGGGTACTAATATTTCCTCTGACACTTGTAGCCACAGGCATGAAGAATACCTTGAGTAGAGCCTGAAGGTAAATATTAGAAAGAGACTTGAATTTGGAGTCAGAGGACCTGGATTCAAATTTTGGCCCTGAAATCTAAGAACTTATTTGGCCTTGGGAAAATCAATTAGGTTAATTAATAGGAATGACAACCACCATTATAATTTCTCTTACCCATTCAATTCTATTCAACAAACATTTATAATTCATGGATTGTCATGACCAAGCAACTCATTACAACCCAGGTAATCTATTGGTGGATACATCTCTTAGACCTGAGCTAACCTGACATCAGAAAGGCAAATAGTCTGTTGCTGGGAAAGTAGCTGAAATCATTCCAGAACCTCTCTCAGAGCCTGTGATCTGTTGGCTCAGCTTTTGAGAACTCAGACTCACTTCTTTATTGCAATAAAGCATCACAGTGAAATCTTACAGAGGAATTTATGTAATGAGCTTTAAGGATATAAAGCACCATTCTTGCAAAGTAGCACCCCATAATCCTGAAAACCCCCCAACAACTATAAGAGAGAGAAGGCAAATATCATGGTAGTTGTTTTAAGAAGCTAAGTGGTGACTTAAAAGAAAAGTTAAGTGACTTGTTTATGGTCGCAAAGATATTAAGTGGCAGATTCAGAAAATCAAATAACAGTACTCAGAGGCACAATATTCTTTCTACTACACTATTCTTTCTCCTACCATTTCACAAATTTTCTTATCCGAGAAAATAGAATAATAATGCTTCTACTACGTTTCCAATAGGATTAGTATGAGGATTGCACTATGGCCTGTTATTATAGAGAGAGTAGAAGGAAGATGCAAGAGATGTCAAGGAGATAGAATTGACAGGATTTGGCCAATGATTGAATGTGAGGGAAGGAGGGTGAAGAGTAAGATGTGACTTTGTGCTTGGGAACCTGGGAGACTGGATGGATGGAATTGTCCTCAAAAACAGAAATGTTCAATCACGATCAAACCACCTTAATGCTGCCCTCATTATCACTCTGTACTCCCTTCTCCCTTTCTGTACTCCCTTCTCCCTTTAATCTTCTGTTATACTCCTATGCCGAATGCTAAATCATGCCCAGTAAAATGCTTTTTTTTTTTCTGTTTGCGTGCCTAGACCACAGAACATAGCTGAAGAAAATTACAGATCATTACTAACCTGAGCCACTATAAATCATGGCTATATAACTTCAACTACTTCACTCTTCTATTATTCATCCTTTGTTGATTACCCAAAATTCATCTCATCTACTATTCTAAAATATCTCCACCTTTCTCAGTTCTTCCACTGTGTAAAGATGACTCTTTTTAAATGAATTATCAGACATAATCCCCTTTATATTTTTCCTCTCACCATAGCTCTATCATCTCTAACCTCTCCTTTCTTTCTCTTGACTTAATGAAATAAGTGTCCCTTTCTCCCCTCCAATGCTAAACCTTCTTGAAATTTTGACTCTATCCTTTCCTATGTCTTCCATGATTGCTACTTCAATTGTTTACTTTGTATTCATCAGCTTCAGTCTCTTCTCCACTGATTCCTAACCTTATCATCTGTCTCTTTCTATACTTATGTATGCATGTATGTATGTATGTATATATAATATGTTTGTATATGTGTATGTGCATGTAGATACATATTTCCTTTTTTTAGGTTTTTTGCAAGGCAAATGGGGTTAAGTGACTTGCCCAAGGCCACACAGCTAGGTAATCATCAAGTGTCTGAGACCAGATTTGAACTTAAGTACTCCTGACTCCAAGACCGGTGCTTTATCCACTATGCCACCTAGTGGCCCAATACATATTTTCTTGAAACATAAAACAAAACAACTCTTCCTTGGCTTGGCTTCTAACTATTTGCTTGGGAGAAGACTGGATGCAAGAATAGAGACCTCTGGACTATAATGAATAAGAATCCTTGCCTTTAATCTCTGCATTCAACCAATAAAAATCCCGCTATCATTGTGAACTTACAGGAGATATAGATCCCTGAGGAAAAACCACTGGGACAGACTCTTTTTTAAAAAAATATTTTATTTAAAATTTTACAATTTTTCCCCTAATCTTACTTCCCTCTTCCCACCCCACAGAAGGTAATTTGTCAGTCTTTACATTGTTTCCATGGTATACATTGTTCCAAATTGAGTGTGATGAGAGAGAAATCATATCCTTAAGGAAGAAACATAAAGTATGAGAGATAGCAAGATCAGACAATAAGATATCAGTTTTTTCCTAAGTTTAAGGTTATATATAGTCCTTGATCTTTGTTCAAACTCCACAGTTCTTTCTCTGGATACAGATGGCACTCTCCTTTGCAGACAGCCCCAAAGTGTCCCTGATTGTTGCACTGATGGAATAAGCGAGTCAATCAAGGTTGATCATCACCTCCTTCTTGCTGTTAGGGTGTACAGTGTTTTTCTGGTTCTGCTCATCTCACTCAGCATCAGTTCATGCAAATCCTTCCAGGCTTCCCTGAATTCCCGTCCCTCCTGGTTTCTAATAGAACAATAGTGTTCCATGACATACATATACCACAGTTTGTTAAAGCCATTCCCCAATTGAAGGACATTTACTGGATTTCCAATTCTTTGCCACCACAAACAGGGCTGCTAGGAATATTTTTATACAAGTGATGATGTTTTTACCCTTTTTCATCATCTCTTCAGGGTATAGACCCAGTAGTGGTATTGCTGTAACAAAGGGTATGCATATTTTTTTGCCCTTTGGGCGTAGTTCCAAATTTCTCTCCAGAAAGGTTGAATGAGTTCACAGCTCCACCAACAATGTAATAGTGTGGGACAGACTCTTGAAGCTGCCAAGGAAGCTAAATTGTCTTGCACCAAGAAAAGATTTATTTTCTAGAGACCCACTATGGTTTTCACTTTCACTGTCTTTGGTACCCCCAAACTCAAGCAACCAATGATCTGTTTGGATCTACTAAGATGTGAAACTAAATTATAAGACTCGTTTCCAGGCACTGTTTCAGTTCAGGGATGTGCGAGAACTTCTAGGTAAATGAATGAGCTCAAGAAGTGAAATAAAAACCAAATTTCAGAAAAAAAATTTAAAAATAAGGAACTTATATTGAAGAATTCATATTCTTTAATAGAATACTAGTCATAATGTTAATCCCACAGCGTCCCTTTACAAATCTCCAAATGTTTTTATAAAGTTAATTGTCAAGAATGCACATGTGGTCCTGGTTCTGCTTGCTATTATTTTATATAAGTTATTATAAATCTAGGTAAATTTCCTTTTTTTCTTCTAGTTTATCATATAAGATTCCATTACTGAAATATACCCAACCATTTGCCAATTTCTTTTTTGTTTATACAAGAAAGATTTTATTTATTTTGAATTTTACAATTTTCTCCCCTAATCTTGCTTCCCTCCCCTCACCCCACCCCACAGAAGGCAGTTTGTTAGTCTTTATGTTATTTCCATGGTATACATTGATCTAAGTTGAATGTGATAAGAGAGAAATCATATCCTTAAGGAAGAAAAATAACATAAGAGATAGCAAAATTACATAGTAAAAGAACAGGTTTTTTTTTTTAATTAAAGAAATTAGTCTTTGAACTTTGCTCAAACTTCACAATTCTTTCTCTGGATACAGATGGTATTCTCCATTGCAGATATCCCAAATTATGCCTGATTGTTGCACAGATAGAATGAGCAAGACCATTAAGGTTGATCATCACTCCCATGTTGCTGTTAGGGTGTACAATGTTCTTCTAGTTCTGCTCATCTCTCTCAGCATCAGTTCACTCAAATCCTTCCAGGCTTCCCTGAATTCCCATCCTTCCTGATTCTAATAGAACCATAGTGTTCTATCACATACATATACCACAGTTTATTAAGCCATTCCCTAATTGATGGACATTCACTTAATTTCCAATTCTTTACCACCACAAACAGGGCTGCTATGAATATTTTTGTACAAGTGATGTTTTTACCCCTTTTCATCATCTCTTCGGGGTATAGACCCAGTAGTGGTATTGCTGGATCAAAGGGTATGCACATTTTTATTGCCTTTTGGGCATAATTCTAAATTGCTCTCCAGAAAGGCTGGATGAGCTCACAGCTCCACCAAAAATGCATTAGTGTCCCAGGTTTCCCACATCCCTTCCAACATTGATCATTGTCCTTTCTGGTCATATTGGCCAGTCTGAGAGGTGTGAGGTGGTACCTCAGAGATACTTGAATTTGCATTTCTCTAACAAGTAGTGATTTAGAGCAATTTTTCATGTGAATACATATCACTTTGATTTCCTCATCTGTAAATTGCCTTCATTTGCAAATTTCTTAAGCCTATTGCTTAGGCCTTTTTCCAATTAGCTAATAAAAACAATGACGAAAACAAAGCAAATAGTCAAGCATGGTTTTCCATTAAAGATCTACATGTGAAGAACAACTGGGTAGAGCAGTGGACAGAGAAATGGCCATGGAGTTAAGAGGATCTGAGTTCAAGTTTGGCCTCAAACACTTAATAATTACAGAGCTGTGTGAACTTGGGCAAGTCACTTAATCCCATTACTTAGCAAAAATCAACAAAACAACAAAGAAGACCTACCTATGAGTTGACTCCATAGTCTGAATAATATTCTTTCTTTACTTTTGTAAAAATCAGGAAAATATTTATACATCTTTAGCACTATGATCCTCTTATTCTCCAATATTTTTCAGCAATTCTATCTTGTGAAGATGTCACTCCCTGCTTCATGGTAGTCATGTGGTATGTGTGATATTGAAAATGGGGAAACTGGGACACTAATATAGTGTTGATGGAGCTAACTATTCTGAAAAGCAATTTGGAATTATGCCCAAAGGGCAATAAAATTGTAAAAATTTTATTTATTTTATTGCTGGACCCTTTGATTCAGCAATACCGATACTAGGTCTATATCCCAAAGAGATCATAAAAATGGAGAAAAGACCCACATGTATAAAAATATTCATAGCAACTCTTTATATAATTGCAAAGAATTGGAAATTGAGGGGATGGCCATCAATTGGGGAATGGACGAACAAGTTATGATATAAGATTGTAATGTAGTACTATTTATCAGTAAAAAAAATGAGTGGACGGACTTAAGGGAAGCATGGAAAAATTTGCATGAAATGATGTTGAATAAAGTGAGCAGAAGTAAGAGACCGTTGTTCATATTAACAACAACATTATGAGATGATCAACTATGGTAGATGAAACTTCTCTCAGTAGTTCAATGATCAAGTATAATCCTGAAAGACCTATTATAGAAAATTTCATACATATCCAGAGGGGGGGGAAAACTACAGAATCTGAATACAGAGCAAAGCATACTATATTTACTTTTTTTTGTTTGTTTTTTTTTTGCAAGGCAATGGGGTTAAGTGACTTCCCCAAGGTCACACAACTAGGTAATTATTAAGTGTCTGAGGCTGCATTTGAACTCAGGTCCTCCTCACTCCAGAGCCAGTGCTCTATCCACTGCACCATCTATCTTCTCCCTAGATTTGTTTTTTTAAAACTCCTTTTGGGTTTTTTCTTTTACATTATTTTTTCCCCTTAGTTCTTATTTCTCTTTCACAACATAACTAATATGGAACTATCTTAAACAAATTGTAAATGTACAACCCGTATCAGACTGTTTACCACCATGGGAGGGGGGGAGGGAAGAAAGGGATGCAAAAAAATGTGAAGCTCAAAAACTTTCAAAAGAATGAACGTAGAAAACTATTTTGTATGTAATTGGAAAAAATAAAAATTTAGAAAAAGGAAAAATATATAATTTGATGTTTTCATTTTATACTTTTGTCTTCATTTATATTTTTTCTCATCTTCTGTTTGATGCTAGAATTATTGTACCTCTCAATTAATTTTATTATTTTATCCTTGACTAATAATTTGATTTATAGAGCACTAAAATGTAAATTAATTTAGGCAGTATTTTCATTTTTCTTATACTGACAATAGCTTAACTTCAATTATAATTTTTCTTCATTTTACTAATATGTTTTACATATGTAGATCTACAAATTTTATTTGTGTATCATAGGTTAGCTCCAAGTTGTTTTGTGCATTTTGTTGTTAATTTGAATGAAATTTATTCGATTATAAAAGGATTATATTGGATTATAAAATTATAGAATCTATACTTGAATTCTAATTATACAACACTTTCCTTTTTTTGGTTCTCATATTTCTCATCTCTAAAATAAAGGTCATACTAATGACTTTTAGGATGCTGTATGGCTCTAAATCTATGATCCTGTGATGCTTTTTTGTTGGTGGTTTATAGAAATGCTAATTTATTTTTATATTCTACTTTGCTGTAGCTATTAATTAATTCAGTTGTTTGCCAATTCTTGGGAGTTTTCAAAGTTCACTGTTTTGTTATTTGAAAATAGAGATAATTTTGTTTATTGTTTGCTGATGTTTATACTTTTTTATCTTATTGCTACAGTATGTCAAATAATAGTGGAGAGAGGAAGCATCCTCTTTTTTTTGGGAAAGCTTCTACAATTTCCACAATGAAGCCTATACTAACTTTTGGTATTTAAATTTATGTTTTTGGACATGTTAAGATAGCATGCTTCCATTATAAGGTTGCGAATAATGGAGTACTATTCTACTTTCTGTTCTCCAAAGTGATGAAATTGAATATTTATCAGAAGGTGAATTGTAGATATGAGCAGACCACAAATATAATGAATAAGGAACAATAAAGAAGCAGAGTAGAAAATGTAATCAAAGAAATGCATAACTATTAAAAAGAAGATGGGCTGATAGTATGTGGAGAATGCATAACTGATGGATATTCCATTGCACAAATTATTCTTTTAGTTTTCCATATTTTCCTCTATACCACTTCATGCAGATCTTCCTACATTTCTCTTAATTTCTCATATTTGAAATTTCTTGTTGCACAATATTATTCTATTATTTAAATATAACATGACTAATTTATTTCAATTTATTTCCCAGTTAATGAGCATATACTTTGTTTCCAGTTTTTTGTATCTCCAGAAGTGTTTTAAGTATCTTTAGATTTTAAGGACTTCTCTATTTTTGTCTTTGTTTCTTATAATATATGCTAGATAGTGATATTACTAGTTCAAAGACAGATTAGTGACTTTTCTAGCATTGTTCTAAATAGTGTTTCAAGTCATTTGGAGAAAACCAGTTTCACCAATAGAGCATTTATTTGTTGGTCTTTATTTTTATCTTCCAACATTCATAATTTCATCTTTTCTCATATTTTAGTATGATAGATATAATGGTTTATGAATATAATTTATACACATCTTAGGGATGCAAGATCACATTTTTTTTTAATTTTGTTTTCTGATGGGGTGTGAGAACAAAAATGTTTTGAGACAACTATTTTATAAGACTGGTAAAACTACAGGGACTCTAGTTTCAAGGAATATATTTTTAGCTTTTAAGAAACACTACTAGGAATCTGAATGAAAGAATTAAGGAAATTTTAGAACTTTGGAGATGTTTAGATGTGCATTTCTTTGATTCTATTTGATTCTTTTATATGTCTATTGACAATTTTCATTTCTTCTCTGAAAAAAATGATTATTTCATATTCTTTGACCAAAAGTCAAAAAGGAGTTGACACAATCAGAAAAGCTTTAAAAGCTACAGCTCAATCTTTTTCATTCTCAAAAAGGTTTTTAAAAAAGGCTACAGGTTAATCTTTTATATACTTGAAAAATCAGGTGTAAAATAGAGATTGATTTTTTCATTTCAATTTTGTTTCTTCTGTTCTACTATGTACTAGCAAATGCCCATTTTATTTGATGTTTGTTAAGTTTGAAATACAAGCAAAAATTAATTTTAACAAAGATAATGGAACCTGAAGAAATTATGGTAACAAATTCTGCTACATATATATGTAAACATTAGGAATCACTGTGGAATGTCTATTTTCATGTCTATATATATTTCTATATCTATATTTGTATATGACTGAAACAACTGAATGATAAAAATATTTGCATCTACAACTACATCTTTAGAGATGGGTAAATTTATGCTATAACTATATAAACATCGGTATTTAAATCAATAAATGTATATATAGTTATAATATATACAGCTGTAGATGTATATATACACTTGTATTTCCTATATGCACATACATAAGATATAGCTACTTACTATTGGCTTTAATAAAGAACTAAATTAAAATGATTGTGAACTTCCAGAATTTGTCTCAATAAGGGACAAAGCCTCCAGAGTTTGGTCTCAAGAAACAACAACCAGAATTAGGTTAACATAAATGTTTATTAAATCTCTCTAAGTTTACTGGATACATATGCATATGGGAGGTCCTGACTAAGAAATTGAACCCACAAAATGGAGTTTTAGAGAGAGATTCTTATATAATTCCACTATCAGGAGGTGGGAATCTCAAAATGCTGCTTCTGGCTTGTCTGTCAAGGAAGCAGCCCTCAACTCAAGCTTAATATCAGTGGTCATTTCAATTTAGTTGGGAAGAATATGGGGGAGGAGTGCCCCCTCCAACTCAGTACTTTTGTGCTTTATCAGTTATGTTAAAGACATCCACAAAACATGTGAATCTTCCCCTGCCAGGATGTCAGTGCCATTCAGTGAGCATTGATGCATTGGGGAGATTCATCTTTGTTCATAAGAAAGAATGAAAGCAAAATTTATATTTGTTTTAAGTGACATCAACAATGCATAATATGTATTTATATTTGTCTATATGTCAATTTGCATCAATCAGTAAATTACTTTACAGTCAAGAAGTAGCATATTTTCTCACTAGTCCTTTGGAATTATGGTTGTTCCTTGCATTGATAAACATTCTGAAGTAATACAAAGTTGTTTGTCTTTACAATACTGCTATTTATAAATTCTTCTACTCTATTTATAAATGGTTCTGCTTATTTCATTTTGCAACAGAGTGGAGTGGAGAGGAGAACCTTTAAGGCAGCATTTTATTCTACTGAATCAAATATTGGTTTAGAGTTGACAAAAAAAGGCAATGTAAGATTGTGAATCTTTTACATCTTTCAGTTAATTGTGTGATAGTAAAGGAAGGGGAAGGTAACTAGCATTATTAAGAACCTACCTTGTGCTGGATACTGTGCTAAGCACTTTACAAATATTATCTTATTTAGATTCTCAACAATCCTGAGAGGTAGGGGTTATTAGTTTTGAGTTTACGGTTACAGTGACTTGCTTGCTTTTGCCTCTTGTGAGAATTACATTGTGAGATAACAAAGTAGCCCAAGAAATGTTACTTTTTTTATTTTTTTCTTAGATTTTTTGCAAGGCAAGTGGGGTTAAGTGGCTTGCCCAAGACCACACAGCTAGGTAATTATTAAGAGTCTGAGGCCGGATTTGAACTCAGGTACTCCTGACTCCAGGGCCGGTGCTCTATCCACTGCGCCACCTAGCTGCCCCTTGTCTTTTTTTTTTTTTTGAAAGGTTTTATTTATTTTGAGTTTTACAATTCCCCCACACACACACAGAAATGTTACTTCTTATTGCACTTGAGGACCTGATTGACTTGACTCCATTAAATGAATTCAACTGAATATGAAAAAAAAATACATGAAACTATGAAAATTTTATATAAAGGAATACTGAAACTGGAAACAGTATTGAAAATAGTAGACTTGGGGGCGGCTAGGTGGCACAGTGGATAGACCACCGGCCCTGGAGTCAGGAGTACCTGAGTTCAAATCCGGCCTCAGACACTTAATAATTACCTAGCTGTGTGGTCTTGGGCAAGCCACTTAACCCCATGGCTCTGCAAAAAAAAGAAAAAAAGTAGACTTGTTCTGAAACCTGTGTAAAAGGGATTCAATTAATGCTCTAACAATTGCTCATTAAAAGAGACTAATCAAAGTGAAGTATATTATATAGTATTATCTTTGCCTGTTGCCTTCTTTGCTAGATGTTTTAGATATTCTAAGCAAGATTTATTTGGTTATGAGAAGACTGAACACTGGCAAGTGATAGAATAATAACTTAGCCACTTGTACATGAGCATTCTTTTACTAGAGAAACAATAACCCAATAATAGAAACCATCAACCAAGTAATAAAACTTCATAATTATTCTATATTTCTAAACTTTTTATTGTGACCTAAGATAAAAGTTTGGTTTCAGAAGTTCTACATCTGATTATATGAAATTTAGCAGTTAATTTCATTCCTATCTATACTTTATTATATTATTTTCAAATGCTCTCTCTCTGTAATTGGTTGATTGGTCCTGTACCCAGAACTTCTTTTTGAATTTAAATTTTTCAGTTAATTAAAAACCTTTTTTTCTATTTTATTTTCTACAAAGGTCTTGCAACAAATGTACATAGTCAAGCCAAATTAATTCCCTCAGTGGTCATATTCCAAAACAGATATAACTCAGTCTGCACTGAGTTTATTATCTCTCTGTCAGGAGATTGGCAGTATGTTGAATTATGGATTTTCTGGAATTGTAGTTGGTTATTGTGCATCAGAATTCTTGTCTTTCAGAGTTGTTAGTGTTTATAATATTGATGTTATAATATAAATGTTCACCTGGTTCTGATCACTTAATGCTTCATCAAATTTTTCCAGATTACATTGAATCTATTAATTTTGCTATTTCTTATCATATAATGTTTATAATATTTTTTATTGATAATTTATTTTTCCAATTACTTCTAATGAAAATTTTTCAACATACATCCATAAGCATATGTATATTTTTAACTTACAAAATTTCCTTCCTTCCTCCCTTCCCATCCCTCTTCCCCTCATTGGTGAATAGTCAGACTAGTATTATAACATTTGCATTAAACATGTTTACAGATAAGTCATTTTTTGGTATGAGGAATTAGGATTAAGGGAAAGAAATACATAAGAGATATTTTTTAAAAAAGTGAATGTAGGGGGTGGCTAGAGCACCAGCCCTGGAGTCAGGAATACCTGAGTTCAAATCTGGCCTCAGACATTATTAAGTTAATTACCTAGCTGTGTGGCCCTGGGCAAGCCACTTAACCCCATTTGTCTTGCAAAAAAAAACTTTAAAAAAAAAGTGAATGTAGTGTTCATCAGATTCTGAAGGACATTTTTGTTTTGTTTTGTTTTGTTTTTCTTCCTCTAGATAGGGATAGCATCATCAATAGCCAGTCTAATAGGATTGTCCTAGCTCTCTGAACTACTGAGAGCATCTGTATCCATCAGAGTTGATTATCTCGCAATGTTATTATTAATGTGTACATTGTTCTCTTGGTTAGGCTCCCTTTGCTCAGCATCAGATCCTGGAATTCATTCCATGCTTCTCTAGAATCCAGCCATTTATAGTTTCTTATAGAACAATAGTATTCCATAATATTCATGTACTATAACTTATATAACCTTTCTTCAATTGATGGGCATCCCCTCAATTTACAATTCTTTGCCACTACAAAAAGAGCTGCTATGAATATTTTGGAACACGTGGGACTTTGCCCATTTTTTTATGGTTTCTCCTGATATAGGCCTAGAGTTGGAATTGCTGGATCAAAGGGTATGAACAGTTTGATTACTCTTTGAGTATAGTTTCATTTGCTCTCCAGAATGGTTGGATCAGTTCACAACTCCACTAGCAATGCATTAATATCCCAGTGCTCCCACAACCTCTCCAACAGTGATCATTTTCCCTTTTGTCATCTTAGTCAATCTGATAACTGTGAAAAGATACCTTAGAACTGTTTTAATTTGCATTTTTCTAATCAGTAATGATTTGGAGCATTTTTTCCTATGATTATAAATAGTTTTAATTTCTTCATTTGAAAAACTATCATTTTGGGGAGGCTAGGTGGCGTAGTGGATAAAGCACTGGCCTTGGAGTCAGGAGTATCTGAGTTCAAATGCAGCCTCAGACACTTAATAATTACCTAGCTGTGTGGCCTTGGGCAAGCCACTTAACCCCATTTGCCTTGCAAAAACCTAAAAAAAAAAAAAAAAAGAAAAACTGTCATTTATCAAATAGGGAATAACTTAAAACCTTATAAATTTGATGCAGTTCCCCATAGAGTTTAGAAATGAGGTCTTTATCAGAACTCTTAGTTGTGAAGATTGTTTCCCAGTTTTCTGCTTTACTTCTAATTTTGGCAGCATATTAGTATATAAACTTTTAAAATTTAAGTGTCAAAATCATTCATTTTGCAGTTTATAATGTGCTCTATTTCTTGTTTGGTCACAAATTTGTTCCCTTTCCATAGACCTGATAGATAGATAGAGTATTTCTTGTTCTATTAATTTATCTATGATATCTCTCTTAAAGACTAAATCCTGTACCCATTTTGACCTTATTTTGGTATAGAGTGTGAGATGTGGATCTATGTCTAGTTTTTGCCATACTGTTTTCCAGTTTTCCCAACAATTTTTGTCAAATAGTGAGTTCTTCTTTTTTTTTTAACATTTTATTTGTTTTCCAATTATATACAATAGTAATGTGTACCATCATTTTTTGCAAGGCTCTGAATTCTACAATTTTTCCCCCCTTCCTTCCTTCCCCCCCATAGAAGACTGTCTGACAGTCTCTACATTGTTTCCATGCCATACATTGATGTAAATTGAATGTTATAAGAGTAAACATAAGAATAAACATAAACCCCCCTCCCCCCAAGAAGATAGAAACCTCAAGAATAGAGAGAGCAAAAAGAAAAAAAATGTACTTTAGTCTGTGTTCAGATTTCAATGGCTCTGTCTCTGGGGTGAGTTACTTTCCCTATCATAAATCTACCAGAGAAGTTGCTTCAATATTTTTCCCTCAGTTGCTATTACTAGCTGTACCTCCATTCTATTTCTCCCCACTTTCATTTATTCTATTCTCTCTCTCTCTCCTTTCATCCTAGCCTTGTCCAAAAGTGTGTTGCATTTGAGTATACCCTCCCTCAATCTTCCCTCTCTCCTATCACCTATTTTCCCCTTCCCTCCCCCATTCCCCCTCATGCCATCCCTTTCCTCCCATCCTTCTCCAGAGCAGGACAGATTGCCTCATCCTATTATGTGTGTACGTCATTTTCTTCCTGAGCTATTTCCAATGAGAATGAAGGCTCACTCATCCCCGCCCCCCGCTTTCTCCCCTCCCCTCCATTGAAAAAGCTTTTTTTTTTGCTCTTATGTGAAATCTCTCAGCTTCTTCTTTATCTCCTTTTCCTTCCTCCCAGTACTTCCCCCCATCGCCCATTGACTCCATACCTTTACCACATCATACCATTATATTCCGCTCCTTCCTATGTCCTGTCTATATATGCTCCTTCTAACAGCTCTTATAAATGAGAAAGTTCATATGAGTTATCCATATCTTCTTCCCATGCAGGAATACAAACAGTTCAACTTCATCAAGTTCCTCATAGTTAGTTCCTCTCTTCCACTCCCTCTATGGTTCACCAACGTCCTGTACTTGGAGATCAAACTTTCTGTTCAACTCTGGTCATCTCATTAGGAAAGTTTGAAAGTCCCCTATTTCATTGAAAATCCATCTTTTACCCTGAAAGAGGATGTTCACTTTTGCTGGGTAGTTGATTCTCGGTTGTAAACCAAGATCTTTTGCCTTCTGGAATATCATATTCCAATCCCTACACGCCCTTAATGTAGATGCTGCCAGATCCTGTGTAATCCTGACTGGATCCTCTGTAGTTAAATTGTCTGTTTCCAGCAGCTTTTAGAATTTTCTCTTTGATTTGGGAGTTTTAGAATTTGGCTGTAATATTCCCGGAAGTTTTTCTTTTGGGATCCCTTTCAGGGGGTGACTGGTGAATTCTCTTGATTTCTATTTTACCCTCAACTTCTAGGATCTCAGGGCAATTTTGCTGTATTATTTCTAGAAAAATGAAGTCTAGGCTCTTCTCCTGGTTGTGGCTTTCCGATAGTCCAATAATTTTCACGTTATTTCTTCTGGATCTGTTTTCAAGGTCAGTTGTTTTTCCAATGAGATATTTCACATTTTCTTCTAATTTGGGGCTTTTTTTAGAAGAGTTTTATTTCTTCCTGCTTTCTTGCAAAAGTCGTCAGCTTCCTTTAGTTCCATTTTGCATTTGAAGGAGTTATTTTCTTCAGAGAGCTTTTTTTTATTTCCTTTTCCAGCTGGCCAATTCTGCTTTTTAGGGCATTCTTCTCCTCATTTGCCTTTTTGTTTTGCTTTTTTTCCCATCAGGCTTAAACTGGTTTTTAACATATTATTTTCTTCAGTATTTTTTTGTATATCTTTCACCAAGCTTTTGATTTGGTTTTCACGATTTTTCTGCCTTGCTCTCATTTCTCCTCCCAATTTTTCTTCCACCTCCCTTAATTGCTTTTCAAAGTCTTTTTTTGAGCTCATCCACAGTCTGAGCCCATTTTCTATTTCTCTGGAAGGTTTTGGATACAGAAGCTTTGATTTTGTCATCATTTGAGTATGTGTTTTGATCTTCCATGGGACTAAAGTAATTCTCTATGGTCAGATTCTTCTTTTTCTGTTGTTTACTCATTTCCTCAGCCCAAGGCTACTTTACAGCACTTCCAAGGCTTTAGGGTTGTTTGTTTTTTTTTTTTAGGTTTTTGTAAGGCAAATGGGGTTAAGTGGCTTGCCCAAGGCCACACAGCTAGGTAATTATTAAGTGTCTGAGACCGGATTTGAACTCAGGTACTCCTGACTCCAGGGCCAGTGTGCCACCTAGCCGCCCCTAGGGTTGTTTTTTGGGCGGACCTTTATTCCTTCAAGGTCTTATGCTCTCTAGCCTGTACTTTGATATGTAGATGACCACAGCTTCCCCCTGCCCTGGGGCTATAAGGAGGATCCTGCTATCTTAGTATGGAAGCCCTAACTGCAACCTGGGTCTGAGTATAGGCAAACAGCAGGGTCCTACCCCATGGAGAGCAGAGAAATCTCTGCAGATTTCCCTTACTGTCTCTAGGGGTGCAGGCTGCTTTCTCCCGATTCTTGATGAAGGTTCTGCAGCTGGTACTCTTCACTTCAAGCTTACCCAGGTGCAGCAGAGTTCTCTCCCCAACCCTTCAAGCTGTTGCCCATGATCTCTGGGCTGGGCTGGGCCAGGCTGGGCTTCCCTGGGCTGTGTAGGGCTGTGCCCTGGCTTTTTTTCCCAGCCCCCAGTCCTGGTGAAGCACACCTTTCCCATGGAACTTCTAAGTTATCTTGGACTGGGAAAATGGATCACTCAGTCTTTCTGTGGATTCTGCCCCTCTAAATTTTGGCTAGAGCCATCCTTTGTTTTGTTGGGGTTGGGGGGGCAGAGTTTTCGGGGAATGCTGCCTTCACAGCACCATCTTGGCTCTGCCCCCAAATAGTGAATTCTTATTCCAGAAGCTAATGTCTTTGGGTTTGTCAAACAATAGATTACTGTACTCATTTACCACTGTTTTGAACCTATCCTAATTCACTACTCCATTTCTTAACCACTACCAGGCAGTTTTGATGACTGCCACTTTATAGTGTAGGTTTAGACTTAGAAGAACTAAGTCACATTTTTTTACATTTTTTTTCAGTTGCCTTGCTAGTTGACCTTTTGTTTCTCCAGATGAATCTTATTACTATTTTTCCTAGCTCAGTAAAATAATTATTTGGTAGTTTTGATTGGTATGGCACTGAATAATTAATTTAACATAGGTAGAATTGTCACTTTTATTATATTAACTTGACCTAATTGACATTTTTCCAATTGAACAATTGACATTTTCCCAGTTATTTAGATCTGACTTTATTTAGGTGAGAAGTTATAATTGTGTTCATACAGTGTTTAATTTTGTCTTGGGAAGTAGATTCCCAAGTATTTAATGTTGTCTATAGTTATTTTAAATGGAATTTCTTTTTTCTATTTCTTGCTCTTGGGTTTTGTTATTCATATACAGAAATGCTGATGATTTATGTGGGTTTACTTTATATCCTGCTACTTTGCTGAATTTGTTAATTGTTTCAAGGAATCTTTTTGAGGATTCTCTCGGGTTTTCTAAGTGTATCACCATATCATCTGCAAAGAGTGAAAACTTTGCTTCCTTCTTGCCAATTCTGGTTCCTTCATTTCTTTTTTTTCTCTTATTGTTAAAGTGAACATTTCTAATACTACATTGAATAGTAATGGTGATAATGGGCATCCTTATTTCACTCCGATCTTATTAAAAATGCTCTGAGTTTATCCCCATTACATATAACATTTAGATAGATACTACATATTATTTTAAGGAAAACTCTATTCCCAATCTATCTAGTGTTTTTAATCAGAATGGATGTTGTATTTTATCAAAGGCTTTTTCAGCATCTATTGAGATAATTATATAATTTCTGTTGGTTTTGCTATTAATATATTCCATTATGTTGAGTGTTTTCCTAGTTTTGAACCATCCCTGCCTACCTGGTCATGATGTATTATCCTATTAATAACTTGCCCATTGGGAATGACTGAACAGATAATAGCATATAAATATATAACCATATATCTGCCTAACAGACTAAATGGGTAGTTAGGTGACACAGTAGATTGAGCACTGGACTTGAAATCGGGAAGATTTATGTTCATTAGTTCAAATATGACCTTAGACACTAGCTATGTGACCCTGGGCAGGTTACTTAACACTATTTGCCTCAGTCCTCACTATAAAATGAGTTGGAGAAAGAAATGGCAAACCGCTCAAGTGTCTTGCTAAGAAAACCCCAAATGTGGTCTTGAAGAGTCAGACACAACTAACAACTAATTTCTTATATGGGATTGGATACCTTTGATTGGGCCTAGTGCACACTGAAACTGCTAGAGCTAACATTATTTGGGGAAGTTCCTTTCCTAAGTAGAAGAAACACTTCCTTGTATTGTAAGTCTTTCTGCTAGCATGTTAAAAGTTCAATTTTATTCTTTGAAATAATTAATAACAACTTTAAATTGCTTAACTTGCATGTTAGACTTGCTATGACTTTTTTCCCTTTGTAATTTTATAAAGAAATCTTACTATGAAGGCTTTCTTTGTTTTATTTTTTCCTTCCTAGCATCATAGAATGATAGATTTAGAGAAGGGAGTGACATGAGTTCATCTATTGAACTGAGATGTAGAAAATTTAAGAAATTTACACAAAAGCACATTCAAAATACAGGAATTAAAACCCAGATCCTCTCAACCTAGATCCAAGTCTCTTTTGTTGTGTCATATGTATTCCAGGCTAAGAGCTATGAAGGGTTAATACAGAAATAGTTATGTGCTTTAACAAGCAAGATGTGCTTCAGAGCTTAGACAAGGGAGTAGCTTCATGTCTGAGTTAAGGAGGTACATTCCCAGGCTCAGATAGATAGTGCATTCTGAGATAATTACCTTCTGCACTTTGTTTATCAAATCACTGTTTGGTTCTCAAAACAATCACCTAAGACATACACAAGGTATGCATGTGAAAAAAATGCTTGCTAAAACGCTTATGTAATTGGTTACGTAAATGTAGAGTATAAAAGTATTTATCCTGTGATCAATAAACGAACCAGCTTATGCATCATATTGATGTCGTCCTGAGTTCCCTCCTCCAGACTCGACATTCTTTCCATATAACCATGCTAATATCTTGTTATTAAATTGTTAATATCTTTTAACATTTTCATATTAGTTTTTTAAGCCTAGACAGTCAACAAAACAATGAATCAAACTCTGATTTTTAGTATTTGCTCATACCTGAGGCATAAATGCCCACAGTGTAAACTCAACAATTGGCTCTCTTGAGTGGGTATGAGCTGACTCCAGTACATTCCTGGCTTCTTTTATTTTTTGCTTATTTAAGGAAGTTGCTATTTGTGCTTTCAATAAGTTTAGAATAATTTTTTGTATATAATTGTATACATATATGTATATGTATATGTGTACATATACATATGTATATGTATACATATATATACATATATGTAGCTATATATATACATACAATCCTATTTGTGCCTAATGGTGGTCACCTATAGGGCAGATGGGAGAGGGAAGAAAAAAAGAAATTTACATGATAACTTTGTTGCATATTTAAAAGAAATGGCAAGTTGTACATAGTAGGTTGCAGCTTCATGTGCAATCATTTTTTAAAAATTCTATGTTATAAAAATACTTATTTTATTTCCAAATTAAAAATAAAATAATTTTCAAAAAGAGACTAATAAAATGAGTCTGTGCAAAGATGATGACTGTGAGTTGAGAGAACAAATATGAGAGAAGTGATAGTAAAAATAAAAAGATCTGACAATGAATTGGATGTGTGAGGGAAGTGAGAATGAAGAGTCAGTGATGTCACTGAGGTTGTGGATGTGAATGACTAGAAGAACGATAGTGCTTTTGTCAGAAATAGGGAGGTTTAGATGAATGGTGTTTATTGAAGGGAAAGATAATGAATTCTGTTTTGGATATGTTAAATTTAAGGTGATTGGTAATATCCTATATGTGATTAATTACCAGTTGGTAATATCCTATATGTAATTAATAATATGAGATTAGAGCTCAGTACAGAGGCTAGAACTGGTTTTGTGGTTCTAGAAATTGCTGCCAGCAGTCTAGTATGCTCCTAGATATTAATGAGAGCCAGGTTGAAGAGAGGGATACAAACAGCTTAATGTCCTGAATAACTCTCTCTCTTAACTTTATTATTGAAATCCATTCTTGTATAACAAAACTTATCTTAGACATGACAAGTCAGATGAAATCCAACTGCATGGCTTCCTTGGTTATATTTACTATACTTATGTCTTGAAGTCTGTTAGACTTCCTTATCAAAATTTTCCCCACTACACTTGGAGCCAAAGGTTCATTGATGAGCCAACCATCCTGTTTAAATGAGCAAGAATATATATATGCTTGATCTCTGGTAACCTTTGTTCCAGGGCACCTGCATTCCAACTGCATAGAAGCTGGCCCTTTACATGGAATCCTAAGTGTAGTGATGATAATTAAACCCATTGGAACTAATGTAGTCAACAAGTGAGAGTATGTAGAAATAAGAGAAGGGGACCTAGGATAGGATTTTGTAGTCCACTCACAAGTGGGAGGACAAAGCACTGTCCTAGTCATTTGGGGTAGAAAGATAAAAAGAAACTAAGAAATGTACACAAATAATTTCATGAGGTAAAAAGTGCAAATAACTGAGGGAATTAGGAAAGACTTTGTGTAGGATCATTCAAACCTCTACTCAAAATGCCCTCTCCTTCCAAGAAGTCTTTCCTGTTATAGCCCCAATTGTTAGATCCTCTTTCAATTATGGTGTATTTATTTGACATATAATCTATATTTGCTTATCTGTGAACTAGTAACCTCCCTTTAGTAAAACATAATCTTTTTGAAGACAGGGACTGTCTTTGGTATAGTATCTCAAAAACATAGCAAAATACCTAATAAACAGCAGATTAAAAATCAGCTTATTAATTAGGCACTGACAATACAAAGATTTATTTTTTATTATTTATTTTTCACATTTATTTATTTTATTTTTAATTTATGGAATGAAACAAATATCTTATTACAAATATAAAGATACAATCTCTACCCTCATGGAGTTTAGAAGTTATGACATATGCACATAATTATATTGCTAAGTAGGTTATGATGAATGAATGATCAAGATACAAAGAGTTAAAGCTGAACCTTGAGGAAAAAATTTCTGTGACAGGTTTGAGATGAAGAGTGAGTACATTTCAGGCTTGGAAGACAGAGTACACAAATGCACAGGGGCAGGAGAAACTCAATACTGTTTGGCTGGAATATCATACTATAAAACTAGTAAACAAAATACAACAAAAACAATACACAATTTTAAATAAAGTTTGGAATGAAACAACTCCTCCAAAGAAACTATATAAAAGCATTAAAAATTATGAGGGTCAGTGTAGTATAGAAAGATGGCCTTGTTCAAAGAAGTCATAGGTTTCAAGTTTTGCCTCTGATGCATATAAAACATATACCTCTGGACAAGTCAAAACCTGTTAACATTCTAAGTAACTCACCTCTTTAATAATTTGTGTGTGTGTGTGTGTGTGTGTGTGTGTGTGTGTGTGTGTGTGTGTTTTTTAGGTTTTTGCAAGGCAATGGGGTGGGTTAAGTGGCTTGCCCAAGGCCACACAGCTAGGTAATTATTAAGTGTCTGAGGCCGGATTTGAACTCAGGTACTCCTGACTCCAGGGCTGGTGCTCTATCCACTTTACCACCTAGCCACCACCTGTGTGGTTTTTTTTTATAAACAAGGATACTCAACTTGCTCTCAGACACCTCATCAAAGGCTAGAAAAGAGGAGGGGTTAGATTTGGCAAGAAGACTATCCAACTGAAGGCAGATCAGAGAAATAAAAGAAGTGTTTTGAGGGGCTGAGTGGAGGCATCCAGATGTTCTTTGTTTTCCTGACAAATTTGGAATTAAGATCCTCTCTTGAGAATGAGGGGTAGAGTATGTAGTCAAAGAAGGACTGCATGGAGCATATTCATTCTATCTCTATACTTACACAATCACTAACCTAACTCAAGAGGAAAGGTTTTAAGGAGTTATTGTGGAAGCTAAGAGAGAGAGTAAAAATAAATAAATTAATGAATGATGCAAATAATGCAATAGGAATAGATCTTAGGATGCATTAAGGAGAATAGTATTAGGTCTGAAAAGGTAGACCAGAGCTAGACAAAAATCTTCAAAACAGAAATAGAAAAATATAGTTGCTAAGAGCAACTTTTAAGACAAAATTTCTAACATGACTTTCAGGTATGGCTGTTGATCACAAGTGGAATGTGATAAAAATGTCTGTCTCAACCTGCTGGAAGAGCCTTAGCTTTAGAGAACATTAAAGAAGACATATGTCTGGAGTCAAAGTCAAATATATCTTAAATATTGACTTTTTCCCTACAATTTTCAGATTTACTTTGACTTTGGGGAGCTAGTAAAGAAAGAACTAGTAAAGAATGAAGGAAGAAATGGGCCTTGAGTCTTTGATTATCAACCTAAATCAATTATGAAGCCTGTGATAGTAGTAAAAGAGAAACCTTTCACACATAATAAATAGTTTATTGAAAAATGCTACCCTGAGGAAATATCAAGGATGATGTCCTAAGGAACTATGTCATCAATAAATATATTAAAAGCTTAATGAATAATTTTAGGAAGACAAATACAAAATTTATTAGTAATATAATCCCTTCTAAAGGGAATAAAAAATGAGGAAACAGTTTTTTTTAGATTAGGCATTATTCCTTTAAAGAGTTTATACTGGCAATAGTACTTGTAAGATATTAATTGCAAGTGTTTTAGAATCTACAGATAGAAAACATTTGAAATGCAGTGTTCTACATCTATAATCCACCGGGGGAGGCATGCTTTTACCAGTATTCTTTTGAAGTCAGAATTAAAAATTCTCTCTTTTTTAACATTTTCATTCATATTACTAAGTGTATGCTTAACAGTCAATTCTTGTTTTGTGGGAGTGAACTTCTTTTTGTGTTGTGAGTGGGAGACAAGTTTAGACTTGGTTTTAAATTTTGTTTTGCATTAGAGCTTATTGTAAATAAACCTATCTTATTAGAATGGACTTGAGAGATTGGTGTGCTAGGACCCATGGGAGAGGAAACTTAAGAACAACCATTCAAACAGTTAAACTGATTAACATACAAAAATAAACTAAAAATAAACTAGATATATCATTACATATAGCAATGATGATGAGTTCTATTCCTTTAAGATAATGTGATGATTTTAACACATCCTATTTTTAGTTCTCATGGAAATCATAACTTGGGGAAAATAAGTTGTAGGATGTATGTCAAATAAACTTGGAGAGTTAACCTCTTCACTGACACAAGACAAATGCTTATCAGCTTTTGGCTAACTTCCTTAGTTTGGGGAGGAAAATCTTGTGGATTTTGGGAGGGAATTCTTGTAGAATATGTGTGGGAAACAGTTATTAGGAGAACCTACAAAATTAGGAATTTATTAGAACTGGGGATGCCTTAGATCCATGGAAAGGGAAATTTTCTCTGGTTTCTAGCTAGAGAACATTTGTCACCAGTGGACACCTTAGCTTAAAAAGGTCAAGGTCTTTCACTGCTTGATAGGCTATTTACAGTCATCTGGATCTATATCTGGCTTTAGATGGATCCCAAGGAGAAAATGAGGCTGATGACTTTGCTAAGCTCTCCCTCAATTAAATCCAATTCACTTGCATATCTTGGTATCAAGTCCCTGATATGATCTTCTTGGAGAATGAAGAACAAACAATCACAACAACATATATTTCCATATCTGGGTTCTCTACCAAGTTTCTGCTTGCAGTTGTTATGGAGTTATTCTCTCATTCTAGATTGGCTCTTTGGACTTCTCTGTAACTATTAGAATTCTGGGTCACCTGTGTTGACCTTCATCTCTCAGGATCAGGTCACCTTAGATCATTGATGTTCACAACAATGTATCTTTGTGGATCTCTAGCATTTCAGGACAGAGTTAGGAATCTTATAGTCCTTCCATCTGGGGTACCCTGGTGTGGGTATTGCTTTGCTCCTAATATTAGGAGCTTACTGCTCCTAATATTTTCCAGAATTCAATGTGGGATTTTTGATCCTTTCTCTCTCTCTCTCTCTCTCTTTCTCTTTCTCTCTCTCTCTCTTTTAGATTTTTGCAAGGCAAATGGGCTTAAGTGGCTTGTCCAAGACCACACAGATAGGTAATTATTGTGTCTAAGGCCAGATTTGAACCCAGGTACTCCTGACTCCAGGGCCAGTGCTCTATCCACTGCACCACCTAGCCACCCCTATAAATCCTTTCTCAGGGAAGCATCTATGTGACCAGCTTCAGGATACAGCCTGCCAAGATACATGGGTCTCTGGACAGTCTCTGTTCAAATTGAGGAATCCCAGGATTGTCTGTACTAGTGCTGGGCTCTCTTTCCCAATGACTTTGGACTTTTGACCCAAAGTTCTGGGATGATTAAAGTCATATCTGTATAGTTTCTCATTGGATTTCATAATAATAATGTATTTTAATATTAACAATACTTTCTAATGTGATAGGTACTAGGCTAAATACTTTACAAATATCTCATCTCATTTTCAAAACCACCCTGGGTGGGAGCTATGATGATCCTAATCTTAAAAATGAAACACTGCAGCTGACTTGCATAGGGTCACACAGCCAATAAGATATTGAGACTGTATTTGAATTCAGATCCTCCTGACCACTCTCTCTCTCTACATCACTCTCCATAGCTTCACCAATAATCCAGATTTGTGCTACTGTTTTAATTTTTATTAGAGAAGGTATGTGAGAGCTAGGCTGTCTGTCTCTATTTCGATATCCATCATGGTCAGAAGTCCTTCTATTTAACTTTTAAAGATTATTATGACCTTACTCCAACTTCAGTTTTCAAACTGAAACTTTTTTGCTTATTCTCTCTGTACAGGCCAGAGAAACCAGGCTTGCTGTTCCTCACAACATTCTCTTTCCCTCTTCTCCATTATTAATCAAAGTCATTCCTAGAAATCATTCCCATCCTAACTTTGCTCTTAGAATCCCTACTTTATTAAAAACTTTACTCATGCAATGCTTGAAGTTTTTCATTGTCTTCACAGAGGTTAGAATTTTCTCTCCTCCCCCATTTCATTTTATAATAGACATAACAATCCATTAGACTATAATCTCCTTTGGGGCAGGGAATGCTTTTTTGACTTTTTGTGTTCTCAGAACATTGCATAAAGTAGATATTTGATGAATGTATATTGACCATCATTATTTATTTTGTTTTTTCCAAATGTGTGTACTTCAATACCTGCACATCTATGTATGTGTGTATATATGTATATATGTATGTATGTATGTATATATATATATATATATATATATATACATATATATATATATGGAGAGAGAGGGAAAGAGAAATAGACACAGAGACAGAGAGAGGGATACAAGGAGAGAGAGAGAGTTTTCTCATGATAGAAAATAAGCTCCTTGATGACAAGGACTTTTTTTCCCATTTGTATCCCTCTATGCCAAGCACAAAACAAAATATATAACAGGTACTTAATAAATGATTGTTGATTGACAGGTGAGCTTGAGCTGGACCTTTAATCTCAGGATGTCTCTTCAGTTTGTTCTTTCTCTAAACCCTAAAGTCATATACTACCATTCCCACTTCTACAATATCCCTCAAATCTTACCCTTTCTTTCAATTTACAGTTACCAATAGTCTGGAGAAATGGATATTCTTAGCCAGGTCATTAACCTTGTGAACTTAAGAGTTTGGGAGCCAAGATTGTCCAGAGATTTCTACATTACATTCCTGGAAGAGAAAATAATTACTGCCAAGAGGTTGATTCAGCCAAAGATAATGAAAATCCACCATTGAAATGAAAATCATACCTTTGATGAGGATGAGAACTGGGGTCTCCAGATGAAGATTGAGAGGCCTTGAATAGTGATTGAATTCATGTACCCCCCGAATTTAAAACTGCTCAGGATTTATTATAGAAAACTTACAAAGTATACAGATTAAAACCTCTTAGTCCAGCCATGTGGTATAGGGGTCCATGGTGCTCCACAGGATCTAGACCAGGAGCATGTGGTCTAAGAAAGAAAGAGAGAAATAGTCATCCTTGAAAGGTGAAGGTAGAGTCAAGAAGTAGTAAGAAGGGTCAGCACTTCTTAAATGTACTTTGGTGGTTTAGCACCTTGCTCGGATGACCAAAATGACATCACTATGTTTGAGACAAATTACAGTGTGTCCTGCTATGGCTGATCAGACTAATATGAGCTTGGAATGTTCTACCACAGGTTGGGCATAAATAGTCTATGTGTGGATACTCTAAACTTATGTATTTCATGTTTCCTTTGAGTGCTTCAATTCTGCCTTCCTTATAGAGTGCAGCACCTTCACTGATGAGGGCACACCATGCTGGGTGGTCCTGTGCCAGTGACTTCCATGCTGTACAATCAATTCTAAAGTTCTTAAAAGACCTTCAAGGTATGTTGGTATCACTTCTACTGATCCCTTTGTGAGTGTTTGCCCTGTGTGAGTTCTCCTTAAAATAGTTTTTTTTTTTTGGCAAGCATTGTAATAATGTGTAAAGTTCATTGTAGTTGCACTCTCTGCAGTAATGTTGGAATGCTAGACAATTTAACTCAAGAAAGGACCTCAGTATCTGGTATCTTCTCCTGCCAGGTGATCTTCACAATCTTCCTAAAACAATTTAAATGGAAGTGATTCAGTTTCCTGACATGGCACTGGTAGACTGTCTAGATTTCACAGACATAAGCAATGAGGTAAGCACATCTCTATAGACCTTCAGTTTGGTAGTCTTCTCTCCCATACTTACTTTCAGAATCTCCCATATATTGAATGAACTCTGGCAATGCGAGTGTCAATCACATTGTCAATGTGTACCTTCTTGGAAAGGACACTGCGAAGGTACGTGAACTCGTCCACAGTACTCAAAATCTCTCCATTTGCTGTAACTGATGGTTCCACATATGGATGGTGTGGGGCTGGCTGATGAAGCATCTCGGATTTTTTGGTGTTAATTGTTAGTCCAAAGTGAGCACAAGCAGCAGAGAATTGATCCATACTTTGTTGCATCTGAAATTTATTGCAAATAGAACATCTTGCACCAACAGTCCCTCTACTTTGGTCTTGCTTGTAGCCTTTTCTCATTAAAGAATTTGCCATCAGTGTGGTAGCCTATCTTGAGACCATGTTCATTCTCATTGAAGTCATTTGATAACATGGCTGAAAACATCATGCTAAAAAGTATGGGAACAAGGACTCATCTTTGTTTTACTCCATCGGTGCCTGGAAAACTCGAGAGCATGGTCCACTATCCAGAACCTGGGCATGCAAACCATTATGAAATTATTCCTTGCCATCATGAAAAAATATCTTGCTCAGGTATTCTCCAATAGAAAAGCCATGTACTGGTCCTTCCTGTCCCAAGGTGCATAACTATTAAATTCAACACATCATTTCCTCTCACACCAGCCTCAATAGGCAAGGTCAGATAGCTGGAAACTGGAAGCTGGGGGAGGGGGAAGCTGCAGGAATATCTTGGAATGGAGTTACTTTGAACAACAGAAATCCCCAAATAAGTCACAACATCTTCCCTGCATCATTCTGACTTGCCAAAAAATCTGGACTTGTAAGTTATGCAGAGGACACCATCAGAGGAGAATGTGAAGTATGTCCTCAGAAGGAGTAATGGGCAAATGGAGTTGTCTTTCAGATGTGTCTGATTCTTTGTGATCCCATTTGGGGTTTTCTTGGCAAAGATACTGTGGAGTAATTGACTATTTCTTTCTCCAGCTTATTTTACAGATGAAGAAACTGAGGTAGCAGGGTTCAGTGACTTGTCCAGGGATACAGTTAGCTAGATCAGATTTGACCTCAGACCCCTTACTCTTATCCACTGTGCCTGCCACCTATCAGGTTACTCTTTCACATTTTAAAGTTTCATTAATGAATACTTATAATTTATCAATTATAGAAAATTGGCCGCTGAACCCAGTCCTTATGAACATGGGATTTGCCAGTGATGCAATTCCCTATGTAGAAGAGGCAAGAAGAATGCAGATTCAGTTTTTCCTGATTCTAAGTCCAGTACTGTAACCGCTTTGCTCCTTAACCACGGTTTTAATGATCATTTCTATGCCTAAGACTTAGATGTGTTTATCAAGTTCTATTCTCTTCAGTCCCTACATCGAAATGAATATCTAAGACATCTCATACTCAGTATGTCCAAAACTGACCTTATCTTTCCCTTCTCTCTCTTCTAAACTTTCCTATATCTGTTGACATTCTATATCCCTCCAGTCTCTGAGGTTAGCATTATTTTTGATTTCTTATTATCTTACATTTTCACACATATTTATTCAACTGATGCCATTTCTACCTATACCAAATCCCTCAAATCTTATCCTTTCTTTCAATTCACAGTTACTAGCTTACTTTAGGTCCTTAATACCTCTCACCTAGATTATTGCAATAGCCTCTAAATTGGTCTCCCTATTTCAAATCCATTCCAGTCCAATTAACCATACACAGTTACCGAAGTGATATTCCTTAAACTTGGATCTGATCATTTCACTCCTCTATTCAATCAATATTTAGTAGATCCATACTGCCTTTAGGATAAAATATAAATTCCTGTTTATTTTTAAGTTCTATCTAACCTGGCTCCAAGCCTTTGCAACCTCACTGTATATTATTCCTTTTCCCATACCCTGTGATTTAACCAAACTGGTTTTAAGTTTGTTCCTCATAAACAATACACCATCTTCCTTCTCCAAATCTTTTCACTGGCTTTCCCTCACACTTAGAATGTACTCTTCCCCTGACTTCTGACCCAAAGAATCCCTTCCTTTATACCAAAAGCTGAAGCATCAACTTCTACTTGAATACTTTCTTAATCTTTTCAACTGCTGGTGCTTTCTTCCCCAAATTACCTTGTATTAGACCAAAATACCTTGATATTTATTCTCTCTTTACAAATTTTATGTATTTGTACTAAAAGTACCTTTTGCTTCACTACTAGAACACAAAGATTATTCCATTTACTATATTTGTATCTCCAGTGCCTAACTCAAGCAGGTGCTTTGAAAATGTTTGTTAATTGTGGACTGTTTTTAGTTTTGTTGTTTTGGGAGTCCTAGAGATTAGCACAGTGTCTTTATTTTTTTTTAGGGTGTCAAACTTGCAATTTCTTTGGTATTAGAAATTTCCATAGGACAACTAGTGGCACAGTGAATAGAGTACTGGCCCTGGAGTCAGGAGGACCTGAATTAAAATTTGTCCTCAGACACTTAATAATTGACCTTGAGCAAGTCACTTAACCCCATTGCCTTGCAAAAAAACCCCAAATTTCCAGAAAGGTGACTTCCTTTTGATTCCTCATTCTCTTTCACTTCACATAGCTAGTCAAATATAACCATTTCTACCTCCACAATATACCCTCAGATCTTATCTTTTTTGTTCTACACACAGTTTTGTTTAAAGAATTGCTCAGCTATTGGAAGAAGGTAGTAGAAGGAATAGATTAAGTTAAAAAGTAACAACAAAGTTTTTTTTAAAGGAAAGACAGGCAGGAAAAAAAACGCTCTAAATCACTAATATTAAGAGAAAACAATTGAAACAATTCTGATGTGCTACTTTATACTCAGACTGGCAAAGATAACAAAAAAGGAAAGTTATTTGAGGTCATGGAGAAACCCAGAAAAACTAATTCATGCTTGGTGGATGTGTAAAGTTGGTGAATATGCCATTTTGGAAAGCAAGAGATTCATGGTTTCTCACACAATCTTCTTTTTTCAGGCCTTCTTTGTATATGGAAATGTTTATTTTTTTCTGATAATTCAAAACTTTATAATAAAAACTTTTTTAAAAGTGAAAAAGCTTAACTATAATGTAAGCTGCTACTCTTACTGATAATGATAACTAACATTTATATAGCACTTACTATATACCAGGCACCATACTAACGACAATTATTATCTCATTTGAGCTTCACAACAACCCTGGGAGATAGCTGTTATTACTTCACCTATTTTACAGATCAGGAGACTAAGAGTCACTCAGGAAACTAACCCTCTTCCTCCTCCTTTTCTTCCTTTCAATCATTCATTATTTATTGATCTGCTGAATTTGTGACTTCATAATTACCCGGGAATCCAAAATGGAAGGTTTGTAATATGGTGGCTGAGACAATTCATTTATGAATTAATCTAGATCTCATAACTTATAGAAGTTGGTGGGGGGGAAGAACCCTTGAGGAATTTGATTTGGATTTTCTCAAGATAAAGGGGAGAATGAAAATAATATAGAATTCTCTTTTTTCTCTTGTAGCTTTGAGCAAAGTTCAGATGAAGCAGAGATTCTTTGTTATCCTGGATCTAATTCTTACAGACTTTTGTTAACTTTCCAGCTGATGATAGAGAAATTTGGGGTGGTCTAGACTTGAGTTCCAGAATTGTGAATAAATTCACAAAAGACTGGCTCTTGACCAAGAAGTATTTAGTAACAAAAAAGGTTTATTTTGTTTTGGTAACAAAGTAAAGGGATTAAATAGTAATGGGAATTTAATAAACTAATTAGGAACAGTTAGGACTGTTGGCTGAGTGTTGCAGTGGGCTGATCAGCAGCAGTAGTTAGTAGCAGGGTAAGCAACATAGGAGAGATATTAAAGACAGTTACAAGGACACTGCAATTGGACTGATAGCAGCCAGGAGAAATTTAAAGAGAGGCAGTTAGAAGAGTTTCAAGACTGTAGCAACTGGATTGAATCTCCAATCAATAGGGAATAAGAAGCATCAAGAGAGGGCAATAAAAAGAAGGAGATTAAAGACAGTTCCAAGGTGATTGCAAACAGGCTGATCCCCTTGAGGAGATGAGCAACTAGCAGGGGAAAAGGACAAGTTTATTTATGGGAGCAGGCAGGTGCATGTGGGTAAGGAGTAAGGGAAGAGTTAGGGTGGTTCTAGGAAAGGACTAAGGAGTGGGTTCTGGTGCTTTAGTATTCTCTCCATTAAGGGGATGAGACAACCTCTGAGGCTGATAGCAAGAGATACTAGACAGGATTCCCCAACCCCCTTTTGGTAAGATAATTTTGAGTTTTTGTAAGATAACTTTGAACAATAGGATGGAGGTATGAGAAGGCTTTATTTAGGTAGTTTCTGTGAGATAACTTTGAACAATGACAAGTGTTAATATAAGACCTGCTCACAAAAAGTTAATTATTTAGCATGATTTGCATAGAATATTTTTGAGAGAAATAAGTTAATTATAACATTTTTCTTTTTTTCCTCTTATATATTTCCTCTACTACACTACCAGAGGAAGAAAGCAGCATTCATTTCCTGTTTGAAGGTTCAAAACAAAATAATTTTGGCGGTTGGCATTCATGGCATCTCATAAACATGTGAATAGAAAAATGGTCATTTCTAGAGTCTGCTAGAGATTGGGCAGGGCCAGAATTTTCATATGGCTCCCTTTAAATTTCTTTAAGGAGAAGGTTATCTTTAGTTCTATCATTGATTTTTAAAGTTGAAATGGAATTTTAGAAGATTTATTTCTATGATGTTCATTTTGGTGGGTTTTTTTTTTTGGTTGGCAGAATCTTAAGAAAGTTTAGCAAAATGTATTGATAATGACATTCAGGAAAGTAATAAAATTATTTTCCTTTTTATTCTTAACCCTCCAAAATGCCATTTACAATGGCTAGCATTCAAAAATGCTCATTCTTAAGTTTCTGTAAGTAATCATAGTCTACAAAACTTTTTATTATCATGGTTTTGTACCCTCCAGCATCATCCATTATTTGCAAGATTAGTAAACTAGAATAATTTCCTTAAGAAAAGCTTCCCTACTGAGTGTCATTCAGGCTATGTTGTTTTTCTACTAATATGAACTCCCTAATTCTTTATTGTTCTCCCAGAAACTTGGAGCTTCAGATAATAAAGTACCACCAAATGAGTTAATAGCAGTTAGGTGGTACAGTGGATAGAGCTCTGGGTCTGGAGTCCAGAAGACCTGAGTTCAAATCCAGCCTCTTTGACATTTACTAGCTATATGGCATTGATCAATTTACTTAAACTTGTTTGCTTCTGTTTCCTTATCTTTAAAGTGAACTGAAAAAAGGAAATGGCAAGTCACTCCAATATTTTTGCCAAGAAAACCCCAATAATGAGGTGATAAAGAGTTGGATCTGACTGAAAATGACAGAACAACAAAATAATTAACAAGTTGATCCTCTTCAGAAAAATGATGTGTTTTTTTAAGCTTTCAGGGCAAAACTGTATTAAAGACTACTCGTCGAGATGTTTAAATGTTCTTTAGAGGCATTACTAATGCTATTTTAATAAAAGCATCCTTCCACCCCCATCCCCACCCCACTCACATAGCAACTATTGCCAGGTAGGGCATAGATTTCCAAGGAGTTCATTGGATAAGATATGATATTTAATAATATATTGTAGAAAGGCCCAATGGGTCATGTGTGAGCAGAGTTCATAAGATAGTTTCATAATCATAGTAAGTCATCCTCTAGGCAAATGTTGATTCTAGGCTGATAGCTATTGATAAGCAATTTGGGGAAAGGTCTATTTTCAGTATGGCTTAAGAACAGATTGGACCAGATGGATGTGGGTAGCAGGGTGTGTGTCTATGGACATGGTATGATTATGTGGTTGGCTCCTTCCAATAAAAGCATAGACCTCAAATTGGGCATGAGATTTCCGTCTTTGGGGATAAGTAAGCTTCACTCTGATTAGAGAAATAATAATTCACATAGATAAATTAGATTAGAAATTTTCCCTGGAAGCAATGCAATCCCTCTACCACTCTCCCATCCATAAGCAGATGATTTACATGTGTACCTAGTGAAACTGAGTTGTTTAACTAAAATTTTATTCAAAAGTCACCAATCTAAAATGTAACTAATGTAAATAAACTATAATTTTAGAAATTTAAATGTGGTAATTTTGATAGTTATAAAGAATACTGCATTGAATAAAAGAGGCTGGATAGAAAGTCACTGTTTCCAACATAGTCTAAGTCTGTCATTCTCTATCATTTTTGGTCCTTTATCACCTTGGTTTTCTATATATGGTGTAGTAGAGAGATCACAGATCTGGATTCAAGTCCTACTTTACTGAGTGACTCTGAGCAAATCACTTAACCCTGTTTACCTCAGTTTCCTCATATGTAAAATGAGCTGGAGAAGGAAATGGAAATACACTCCAATATCTTTACTAGGCAAACCCCATATAGGATCATGAACAATCAGGAATGGCCGTTCAAACTGAATAGCACCAATTAATCTATGGAATTATGAAATAAAGGTTTGGAACACCTGGTACTTTAGGTACTCTACAGGGAAGATTAAGCAGGGAATAGTGCTTCAATTTTACTTTAATAAGACAGCAAGAGGGCAGGGACAAATGACATAGAAAGTATAGAGACAAGTAGCAAAAAGGGAGTGGGACACAAGGGAAGATGATGTAGGGATAGCAGTAGAGAAAGGCAGGCAGCATCAGGAAGAGAAAGGGGAAGAGAAAAAAAAATACAATGAATAATTCATATAACCATGGATTAGAACTGGGAGCACTTGGAAACATAGACCCAAATAGAGATGAAAGACTGCTGAGGGGTAGGATAGAAGTTTGAAGTCTAATGTTATGGGGTTTTTTTGGAGGAGGGTGATAGACTCTTTCTACCACCTCATTAACATATCCATATCATTTCAAAGTTATCAGCATCATTTGGTGATTTACTAGTCTTATAGATGTCTGGAACTTATCTGAGATTTATGTAACATAGGATCACATGTCCCTGACAGCAAGACCTAGATGACTTACCCTGATGTGACACAGATTCTCAGAATGTGAATTTTGGTAAATAGATGATAAGTCTACAAATCATGTGACTTTGATTTTTGAGATGGTTTAGATAGGTTTTAGGTCCCTCTTGGTAATCTTACTTCCTGCTATTGTTACTTTATATTGGCTACTTATAAAATTATTTACTATACTGATTAGAAATGGTAAGGGGTTAAATACAATATACAAATTTTAAAACAATTTGTAAGTCAAATGTGATAATATATTTATAAAGCATTTATCACAATGCCTAGTACATAGTAAGTAGAATACCTTTAATAAATTCTCCTCCTTTCCTCCCTTATTTCCTCTTTCCAATTTTCCTTTCTGCCTTCCTTCCTTTTCCTTTCTTCCTCTCCCCCTTTCCTGCTTCCTTCATTTTTTCCATAAATAAGTAATAAATATAAAATAAAATCTTTTATTTAAGTTATTGGGGACAAATCTTTCCCAAATGAAAGATTCATGTTTGACTTATATTTCTTAACATTTCTTATTATTTCACTAGTAAATGATGCTTGAAAGGAGAGAAGTAAACAAACAAGGATGGTTTCCTGTGTGCTTATTGCTAAAGAAAGACTCATTCTATTTGGAGTAGAAGGAAAGAAACCCCAAGCAGCAGACTTCATGTAGTGAACTTTGAATGCTAAGGAGACTAGAGTGATCAGAATGGGGTCATTCCTTGGTGAGTCATGAAAAAGATGTTTTAAAAATATATTTTATTTTAGTTAAGGATAAAATAAGCTACAGAGGGAAGAGTATGATACTGGGAGTCAGGAATCTGGGCTATCAGTTGAGCTCTGCTACTGACTTGTTCTATGATTTAACATATTGGTGTCTCATTTGTCTCATCCCAAAATGGATATAACAATGCCCTCTCTAACACCTCTCTACCCCCAACCCCTCTCACACATGATAGGTTTCTTGTGAGGATCAAATGAGAAATCATACATTTTAAATGTCTTCTATAACAATATTTGGGCTCAGACCTTCCCTAAAAGTCTCAACATAAGCAGCAAAGATATTAAGAATGGAAGACTGTACAGATAAACTGCATTAGCAGGAAAGGCAGCAATATCACTGAAAGTTAACCTACCAAACCTCATAAGGGCTGGGAATAAGCAAACATTATGTAGTAATATCAGATCCAATCTAATTGATTCAACTGAATCATATCAACTAAACTTGCTTCCTCTATCTCTCTGTCATTTGGGAGCTTTCTGCAAATAAACACAGAGAGGAATAAACCTTTCATTGTTAGTTTTTGTATATCTGGCTTTAACACTTGGAAGAGGAAAAGAAAAAGTGACAGGTAGAGTGGGATGGCTTCAAAGTTGGATGTCCTAGGTCTCTTTCCCTTTGTGTCTTGGGGAGAAAGTAGCATTTACTCTGTACCATAAGTGTTTCCCTGGGAGTAGGGATCTTGTGTTCCAGTTCTTGCTAACATTCAGCCTGAGGACTTGGGCATGGAACCCATGGAAGGAACTTTGCTGTAATGAAATACAAGTTCTGAAAGTGTTGTTACCTTGAAAGTGTTAGGTTACCAGTGTGTGATACCAACTCTGGAAGTAAAAATATGATGTTCAGTTAATGATTTAAATTAATCTAATCATAAATTAATATTAATAAAATTAATTTAGTACATTTAAATGAGTAAATTTCAAAAAATTAATTTAAAGGATCTAATATGAATACATTATTATTGATTATTTTGCATAGTTGTTGAATTGTTTCAGTCATATTCAATTCTCCAGGACCCCATTTGGAGTTTTCTTAGCAAAGATACTAAAGTGGTTTCTCCATCTCCTCCAGCTCATTTTACAGATGAGGAAACAGGGGCAAATAGGGTTAAGTGACTTAACACACAGCTGGACCTAAGCCCATTTATTCATTACACCACCTACTGCCCACATCTCTATACTGTTACATATTGTAGGATCATGGTGTGGGTACAAATCTGGGCCATATCTTTTACATGAACATTTCACAAATACCACTCAAGAATAAAAGGCCCAAGGCTAAGCCACCATTCCTACTGTTCTTTCCTTGCAACTTAGTGGATCATCTCCTGTCCAGTGATACATGATTCTACCATCCATCAGTTGTAAATAACACATTCACAACAACTGCTTGGCCTTCTCCATATAAGGCTAGTCTCCCTCATCCCCAACTCCCTGGAAGCATAAATATACTTATTTCTTGGCATCCCTGAACATCCTTGTGGAATTATTATTTATCTGTCACTTCTCAAGTTGCTTCCATATTATAGAAAGGAACTTTCTGTGCTATGAATGACAGTATCTGTATCTCCCCCCCCCCACCCAGTCTCTGAGAAGATCCTTTTTCCTGAGATGAAAGGAAAACTGACTTCTTCACATACTTCTACATATCAGAGTCTGGTAGCATATATCACATTCATCTTGGAGCTATATTACCAAGCAATTTACAAAGTCCAGATCATCTGGTCAGTTAGGTATAGCTCTTTAGACTCAGATTGATAAGTGGACTTCTCCTTTGAGAAGTGGTGTAATAGTAGGAGGAAGTACTATGAACTCCCAAACTTTTGAGATTGTAAGGCTTGAAAATATTCAAGAGAGGAGGCAGCTAGTTGGCGTAGTGGATAAAGCACTGGCCTTGGAGTCAGGAGTACCTCGGTCTCAGACACTTAATAATTACTTAGCTGTGTGGCCTTGGGCAAGCCATTTAACTCCATTTACATTGCAAAAACCTTAAAAAAATATTCAAGAGATAAAAAAATATCCATTTCTTGGGATTGTTGTGAGATGATCTGGGTTCAGGGAAACACACCCATACATCCATATGAGTCCACTTACAGACAAAACAGAAAAGTTGGGCAGAATGCTATAGAGCTGAGAGGAAGATGAAGCACAAAAGCACTAATGCCACAATAGGGAGCCCCCAGAGTAAGACATGGTGATGTGATTATTGTTCTTCCCGGAACAGCTTTTTCATATGCCCACTCTGCCCACCACGTCTGCTGATTGAATTGTACTCCACTAGTGTCTGCTTCCTGCTCATCATGGCCAGTCTCCATCACCACTAGCCATTTACCAATAATCTCTCTACTACCTAGCACCTTCAAATAGGTTCCAGCCTTGTATTCACTTCTCTCTTCTCCAGGCATCCCTAAAGAGGAGAGAGTGAGAGAGCCTTCCTACACTGTGAACCCAAGAAACTGTGTTTTTATCTTCCTTCTAGCTCTGCACCATCTCAATTTCAATAGAATACCTTTGGAGTCACAATCCTTTCCCCTTAGGACCTATTGGAGTCAAAGGTCAGGGGATGCTGATATCCACTGTAAATTGTTCCCATTCCAGCCAATTCTAGTATATTCTCTTTTCCCCTAACAAATGAACAGAAAGATTCCTCATGGGCCTTCCTTCTCAGGAACATGCATAGTCTGGACAAATTGTCCTGGAATGTAGATAAGTGGTCAAGATCTCATAAGTACTCACATTTTTCATAGGAGAGAAAGTAGAAAAGCAACTCAGGGGACATGTAAATCAGAAATTAATCAAATCCTAGACTGAAATATAATGTTACATACCCAAAGTAATCATTGCCAAAGGCCACACTTACATGTGAAATGGGTGGCCTCATCACCAACAAAGATTTGCATCTTTTGGGGGGTCTTTTGTCTTTGATTTTTTTTTTTTTGGCTATGGTAAGAGTACAGCTGTAGAACATTAGTGAGGGGGAAGGGAAGGTGGGTGTGGGATGTGGCAAAGAGATGTTGCTGATGAATGAAAGTGAATGGAATTGTTGAACCTGAAGTCTGTAGCTCTGTGACTCTCTTTTACCCATACTTGGTTCCCTCAATCCATTTCATCTTCTAGCAACTCTACTTCTCCTTGTACTTCAGGCTTCTCTAGATTTGTCCTGCATTCTTTGGGGGTATTTTCCCTTGCCTCTCCCATTAGCACTTATCTAAAGTAAATCACTTGGCCTGCCTTATCACCTAATTTCAGACTGGAGTTAGGAAATAGTACTGGAGCTAACTCCACCCCTATGGCCTCTGGTGGGACAGCATTGACAGTGTAGGATGGTTCTGCCTCAGTGGGCTACCCCTGCCTTCTCTATTTGCTCCATTGATTTTGATGGCTAGTTGGTTATGGGGGTTATAACCCTTAAAACTTTGAAAGGTTCAACTTTACAAAAGGTTTAATAGCATAAACATTCACTTGTGAAGTATTTTTTTTAACCCAAAGGACACCCACATTTTTATTTTTCCCATAACACTAAGCTTTGTGTATAGTTAATACATAACATGTTTACTGAATGAATTTTTACACAACACAGAAAAATCTGTAGAATGTGTGTGTGTGTGTGTGTGTGTTCACTCTCCCATATTTAAGCAGGATCTTAGGGTGCCCCGAGGGCTTGGGTTACGTCTGACTCATTATTAAGTGCCAGTGACTATTCAATGTCATTTAGCTTTTACAAAGGGATTATGAGTTTGAAGAACAAAAGTATAAAAGTTTACTTCCAACAGCTGGGAACGCATTCTTATTCTTCAGTCTTGGAGGAGTATTTCATTCTTATCTCAGTTTCAAAATAGCATGGGTCCCACCCAATTTACATAAAAATGCAGCATGGAGGTCAGATTGTTGATGTTTGTCTTTTATTCTCAAAGGAGACCAGGACAATCATCATAACAATCAAGGGAATTGGATTTGAGTGTGGGGAGTGCAGTGCTAAATCATATGGGTCCTGAGGGTCAGATATGTATGAATATGATATGACTGAAAATGGCTTTGGATGAGAGGCAATCAGGATTAAAGTGAATTGCCCAGGGTCACATAGTGTCTGAGGTTGGATTTGAATTGACAATGATGAGTCTTTCTGATTCTAGTTCCAATGCTATAAAACCTGAGTAATGGGAAGCCCAGATCCTTACTTTCTTACTTCCCCCTACCCACTACGATTCACAAGATTAGAGACTTCAATCCCTTTACCTATAATGGAAAAGTACAAATTTAAAGACCAAGGACAAAGGCTGCATGTTCTCTTTGAGGAGAAAGTTCCACAGTATTGTCTTTCCTCCCACAGTGTTGTCTCTCATTGTCAGCAAAGTCAAACTACCAGAGTGCAGCTAAAGAGAATGAAGGGAAAAGATGAGCCTGAGATGTTTTAGGCCTTTTTGAATGCCTATTCTCCACATAATTAGCCTGGAACCAGTTCCTGAATGTCTGTGCATGCTCCACAGTCTCTCCAAGGTAATTCTTTTCAGCATCATCTGACTCTCCTGGAAAGCAGTCTCTCCAACTTCTCCCACTTGGGGAACTTGCATAAGCCTAGCACATTGATCCCCTCTGTGCATGCTCCAGTTCTCCATTACAGATCTAAAAAATCTGTGAGAGATATTTTTGTAGAAATCTCAGCAGCAAAATTTATTGGGCTAAGTGACTCACCTCTTGAGGGAAAGTGGAAGTCCCTTTATCTAATTTATTCCATATCAGACCAGGGGAAATATTTGAGAATGTGTTATAGTAAAAAGATCTACCAAAATGGGAAATTCAGAAGAGAAGAAATATATGTATGTAGGGTCAGTCCTAGGCAAAATTATGAAGTAGGCACAATTTGTCTTTGGTGAGCTAATGATCCTTTGAGCATCCTTCCTCACACTTAAGCATGTTAGATACTGGATAGAGAGTTGACTAGAAGACATGGGCTAAGTGCAGTCTCTGACAAACCCCAGACTATGTAACCCTGGGTAAGTCAAATTCTCATTACTCTATACAACTCTCTAAGATATAACTTGCAGAGATGGTACTGATTTGCATGGGTAGAGAGAAGTTCCTTCAGGAATTTCTTACGCCAATTAAATACCAGTCTCTATTCCATCCCTAGAATCCTATACCACCAGGAGGCAAATTCCTACCCCATTGACCTTCCTCAGTACTACAACTTACTTCAAAACCACTTATTCCTTCCCTGGAAACATCTAGTTCCTCAGTACCTTGATCTTGGCTAAATAGCTCAAACAAAGTAAAGTATCTTGTAAATAAATCCACATTAAGTTATGAATAATTAGGAATAGAATTTATATTGTTCCAATTCCCAGGTTAGTTGTGTTTTTAAAGCAAAAGTCTAGAGCAATATTTTAATCTGAATTAATGAATTTTTGACAGTACAGTCAGCTGGTAGGGGAAATTTTTTTAGACAAAGAATCTATCAGTACCCCTCAACTCATCCCATATAGTCAATCAACTCTGCTTTATACAGGTATAATCATGTAGTATTGTAACAAGCTTATACCTAAACAATGACAAAAAAAGACAGACCAACTTAATCATAAAGGTTAAAATAAATGGTCAATTAGATGAATAAAATAAACCTTCCATCAAAATAGGAGCTTGCTCCATCTACTCCAAGCATCTACCTGGTATTATAGTACTTCCAGGAATGGTGCACCTCCTTCTGGGAGAAACTACTAGTCATCAAAAAAAGATTAATAAAAGTCATTATGTGATTCCTAAAACAAAACAAAACAAAACGTATTGGCAATCTCCTCTGATTTTTTAACCTTCACCTGCTTTCTTGCCACTTTGTGGAAATCATTCTTGATTTTATTTCAGTCTTGATTCAATCTTTCCTACCCCTCTTCTCTATCACCAGGCCTTCTATCCCTTGGACAACACTTCCCTGTTCCTTCTATGAAAGGTAATTGCATCTCATTTGCCAGAACAGCACTTTCCAGTTACCCCCATGAGAGAGAGTTCTGATGGTGACCTTCTTGTCTCAGTTATTACAGCTTGGGTTGTTCTTCATGTGCTTTTTTGAAGTGCGGAGCTCTACCATCCAGCAATATACCTTTCTTTCTATTCCTCTATTTCCCAACTCATTACCTTTTTACTGGTTGTGCCCCTTGCACGGAATGCTCTTCCATCTTTCCTCTAACTTCTGACTTCCTTGGCTACCCCTGAGACTCAACCTGAATCTCACCTTCTATAGGAAATATTTCTTGACTCTGACCCCTAAATCTTCAGTGTCTTCCTTCTGAGATCAACTTCCATTTCTTCTCCATATATCTTGTATGTACAGTTCGCATGTTGTTTCTTCCATTAGAATGTAAATTCCTTGTCTTTTGTCTTATAGTCCCAGTACTTAGGACAGTGTCTGGCACATAGTATTTGATAAATACATGTTAACTGTCTGACAGATTGAGTGACTGTGGCAACCATTGTAGTCCTATTCCTGGAATATCAGCCTTAAAATATCCATTTGCTAGCTAAAGTGGGGTTTATAACCTAGCTCTCTGAGGGAATTGATCCCAAAACTTAAGTCTATTTCAACTTTAGTTTCCCAGAAAACCAGTTCTATTGCATGGAATTGGTCTAAGGAATTATTTAGCTTTAACCTCCCAATATTTTCTGAATCTTTTTTGATCAATGAATTTCATCTCAGATTATTATGAAGTACAATCTTCATCCTGGAATTGAAAACAAAAACAAGCCACTCTTAGTAATTAACCTTATTGCCTATCATTCATAGCAAAAAAAAAAATACGAAAATGGAGATGGAACAGAGATAATTTCTCAAGGAAACCAGAAGTTAGTCCAAATCTGCTATATTCTCTTAATAAGTAGAACTGTGAGTCAGGGAAAGGAAAAAATTCCAAGTTCGAAGAAACTTGTGCATTTTCTGGTAAGAGTTTTCCAACTATCTGTTACTTCTGTTATCTGTTACTACCACAACTATCATGACCACAAATTCTCTTGTCTCTCTTCAGGGAGCATTTTAAAAGTCCCACTCTAAGGAAAGTTCCATCCTTTACTCATCATCCTGCCATTAGGGCTCTCTCTTCCTTACTTGAAAGAAATAAAACTTCTAGGGTCATTAGCAACTTATGACTCCTCTAGGCAGTTATTGCAAATGGAGTGTGTGTTTTTTTGGAGGGGAGAAAATATTTTATTGACAATTTTCTTATTATGCTATTTTATTGAATACCTTTTATTTGAAATAATTATGTCCTTTGACTTGTTATTAAAGTTGAACACATTGGTGGGGCTCATGAACTATAGTTTTGGAAGTAGAGACAAATAGAATAACTTGAATCTGTCTCATGGGAACCTGCCTTATGATCTCAGTGGTGCCTCCAGGCACTATAAAAGATGAACCAATATGATTCTGTAGTGCACAATATAACATAAATATAAAATATTTTTAAAGAGAATCAATCAAACTAGAATTTTTCAAGCATTCATTCTTTCATTTGTTTATGAGTCAAGTCTTATACTAGAAAAAAAAATGGGATACTACCTTACCTCAAAATCAAATCACTAAGTATTAATTAAATACCTAACATAGTGCACTGAGCTCTGGAGAAAGAAAGTAAAAAAATAGTCCCCATTTTTAAGAAGCTCATGGTCCATTGAGAAAAATAATATGCAAATAATGCTGTATAACAACATATAAAGGGGATAAATTGGAGGGGATAATCTAGGAGGGAAGGTACTAGCATTGAACGAGAACATTTAAGATCTCTTTAAGAAAGTCTCCCTGCCTTTCTTAAGGAGGCACAATTTTTTAGGAAGCCAGGAGTGGAGATGAGGAGGGAGAGATGGCCACAAAGTATTTATTAATCATCAATTGTATACCAGGTGCTGTGAAATAATTTAAGATGGGGAAAAGTCAATGAAGATGATGGAGTGTCTTGTTTGAGGGATAGCAAGAAAGCCAGAGAAACTGCATTGTAGGTAAAAGGGATTAAGTGAAAGAGGACTGGAAAAACAGGAAGGGGTTAGGTGATGTTGAAAGGCTTTAAAAGTCAAATGGAGGAGTTGATATTTGATCCTGGAGGATTTGAATGGGGGAGGGAAGTGACATCATCAAGACATGCCTTGGGAAGGTCATTTTCACAGCTGAGTGGAAGATGGACTGGAGTCAGGGAGACTCATTTTCTGCTATTGTGACAGTCCAAGTATAAAGTAATGGGCTAGTGGTGGTATCAGAAGAGAGAAGGGAGTGGTTAGAAAGGTAAACTAAATGGATGGAACTTCATAACTGACTGGATATGGAGAAGTGATGAAAGAAAGTAGAGTAACCAAGAAGATGGCAGTACTCTGGACAGCACTAAGGAAATTAGAATGAGATGAGGGGTTAAGGAGCAAAGATAATGAATTCAGTTTTTTACATATCGAGTATAAGTTGATGGAGGTAGCTGGTGACACAGTGGATAGAATATTGGACTGGAAACAGGAAGTCTCAAGATCAGCTTCAGCCTGAGATACCACCTTTGTGACCCTGGGCAAGTCACTTAACATCTCTGCTTTAGTTTTCTCAACTGTAAAGTGGGGATAAAATTATGATTATGAGGATCAAAAGATATAATATTCATAAAAGACTTAGCATATAGTAGATCTTATGGAAATGTTTATTCCCTTTTCTTCCTCCATTATAGGACATTCGGTTCCCAATGACCAATAGATAATTAGACATGCAAGACTGTGGTCAGGAGAATTAGAGCTGGATAAATAGATCTGAGAATATTCTGTATAGAACTATTAAATGAATCTGTGGGAGATAATGAGATCATTAAATAAAATAGAATTGAAGGACTGAGCCTTAGGGGACATGAGTTTTAGTAGGTTTGACCTGAATACAGATCTAGCAAATGAGACTGAAATGTATTGATTAGGCAGGTAGGAGGAGAACTAATACTAAATACTGAGAGAGAACAGACTATCAAGATGAAGAGGTTTATCAACAGTCAAATGCTACCTAGAGGTCAAGAAAGATGAGACTTGAGAAATGATAATTGTTTGAAAATTAAGAAATAACATTAAGTGGCAGCTAGGTGGCATGGTGGATAGAGCACTGGCCCTGGAAGTCAGGAGGACCTGAGTTCAAATCAGAACTCAGACATTTAATAATTACCTAGCTGTGTGACCTTGGGCAAGTCACTTAACCTCATTTCCTTGCAAAAACACACACAAAAAAAGAAATGACATTAATAACTTTGGAGGGCGCAGTTTTAATATAACTTACATTCATGGAGATAACTGAAAAGTGGGAGAAAATTAGGAAGAAAAGAGATTTTTAAAAGGGGGAGACAGAAATTTAATTCTGCTTCATAGAATACAGTAGTATGTTTTTGATAAGGTAGTTTTGAAGGTGTGATACTTTGATTAAAAAAAAAAGGTACCAAAGCCTCAGCCACAATTATAGCACTAATGATAGAATATTAGATTTGGACTTGAACTTTGAGTCAACCTCTATAATTTTATAGAAGAAACTAGGGCCTAGGTGATTTCCCCTGCCTATTTCAAAAAACTGTTGTTAGGAAAGTCCTTTATAAAACATAAATGGCAATGAAATGTGAATCAGAGATTATTATCTAGAGAGGCAGCATGTCATAATAAATAGTCAATTTTGGTGTCAGAAAGACGGATTTAAGTGTTGTCTCTGATATATACTGTGTGACCACAGGCAGGTAATTTAGACTGGCCCTCAAGTAGTTCACAATCTTAGAAAATTTATATAATTCTCTTTCTGAAGTAGAATATTCAGAATAGAACTTAACCTTTTCTTAATGAGTCAGTCTCATTATTAAGAAGATAAATTATTGTACTACAATTCTAATACACGGATGGCCCAGAGGCCTACTGAGGTTTATAGAGATATTTGTCTTATAAAATAATCCCAAACTGCCCTTTTTTTGAACATAGATCTCTGCTTTTCAAATTTTTTTAGTGTTCTGACAGCTATTCTTATTATTTAAATGACTGTTGCTAGCAATTTTCGATCTTTTCTAATTTGCTTCTTCTACTCTGACCTGGGCTAAAAGGTTATATCAAGATTTTTAGAATCATCTGTAAAATAAAAAATATGTCTAAACCTTTGGTCTTGTCAATTTAGGGATATCCTGTACAAATCAACAATGTATCTTCAATTGATGATCTTGTAGGATCGCCTTTGATACTATCAACCTAAATGATCTACCTGCCTATAGTCTAGATAGTATTATTTTCAATTCCATATTTTGTCATTTTGTCTGACTCTTTGTAATTTCATTTGAAGTTTTCTTGGGAAAGAAAACTTCAAATATTTTCCAGATCATTTTACAGATAAGGAAACTGAAGCAAACAAAGTTAAGTGACTTGCCCAGGGACATACAGATACTAAATGCCTGAGTTTGCATTTGAACTCAGGTCTTCCTGACCCCAGGTCCTGAACTTCATCCATTTTGCCACCTAGCTGCCCCCTTCCCCAATTCTGTATACTAATGAGAATTAAAATAAATTAATTTTTTTTTCAGATTTGGTCCATCCATACCCCTCCCCTCCAAGCTTGGAAGTACATTAACCACTCATAATTTCATTACAATATGGATCAGCATGGAAGCTTTTACCAACTCTGTTCTTCAACCTGGGTTTGTTTGCCTCTACTTTTAGGAAGTTTGGTGGTCCTCTCATTATAATGATGTCAGACTTAATGCTAACATCTAATTGCTTTTAGCCCTAATAAAACTCAGAATTCCCAAACTCAGTAATTCACCAGTTTCAGCCTGCTTAGCAACATAAGATGGACACATCATTGACTTTGAGTTCAAGATAACACAGCAGTATGATATGACCACCAAAACACTTCACATAATCTTAGGTTGCATCTAAAAAATATGATGTTTGTGTTGGGGAGTCTGAGGATCATAATACATCTAGAGTACTTAACAGGCCCAGACTTTATGAAGTACATTGCTAAATTAGAGGATGTCAAATTATTAAGAGAAACCTTCTTTTCCAGAGCTAAGGTCCAGCAAAGCTGTGCCTTGAACTTGACTTAAAAAATCCTTTGTGCTCAACCTCAGGATGATCTCAGTCACAGTAAAATCCCAGAATTGGGATTTATGATTTCCCTATTTCCCAGGGGATCCTGACTTGAGAGCTGGAACTATAGCGGACATATTGCAACTAATCAATCACATCTCTTGACATTTGACACTAAGTGAACCAAACCAGAAGCTGTACTCCCATTCCTGCCACACTAATTCTGGTTCTTCACCCCTGCTGAATGATCTTGTGATCTGTCCCTGAGCAAGTCACTTAATTCTCTTTGCCTCAGTTTCCTTATCTGTAAAATGATCTGAAGAAGGAAAAAGCAAATCACTCCAGTATCTTTCCCAAGAAAACAGCAAATGAGGTTGCAAAGAGTCAGACAAAATGATAGAATATAGAGTTGAAGATAATACTATAGGCAGGTAGATCATTTAGACTGATAGTATCAAAAGCAATCCTACAAGATTATCAGTTGAAGATAAATTGTTGATTTGTACAGGATATCCCTAAATTGACAAGACCAAAGGTTCAGATAAATTTTTTTTTTTATTTTATAAATGATTCTAAAAATCTTGATATAGCCCAGGGCAGAGTAGCAGTAACAAATTAGAAAAGATCAAAAGAATGCTAGAGACAATCATAAATAATAATAATAATTAAATAGCTGATAGCTTGGTAAGAGTGAGGGGACAAAAAATTTTGGAAAGAAAGATCTATGTTCAAAAAAATTGTTTGGGATTATCTTAAGGGAACAATTCAAATAACTGGGAGGCTTTTCCCACAGTACCCAAGAACACCCCCGTTGTCCCTAAAAATGCCTGTATGTGTGTCTACTTCAGACTTAAGACTATATTGTGGTCCAGTCTCTTGAAGTTTTCATGTTCAAAAACCCTCCCTCTGCCACAGGTGAACAAGCTCTCCTCAGAGAACTTTGGTTTGCAAATATGTTTTCTTCATTTAGAAATTAAACTATTTGATTTTTGACTCACCTACCTCTCACCTGCTTTTTCAACTCTGGCCATCCACAGATCAGTCTGGACTACATTTAAGATTTAAAAAAAATATATTTATTTAAGGCAGTGGGGTTAAGTGACTTACCCAAGGTCACACAGCTAGGCAATTAAGTGTCTGAGGTAACAATTGAACTCAGATCCTCCTGACTCCAGGGTTGGTGCTCTATCCACTGGGCTACCTAGCTGCTCCCTACATTTAAGATTCTTTTAATAAGGATAGTCAGAGAGAAGTAATCTAGATAGTAAATGGTCTAGAAATCATGCCATCTGAGCAATAGTTGAAGGAAGTCATGATGTTGAATTGGAAGAAGGGAAGATGACAAAAGGAAATAACTGTCTTAAGTATCTGAAGGGTAGTTGACTGGAAGAGAATAAACATTTTCCATGTAGTTCACAGATAATTGGTAGAGTTTTCAGGACTAAAAGGAGGGTCATCTCTTTGAATCTGTTGGTGATTTTCAGGAAGATTTAATTTTATGTAGATTGTTTCCTTATCTACATATTCATCTCTCATCTCTTTTCCTGAGTTCATCTTGCCTTTTCAAAGGCTTGCTGGATATCTTTACCTGAATATCCTATAAGCATTTCAAACTCAATACCTCAAATTAAACTTATTTTATTTCCTCTAAACCCATCCTACTTCCTTCTAATTTCTCTATTTTCACTGGGTCCAACATCAATTTTCCAGTCATCTTGGTTTATAACCTTGAAGTCATAATGTATCTTTACTCTTATACTTCAACCAGTTGTCAATTCTACCTTCTTTCCTGTGCACTCTACTCAAATTCAGTCCTCATTACCTACGACCTGGCCTTTTACAAAAGCCTTCCAAACTAGACTGTGGCCTCCAGGCTCTCCCTTTTTTAATCCAGCTTCCTTCCACACAGCTGTGATATTGATATTCCCTAAGTATAGATCTGAATGAATCACTTCCCTGTTCAAAAAAACTTAAGTGGCTCTCCATTGTTTCTAAAATAAAATACAAACTTCTCTTTTTGGCATTTAATATTCTTTATAATTTAGCTCCAGTCTATTTTCCAGGTTAATTATAGATTATTATTCCCTTTTCAAGTCTGTACTAGAGTCAGTTCTAACAAGAGCCCATTGTTAAATTTTCAATGTGAATTTTTTTTTGTTGCCTTGAAAACTTGTAAACACTACTAATCAGAGCTTGATGTATTTTTTGTTGATATCTAAAGTGATGAAGAGAATGTTAATAATGCAGATTAAACTTAAAAGTGTTTTGTAATATTTTTTGGGGGTGAACTGGTTGTTAAACATTTATCAGTACACTTGCCTTTAGTGTGCTTACTGTAACCACCATACATACAGACTTACTTGATGTTCCCTATATATAAAGCTTCTTTTCCACCCACATGCCTTTTGCTCTTCCTCCTCACCTATCTCTTAGAACCCCCTGCTTCCCCGTAGATTCAGTTTAAGTGCTATCTACCTCAGGGAGGTCTTTCCTGAATACTTTTTTTGTTAGTAACTCCTTCCTGCAATCTATTATATTTGTATGTTGTATATCATAAATTTACTTTTCTGTAAACTTGTCTTCCCCTGGCAGAATGCAAGCTCCTTATATGACTGAATCTATTTTCACTTTTGTATTTGTATTTATTGATTTATTGAATTAGGTCAACCATTCTCCCCACCTTTTTTTTTTTCCAAGGCAAATGGGGTTAAGTGGCTTGCCCAAGGCCACACAGCTAGGTAATTATTAAGTGTCTGAGACCGGATCTGAACCCAGGTACTCCTGACTCCAGGGCTGGTACTTTATCCACTATGCCACCTAGCTGCCCCTCCCCACCTTTTTTTAAAAGATGAGGAAACTGAGGTGCAGGGAAGTTAAATGCTCCACCAACTTCACACAACTAATACGTGACAAGTGGAATTTGAACTCAAAGGATGAAATGGAAAAGTGAAAACAAAAACCAAAAATAGCAGTTTCTATTTTCAGAACACCTAAATTGTACAAGGACTTCGGTGATTATTTTGTCAATCTTCACTCTTCCTTGTGAAGTCTGGCAGATGTTAGCATTGCTCCCCAGGGTCTCGACTTTTCCCGGTCTCAGTTTCTTCAACTGCAAAATGAGAGCGCTAGGATGGATAACTTCTGAGGTCCCTTGTATCTCTCTAGATCTTTATTCTTTGGGTCTTCTTCGGAACCATTTAGAAGTATTCTAAATACAGAATGTCCCTGTGAGTCTACAGATTTAATCAGAAAGTCCTTAGGCTTTTGTGAGGAGCTGGAAAGAGCAGCTTCAGAGGGCAGCGGCTCTACCTGTTCTACTTAGCAATAGTTGCCAGTCAGTCCCTCCCCAGGAGACCCAGCAGCACCGCGTTACTGCGCCCGCACTCCTCCCGCATCCTGGCTACCTGATGCAAGAAACATAACCAAAAAAGTGCTTAGGGGAGCGGGCGGGCCGGAGAGGCTTGGGGCCCGGCCGCGGGGCGTTCCTCGGCGGCGTCCCCCCGCCCGGCCGTGCTGCCAGGTGGACTCCCGGCCGGGCTGGGGCGCGCGGCCAGCCGGAGGTGGAGACGAGGGGACTCGGAGGCGCCCTGGGGCCCAAGGAAGGAGGGAGGGAAGGAGGGAGGGAGGCGGGGAGGAGGAGGCGACTCCGGGCCAGTGACGCCTCAGAGAGGCTCGGAATTGGAGGCCGGGCCGGCTTCGCCGTTGACGTCGCCGGCGCTCCCGCGGCCAGCCCGGGCTCTGAGCGCGGCGGCCGTGCGGACCCTCGCACCGGGGCCGACCCTCCCTCCCGCCTCCTCCTCCTCTCCTCCGCCCCCGGCCCTCCCTCCGGACTCCAGGCCCCTCCGGCGGCTCTTCCCCCTCAGAGCCCGGGCAGCAGGCTGGCCATGGCTTCGGGTCCCCCTGCCGCCGCCGCCGCCCGGGCTGCCGCTGCTGACTCGACACAATTGGAAGGTGCGGGGGGTGAAGCGTAGACGGGAGCGGAGGCCGGCCCGCAGCAGCCCCCGGACTGGTACTGGTGGGGAAGCAGAAGATGCCAGGACACCGGAGAGCGGGCGAGCCCGCTCCTGAGGTGGGCGGCGGCGGAGGCAGCCCCGGGAGCAGCCGCTAAGCAGAGAGGCGCATCTCTCCTCTCTCTCCCCGACTCTCCCTGCCTTTAGGCCGTGCTGGTGAAGGGGAGAGGCGCATCCGGCGCTAAGCGGCGGCCCCGGCCCCAGCCCCAGCCCCAGCCCGGAGCCGGACGCGCGAGCCTTGGATGCCTCCGGCCGCTGCCTCCCTCGGCGCAGCCAGCCTCGCTCCTCGCCGCTGCCGCAGCCAAGTGGAGGGAAGCATCCCCGTCTGGGCGAGACCGCCCGGAGGGCTCGCCCCTCCCTCCGCCCCCGCCATACCCAACCTGGAGGCAGGAGCTTGGCGGCCGGCCGCGCGCTGGGGGTAAGTGGACTTGGGGCCGCAGTATGCATCTGGAGCTGGGGAGGGTCGTGGCTGTGCCCGCGCCTCTGCAGGGCTGCGCCCGGAGGGAGCCGGCGGCAGGTACTGGAGAAGGATGAAGAGGCGGCTTTGTTTGTCTCCGCCGGTAGAGTTAGGTCACCGCTTTGACATTTCTGCCCCCAGGAGCCCTGAACTACCTATGGTGCTGCTCGTTTTGTTATGCCATTTGTCATGCATGGGGAGCCGGGGCCGTCTCGCTTGCCGTTTGGAAGGTGCTAAGATTCTTGACTAGGGCCTTGAAGGGAGCTGGAATGCAGATTTAGAGGAGACGTTTCCTGCAATGTGCAGCTGCAGATGTCTGGTTCTTCCATCGTTCGCCTCCTCTGGAGCTGGATGGTCTCCCCTTATTAATACCTCCCAGGAGACTTTGTGACTTTTTTTCCTGCTCCTCTCTTCCCTTCCATCCCTCCCACCCTATCCTAAGAAAAGATTCTTTCAAAAACATTCTCCCCTCCCCCCTGCCTTTTCATGTTCCATTGCCTTTGTAGTAAATACAAGGAACTTACTGTTGAGGCTTTAAAAAGGGTTAAATCAATATTGGACTTTTAGAAGATGAAAAATAATCACTGGCAGGCAGGCAGTGAAGGGAAACAACGGAGGACAACTTCTTACCCTGGGACATAGTTCCACTTGAAATCTTATTTACAAGCATCTTACCATCAGGTGAAGCTTATTTTTTCTCAAGTAACTTCCTTTGATTTCTGTGTCTTAAAATGACCAGATTAGTTAATGAAAACTGCATCAGAGCTTTAGGAAATTTCACAGGTTTATTTTATTTGTCTTGGAAACATGGCTCTTTATCTCACTCTCTCTCTCCTTTCTCTGTCTCCCTCTCTCCTTTCTCTGTCTTTCTGTCTCTCTCTCTCTCCTATTCCTCTCATTCCCTCAAGGATTTATTCCTCCTGTTGCCTAGAGAGGCAAATCTCCTGATTTCTCTAGTCTCCTTTCAACAGATGGCTTTACAAAGGAAGAGAGATTACCTTTAAAAACAATTTCATAGATTATTTTAATTTTAAAACATGCATGCATTCGTACCAGAAGGGTTCATATGAATTTAGATTTAGTCAAACCAGGGGCCTGTTCTAGACGGGAATATTAGTTGTGTGAAAATTTGGAGCTTGGTTCATCTGTGGGATCATCAGAAGCTGCTTGCAAGGCTTATTTATAAATGAAATGGAGACAGATGTCTTTTCTTGTCTGCTAGGGATGTTATGTATAAGGAGTCATTGTACTAGAGAGAGATTTCCACTTAACTGTTAAGAAAAACTAAAGCAATTATTTGACCTCCCAAAGGAGACATTGTATCTTTATCACCTATCCAGTTAATTTCTTCCCCTTTTGATCATTTTAAAAACCATCATCAGGTTACTTTGTTTTCTTTTCCTATTGTTTCTGGACTAGTACATATGTCTCCAAAGGTGTTAACTCCTTCCATCTGAAAGGGGTGGAACATTTAAAACGCATACATATGTCATATGTATATATGTAGCATATGTGGATATAGAAATATTTTTTCTGAATTTGAATTTTTTATACACTTTAGGAGAAAAAAACCCTACCCATATCTTAGATGCTATTTTAAAATACCCACAACAACTTGGAAGAATTAAATCAAGAATTGGAAGGGATCTTAGAGGGCCCCTAATCCAATGTTTTCCAAAGTATGTTCTGATCAAATCTGCTACTTTTCATTGATGTGGGAAAAGGTGTTGTGAGAAAATTTCATTTTCTATTAGCCTTTCTCACAGTAATTCAGGTTGTTTTTTTTTTTTTTTTGTGATGATGGTGGTTTCCTCAGGAACTATATCCATGCAGATCAGCAACTTATCTGTAACTTTCCAGGGATACTGAGAGGGTTAGTAACTGTCCTTGGTTACATAGCTAAAAGGTGTCAAAGAAAGGACTGGGTATTAATGAAGCCAGCAAGGTATCAGAAATATTTATTGTGGTGAGGCAGAATTTTGTTGTGGAAATAGGCTCAGTTTCCTCTTTGCTCTAAGATTTCCCTGACTATTTTTTGTCCTCAAGACCAATACTTTTGGGTTGTGCTAATATAATTCAAGCTCCAAATGTTGTATGGGCAATTTACTTTAGGGAAAGCTGCCTTAGTTCAGTATTTCTTTTGGAATTCACATCAATAATGATTGACTGTTTTCTATGATAGTTTTTACCCAGTCATCCAGAAGTACTGTGAGGTTACAACATAAGATTGAACATAAACTTGAGAGAGAGTCTGTGTGTCTGTGTCTGTGGTGTGACCTTGGACATGTAACTATTGAGAGAGAAAAATATTTAGTAAATTAGTAATAAATGTGAGAGATTTGTGTTATTGAAACCAAAAATGTTTTTCTCTCCACTTTATCTTAAAGATTGCTTCTGTGGAGTCAAAGGTGGTTTCAAAGCCGACTTCTATTTACTATGTGACCTTGGGCAAGTCACTTAACCCTCTGTGTTAAGTTAAATGTAAGAATTGGACTAATTGTCTCTTAGCTCCTTTTGAAGATCTTATGACTGCATGGCCTTTCTAACATTGACAGGTTAAAAGAAACATGCCAGCATACTCTTTCTAATTTCTCTTTCTTGACTCTGTTGCAGTCAACATTTATATATCATGTAAAGGCAAGTAGATTACAAAACTGATTGTCCCAATTTAGAGAGTGCTTTTGATAATAACTCCTTCTTTTGTGGACTGGTAGAAAAACTATTATTGCAAAGTATCTGCCCATTGTGCACAGGTCAAAATTTTACCAGGAATATGAGCAATGTCTTACCTCTCAGAACAGGGGAAAGAAATTTTTTTTTAAAATATTAACTATATAGGGGCAACTAGGTGCTCGGGGGGAAAAAGCACCGGCCCTGGAGTCAGGAGTACCCGAGTTCAAGTCTGGCCTTAGACACTTAATAACTACCTAGCTATGTGGCCTTCGGCAAGCCACTTAACCCCATTGCCTTGCAAAAACTAAAAAAAAACCCCAAAAAACAATAATTACTTAGCTCTGTGACCTTGGACAAGTCACTTAACCCCACTGACTTGCAAAGAAAGCAAAAATAAAGTAAAAAAAATAAAAGTATTAACTATGATTAACTCAGACTAGGTGCCATTGGGTTAAAAATCAAACCCGTTCATTCTTTTGAATGATAAAATCCTCCTTTACATCTACCTCAGCAAAAGGCAAAGAAACTGATGCTGTTATTTTTATTTAAGTCCAACCGTGATAGGTTTAGACGTTTTCTTTTGGCATCTACCCAGGATAAATGCTTCTACAAAGAGCTTCTGCCTGATTTCAAGGCATGCCAGCACACTTGCTTCTGCAAAGTTGACAGTTAAGAAAGGAATGAACTTGCAGAATCGATTTTACTTGGTAGGTAGGTACCTGTTCCCCCCTTCCCCTGCCCTCCCCATTTTCAAAGTCTCCTCAGGGGAATGTGCCTTTAAGAGGGGGTACCTTTTCAGTAAGACTTGCTAAAACTCTAGGCTAGGATGATTTATTTGCTGCCAGATTTTCTGAGAAGAAATAGAACTAGTTTGCCATCATTCATCTAGGAGAGAATGGTAATGCTGAATGAAGAACCTTCTAAGTCAGGTAAGGTATTTCTGTCATATGAGGAAAAAGGAACCAAATGGGGTTTGATTGGAACTCATAAAAGACCTAGAAAACAGAACTAGTAGAGACACAAATCAAAGCAGAGTGAAAATTAAGAAGATGCTTTTTGAAGGATGTAGTTTGGGAATTTAAATGATTTCATCTTAGAATTTTGACTCCAGCAGTGAATCAACCTTTGAGTTAAATCAAAAGACAAGTCAGAAATAAAGTAAAATACAGAAACACTGATTATTGGGGAAAATAAGATTCTTATGAGAGAGTATGAACTTCTTGAAGATAGGGTATGACATTTCTCTGTCCCTTTTGTGGTATTCTCTTCACAATAGATTTTTAGAAAGGTTTTTCCTGAGATCTAATCTTAAATGCATGTTAATAGGAGGCTGGTGACAATATTTTCATGTCAGACAAAACCCCTAGTATTCTCTTTATTTTATACTTTAGCACATTACCCTGACTCCATGAAGTACCAGGACCAGAGCATGATTGATAAAGTAAACTCCTTCCACTTCAAAGGGAGAGTGAAGGTAGATTCCATGTGTGAAAAGAATAAGAATTTATTAAGTATCTACCATGTGCCATTCTAGAAACATAATTGAAAGCATACACTTGGGGCTACCCATGCCAGCATGGGTACACAGAAGAATAGGCACACAGCTCTCTTGGCAGGAAGGTAGAGGGGCTGCTACTCTTGCTACAACAAGAGGCTATGTATGTTGGGAATCTAGAAGGGTACTCCTTGGAATCATGAAAACAGAGTATTAGGTTATGTAGGACAAGGATTGTGTGACAAGGAGCCATGTATATCAGAAGCTTACTCCAAGCATTGGATTCATTGAAAACGTTCAAGCTGCTGAGTCCAAGGCTGATGATTTTTCATGCCACTCCTCCCCTTTCTACTTTGTTTTTCTTCCCATGAAAGATATTATGCTTATTCCTCAAATCTCCATTTCTTAAGAGTTTTCTATCTGTTTCACTTTTTTTTTATTTCAAAACTGATTTTTCTGAGATAAATGTAGTTACTTATAATAGGAAGAATCTTGAAGGAGGAGAATGAGAGAGGAAAAAAAAGAATCAGAGAGTTGGGGGTGGGAAGGCAAAAGAGAGAAGAGACAATCAAAGGAGGGGGAAAAAGAGAAGAGAAACAATGAGAGAGAGAGAGAGAGAGAGAGAGAGAGAGCAAGAGCAAGCATCAAAGACAATCTCCAGCAGATTTCCCTTTTCCATCATAGCCCCTCTCACTTATCTTCAATTGTTTTCTCTTCTTTTGGCTGCTTCCCTACTGCCTATAAACATGACCAAGTCTTCCCCATGCTCAAAACACTCTCACTTGATATCTCTTCTCCCCTTTGTGACTCAGCTCTTTTCGAAGGCCATCTACAATCATTGCCATCATTTATTTTCTTTTCATTCTCAACTTTATGTAATCTGGCTTCTCAAATCATTTAACTGAAACTTCTCTTTCCAGAATCTCTACTGATCTCTTACAGCCTTTTCTTAACCCTCATTCTTTTACCACTCTCTATAGCCTTTAACACTATTAATCACCTTCTTCTTCAAACTCAAGATTTCTTTGCTTTTTTTGACATGGACTCTTCTGCATCTTCTCCTACCTATGAATTCACTCCTCAATCATCTTTTCTGGATCTCCCTCTAGGTCTTGTCCACAAACCATGGTTTGTCCTCCAAGACTCTATCCTGAGACCTCTTCCTCTCTCTCTCTCTTTGGTTTCACTTGATAATTCCATCAGTTCTCATGGAGTCAATTATTAACTCTTTGCAAATGATTCTCAGATTTATTTGTCCAGCCCTACCCTCTCTCCTGACTTGTAGTTTTGAATCTTTACCTGTCTTTTGGACATCTTAAATTGGTTATTTTATAAACATTTAAAAATCAACACATCCAAACTGAATTCATTCTTTCCCTCACAAAAGATTCTTCTTTCTACTCTATCAATGTGAAGGTTATCACTATCCTTCTAGTTACTCAGGCTTACCACTTAGGTGGCATCCTCCACTCATTACTTGGGGTTAAGTGACTTGCCCAAGGCCGCACAGCTAGGTAATTCTTAAGTGTCTGCGGTAGGATTCTCCAATCCTGGTATTCTCTCCTTCCAAATCTCTGACTCCTGGCTTCCCTGTCTGCTTTCAAATCTCATTCTAAAGCCTTGCCTTCTGCAAGAAGTCATTCCCAGTCCTCCTGTATCTAGAACCTTCCTTTCCCCTGAGATTATCTCCAGCCTACTACTTATCAATGTATGTATATATGTATTGTGTGTGTGTGTGTGTTAACTCCTTTAGGACAGGGATTGTCTTTTGCCTTTCTTCAAATTTCTAAGCTCATAGTAGATACTTAACAGATAATAGTTAACTGGCTGTCTCAGTTACTGCCTATGTAATCTTATGACTTCTCTGAGTCTCACTATCCTCATCTGTCAAATGGAGGAATTGGACTAGATGGTTTTTAGGATCCCTTTCAGTTTTAACTCTGTGATCACATGATCCTTAAAAAGGCACCAGTTGGGGGACCACTAGGTGGCACAGTGGATGGAGCACCAACCCTGGAGTCAAGAGTACCTGAGTTCAAATTCAGCCTCAGGCACTTAATAATTACCTAGCTGTGTGGCCTTGGGCAAGCCACTTAACTCCACTGACTTGCCAAAAAAGAAAAAAAAGATACCAATTGTGGAGGGAGAGGGATGTTTTGGGAAGGATATATTAATTCTCCTTATTAGCAACACAATACCTATAATAATTCTAGATATGAAGTAAATTGAGTCTAGTCTTCCTCAACCCAATAAAAAATATTAAAATTGTAAACTCTGATATATTATACTTTAGACATTATTAACCCATCTGTAAGCATTAGCAAACCCTGATTTGGGGGGCATCTATAAGGAACACAGTCAGGGGAACCCCTTTTCTAGTTTTAAAAGGGATTCATTCTTTCCCTGATATCTCTGATTTCCTTATTCACACTTATTGTGTGAATCTGAACATGTCACTTCAGTCTGTTTGCCTCAATTTCCTCAATAATGAAATAAACTGGAGAAGGAAATGGCAAACCACTCCAGTATCTGCCCCCCCCCCAAATCCCTTAATGTGGTCACAGAGAGTTATACACAACTGAAAAACAAGTGAACTGAATCTTTGATTTAATTTATTGGTGGCTACTTATGCATTAGCCTAGTGATAACTGTGGACAATATGTGAATTAGAAATGGCTGCTGGCAAATATGGGTAGTATGAGTACAGATATTCAATAGCTAGATGAAAATTTTGGTGGATTCAATTTAACTAAAAGCAAACTCTCATAGGACCTTCTCTCCATATGGTCACATTCTGTGAACCACCTTAGCTTCCCTATCTATGAGATGCATTTGAATTCTTGACTTATGTTTCCCAAGTCTATTAATTGCTGTAATGTCTGGCATTTTCTGAGAAAGTTCAGAATCCCTCACAGTGTTAAAGCCCATGGTCTTTGTCTTCACTGCTTTCTCTAGACCTTGGACTCTACCACCAAAAGTCATCTTTGGTCTTGATTTCTATCTATAATTGAGGGCATGAAAGTATGAAAAGGACCTACCAGGTCTGTTCTGTCTCCAATGGGTGGATTTCTTCTCGGAGACTTCTGTTGCCCAGATTACGTCAGGGATGATAGGATCTTCTCTAAGAAAATCTGAATATTTGGTGCTCATTGCCTAAACTTAGGCAATAACTGCCACACTTCTTAGCCAAGGGTGCATTGAATGTGGACTATGTGCCAATTTGTAATAATGCCTTTGAAGGCTGCCCAGTCAATGTAATGATTAATTATGAATATAACCTTTTTATATTTCTCTACTAAGATCCTCAAAAGCTTGGTCAGCATTTCCAAATGAGAAGAAACTCATTGTGTTGTTTGTAAGTGAGCTACTGAATTGTTTAAGCATTTTTTCCCCACAAAGGTGAGCTACTGTTTTTTGTTTGTTTGTTTGTTTTAATAGAACCTTGGAAGGACAGCAAGTATGCTACTGACCAAATTTATTAGCTTAGATGTAAGGGAAAAACAGCACAACAGTACAGTATCCTTACTTGTTTCAGATAACTTTGGTTCTTACTATGTGAAATATCACACTATTCTCCTTCATGTACTCCATTCACCCCCCCCCCCCTTTCCTTCCCCTTTTCCATGCTAGGAACACATTCTATATCTCTCTACTATTGAGATTTTTTTTTCCAGGTTGCAGGTTTTCCAGATTTTTTCCAGGTTACTTCCTTCCTCAGATTTTCCTAGAGTATTTGGACCTCTCTTTTGACTGTCCCATACAACTTTCTATCATACTTACATGTATGTACAAGTTATATCTCCCTTGTTGACTCTAAGTTCCTTGAGGTAATTTTTCATTTTTGTATCCCCAGTTCCTAATGTAATGACTGGCATACAATAAACATTGGTTGAAATGAGTGGATAGATAGGTAGGCTGCTGGGCCTGGAGTCAGGAAGACCAGAGTTCAAATCCAGCCTTACTAGTGCAAGTCATTTATTTTTTTGTTTGCCTCAGTTTCTTCAGCTATGAAACAGGAATAATAATAATATCTACCTCCCAGATTGTTGTAAGGATCCTATAACATATTAATTTTAAGCATTTAGCATAATGCTAAATCATTATTGCTATTATCAGTATAGATACTTTTTTCAATAACTCCCCATCTCATGGCTTCTCTAGACTGCAGTTGATGCAATCAGAGCAGTCATAGACTCATCAAGGTTAGGGAATAATTATCTAAATCCAGGGGTTGGAAAACTATGACTACCTTCTCTCTGTTTCTGTATGTTTTTTTCCTCTGTTTTGGTTGCCTGCTTCCTGTTTTTTATTACCTGTGAGGTTTTGGTGGGGTTTTTTTTGTTCATTTTTAAAGTAAAAACCATTTCATTAGTTTTAATTAATTGGCTCATAGACAAAGTGGCAGAGTCAGGAAGCCTATCTTTCTGGAGTCAGGAGGCCTTATCTTTCTGAGTCAGTCTGACCTCAGATACTTATTAGCTATGTGATCCTGGGCAAGCCACTTAACCCTATTTGCCTCAGTTTCCTCATCTGTAAGAAAGAAAGTTTTCTCATCTGGAGAAGAAAGTAGCAAACCCTCCATTATCTTTGCCAAGAACATCCCAAAAATGGAATATCAGAAAGTCAGCCACAACTGAACAATAACATCAAGAAGTTGGATTTAGTTTGTGGATCAGTTTGCTTACCCATGATCTGCTCTGACCCCTTCATTTTATAGGTAAGAAGACTGAAGCCCAAGAAATGAAATACTTTTCAAAAGGCATACAGAGGAAGCAAAGACTAAATAGTGTGTGGGGGGGAAATTCCAGATTATGACTAGTGAACCAATAAGAAAAGTGAGTTTGTGTGACTCCTGTCCTTTTTCCCTAACTATAGGACTTGACAGTGCCAGCAATTGGTGTCAAAGATGGCTTACAGAATAATCATCTAAGGCAGCAGGTCTCAAAGTGAATTTCATGGATTCTTGTAGTGAAAACCATTTTCCTTTCTAATATGACAAATATTGAGAGATATAACCCTCACAAACAAAAGCTCTGTGGTATTATCATAATTTTTTAAGGGTATGAAGGAGTACTTAGACCAAAAAGTTTGAGAACCACTAATCTACGACATCTTGGTCAGAGTCAATCAGTAAAATTCATATCTGATGAGGTTTGAATCCTTTTCCTTATGGGAGAATCACTGACCATACCTGGAGCTCAATACTAAAAATCCAGCAGCTAATATTGTGGGAGGGAGTGGCATGGGGATCAATATCTTGCCATATACATGAATTGCTGCTATCCTCATGAATGACTTTAATGAATGATTTAATCCTGATTGATATTTTGGAGCCTATTTATCTTTTGAACTCACTCTGTACATCTGCTAGCACAGAACTGTGTGCACATTATCAACATAAATTGTTTTTGGAGCATGTTGGTAGCAACTTTTATAGGATCTATCAGCAGGCTTCTCCAGGAGCACTAAAGGAATTTCTACCTTGACCTTCTTAGTGACACACTTTAAGATAGTAGTGTTCATTCCATTCAGTTACATGGATTAGTCAGCATCTAAAAAAATTCAGTTCGACAGCCAGACTATTTGCATGTCACCTATAGTGTTCATGGATGGAAGACCACAAGTCTGTGCAAAGTGTTGTTTTGAGGGAGAAAACTGGGAGAGGTGCAAAGCAGTCCTGATCCTTTTAGAGTTTGCCGAGTAGTTGAAGTTAGCGTAGGGGATTATGATATTTATATAGATAGTAATTTTACAAAATAATAGATTAGTACATGAAAAGCAGTCAAATAATTAAAGCTCTATATGTACGATTGAGGAAGGGCAAGGTCATTACTAACTGGAAAGGATTGTAGGAGACTTTCTGGATAAGGTTGTATTTGAATTTGACTCTGAGGGATAATAAGGATTTAATATATAGAGAGGAGTTAATCTTCCCTCCTCTTTCCTTATCTCCATTTGTCTCCTTCTCCTTGCCCCCTCCCCCACTTTGTGGCTTGAAGTTGTTGAGATGCACAGAGCAAATAAGCACAGATAGATGGGGTAGTATTGGAGGTATTGCTGTGTGATACTGAAATGAATTACTTTCAATCAATCTAGCAATTAATCAATAAAAATTCATTAAGTACCTAGCATATGAGGATATAAAAAGAGTCAAAAGACATCCCTGCCCTCAAGGGGTCTATAGTCTAATAGAACTTCTTACAGTCTTCAAGTGGGGTGAAGGGTAGAACAGACAAAGGACTGTTGTGAGTAGTTAGGTTTTGTCTATTACTGTCCAAAGTGTCTCTTAATTTCATGAACCTTATGGTAGCATCAATACCAAATCCTGGGTGATGCAATAAGAAGCAAGTTAATTGCAGGGATTTAACTTGGAATGAGAGAGGTTTAGGTGCTTGGAGGAATATATTGTAAATAAAATTGGTCCTGGCAAGTTAGAATCAAGAGGCAATGTGATGAAAGAAAAAAAATGAAATTTGGAGTGAAGGGATTTAGATTCAAATTCAGGCTATGTTTCTCTTTGCTCATGTGTTCCTAAGTAAGTCATTTTATCCATGAAGATCTTGGTTGCTAGATAATTTTAATAGCCCTAGTAACTCTAAGTTGCATTTTCCTGAGTTTCATTCCTGTTTTATAACATGTGTAAGTTGATATCTTTGAATCTCTCCCACTCAAAACAGAGGTCTGATTAAAGTGAAACATAACAGAAAAATGGAGTTGTTATGATGGGTCATCCATTGCACATGAGTCAGTAATGTCATTAATGTCTATTTTGAACAGAGAAGTGAGAATGTGTAAATAAAATTATAGCATGAGGTAATTTCTGTTAAACTCAGCACTGGCCAGGTGCTTACTAGAGCACCAAGTACAATTTATGTTTCTACAATTTCATGGTTATAGGAAAATTGGACAGAGTTCAGCAGAATGCACCAAAATGATGGAATAAACCTTACAAAAACATTCTCAAAAATTATTTATATAATAAAAATGAAGAGAACTGAAAACCGTCTAACAGCAATATTGTAGTTTAAGATTATTTCTTATTCTACCTTTTTATTTCAGGGGTTTCTAGTTAAAGTAAAATCACAAAATCTTAGAATTGGAAGAGCTGATGAAGTTTGACCTTCTCACCATGGGAGTTCTTTCAATAAAATCCCTGACAGATTCTCATTCAGCCACAAGAAAACAGTTCATTTTTCCCCCTTCATCCAGAATTCTGTTGGTGAGTGAGACATACCTATCCAATATATGTACTATTGAAGCCTTTCTGATTTGTCTTAAGAACTCTGCATGAGCCATGCTCAGTCATGGGATCATTTACTACATTCTGTATGCAAAGTTGTAAGTTTCCAAATTGTTCAAATTCTATAAATTTCCTCATGAGCAGTTCCCAAAACTGATGAAATCACAGGTCTACCCCTTTACCCAGCATATTCTGGGTAGATGAAAAATTAAGACAATTACAATTGTTCCTATTTCTAGGAACCTACAATCTGTCTAGTGGAGTACATAGGAGGAGGAGAATATGATACAATATGGTACACCATCATTATGGTGTAATGGAAAGAAAACTAGATTTTAGTAAGAAAACCTGGGTTTGAATCCTGGTTCTGCCAATCACATGCTTTATAACCTTGGGCAGTAACTTAAACTTCTGAGCTTTGTTTTCCTCATTTTTGAAATGGGTTTAGTAATATCTGTCCTGTGAATTTCAGAGTTATTGTGAGAAGAAATGTTTATAAACAACATAAAGAAAGGTTTATAAACAAAAGATAACACCCAAAGTTCTGAACATCAGTGAGTGGATGAGTAGTATTGCCATTGACAGGAATTGGGAAAATTGGAATGAGTCAGTTTTGAGATCATAATAAATTCTATTTTGAAAATGTTAAATCTGAGGTGCTGTCAGTACAGCCAAGAGATGTCAAAAAGTTAGTTGAAAAAATGTTTCAATCTTGGGTCAGAGATTGAAATTGGAAATATAAATTTGAGAGCCAAGCTAATGGAGATGGAAGTAAAACTCACAAAATCATTATCTATATATAATTATTTGATTGACCAATTGTGACATTGTGACTCATTTTGTGAGTTTTAAATTATAAACCTCTAACTCTATATCTCTACGTCTAAAATCAGTTCTCCTAGTAATCTGAAGTATTACAGTATCCTGTACATTCTTTATCATATTTTTGTTCTCAAACAGGTACTTTAAGTTTTCTAGTCAGTCCTTCTAATAATCTGTTTTTCACATATTATCTGAAAATTCTTAACTACATACTGAATTTTTTTCATAAAATTTTTTTTGCCTCTTTCTAAATCCAAACTGTTCACCTATGGATACTTTCTTACTAGCCACTTACTAGCTGTGAGACCTTGGGAAAGTTACTTAACTCTCATTGCCTTACAACCAGGGCCATCTCCTGATTCATATTTGGCCACTGGACCCAGAGAACTGTGGAGGAGAAAGTGAGGCTGGTGATTTAGTACAAATCCCCCTCACCCAAATCTAATTCATATGCTTGTCTTGGCATCACCTTCTTGATGTCATGGTCTTTTTTGAAAATGTAGAACAGGGGGTGAAGCTAAGATGACGGTGTGAAGGCAGGAATTCCCAGAAACTTGTTCCACAAAAAACCTCCAAAAACCGTTAAATTATTACTTTAGCAAAAATTTAGAGGGGTAGAACCCACAGAAAGACTGAGTGATATAATTTCCCAGTCCAAGACAATTTAGAAATTCTGCAGGAAAGGTCTGTTACACTAGGACTGGGGGGGTTGAAGAAGCTGTAGCATAGCCACATGTGGCAGAGGGGGCAGTTTCCAGACCTCTTGATCCAGGGATCATTGGAAATAGCTGGAAGGGTTGGTGAGAGAATGCTGCTGCACTAGAGTGAGTGCGGAGCGGAGCACCAGTCTCAGAGCAGTCCTGCCATGAGAACCTGCAGTGGGAGTCAGTAGAGACACCCAGCACATCCAGAGCTCTTAACCCATAGAAGTTAAGGGTATTGGGGGAGATTGCAGAGGTCTCTCTGTTCTCCCTGGGACAGGACTCAGCTATTTGCCCACACTTAGATCCTGGTCGCAGTCTAGGCCCCCACAATACCACCATAGCTGAGCAAGGACCATCCTCACAGCTCCAGGGCAGAGGGGAGGACCTGAACACAGGTAAGAGAGCAGTCAGAGCCTCTCATAAGACCTTGGAGGAATTAAGGTCCCTGTGGGTTGTACTAAAACCCTCCCAAAGCCTTGGAAGGGTTGGTAAATCAGTCATAGTCTGAGGAAGTGAACAGATGACAAAAAAAGAATAATCTGAATATAGAAAATTACTTTGGTTCCATGGAGGATCAAAATACATACTCAAGTGATGACAAAAATGAAGTTTCTGTATCCAAAACTTCCAAGAGAAATAGAAAATGGGCTGAGACTATGGACTTTGAAAAGGAGGTAGAGGAAAATTTGGGAGGAGAAATGAGAGTGATGCAGATAAACCATGAAAACCAAGTCAGCAACTTGGTGAAAGAAATACAAAAATATACTGAAAAAAAAAAGATTTTTTAAAAGTTCTTTTGCAAGGCAATGGGGTTTAAGTGACTTGCCCAAGGCTGCACAGCTAGGTAATTATTAAGTGTCTGAGTCTGGATTTGAACTTGGGTATTCCTGACTCCAGGGCTGGTGCTCTATCTACTGTGCCACCTAGCCACCCCCAAAAATAACATACTAAAAACCAGTTTAGGCCAAATGGATAAAAGCAATACAAAAGGCAGATGAGGAGAAGAATGCCTTAAAAAGCAGAATTGGCCAGCTGGAAAAGGAGATAACAAAGCTCTCTGAAGAAAATAACTCCTTCAAATATAGAATGGAACTAAAGGAAGTTGATGACTTTTCAAGAAATCAGTAATAAATAAAAATATAACAAACCCACCCCCCAAATTAGAAGAAAATGTGAAATATTTCACTGGAAAAACAATCGACCTTGAAAACAGGTCCAGAAGAGATAATTTAAAAATTATTGGGCTACCTGAAAGTCACGACCAGGATAAGAGCCTAGACTTCATTTTTCAAGAAATAATACAGCAAAATTGTCCTGAGATCCTAGAAGCAGAGGATAAAATAGAAATTGAGGGAATTCACCAATCACCACCTAAAAGAGATCCCAAAAGAAAAACTTTCAGGAGTAAACTCCAAAACTCCTAAGTCAAAGAGCAAATACCAAAAGCTGCCAGAAACAGACAGTTCAACTACCATGGCTTTATAGTCAGGATTACACAGGATCTGGCAGCATCTACATTAAGGGTTTATAGGGCTTGGAGTATGGTATTCCGGAAGGCAAAAGATCTTGGTTTACAACCGAGAGTCAACTACCTAGCAAAACTGAACATCTTCCAAGGGAAAAGATGGACTTCCATGAAGCAGGGGACTTTCAAACTTTGCTACTGAAACAACCAGAGCTGAACAGAAAGTTTAATCTCCAAGTACAGGACTCAAGTGAAACCATAGGGGGGTGGATGGAGCTGCTTGTATTCCTGCATGGGAAGAAGATACTGATAATTCATATGAACTTTCTCATTTATAAGAGCACTTAGAAGTGTATGTAGACAAGGCACAGGAAAGAGCTGAATATAATGGTATAATATGGTATAAAGATGGAGTCAATGGGTGATAAAGGAAAGTACTTGGGAACAAGAGAAAGGAGAGGAAGAAGGGGCTAAGATATTTCACATAAAAGTCAAGAAAAACTTTTACAATGGAGTGGAATGGGGGAAGGCTAGGTGGAATGAGTGAGCCTTCATTCTCAACAGAAATGGCTCAGGTAGGAAATAACATACACACTTAATAGAGTACAGAAATCTAGCTTACCCTAAAGAAAAATGAGAGGAAAGGGATGGGAGGGAACAGGGGGAGGGAAGAGGGGTAGGTGATAGAAGAGAGGGAAAATTGTGGGAGAGGGTACTCAGATAAAACACCCTTTTGAATAGGGTCAGGGTGAAAAGAGAGAGAGAATGGAATAGATGAGAGTGGAGAGGAATAGAGTGGAGAGAAATAGCAACTGCGGGAAAAATATTGAAGCAACTTCTCTGATGGCTGTGATGGGAAAGGCAACTCATCCCAGAGACAGAGCCATTAGAATCTGAACACAGACTGAAGTACACTTTTTTTCTCTCTCTCACTGTTCTTGAGGTTTCTTATCTTTTTTGGGGAGCAGGGTGGTTTATGATTACTCTCACAACAAGATCATTGTAATAGTATAAAATAAATAAACAAAAAAACTTAAAAAAAAGAAAATGAAGGACAAGCCTTATTAGATGTTTTGTTGATTAGTTTTATCCTCTAACTACTTCGCAAGCTTCTTGGAGGTGGAGACCTCTTCTGTGTACTCTTACATTACCTAGCTCAGTATGAGCATAAGTGGCATAATAAATTGATTGATTTTGCCAAGAAAGCCATTTGCATGGCTGTGTTTCAGATATTAAATGCTAAGCTGTCAAATAGAGATATATCAATAGTCAAGTATTCATGATTTCATCAGTTTTGGAACTCTGACTAAAACTTAGTCTTAGAGAGTTCCTTGAGATTAGATTTCTTTGCTTCTGGTTACACACTGCCCTCATGTCAAACAGTATTATATATTACTTTATAAATACAGCTAGGAACTAACAGGTCAGAGACAGAAACTGAGTTATTTTAGGTTTTTGCAAGGCAATGGGGTTAAGTGGCTTGCCCAAGGCCACACAGGTAGGTAATTGTTAAGTGTCTGAGGCCGGATTTGAACTCAGGTACTCCTGACTCCAGGGCCAGTGCTCTATCCACTGTGCAACTTAGCCACCCCAGAAACTGAGTTTTGAGGAAATCATATGCTAAGTTTCATTCTTATGCCTTCATCTGCTTAGAGGAGTAGAGACTCCTACGTTCCATGACCCCCTTAAACTCAACAAGTACAAATCAGAGCTTATCTTACCAGATCTAACTTGTTCTGTTACCTGATTTAAAATTTTTCCCCCTTAGCACCATAGTTAACCCAGTCTCCCATGTTTTTAAGCCTTTTTTTACTTTCTTCTCTCCCTTTTCTCATCCAAGCACTTATCAAATCCAGTTGATTTTCTTTTTGAAAAGTCTTTTATATACTTTCTGTCTATTTCATTTTCAGCTCCCTAATACAAAACATCATTCTCAATTGCCTGGACTATTGCAATGACCTCCGAATAGGTCTATTTATATTTTTTCTATCTCCAAACAATCTATCACACCACAGTTAGTCAAATGGTTCTTATACATAAAATTGGTCATAGGATCTTAAGATTTAGAGCTTGAAAGGAAGATTTGATAAATATTTATTGGTCATTGATTGGTATTTAACAAATGATTGGCTGACTTTATTTCAAAAATATCCCTCTTCCACTAACTTCCTCATAATACTTTTGATGATACTACCATCTTTCCAGTGATTAAAGCTTCTAAACTCAGGATTATCTTTGACTCTGCTCTCTCCCTCTTCCTTTCCCCCAAATCAATTATCAAATTCTAACTATTTTATCCATGTAATGTATCTTATATCTATCCTCTCTTAACATGGCATTTTGAATATCATGAAAGTGGTGGGAGAAGAAAGGGTCAAAATGCTTCTCTAGGTTTCCTGATTATTTTTGCTTCCTGTTTTAAAGTATACCATATCTGATTAGAAATTATATTGAGTTATCACATTGACTTTAATTTTCCTCCTGAGTTTTAAAATGTCTAGATACTACTTCTACTACTATTACTACTTCTACCACTTTTGTTATAATCTATTTTTATAAAGTACTTACTAAGTATATATACTTCATGTGTAATAAAATTTCACTCATCTATCTCTTGATTCTTTGCTAAATAACTCTTTTCTTCTAAGCATATTGTTCAAGCACTTCCCAGACATTACCTCATTTATTTCCCATCTTAAAGGATTCTTTCTTCAATTTTCAAATGAGATCAGAGGTCAAGTCATATCTAGGGTCAGAAAATGAGATAATATTTAAGTGTTAAATGGAATTGGAGACTTAATAAAATCAATTTGTACTTTAAACCATCTAATTTTTTTTAATTCTCTGGAACAAACAGGAAGAATATAGGATCATGCAAGAATGATAAAAAATTGTTAACTATTTTTAAAAAATTTAACTTTTTGTAAGAAAATATTGTGGATTTTACATATTGACAACTGACAAATATATATAAAAAGAGTATGCTGATGTTCAAAGAAATAAGGCTCAAGGTCGGTTATTAAGGAAATTCAGTTTTCACACTGCTGAAGTGATTTTTCATGGGTTTGTGACTGATCATATCATTGTTTTACTTATCAAACTTTAGTGGCTCCCTATTGTCTCTAGGATCAAATATCAGTTTCTCAAATTTATTTACAAAGTCCCTCACATTCTGACTCCAAGCTTTCTTTCCAGGCTTCTTATATATTACTTCTTTCATGCATATTATGTTTCAGACAACTTGTCTTTTTACTATTCATCATTCACAGTATTGTATTTCCCACCTGTCCCTTTGTACTGTCTGTTTTCCCAGGCTAGGAATATACTTTCTCTTCACTTCTGCTTAATAGAGTTCTTTACTTTCTTCAAGACTCAGTTCTAACATTCTCTAACTTCTAAATAAAGTTTCTTGTTTCCTCCAAGTACTAATGCATTCTATCTCTAGCTATGTTATATTTAGCTATACTTATTCTTATAATCAATATTATATTTTAGAATATCTCTGTATATTTTTATATGTATATGTTGTCCTGTCCAGTGGAAGATAAACCCATAAAAGTGGAAGTTGTTTCTTTTGTTCTTTTTTTTTTTTTGTCTGTCTGTATGTTCTCTGCCTAACACTGTGAATACAGGATTAAGACATTTGTGAATATAGTATTGTTAACTTAATATCCTTTGAATGAAATGCTTAGGATGAACCAAGAAACTGACTCACAAATTATTAAAATTTTAGGTCTTTTCTAGCTAGATAGGTAGAACCACCACCTGGTTTTACAAATGGAGAGACTGAGACCCAGAGAGGTGAAGTGGCTGGCCACAGTAATGAAGGAATTCTGTTCGCTAATTTTCATATGTCAGTCCAAAGCATTTGACAAAAATAGCAAAACATGAATAGTTCCAGTGTATGACCAAGGAGTAAGAAATAGAGCTATACGAAGTGTTATTATTGGCCTTGGACCAAAAAGAGCAATGCACTAACCTTAGAATACATATAATTTTCATTGTCTGTGTTTGTTCATCTTCCCCAGAGTCCCACTTCTGCTAGTCACTTGATTTTGGAGGACTTAGGTAGAAATATACATTTTTTAATGTTTTCAATGCTAAAAAAAGAATAATACTAGTGTCTACCTCCTATAGAACAAAAGATATAATTTGTAAAGTGCTTAGTTCAGTGATCGACACACTAGGCATATAAATGATAGCTAATATAATTATTATCCATTTTTAAAGAGTACTGGGTTAAGAGACAGAGCTCTGTGACTAAACTTGGGCAAAGAAGCACTATCTCTCTGAGCCTCAATTTCCTTATTGAAACAAAATTTTTTGAAAAGAGTCTTCAGATTGCTTACCATTAACTTTGATTAATTTGGAGTTCCATCTTTGCTTTTTGAGGTATTTGGGAGAGGTGTATAGATTCCTTGTAGGATAGAATTAAGGTGTGTTAAAAATTTCATTTTCTTTCTGTTCAAAGTCTAATCGATTGATGTGTGTTCCTCGGGGACTAATTTCCAGATAAGGTACTCCATTATTCTGGGATTCTTGAATAATAAACAGGAACTAAGTAGACATTAAGGACTGAGGAGAAGAAGCCTTGGTGTGGAAAGGTGACTGTACTTAGTATATTATAATAACATAGATATATTTAAATATTGGAACTGTGGGGGGCATTCTTGGCTATCATGGGACTGTTTTCCTATGACAAGCCTTATAGAAGGAAGATATGCTCTAATGCAGGCACTCAAATAAATGGATGCTAGTCTGCTTATTGCAACACCTATGCTATTTTTTTATGGGAAATAGGGAATCTGTTTTACCCTTGATTAATCATCACTGGAAAGCAATATTTCTGGGGGGGGTGCCTCTTTCCTTGTTATCTTGGGATGAGGTTGCAGGATTTTTCTGATCGAGTGCTGAGCTTCACTAGCATTTGAAACATCTGTTATTTATCTGAGCATTCAGAACTTTTTGTTTTACTTCCAGATTTCTTGTGTTTGGAATGACCAATCAGGGAAGCTAAAACCACTACTCTATTTTGTCTATTTTGGCTCTTCTTGGTCATCCCTGGAACTTGGAAAGTGAGTGGCTAGTTCTTTTTAATCTACTACTACTACTACTACTACTACTGCTACTACTACTACTGCTACTACTAGTACTACTACTAGTACTACTAGTACTAGTACTACTACTAGTACTACTACTACTACTACTACTACTTCTACCACCCCATTCACCCTCCCGTGTTTCAGTAGGCATAATTTTAGCTCCCACTCTCCTTATCATTTAGCACTTACAGAAGTAAAAATCGTTTCCCTTCCTGTATCTCTCAGTATTTTCATCCCTATTTAACTCAGAATGCTTTGGAGGGAGGAAAGAAAAAATTTGGAAGAGCCACTTTGGATATCTTGATGGTCCATTAGAGAAGATTAAAATGATTCCTATGCAGGAATGATGACAACCTTCTTCAGTCCTCTTCCTCTGTGTTCTCACTATGTACCTACTCTCTGGGAGCTTCCTCCTCCAGTTTTGTTATTTTGTTAAAACATTTTCCTGAATCTTAAATCTCTTCAGTTCTTTCTGGATTCTTGTGATAGTGGAAACTTGATTCCCTCTAGAAGACATGCATACCTGGATAGCCTTTCTTATACTGGATACTTCTTTTCTCATGCCTTCCATGGACTGGAAGTAGGGTAGGCGCACTCCTTGCTCCACATTGCCACTTCTAGGCTTCCCAATTGCAACCAACATTCAGAAACTTCTTCTCCTTTGAGTTTTAAATAATTCTTTTATATAGTTTAATCTGGATCCTTTAGTCTTTTTTTAAAATTTATCAAGGAATTCTCAGTCTTCCTTTTCTATCTCTCTTCTCCCTCAACTTCCTCATACTCATAGACTTCAGTATACATACCAGTATCCCACTGGATACTCCGACCTTCTAGTTAGTTCATCTGTTTCTTCAACTCACATCATTTGTAACTTTGTTCCGCCTAAGACACCCATAGCTACATGATACTCAAATGATGTAGCATGCTGCTAGAGAAAGTCAGGTCCCTATAAATTTATATTGTCTGATCTCAGCTAGAACAAGTGATTATTTTTCCCAGATTGTCTCTCTGTTACACTCTTATTAATTAAAATTCCAAATCATCACTTCTCTCCTTACCCTTCTATTCCATTCTCTTCCAGATATAGTCTCAGCAGTGAATATATCTGCCACTTTACTGGGAAAATCAAGACCATCTAACAATTAGTTTCTCTTTTCCTACTTCATGCCTCAGAATGCTGCTACATAATCCTCAGTTCTCTCATCCTTTGTTCTAGTCTGAGTAAGAAATGCCAAGGTATACCCTGTATTTATGCTTTTCTTTTTTTTTTTTTTGGAAGGCAATGGGGTTAAGTGGCTTGCCCAAGACCACACAGCTAGGTAGTTATTAAGTGTCTGAGGCCGAATTTGAACTCAGGTCCTCCCGACTCCAGGGCCGGTGCTCAATCCACTGTGCCACCTAGCTGTCCCTGTATTTATGCTTTTGATATCATACCTTTCCATCTCTTCTGGGAGTCTATCACCTTGATCATTATCTATTATTTTCTCTGGGTTGACCCATGGTCCCCTGAGACAAACCTTGTTGGTAGGTGTTCTTCTCCGAGCTTCTCTTTCTGGATTCTGTCTATTGAATTTCTGTTAAGAGGTTTCTTTCATGTTATTTTTTAGGGGGAATCAGGAGCACTTAACACAGTTCCTGTCTTCTCTCTGCCATCTTGGCTGGAAGTCCCAAATAACAGTATTATTGAAGGCACATGAGTTTTTTTTTTATCATATTTCCTGAATTAAGGCATAAAGTAGTTTCATACTTTTCTTAATATGTAAAAGTTTCATTAAAATGCTTTAATATTTGATTTCTAATGGCATGAGGACTAAAACTGCTGGAGTACAGTTTTTGCAAGGTACTGTTTTGGGAGAGGTAGTATCAGGCAGAGCATTGTAGGTGGAGTCAGGAGGTCTAACTGTGGGTAAGAGCTTTCACTTCTCTGGTCCTTAAGTTTTATTATTATTATTATTATTAAAGTGAGGAGATTTGTGAAGATATTCTCAGAGGTATAACAATCTTTTTAAAAATCCTTTTTAAAATTAACGAACCAAAAGAAAATACTCAAACTTTATTATTCTACCAGTAGAAAAACTATTTTTTGATCAGAGGATATCATTAGTGATAGTTGAGTGCTTTTGTTTAACTGTTAAAATTTGGATCAATGATAAAAATTCATAGCATGATGTTTATATCATTAACTAGAGTGATATGCCCTGTAATTTCCTTGTGTCCAGTAAGACCTCATAAGGGTATAATCCAAGGCTCTTTTTTGGTACTGCCAAAGCATGAATTTTTGTCTCATGACATTGCAGAGGATGTTTTTCTGTAGTGATAATTGTTTTAAATGAGAGTTATGTTCTTAGAGAGAGCTAAAATTTGAACTACAGTAGAAATTGATTTTCCCAGACTTGAAATTATAATAGATAGTAAGCTGGGTTGGACAGCTTGGCCCTCCTAAGACTGGAGTTGTGGAGACCTATAATCCCAAGTTTTTGGAGGGATACTTGAGATTTGTGGCTGGTGGACAGCCATTGGAAAAAGGACAATTTCATCTGAGTTGGATCATGTATCCAAGGCAAACAAATATAAATAACTATACCTCCCCTCCATTGCCCCCCCCCCAATATCATGGGATCAGAGATCCGATGGAAAAGATGTAAGAGAATTCAGAAGGTCATTAATCTAACCTCTCATTTGTGAGGACCCAGAGAGATTATTTTGTTTGTTGAAGCTTATTACAATAAGCTTTAATATGCTACTGACTTTTAAAAATGGAACATCTTTATTGGCATACTTTTCTTTAAAAAATTATAAGCTCAGGGGCAGCTAGGTGGTGCAATGGATAGAACACTGGCCTTGGAGTCAGGAGTACCTGAGTTCAAATCTGACCTCAGATACTTGATAATTACTTAGCCATGTGGCCTTGGGCAAGCCACTTAACTCCATTGCCTTGCAAAAAAAAAAAAAAAAAACTAAAAAAATATAAGCTCAACTATCTATTAAAAAATAAAACCAAAAGACATGCAGATTAAGGAACAGAATAAAACACTTTTCTTATGACAAGAATAACTTTTGCAAAAAAAGTTGGGTTTTTTTGCAAAAAAGTCAAATCATTGTTGATTATTTTATTTAGTTAACAATAAGTTTATTATAAAAGATGTTTTTAAATTGTGGCATTAACACTATAGTTCCTCCTCAAACTGTGTTTTTTTTCCTTTATATATATATATATTACTTCATATGCAGAAGGCACAATTGGCTTTTTTGCTAATTATCCCATGTGGTAATTTCATTTTGAAAACTTAAAAATTATTTTTTCTTCTTAAAATGGGTTACTGCTAGGAGAAATTTCTTTTTGTCAGGCAAAATAGTCTTAGCACATGGTTTTGTTGTGAGGGCCTATCATGTTTAAAAGATCTTACATAGGATAATGAGGAACAAGTTATAAAATGTTTGACTCTTTACATATGACTGACATCTAACTATATTGGTTATGAGAGGGCATCAAAGTCTAAATTACCTCAAATTGTTTTCTAATGCTGTGATTCTTTAAATATAATACTGTATTAGTAATTCACTGAATATATATATATATATATATATATGTATATAAATAATATAAAGTTTGAATGCTGGGTGATAGAGAGTGGATTGCAAAGTCATCAATAAAAATAGAAGATAGATAAGAAGGGGAAGATCTTTGGGGGGAGATTATAATTTTTAGTTTTATTAGTTTTTTATTTCCTGTTATCCTTCAAAAATGTCAAAATGTCAATCTAGAATTTGTTTCATTTGCTTTTTTTTCCAAGGCTATATTTCCTTGGGTGAGGAAAACTTAGGATGCTTTTTATAGGTACGGTTGTTTATGATTTTATTGGCATTTCAGGTTGCTTGTTGTCTTGGTTACAGATATAAAACGTATCCTGCTAGATGATGGTTTTGGGACTTCCTAAATTAATTACTCAAATCCAGTTTTTTAAGAATTCCATTATTTGTTTGTTTGTTTTTAGTTTTTGCAAAGCATTGTGGTTAAATGACTTGCTCAAGGTCACACGGCTAGGTAATTATTAAGTGTCTGAGTCATACTTGAACTCAGGTCCTCCCTCCCCCATTAATTGTTAATGTAGTTGTAGATATGCTGTAATGGAAGGGAGCCATGACAAAGTATTTGTATTCAAAATGGAATAATCAAAAAAAATTATCAATGTGTAATTTTGTACTTAATGGTAGGATATATTTTGTAATAGGTTTACCTATCTAATTGTGCTTGTTTGTTTGTTTGTTTCTCCCCCCCATCCCCGCAAACAGTCAAGTTAGCATTATACATACATATTTTTGACAAACATGCTTACATATTAGTTACTTTTAGTATAAGGAACTAGGATTAAGAGAAAGAGATACATAAGATATAATTTTTATAAAGTGTTCATCAGATTCTGAAGGGTTGGTTTTTTTTTTTCTTGCTTTGTATGTGTGTATGGGGGGAGGAGTAACATTGTCCATAGTTGTCTTAGATCTCTGAACTTCTGAGAGGAACTGCTTCCATCATGGTTGTTCATCTCACAATATTATTGTTAATGTATACCTGTTCTCTTGATTCTGCTAGTTATGTTGGTTTGAGATTATATAGTTAACATATGTAATTTATAATCTAGGTAATAATTGAATAAGAAAAAAATAAAGAACATAGTAGAATTCTGTCGAAGGAAGCAACCAATTTTGTTGTACATAGTCCCTGAATTATGAACATTCAAGTTTTCCTATTTCCACTGTCAAAATTCCAGGAGATATATTTTTTCCTTTCCCATCTGTGCACTTTGAATAAAATGGTGATCAGCCATAGTTAATGAAGAGTATTATAAGACAGGTGTTTTAAGATTTAAGAAACATTTCAGGGTAAGCATTTTGTGACCTGTTCTAGGAACTTTATCTTCTCTATGTAAGGTTGTTTCTTCAAGAAAAAATGTCTTCTCAACATTGCTATTTTTTTCAAGCTATAGACCACTTATTCAGCAGAAAAAATTTGGAATATATTCCTTTTTTTCCATTAAAAATGATAAAGATGGATCATTTTGCAGAGGAGAATCTATTTGTTATTTCTGACAGATCTTAAGATCATTGGTGTGAGTTAGGAGCTCTGTCTTCGTCTCTGTCTCTCTCTTTCATGGTCTCTATTTTTATATCTTTGTCAATTTCTTCATCTCTTTTTCTGTCTTTCTTTGACTCTATCTAGCTCTTGTTCTCTATGATTTTTGGTAGGGGAGGGGTGTGGTGGTTACCTAAGTTAGAAGCTTGGGATAGAGATTATACTTGACAAACTCAAATAAGTTGTTTTTCAAAAATCTAAGGAATAAGGAGTATAACATTGTATTTTTGAACTGCCTTCCAATTGAATGCACATTCATTCAATAGGTTAGTAATCTCTTTATGAGGAAATGATTACCTGATTTATTTATGGTTTCACAAAAAAAGTGAAATGGAGTGGAATAAAACTTGAACTTCTATGTATTCTATAATGTATTCTATTTTTATGCTCCTTTTGGGAGTCATTTTAAGTCTCCCTACTTTTTATCCTTTCTTTTAAAAAATGTATTTAAGTTCCAGAATTACATGGAGAGGCAGAATAATGTAGGCAAAAGAGAACACAATAAGATTTTGTTGAGGACCTGCAATGTGCCTGGTAGTTTTTGTGGAAGTGGAGAAAAAAAACCAAAAACTAGATTTGGCATCAGAGGACCTGATCTTGAATCCATATTCTATTACTTACAACCTATGTGATTTTGGACAAATTATTTTACCTTCTTGGGTCTCAATATTCTCATCTTAAAAGTGAATGGCTTAGAATAAATTATAGGCTATTACCAGAGATTCTTGGAAAGATTTCAGGGCATTTATAAAAATTGAATGGGAAAAATATATCTTAGTTTTCACTAATCTCTAACTGAAATATAGATTTCTTTCAATTATTTAAAAACATTATTCTAAAAGATTTCATAGGTTTCACTAGACTGCCAATGGGGTCCAGGACATACAAAAAAGTGTAGAGTGGAGGATCTCTAAGTTTTCTTTTAATTCTAATTTGTATAATCTTAGTTATGTTTGTTCTTTGTTTTCTAAGAGGATCAATGACATGATAGGGCAGTCCTGACTGGAGGTAAATTGTATTCAAGTGAGGCAGAATTGCACAAACTTCAGCGTCTAGTGACAAGACACAAGATAGGAACAAAAGTATGAACACATAGAAAAGTCATACCATATAGTAGAAGGAATGCCAGACAGGGGTCAGAAGATATAGTTCTTCACTTACTAATCATATGACCTTGAATTAAGTAAATATTTACTAAGTGCTTACTGAATGTAATATATAGTGCTAGGTATATAGGTTTTAAAGGCAAAACAGTTTCTCTTCTCCAGAAGACTCTCTGAGTCTATAAATCAATATTATCAATACTTTGAACTTTGTATTACAAAGTCATACTTTGTCAAATAATTGTTTAGATTTATAAAACAATAAAAATTTCCCATGTGGAGTCACATCTTATATTTTGGACTCTAATATCCTTATTTGACTATTTTAGTTTGTTAGAACATTCTCCATATGATTTCAAAATCAATCTCAATAGGCTTTGTACCCATTCCATAATCAGAGGAAGCTCTGGTGAACCAATGCTATTTTTCAGTTGTTTTAGTCAGATTTGAACTCCAATCGCCTAACCAATATATACCTTTGGATTTGGATGGATCAGGATCAATTGCATTACCACTACTGCAATGATGCAAAGCACAACCCCATTGGAAGGAGAAGGCAGTGTGGTAGCATGGGAAAGAGTGAGATTTTAATCCCACTTCAGATGCTTTCTACCTATATGACCTTGAGTATCACTTGACCTGTGTGAGCTTCATTTTTTTATTTTTAAGTAAGGGTGGATGGGTAGAGGAGTTATTAAATGCCTTCTGAAATAACTTCTAGCTCTATATCTGGGCTCAGTCAGCAGGACAATCTTTTTACCAAAGATACATAGATGTCATCGGGTCCAACTTCCATACCATCCTCTTTACCGCATCCCCAATGCAGTCATCTAACCTCTGCCTGAATACTTCAACATTAAATATATCAAATTAGGGAGACCGACATTTTGCTATATCAAAAAAACGTACCTTTTAGATTTTTGAACTTTTTTTGTACTGATTTAAATTTGGCTCCCTATGGTTTTCACAGATTAGTTCCTATCCTTTTGCAGGTAAAGGAAATGTCAAGTCCAACTTTCATATTATGTCCTCTTAACTATTTGAAGATGATTGTTTTCTTCTTTTCCTCATTTTCTGTTCCTTCAACTATTATTCATATTACCAGGTTAAGTGGTTTCTAAAATCTTTAACATCCAGGATGGCCTGTGGATATGGGCTAGTTTATCAGAGTTCCATTTAAAATATGGAGCCCAGGCTTGATCACAAGACTTTTAAATTAATCTGACCAATAAGGCTATTCTCTTTCTTGTATTAGATAATTTATTATTGAAGCCTAAGATTGAATTAGCTTTGGCAGTACTATGTTCTCTCACATTGAGCTTGTTGTTGTCTGGGGTTTCCTTGGCAAGAAACTGGAATGGTTTACCATTTCTTTCTTCAATTAATTTTAGAGAGCCTAACAGATTCACACTGCTAATACAATATGTCTGAAACTGTCAGGTCTTCCTGACTTCAGGCATGGTATCCACTGGACTACCACACTGCCCCATATTGAGCTTGAATTCAATTAAAAACCCTCGGTTGTTAGACCTCCCCCACCCCTTAACCACCCACTTCAAGCCCTCTAGAAATCTCTTTCAAATTAGATCTCTTCCATTCTACATTCATGCAGTTGAGTTCTGTAACCCCAATAAAGCATTCTATAGTTTCCTGTTGTTTTATTTTGTAAATTTTACTCCATTTTTCAATTCTGTTGAGGAATTTTAAACCCTAATTTTGTTATACATTGTATTAGTTATCTTTCCCAACTTTTGTCTTCTGAGAATTTGCTAACTATATGTTCATTTAAATAATTTAATAAAGATATTGAACAGTGTAGCTACCTGTAAGAACTTGGAACAAATGACAATCTCTTTGGGACTAATTTTCCTGATCTGTAATAATAGGACAGTGGCCTAGTAATAAATGTTTATTGACTGACTTACTAGTTGAACTATGAGGTCCCCTCTAGCTCTAAATCTGTGCTCTCAAAATAGGGCCATTAGTTTGCAGAACCCTGTGGTATGTCATTAGAAACCATTCAGCTTTACCTCCATTCATTAATCAATATTTTTGGACACGGTAATTCAACCAAATATAGCTCCTGCCAACCAAAGAATCATCTGACCTATATTACTGTATCTTGTTCATAGCATGTAATGAGAGATATTGCCTTATTGAAATTCAGAAACATCATGCACATAAGATTCCCTTTATTTGCTACTCTAGTCACAATATAAAAAGATGCTTGTTGAATTTAAAGTGAAGTTAGCTTGGCATGACTTAATAAATTTTTATATACATTATTGATCACTGCTTCCTTTTGTAGTCCCTTCTCCCTTGGAAATTCTATGACATTCTGTATTCACAAACAATCTGTCTAATAATTGGTCCTAGAAATTTGACAAGTGTAAACTATTAGATCTCTGGTTTTTAGAAATCTATCTTTTGTCATCTTATCCTACATATTCAAATAGAATTAATTTCATTCTCACAAACATCTCTCTCACCTGTCTTATTCTATCTGTTTATATTACCATGATCCCAGTGCAGGTCCTCATCTCTTTGCATCTGAACTGTTGTGGTAGATACCTGTACAAACTCTCTGCCTCAAGATTCTCTCCTATCTGTCCATCCTCCATATTGCTGCAAAATTGATTTTCCTGAGGTTCGAATAGGAACATGTCATTTTCCCTCAATAAACCTCAGTGGTTTCTTTATTACCATAAAGATAAACTACAAACTCTCTTTAACATCTGAATTCATAACTTGACTCTTACTTGGGATGTAATTTGTCAGGGTCTGGAAATTTGAACTCATTAAAATATTTTTTTACTACAGTATCCTTGGTATTTCATTTCTCCTTAACTATGTTTATCCTATATCCTTGGAATTTAATTTCTCCTTAACCATGTTTATTCTACTTTTCTCAGAGGAAGGACACAAACTCGAAGTTGAGTAGTTTTGCTTTCTTTCTCTCATCAGTTAACATTAGATCATCTGCCCAAGCAGTGCTCCAGTCCTCTTCCTTGTCATCTTTGCACCAAACATAGTTACAAAAGCCCTTTTTATTGTCAGCATTTAGCACAAGCCTCAGCTTATTCTGGGCTTTAGCCTTTCCAACCCTGGTCTTACAGATTCATGTCTTGCATTTTTATTCATTGTTAGTCCTTCTTTCATCTTTAAAAATTTCTGTTTATCATATATATTCTTGTACAGTCACATTAAGTGCCACCTTCACCAGTTTTTTCCTTACTATAGTCATTTATAATTGAATGTCAGATTTTTATTTGTTTATTTTAGTTGATGATGTTTGGGTTTGTCCTTCATTCTAGAAGATGACCATGACAATAAGAAGGTGATGACAAGCACATGAACTGGTTTTGAGTGAGGCACTACTGAGCTAGATCATGAACTCTACTTTCTCCAGAGTCATCTAGGTCCAGTGGCTAGATATGGATCAGGACAACTGGAAATGGCCCTGGATGCAACACAGTCAGGGTTAAGTGACTTGCCCAGGGTCACCCAGCTAGTAAGTGTTAAGTATCTAAGGCCAGATTTGACTTCAGGTCCTCCTGACTCCAGGGTTGATGCCCTATTTTAACTCAAGTGTATTAAGGAAGAGGATTGCCCATATGGTGAGGGATTGAAAGTTATCCCATGGAAGATCTCTAGAAGTAAATAGGATCTTTAGCCTAGAGAATAGTAAATTGAAGGATAAAGGATATAGTGTTCATTTGAAGGGTCAACCATGTTTGTTTTGTTGGGTTCTAGAAATCAGAGATAAGACTAAATAAAGAAATTACAGGACAACTACAGGAAGGTATATTTTTGAGGTAAAATGATGAAAAATTTCCTAGTGATTAGATATACCCCAAAGTGAACTGGGCTACTTTTGGGGTTATTAAGTTTCTTTTTACTATAAATCTCTAAGACTGGGTGACCTTGCAATTGTTAGATTAGTTGATCTCAGAACTTCCTTTCAACTTGGAAATTTTATGATTTTGGGACTGTTAAGCACTGATTGTGCTTCTAGGTATGTTAAAACTGGTGAGAGGAGGAATCCTGTAGCTTCTGTTGTTTCATGGAAAATACTTCCTCCTAGTCTTATTTCCTTACTTTATATACCATTTATATTAAAACAGCCTTCATGAAGTTTGTTTTCTTTTTTATGCCATTTCACATCAAATTAAGCATGACTTTTTTTTATTTTGGACTCTACTTTTATAAATAATAATAGATAATATTTATCTAGTATTTTAAAATTTGTTCAGTGTTTTACATATTATCTCATTTGATTTTCATAACCATCCTTTGAAGTAAGTCCCATTATTGTCTCCATTTTGCTGATGAAATAACTTGAGTCTGAGACTGAGAGAAACATCTAGTTGTTGCTGTGTTGGTTTGTTTCTGGCCTCTGCTGAGTTATTTATCACCATCTTGTAATTACTTCATCAGTTTTTAGAAGCTAAATATCATAGATTTAGCTTATAAATGTCCTCTCCATTGACTTTGACATAGCACTAGTGAGGAAGGGGGAGGGAGGAGACTTGCTCAATTGACCTCAGGAAGCACAGGCTGTTGTGGCAACCTTTAGATACCAGTGATCTCAGGTTGTATTTGATTTCCTGCATAACTGAGTACTTCAGTTACAATGAGGTGACTACATTCTTTCCTGAATCCAGGGGAAGAAAAAAAGCCTCTCTGAGAAATTTTAAGAGACTGATATGGGATAGTGCCTGGGCTGATATGGCCCAGGTCTATTGTTGGGTTACAGGGGACACAAATGAGTGTTCACCTGGGTTAAAACCAGAGTTGATAATTATCTCTCACTGTGTTATAATTGCAGGTATCCACTTGTTTGTCTTGTTATGGCTACCTTAGCTCAGTTTTTAGGCATTTGAACAATTTCTAGTGACCTCTGTGCTTTGTTACTTCTTGTTACTTTCTAAAAGTGAATTTTTTGTTTTCTACAGGCAGATAGTTTGTAATTAGTGCAGAATTTGGCTCCCAAAACTGTGATGTTCTGAGGGTTTAGAGACAGAGGGGAGAAGTGCACAAAGCTAAGAAGATTCTATCCAACACATGTATTTTGTTCTAGAGGTTGTCCTAATATTTCAGCTTGAATCAGGAAAGATGCAGTATGTAAGCAAAGCAATGATGTAAATTATTGGTGACAAAGTCATTAGTGCCATTAATGAGGCACAGATGTTGGGAGCATAAACCTCTGGTGGACAGAGAGGACTGGAAGACTTTTTTTTTTGTATTAAAGGTGCTCTCTTTCAGGAAAAGCACAATCCTGGTAGAAATTCTTTTGGTTACTCTCAGGAATAGGAGGTATCTGGTGGCAGATTATAAGAATAAAGCCAAATTCAGATATTTGTTGTTTTTGTCTGAGTCTTCTAAGTTGTTCATTCACTATGATCTTTCCTCTAGACACCTGATCATTGCTGTTATGAAACCCCTTAGAAAAATTGTCATTTCAGCTTGTACTGTAAACAAATTGGTCATATACTCAAAGTTGTTTTTACCTCTCAAAAGATTTATTTTTTTCTACCTATAATTTTTTGCAATGTTTTGATTGTTACAGCTTTCCCCCCTTCCTCCCTTCTCACCTCCCAACACCCACAGGAGGATTTAGTTTTTTAAATTTAATTAATTATCTATGAATTTTAAGCAAAATACTGTCCTCATTAATACCTACTTTTAGGCTTCAGGATTCCAATTTAATTATTTGATGTGATTTACCTCATTGGTTTTGAACTTTATTTTAAAGTGAATTTTCTTTTTTTCTTTTTTTTCAAGGCAATGGGGTTAAGTCACTTGCCCAAGATCACACAGCTAAGTAAGTATTAAATATCTGAGGGCAGATTTGAACTCAAGTCCTCCTGATTCCAGGATCATTGTTCTATCACTATACTACCTGGCTGTCCCTTAAAGTGAATTTTTCCTGAACAATGTTGGGAAACAAAAAGTTAGTTTAAGATGGCAATGTTAGGGATCATTTTATTTTAAAAACATTTTTAAGCATTCAGACCTTTAACCCAGTGGGAAAAATGAGCCAGTATAACAATTGTTCTTTTGGTTTGTTACAGTATATTCTTTAAAAAAAAAGAATGGGACATTTGAGGTTGGGAGAAGAAACAATCCTGAATAAAAACATCAGAATTATTGAAGAGCTAATGGTTGGTGAGATAATGACTTAATCATTGTAAATATGTACTTTGGGACATATGGGTTGTGTGTTACTGATGAGACAGAGTGTAATGATCTATTAGTCACTTGTGCAAGAACTGCTTGATTTGTGGAGCATTTATCTTTCATATCTGGCTCCATAAGCTGCATGCACCTGCAGGGAGTATTGATAACCTGGAGATTTTTCTAAAGCTGAAGTAATTGTCAAAAAGCACTGGGAACTGGAAGACCTGAGTTCAAGGCTTGCTACTTAACTGATTGTACAAGACCAGGCAACTTTGTCTCTTTAATCTTCACTTTCTGCATCTAATGAATCAGGAGACTGCCCTATAATATGACCTTAATGTTCTTTCATAGTTAGCCCTGTCATTTGGTTCCTAAGGTTTTCAGTTTAGGAAGACCCTGAAACATTTCTTCCCAAGGAAGGATGCTGATCAGTCATTACCAGGAAGCATATAGGGGAGTGGGATGATGTTTTTTCTTTTTTTTTTTAATTAAAGATTTTATTTATTTTGAGTTTTACAATTTTTCCCCATCTTACTCCCCCCCCCCACGGAAAGCAATTTGTCAGTCTTTACATTGTTTCCATGTTGTACATTGATCCCAATTGAGTGTGATGAGAGAGAAATCACATCCTTAAGGAAGAAACAAAAAGTCTAAGAGATAACAAGATCAGACAATAAGATATCTGTTTTTCCCCTAAATTAAAGGGAATAGGCCTTTGTTCAAACTCTATGGTTATCTGGATACAGATAGTATTCTCCATTGCAGACAGCCCAAAATTGTCCCTGATTGTTGCACTGATGGAATGAGCGAGTCTATCAAGATTGATCATCACCCCCATGTTGCTATTAGGGTATACAGTGTTTTTCTGGTTCTGCTCATCTCACTCAGCATCAGTTCACGCAAATCCCTCCAAGCTTCCCCGAATTCCCATCCCTCCTGGTTTCTAATAGAACAATAGTGTTCCATGACATACATATGCCACAGTTTGCTAAGCCATTCCCCAATTGAAGGACATTTACTTGATTTCCAATTTTTTGCCACTACAAACAGGGCTACTATAAATATTTTTGTACAAGTGATGTTTTTACCCTTTTTCATGATCTCTTCAGGGTATAGACCCAGTAGTGGTATTGCTGGATCAAAGGGTATGCACATTTTTTATTGCCTTTTGGGCGTAGTTCTAAATTTCTCTCCAGAAAGGTTGGATGAGTTCACAGCTCCAACAGTGTAATAGTAGAATGGGATGATGTTGAACAACGACTAATATTGAGAGTAAATCATATATTTTAAGGTTCTTCTTTATTACTGGCAATAAAGACAGCAAATGGACTTTAGTGATATTCTTCTTATGTTCCCCCCTTTTCTGTATTTGAACTTCTTTTGGTTCTTTTGTTAGCTCCCGTTTAATCACCTTATTTTGAATGTTCCAGTGTTCATAGTTGTCATGATATGCAAGGTGCTAGAAAAAAAGTAGAAGATAAATATTTAGATGTTAAAACCTGTGAAAGATTGGCAGCACACTGTTGTCATTCTCTTGGAAGGTACTTGGAAGAGGAGTTTAGGATAAGGTTAGGCTTTGTTAGGAGGGAGATGCAAAAGGATGGGAGGGGACATAGTGCATGTTGCTTTACAATTTGTCTGATAGCTGAGCAGCAACTTTTACTCAGTTCTAAAACTTCTTCCAGCTGGAGCAAAGATTCTGTCTATAATCTATACTACTGGGCATTCTTCCAGGAAACATAGTATCTGGTTTATGACCAGAAGAACTTAATTAATGATGGTAGCATAATAAATTGCTTAAGTTTGTCCAATTCCCTCTTTCTGGAACAGAACCAAAGTCTCTCTGTACTTATTAATGACTTGCCTAAATTATTGCTAACATGAAGTCTAAATCTGATGGTGTAAAAAAGCAGTTGTGGTATCCTTGGCATTGCCAAGAAGATATGGATGTGGGGCCTCTATACAATAATTAGTAAACCATTTTGTTATAAGACTTTGGACGTGAAAAAACTGTATACACTGTCAAATATATTCCATCATAGTGATTTTCAGACTTTTTCACTGGATGACATTTTCCCCTATCCCTTCTTATCTAAAGATATTTCTTTGCCCTATCTATTCTCATTGGTGATTTCCAATTTCAGTTTCTTGGGAGAGGCTTCTATTTTGGGGACAGACTCAAACTGACCATACTTTATTCGCTGCTTAGATTTAAACACTATGCTTACAAGGAAGACCAGGCCTCCATTTCTTCTTAGCACTTCAGTTCCCTTATGTGCTTTTCTCCATTAGAATGTAACTCCTTGAGATCTAGAACAGTTATTCTTTTTACTTGTGTTTGGATCTTCATTTCTTAGCAATATGTGTGATACATGATAAGCGTTTTATAGATGATTTTATCTTTCCCTTGAAAGTCTCTTTTCTTTAACCTCTCCTCATATTCTACCATTTTTCCCACTCTGACTTCTCCTCTATCAATTTCTGAGTTTTATATTAGCCCCCATCAAAAAGAGAAACCTTTTAAGTTGTCCTTTATCATCAATGCTAATCACTTATATTTATATACTGTTTTAAAGTTTTTTTATTAGTTATACATAGATAGTCAAGTTATTTATAATAGACTTAGAAACTAAGGAGAAATTTATCATTTTACTGTTATAAATAAAAGATTTAAAGCTAATTGATATTATAAACAATATTATAGATGGAATTATAGGAAAATATTCACTGCATGTGAAGAATTATTATACTATTTATAAACTATTCTTAGCTATTCATTGTAACAGTTCTCCTAAGGATCTCTATTAGGCAATACTTAGACTAGCTTGAGTATATTATTTCTACTGAGTCCAAACCTTCCTTTCATGTAGTAAGCTTATATTCTCAGCTCCATGATAATCATTTAATAAGTTAATATTTCTAAAGTACTTAGCACAGTACTAGAAAATAGTAGGTGCTTAATGAATGTTGGCTTTATAGCCTTTCTTCTCCTAAGCTCTGTATGGTAGAGAGAGGGCAGATGGTTATGAAGGTATAAAAGGAGTTTGCTTGCCCTATTATAATAATAATAGTATATAGAAACTAGTTAGTCCTATTTTACTCAGCATTATATCAATTTCAAGAATGAATGGCAATGTCATAAGAGCTCAGAGGAAGAAAATAATAATAATAAGAGATAGAAACTAGTTAATTCTATTCTACTCAGTGTTGTATCAGTTCCAAGAATGAATGATATGGACAGCAGTTTCTATAGGAGTTCAAAGGAGGAAGAGGACACTGTGGGCTTTAGAAGTTTGGAATCCTTAGGTCTTGAAATGATCTCTGTTGAATTTTGATGGGGCAAAGAGGGCGATATTTAGTCTAAGGGGAGCAGCATGTGTAAAACCACGAGAAACTTGCCTTGACTTTAATTAGGAAGACACCTGTAGGAGGTAAGATCAGATTAGCCACATAGAATCATGTAGTGGAAAGAACCAGATTTGGAATTGGAACTCTAAGTTCAAGCCCAGACTTTGTGGCTCATTTTGGTGTGATCATTTCATTACTTTTGGCCTCAGTTGCCTCATCTATAAAATGAAAGAATTAAAGAAAAAAATCTCCAAGGACTCTTCTATATCTAGGTCCAGTGATATTATATATTTGAATGTTGTAAGCATATCTTGTGGTAGTTCAGATGGATTCTTGGCTGGGGTAATGCCATGATGAAAATGGCATTTGAGAAAATTAATTAGTATGTTAGGAGGTTATTAAAATAATCCAAGTTTGAAGTGATGATGATGGAACAAAAAGAAATGAAAGGCATAAACCATTTTAAGAAATAATTTTAGGATTTAGTTCAGAAGAGAATGAGTTATAAAAAAAGACTCAGATTTTTAGCCTGGATGACCAAGAGAATGTCAATGATAGAGAGAGGGAAGTTGGGAAGGGAACCTGGTTTTGAGCAATATGTGAGAAATAGTTTGTTGGGGTAAGTACAGTTTGAGGTTATAGAACAAACAATGGAAAAAGGCTATGGAACAGTTGCAAGAGCAAAAAATACTCCTTGCAGATATGGTGACTAATTGTCTCAAAGAAAAGAGGGATACTTGAAGGAATTTGACATTTCTGCATGGAAAAGAGAAGACTAAGGAGAGACATGAGTCAAATCTTCAGAAGTTACAAGGGGGCATTTAGAAGGGGGGCAAAATTTAGAAAATATTCTCTCTTGCTTCTGAAGTGATATACTGATATATTTCAAGGAGGTAATGGTTTTTTTTTTCAGAGAATGAAAGGGGACTTTCCATCAGTGAGTCATTCAACAGTGGAATTTGACTTCCTTGTGCAGTAATGAGTTCCCCATGATTGAAGGTGTTAAAGCAGAGGCTGAATAATCTTGTATTATAGATATAATAGATTTTTGTGTTTTATTGGAAGTTGAATTGGAATGTTCCTTATTTGAGTTTTAATTGAAAGATCGGGTTGGTAGATTTATAGTTGGGCATCTTTACCATTTTTATAGCAATGATAGTTTGATCACTACTTGACCAGTGCATAAATAACTAAAATATGAGGACAATTGTAGAAATATGTAGGCATTCTTTTTCCCTGGATTATTTTCTTTCATGTGGAGTACTTTGATTCTGACTATCATTGTGTTTATTCCTAGTAGTTTATGGGTATGTCTCTCCTAAGAAGCTTTTGTAGTATGATATTTTTCTTGTCCCTAGGGCATTGCATTTCTTTGGCTCTGTCTAAGACATATTCAGCCTATAGTATTGTTTATGTGTTCTGTTGTGATGGAGATAGAGGAAGTTGGACTAATTTCCAGCTCAACTAATTTCCAGGTAGACCTTGAAAGCATGAAATTGTTATTGGGTAAAAGGACAAACAATTGGATTTCACCCAGATTGGGTTCTAAAGGTTCAGGTTTGACTTTTCTATTTCATGAATATTAACTGGAAAGGTATGTGGAGCAAGGACTCAAATCAGTAGGTTTTCTTCAGCTGGTTTCTTAGTCTTGTAATTTTTCAGATGGTTTTGCAGAGCTTCATTTTTTTTCTGATCTTTCTTGGTCATAGATGAAGAACTGGAAGGGACCTCAGAAGGAATCTTTTTAAAACCCCTTTAAGTCTTCCTGACTCCAACTCCCAATGCTCTGGAGAGTTTGAGTACAGAGTACCAAACTCTGCCCAAGGTCTTCTGTTATCGAAGGCAAAAGACATCATTCCAATTTGCATCTGCTGCTCTGCCTGGTTTCAACTCTACAGAACAATATGCTTCTGTACCAGGTACCTTTGGGGTTCTCTGGCCCTCTTTCCCTGCCTCATTTTGTGTGTTTTCTTTCTCTTTAGATTCAAAACTTCTTGAAGGCAGGGGTTTTCCTTTTTTATAAAATCATTTGTATTTCCATTGGTTCGCACAATGCCTAACATATAGTAGATGCTTACTGAATGTTTATCTAATTGGATTTGCCACCTAGCTACTGTAGTTTTTTGGGGGTTTTTTTAACCTTTCTTTCAAACAGTACTACCAACAAGTTACAATCAAAAAAGTTTGAAGTCAAGTTTCTAAATATTGCTATATTTTTATCACTAATAAAAAGAATTGTCATTTGTTTTCAATACATTTACCAATGTATACTTAATTTATTAAAATTATTTGTTTTTACCTATATTCATATGATCAAATTCTTGTACCTTGTCCAACTCCTACTTTTATCCTCACAAGTTAGATTTCTAAAGGAAATAATTTTATATTTTATCTGTAAAATTTGATTAGCATCCATCACCTTTTCTATGGGATTTTTGTGAGGAAAATACTTTAAAAGAGCTTACATATTAACCAATTATAATAACTTATTAGCAAAATTAATATATACATATATCCTACAGGATCTCTCCCTTTAGTCTCAGAAGACTGGGGAAATGGCATGCTTTTAGGATCAGAGGATCAAAGGTTCCCTTGAGAAGTTATTTTATCCAACTCTAACTTTCTAGAAGAAACCAAGACCCAGAGACACCCACTCCCCATTTACAGAGTATTAAGTTCCAGAGCTTGAATTGACATTAAGGCACTCTGATGCTAAATCCAAGGCTTTCCCTACTGAACCATACTCCTAATAGGAAGCAACTTTTGTGCTGAAATTGTATTCTTAGACAATGTGTCTCTAAGGAGCCATTATTGGGAAAGCCCTTGCTGCATATGCTAAAAAGATAAAAAAAAAAAAGACAGACTGTATTGGTGGAGTGGAAGCCTTATAATCCTGGCCTCAGACTTGAATTAGAAGCAGTTTTTTTCTTGCGGCTGAGCTAAGTACCCCAGAACCAATTTAAACTCTTAACGTTTTGATGGCTCAGAAAAACCAGGATTCCCTTCCTCAAAGGCCCAAGTTAGATGATGCTAGGAAAAAAAAAGACTGTGGTTGGCAAGGCTCATCTTAAGAGCCTGTGTGGTAAGGACATTTCCCTTTAGACAAGATCTGCTTATAGATTTATCAGATCTTAGAATCTTTAATTGTATTAGAAGTCCTTGAGTTCAACCTATGGTTTAATGAAGGAGTTTCCCATACTATATTCCTGGTGGACACTCCTTCTGTTCTGTCATACATTACCTATCTCTTGACTCCATACATTTTCTCTGACTGATGTCTCTGAAAGATTTTTTCTTCTCACCTTCATCTCTTGACTTTTCTGTCTTCAACTCAGATCCCATTTTCTGCAGGAGGCTTTCCCCTAGACTTTTTGCTTCCCCCCCCCAAAAAAAAAACTAATGTCTTCTTTCTGAGATTGTCTTCCATTCTCTCTCTCTCTCTCTCTCTCTCTCTCTCTCTCTCTCTCTTTCTCTCTCTCTCTCTCTCTCTCTCTATATATATATATATATATATATGTATATATATATTTATATAAAATTATTTCCTATATACATATGTCTCAATATCTCTCTTCCATGTGTTCTTACGCACTCATGGATGTTATCTCCCCCATTAGAATACTTTGAGGGCAGGGACTTGTTTTCTTTGTATCTCAAGCATATTTCACAGTATGACTGACTGAATTTTTTTAAAGAAGAAAAATGATATCCTTTCTCTTCAACCCTGTTCTTTAATCTAAGAATTTTTACAGATCCCTTAACGGGTCATCATACAACATGATTTTTGAATTTCTGTCATCCTGGAATACCTTCTCTGGTTGATTTCCACTTTGTAAATGATACTCTTAGTCATTCTATTACCTATTCTGGTACCTGTAAGCAGTGAACATTGATCTTTAGGTAGGGTCTGACCAGTGGTCAACAGTATGGACAAAACTGTCATTACTTTCCTCATTCTCCTTACATTTCATGAGTCCATCTTCAGATTGTGTGACTTTTTTTGTGAACCATTCATCTCTTGTAGCAGAATGAATATGACTCTGTAGAGACTTTTAGATAAGTGAACTGATCTGATATTTTATTGAACTTTGTGGGGTCATCAAATGACAATTTTCTGTTTGTAGGTCCTTTAAGGTGTCTGTGGCTTCTAAGTTAAATGTCATCTATAAGAAAAGATAGTGGGATCAAAATGTGACCAGGTTATAGAATATTTAGCTGTACCTTTATAGGATACCTTCAAAACTGAGTATTTTTTTGAGCATGGTCTTTCGAGAATTCCCAAACATGAGATTTGGAACTGAACCTTGTCAATAATCAAGCAAACACCCTACTAGAAAGAAGTGATTTAAAAAAACTTTCAAAGAAATTTCAGTGGCTAAAATAATGTTATTTTATTTTCTCAACATACCGTTGTCCTATTTTGTACTTTTCTAGGAGAAAAGAGAAAAATAGCAAAATAAGTTATGATCCACATAGAAGGAGAGATCATATAAATGTGAAGTGTTACTGTTACTATATTTTTCTTTGCTTCTTTCTTGTTATTATTACTCTTATTCCTTCATTTTTGTGTTTGCATTTGTTATTTCTCATAATAATGCATTTGCTTTTATTTTATAGCAAACTGATTTAAAGCTAGGGAGTAATTTAGTTAAATTTTTAAAATGATAAAAAATGAACTAGTCTGACTGGCAAAATGGGAGTACAAGACAGTACTAAAGAATAAATTCACACTATTTGAAATGATGTTGATAAAATGCTTTTCTATTTTATGATCATTTCACTTAATGAGGATTGAAAATTTTTAACAGATTTCTGTTCTTATGTTTTTCATATGCATGTTTTTCCTAAAGATAATCTGACCAGAAACCAGCTATTATTTTTCTTCATTGATGTGTACCTTTGTTATTCTTTGTCTCTTGAACTTAAAGAGGAAACATTACATCCCCTCCATAGTTTTTTTTAAGAAATTCATTAGAAAATACTTAAGAGAGGCAATTCTTTTTACTAGTGTAATTTGCCAAGAAGGTGCTAACCAGAATTGGCTGAAGATTCCTCCAAAGTTTCCTCTATCTATGGAATCACCGGTTCAGGTCAGTTCCCTATCCTTAGTGGTATATCATTTGCCCAATATTGATTCCTCCACTATATACATATATATGTATATATATATATACATATATATGTATATATATACATATATATGTACATATGTAAAGATTTATGTTTGACTTGTTATGAAGGAATAGATTTGAACATAAACAACAGGAAATAAAATTTTGGAAGGAGATTTTTCCAGGCAGGAATCAGGAACTAGTTGGATGGAGACCAACGTTAAAAATAAAAATCTGGATGCTTAAATAATTAATCTAAACTCAGAATCCCAGAATATCTGAAATAGAAGGAATTTCAGGGATCATTTGATACAATCTTAATGTGAACAGGAATCTCATTTATGGTATCCTTGATAAGTAGTGGTCCAGGTTCTGCTTTAAAACTTTTAGTAACAGAGAACTCATTACCATGGACTATTCCCTCTTGGTATAGAGGATTAGCTTTTTTCATTCAGTTAGATGGATGTTGACTAAGTGCCTGTTATGTACAAAGCTGCCTATTTAATACAATCTCAAGGCACTCTGAATGCAGGTAATGGAAGTGTATTAGATAAAGTAAGACTGTCTCTAACTTTAAGTTATTCTTTTTTTTTTTGTAAATGGAAAATTATCTTAAATCAGAAAATTTCCCTTTGAAAGACATTACCTTAGCTGGGTATCAGGAGGATGTGAGATTTCTGTCTAAGCATAGTAATATTGGTAAATGAAAGCAGAGTCAACTTATTATTTGACCAGATTGATAGAGATAGATCTATTGAGTAATTTTTGATAATCATTGATAAGGATCTGCTACACAGAACACACAAGGTTGTATATATTACTAAATCAGGATGATTTAAAAGGATAAGGTGACACAATGATGACTCCATGTTTCCTTACTGCAGTTTTGTGTTTTGTATTTATTTAAAATAAAGGAAGACACAGCCCTTCCCCTGTGACTCTAGTATCTTTAAGATGAATTCAGGAAGTAAGCCAGCAGTTAGGCATGTTATTCATTTTCCAGTGTATTCAATTTTTGTTCAACATAATCTTTCTTTAAGATCTTTCCTACAGCTCTGATTACTTAGTATCTCCTTCTGGAAAAAAAAAAAACCAGGTAAGACTGCTGTGATCCATATGTGTACATGTAGGAAGTCCCATCATGATCTTATGATAATTGATCAATATTTCGTTGGCGTCATATAATCAACAAGCTGCACCATCCTGATCCTAAAAATAAAATAAAAGGATCCCAGAACAAATGGTTTTCAGCAAAGATGCTGTGACTTAATCTCTTGGCCCATGTCTGTAGCTTTGGAAGTACTTTTAATTGAAAGTATCACAGGAGTGTGTTCATACTAATGGCAGAATGGACATGATGGCAGAATGGACATGAAACTATTACTATATAAGTAGAAGCATTAATGAGAATGAATGGACAGACAGAATCCTGTTGGGAACTTAGAGTAAGGGAACAAATTAGGATACTTTATTTGGTCAAATTAATTTATTTAAATGTAAGTAGTTACTAAGGAAGTCTAGCTTCTGTAATGTTCTTTAATACTAAGATTTTAATAGAGATTTTAATAGAGAACAGGATAGATGAGTAACACCTGTTATATAATAGGTACTGTGCTAAGCATAGGTCCAGGAATTGGACCTGTGGTTTCATTAGCAAAGAGAACTTCCTTGTGAAGAAATGCCTTCTACAAATATAGGTCATCACCACCTCTGCAACTAATAGTTTTAGACACTTGTCTAGACAGTATTGAGAGGCTAAATGGAAGGCATTTCCAGGGTCACATAGCTAGTATGTGTTACAAGTGGGACTTGAATCCAGATCTCTTTGGTTCTTAGGCTCTATCTGCTATATATTTTGGTATCTTTAAGTTTTTAGTTAAATATTTAATTCAAAAAAGAAAAAGACCAAACTTTGGTACATAGAATTATTAGGATGATTGTATAGCTATTGAATTAGGATTTTATTGGAGACAGGTCTACTAGATTCCTATTGGTAACATATACCCCTATATAAGTAAATTTGCTCATTTATATTACTATATATTAATATATTTATGTTTACAAAATATATACATGTAGTAATTTACTAATACTTATGCACATTAGAAAATATAAGGTAAACATCAAAAACATTTTAATAAAGATGAAATGGTATGATTATGTTGGGAAATAAGTAATTGTAGGGAACTGGGGATGTAACCTATCTTTCTACCTGTTGGGTTGATCAGTCTAATTGTCAGACTAATTGTCCCAGAGGAGGATGAACCCCCGCCCCACACACTTTGAAAAATACTGTCCAAGACTCCAGGAAATAAATTCATAAATCTAGTAAATGCCTCAAGCCAGCATGAGTAAATATGGTTTGTAAGAACTTGAGAAGGGCTTTGCTTCTGCCACCAGAAATCATAGGAATTTCAATACTGGGTTAGGTCTAGCCTAGTATTCTGTTTCCAGCTACCATCCCATTAGGGCATGTTATAGAAAAATGCTTTTTAAAAAATCTTCAGTGTAATTGACATTTAGGAGCTTTGGATTAGCTGTTTATATTTTGAGAGGTAGTATTTTCATTTCCCACTTGTGAAGATAAATTTAATTTAGTAATGATTTCTAATATGCTTATTGCATGAGAGGCAACATCGCATGCTAGATTGAGAGCAAACCTTGGAGGCTGGAAGACTTGGGTTCAAGTCCTCCTTCTAACACTTTGGATGTATGACTCTTGGGAAGGAAGCTATCTAAACCCTTTGCGTGCTGGGCAATTCCCTAAAGGTGGCCACTAACATTGGTCAAGGGAGTTTCCTTACCAAGAAGTTCCCTGTAGCAATAAAATCACAAGTCCAGTACAAGTTTTGTCCTTTTTTGATAGTGCCCAGAAGTCACTATTGATAGAGCAAGATGACCTTGCCTTTTTTAATGGTAAGGGGTTAATCTACTCCCTGCAAACTACTATTGATGCTACTTCAGAATCTTCTGACTACAATCTGAAGTACCACTGAAATAGACCCACACAACAGACTTCTGCTATTCTTCTTGTGGCTAGTCAAATGTTGGGGAGATGGAATCTCTAGTGAGGATATAAGTTTTGGTGATTATTCAGTCCAACCACCTCATTTTCAGAAATGGTGTCTAGAATAGTTAAGTGACTTGCTCAGGTGTTAAGTAATAAAACAAGGGATCCTATGCCCTTGGCTTTCTAGAGCAGGGCTTTTTTCTACTATACTGCACTGTCTGTCCCCAGGAAGCCAGGCCATGAGGCTGGAATTCCAGGTGCTCAGGACATTTCAAATCAGCATTTCAAATTTAGGCAGGCTGCAGAGAGGGAAACAAAGCTACAGATGTGGGCCAACATTAAGTCACAGTCAAGGAATATTATAAAAAAAAGATAGATCTCCTGGGAACCTTGCTAATTTTTTAATATTTTATTTTTTAAGGAAGGGAGGGAGGGAGGAAAAATTGTAAAACTCAAAACTTTGCGAAAAATGATTGGTAAAAACTACCATTGTATGTAGTTGGAAAAACAAATAAAATATTTATATAAAATATTTTATGTATTTATTTCTCCATCTCTGTGTAATGGTAGTTTTCAACAACCATTTTTTTTTTTGCAAAGTTTTGAGTTTCACATTTTTCTTTCTCACTCCCTTCCCTCTCCCATCCCCTACAGAAAGCAATCTAATGTAGGCAATACGTGTATAACCATGTTAAGTATAGATCCATATTAATCATGTGAAAAAAGAATCAAATCAAAATGGAAAAAATTAGAAAGAAAGAAAAAACAACAATACTTATGATAACTTAAAAAAAATGATGGTAGTAAACTTTGATCTGCATTTAAACTCCATAGTTTGTTATCCTGATATGCATGGTATTTTCCATCACAAGACTTTTAGAATTGTCTTTGATTATTGTACTGCTGAAATGAACAAGTCCATCAGAGTTTATCATCACCCAATATTGCTGTTAGTGTGAATAATGGAACGTTTTCTTTAGAACATGATACTAACATGGCCTATACCTTTATAACAACTATGCAAATAACAAATAGCTTGCTATTATGCTACATATACTCTACCTGTCAATCCAGACCTATCACTGTATAGTTTAGTGCTATTTTTAGGATGTTAGAGAATCTTAGTAAAAGTATATAGAACGGCTCTGGGCAAATCAAACACTCCCATAATCAGTACCAGTATCTTGGTGCGAGTATTACAAAAATTATTTAAATACAAATAAGGAGAGAATAACAGTTAAAAGTACAGTTGCTGTAGTTAATTGGAATTGTTTCTTTTTAATTCTTAGGGAAATTGGCAAACATTTCCTTTAAATACTCTTTAATGCCTTCTCAAAATGTTCATAACAAAATTGAAGTAAAACTTTATTTGAAAGTCAGTTGTCAGGAATTTGGAGTTTGTAATAAGAAATAATATAATTTCTCAGGTTAGCTCATAAAGTCTACTTAGCTGAATAAAAATAGGACCTCACAATAACTCATGTGTATGTAGCACCTTCAGGTTTACAAGTCACTTTCCTCACAACAGCTTTGTGAGGTGTAAGTAGTACAGGAATCATTATACTCATCTTAGAGTTGAGGAAAGTGAGGCTCAGAGAGAGTGCAACTTGCCCAGGGTTTTGGAATAGTATAAATGTTCATTATAGATGTTAAATGGGGGACTAGAGCCCATCTTTTTACTTCAAGGCTGATGTTTGATGTTTCTAAGAGGAAAATGTGCTCACACACATTGGATGTCTGACTCTTGGGCAGCTATCTAAATCCTCTGTGTGACAGAGTGACCCTAAAGGTGGCCACTAACATTAGTCAAGGGAGTTTTCTTACCAAGAAGTTCCCTGTATGAATAAAATCACAAGGCCAGTGAACAAGTTTGTTCATTGCCAACCTCTCCCAACTTGAAAAAGAGGAAAGGAAACAACTATTTATTAAACACCTACTGCATGTTAGGGTCTAGGCTTTCTAGGCTAAGTCATTTTCAAGTATCTCATTGGATTCTCACCCTAACCCTGGAAATAGGTGCTTCTATTTTATTCCTGTTTCATAGAAGATAAAACTGAAGCAGAGTTTAAATGATTTGTCTAAGTTCACACAAATACTCATTTTGGGACTGTATTTGAATTTAGATTTTCTTTACTTGCAAGCCCAACATTCTTTCTACTACCCCTGCATTTACCATCTGACTGCCTACAGTGATCCAGATTATAGCAATTCCCATTGCCTTCCATGTTGGTCAATCAACAATAAGGTATTGGGGGTGGAGTTACAGTCAGAAATAGAAATTCCAGAGCAGTCATAGATTTAGAGCTGGGAAGGACATCTAAACTAGTGCCCTCATTTTTAGGTGAGAAAAAATGAGGAAAAATAAGGTCAAAGAGGCTGTGACTTGTCCAGGGATTCATAAGTAGCAATGTATCAGAAGTAGGATTTGAATCCAGATCTGACAGAGGTCAGTGATCTTTCCATGGTACCCTACTGACTCTTGTTCTAACATGAATGGCCAAAGCAGGATGGGTTGAGAGAAGGAAGTTGGAGTCTATTGCTGCTGACAATTTCCTTCCTTCTTCCTGTTACCTCCAAAGACCATAGGGACATGCTTACATACTCACCCATCTTAGGCAGTATTGACACAATCCCAAGTGAAGGTAACAAGAAGAGATTGCTTGTTATCCCTGTACCCTTGGATAAGGTAGCTGTTATAGAATGGCCTTTTCTATTATAGGCACATCAGCATTGACAAAATTATCTATATCTGTAGCATCAAGCCACAGTCCTAGTCTCCTTTTCCTCTGGCTCCTCATAATCATAGGATCATAGATTGAAAGCTGGAAGGTACTATAGAGGCCATTTGGTTCAATTCTCTAATGGAATATGTGGGAATTGTGGGACTTCGGAGAACCACACCAACTCCCTCTTGTGATTCAGTTCTGAATCGAGCTAAGTTCTCTTTCTGTTCAGTTATAGGTCAAATTCAATTTCTAACTTTATTCAGTAATGGGGAGTCTGAGAAAACTTTATACAGTCTTTGAACCTAGCCCTGTGTGGCTGGAAGCTGGAAGTTGGACCTCTCCTTACTTATTGCTTAGAGACCCATAACCCTATGTTATGTTGACCAAATTACTCTGCTTTGTATCCTGATTTGTATCCTGTTAATTGTTTACTTTTAATCCATAATATTGTCCCTTGTACTTAGGGATCCAGAACCAAAGCTCAGGAGGCCTGATCCTTATTTGTTATGCAATTGGCATACTCTGCTTAATGAAAAGTTATGCTTAGAAACTCAAACCTTTGTTTCCTCAGTTCTGAGTGCAGATATATATATATCTAAGGACTTGTCCAGTATAACTAATATCTGAGAGAGCCTTTGAATGCAGTTCTTCCTTACTCCAAGTCTAGTTCCTTACCTATTACCATGACTCTTCTCAACTGAAGCTAGAGTTTCTATTTCAGTAACAGGGACAGATGATTAAGAATTAGCAAGAACATTGCCTATAGCTTTTTTCCCCCAAAGTGTATTCTAAGAAGAAGCACTACAAAGTGTTTTCACTTTAGTGTTTTTTTAAATACACTATAAATTGACCAACAATGGGAAAATATAAAAAATGTTGTTAACAGTGGATATTAGCAGAAAAAAATAAGAAAGATTTCAGAAGTCTTGACTCCTACTTGTGTGACCTAGTAGAGTTACTAGAATGATGGCCTTATGAAACTACCTTTATACTATGCTCTACCAGCTTTATTTGAAGATGCCCATTATGTTTTTAGTGCTTTAGATTGATTTAATAATACTAATAATAATACTTACATTTATATGATATTTAAAAATTTATGAAGCATTTTCTTCTCAAGACTGTGAAGATTGGTAATGAAGTCACATGTATACCTTTTGCAGCTGGGAAAACTGAGAATGAGAAAGTGGAAGTACCATCTCAAAATACATGGAGTCAGGATTACAAATCAGGTCAATCAATCTTCTCCCCATATGATTCTGCCTTTAAAAAGTCATATTCTTTGGTTCTGTCTGGAAAGGCCTATGAGCTTCAGAAAGGACATATTGAATTCTACTTTGTGCAGGAAGTTTTCCCAGGGCTTTCAACTGTTAATGTCTTTTCCTCTCTGATTGACTCCATTCTACTTTGTATATATGTATACATATATGTATACATATATCTTATAGAATGTAGGCTCCTTGAGGGCAGTATGATTCCCCCTTTGTATCCTTAGGACGCTTTAAAAATGATTGTTGACTGCCCACTTTCCTAATTGAACCTTTCTCATTAATTCAGGAATAAGAATGAATTATTTCTAGTTTACATGGGGATGGGTTTAGAGAATTTTTATTTGCATTTTATGGGGTAGAAAAAGCTTACTTACTTTTTTTTGAGACTGAGAAGTGGTAGAATGAAGGGTATTCCATATGCACATTTGAATTTGGTCTACAGATTTTTTTTATTTTTATTTCCCCATTTAAGCAAATTTAACTAATGAATATTTATTTATTTGAAAAACTAAATTTAGATACAAGTCCTTCTGTGTTTGTAGTTTCAAGATTTTGTAGTTTTCACTCATTCATATATCAAGTATTTATTAACTACATAAAAGATGCATATAACTCTGCTGGTATAAGGAGAGCTGGGTTTGTGTGGTACTAATACTACCTATAATATGTTAGATCAGGATGGCACCTTAGAGCTTATTTAGCCTAATGTTTCCTAACCATTAGTCATGAGCAAATTTTTACCAACTTTATGTAATTTTACTGTCAAAGGACTTATTTACAGTCTAGAGGCTTAAACTTCCCTTCCAGTGCAGGAATTGAATTTGGAGCTAGCAAGCTATCAGTTTTGAATTCTCCTTTGTATCTACTTTTTTTGTTTAGTCATTTTTTCAGTCAGATCTGACTCTTTGGGACCCTATTTGGTGTTTTCTTGGCTAAGATATTGGAATGCTTCACTATTTTGTTTTCCAGCTCATTTTTCCAGAAGAAACTGAGGTGAACAGAATTAATAAATTGACTTGGGGTCACCCAACTAGTTAAGTACATGAGGCAAGGCCCAGCACTCTATCCATGATACCACCTTACTCTTGAGTAAATCTTTACCTCTCTAGGCCCTGGTTCTCTTAATTTGTAAATTGAAGTAAGAATTTCTTAAGTGGGAATTAGTAAGTGGAAGATGATATTTGACAGCCTACCCTTTCCATTGTGAAGAATGGCAACCCTCAGATTCAGGGACTCATTGATGGAAATGGAATCATAATAAAAAGAGGTGATGTTAACTGTGGAAAAACAAAGCTGTGATAGTAGGGAAAGATAAGTATTATTTCTTCTTTTCCTTCTGAGGGAGAATTTCTCAAACTATCCCTCAAAATAACTGCTTTATTTTTCTGCAAGGGGTAATGAGGAGGTAGAACAAAAAAGATGGAGCACATGATAAGGGGCTAATAATTTAAAGGGAGACAATATGAAAATAACAAAGTATATATAAGATATATCTTATATATCTAGCTACTTTATAGTAGCTAGAAGGCAGAGAGTAGAACTTAAAAACAATTAGATGTTTTTAAGTGAGAGCTTTGACTATCTGGGCATTTGAAATCCTAGTAGTTCTTCAAGGGTTAGATTTTTAAAAGGAAAACATTTCTCTTTAAATCCACAGTTGGTCTATGTCTAATCCAATACAGTATGTGTTACTTCTATTATCTCTTGCCAGGAATTCACTCTTCAGGGGGTCCTTCCTTGTAGTTCTAGACTCTCATATCCTCCTTCATGTAAATAGGATGTGATACATAGCTAGTCAATGGCATTCTTTGTGTGATCATTCCATTGAATAATTGTAGTGGTGAAAAAATAATGTACTTATTTTTAGGGTTTTTTTTTATTCTTGGCTTTAAAATAATGCATGCTAAGTATGAAAGGCATTTGAAATCAGGGTTCCATTATGCATCATTCTTCTTTGGGAAAAAGCAGATCAGTTTCATTGATACTGCTAAAAAAAACTCCCATCCCCCCAAGAATTGAATAATTGAAAATTAGTTACTGGTATCTTCTTATCTTTCCTTTTAACTTCTGTAGAGGATGAAGAGAGGCTATTAATCATTGCCTCCTTTGTTAACTTTTGACTTTTTATGTCTTGTAGGCATGATGGGTATAAATTCATAGATTATTGATGAACCTGATAGTAATTGCATATTAAGTCTTTTATGTTTTACATTTACTTAATACTTGTTGACAATGTCTGATAGATTTTGGGGTCACATGGCTTTTGTTTAAACTTTATACCTTTTTGGCATTTTAAAAAATGTCCTTTACATGCCTAAGAATAGCTGAATGATTCTTCCTAGATCATATGATGAATAGAGTGAACAAATTCAAGTTCGAACACTTATTAGCTGTGTAACCCTGTGCAAGTATGTCACTTCACCTCTGTCTGCCTCAGTTTCCTTAACAATAAAATAGGGATAATAATGGTACTTACCTGCCAGGATTGTTGTATGACTCAAATGAGGCAATATTTATAAACCATTTAGCATAGTACCTAGCACACAGTAGATTTACTTTCTTTTCCCTTCTATTTTGACAGCATCCAAATATCGAGCTAAACTCTTCCTCCTGTGTGGGATAAAAATCTACTTTAAAAAAATATAGACACTCCTCTGAGCAAAAAAAAAAGTTGATTTTGGCTTTTCTTGAGAAAAGGGCATACTCCAAGTCTCACAAAGGTAGTGAAGACTAAGGAACTGCCCCCAAATTGACAGTCAAGTAAGATTATATGGCCTAATGCAATCCCCTCCTCCTCCCTATCCTCCCTCCCTGTTGATTCATTCGTTAGTCTTCAGAGTTACATTCTACTTGTGAAAATCTACCCCAGCAACAAAGAAAAGAATGAAAGGTTTTCATAAAATATTACCTCACCATCCAGATGGTGAGAATAACCTTCAGGATTATAACTATCTTATCGAAATAATGTAACTTGTCTTGGAACATAAGGTTTAGAACAGTCTACTTATCACCAAACAGGAGGAGTCTTATGAGCTTCTTTGGAATGCAAGGTTTTTCTCATGGGAAAAAGTCTACTCTCCTTCTAGTAGTCAGTAAAAGTAGTCTTATCAAAAGTTAGGAGAGTGAGGCACCTGTTTGGAATACAAGAGGCTTTCTTCTAGAATTAGTTTAAGAATAATAGTTTGTTCTTTCTTTAACATTTCTTAACCCTCAGAGGACTTCACTGGGATATTAACCCAAAATGGTTTTATTGGGAATATTCCACTCACTCCTACCCTCTACAACACCCCAACCCTGGCCAATGATATTTCAATAATCACATAATCTAGGTTTAGGAGGGACCTCATTGACCATTTAGTTCAGCATAAATCTCCTACAACAAACCTAAGAAGTCATTATTATTCTGTCTTTGTTTGAAGACTTCCAGGTAGTCCATTTTATTTTTTCTGTTGTGGGAACAAGAAACAAACAGCTATGCACACTCAAGATATATTTAGGATATACCAGAGATAGTCCTATCCTCTTTGTCTGCTTCTAGATACTCTCTGAGTCTCATCAATAGCAGAAAGCAAAATTATTCTATATAATGAAAATAAAATAGATCCTGGAGTCAAAAGACCTGACTCTGCATCTCAAAGATTGATAAATTAAGCTGTGTGAGTTTAGGTAACTCATCTCACTGAGGTTCAGTATATATATATATATATATATATATATATATATATATATATATATATATGCACACACATACATGTATATGTATTTATGTTTATGTCTATATGTATGTGATGATGATGATTATGATATTTGTCCTTCATCCTCAAAGAAGACCATGACATCAAGGAGGTAATGCCATGACAGCACATGAATTGGATTTGAGTGAGGGGCTGTGCTAAGTCATCAGACTCACTTTCTCCTCCAGAGCCATCTGGGTCCAATGGCCAGATATGAATCAGGCTATCAGGGTGAAGTGACTTGCCCAAGATCACACAGTTAGTAATTGTCAAGTGTCTGAGGCCAGATTTGAACTCCGGTCCTATTGTCTCCATGGCTGGTACTCTATCGACTGTACTACCTAGCAGTGGTATATGTACATTTAATACATCAGGAAATGTATGACAAATATAAAGGAGAGAAGGAAGTGGTATATGTATTATGTGTATGTATATGTGTGTGTGTATATATATATGTATATATATATATATTGTATATATATAATGGAAAAAGAAAAATATTTACTCACTTTATATTTGGTTGTTAGAAAAGCATTTGGTAAAATGGAAAGAGCACTAAATTTTAAGTTAGAAACTTGGGTTTAAATACTGACTTTATTGCCCAGTATCATCCAAGTAATCCATCCAAGTCCATTTCCAATTGTCCAAATCCATATCTTGCCACTGGGTTCAAATGGCAACAAAAGAGAAGGTAAGACTGGTGACTTTGCTTAGGCCTTGCTTACTTATATCCAGCTCAATTGCATGTTATGGCATCACTTCCCTGATGTCATGATCCTCTTCAACAAGGGAGGACAAAGAACAACAGCAAGAACAACCACCACACTCAGGCAGTCAATAATATTCCTAAGCTTTCTGAGCTTCAGTTTTCACATTTGCAAACTGAAAAAAAAATTATTTCTATTTTTCCAAAACTAAATTCATTATTTTACCTCCTCTCCTCAAAAAACTCACCAAAAATGTAGCTAGAGTTAAGAGTAACACTGTCCTGTTGGTTACCTAGCATCTCATCCAGGTATCATGCTTGACTTCTTATTCTCTCTCCCTCCCTTATTCTTTCCCCCTCCCTTATTCTCTCCCCCCTCCCCTCCCCCAATATCCAATCTGTTGCCAAATTCAGTCAATTTTACCATTGTGGCATCTCTTGCATTTTTCCCCCTTTAACACTGTCACTGCTCTGATTAAGGCCCTCATCATCCCATGCCTAGACTACTGAAATAGCTTGCTGGTTGGTCAACCTGCCCCAAGTATTTCTCCATTATGGGCCTCCCCTTTAGGCTCATCTAAAGCCCATCTTCTACGGAGGTCTTTCCGGATCTCCCTTATTTCTAGTGATTTTCTTCTGTTGATTATTTCCAATTTATTGTGATTGTAGCTTATTTCTACTAGGTTGTTTTGATATGGTCTCCCCAGTTATACTGAGTGCTCCCCAAGAGTAGAGATTGTCTTTTGTCTTCCTTTCTCAGTATTTTCAGAGTAGGTGCTAAACAAAAGAATATGGGGGGAGGGCAGATAGGTAATGAAGTAGATAGCGCACTGACCCTGGACTCAAGAGTACCCGAGTTCAAATCCTGCCTCAGACTCTTAATAATTACCTAGCTGTGTGACCTTGGGCAAGTCATTTAACCTCATTGCCTTGCAAAAAACATAAAAGAAAAAAGTAAATGAAAATTAGCTATCGCAGCACTATTTTGAGGTTAAATTGAGATAATGTATAGACAGCACTTAGCTGATATACAATATGTCTTAAGATATGCAATTATACTCATTATTATTTCTATTGTTTTAAATATTGCTCTTTCTGGACATTATCTTCCTTGCCTGAGAAATGAGTGGAAATGATCTTATGCCTTTTAAGTTCTTAAAAAAATTTGAACCATTCTTAATATATCAGCCAATGCATGACAAATATAAAGGAGAGAAAGAAGCAATATATGAGGAGAGATTTAAGGAAGGAATGATCTCCCTTTGCCACCAAAGGGTACTGCCTCTTGTTTTCAATAAAAATGGAATATTATCAAGTTATTGGACATCAGAAATTAGTTTCATTGATAAAACTGGAATAATATTATATAGTTCGCAGGGTTTCTGTAAAGATAAAATCAGATGTTTGTGAAAGTGTTTTTTAGGTTTTTGCAAGGCAAACGGGGTTAAGTGGCTTGCCCAAGGCCACACAGCTAGGTTAATTATTAAGTGTTTGAGACTGGATTTGAATCCAGGTACTCCTGACTGTAGGGCCGGTGCTTTATCCACTATGCCACCTAGCCGCCCTGAAAGTGTTTTTTTGATTGTTAAGTATTATAAATCTAAGGTACCATTATTTCTATTACTCAGACTCACATTTTCAGGAGTGATCTTATATCAAAATGAAATCAGTTATGCACAAATATTTTTATAAACAAAAACCAAAGCCCAGAACATTTTCACATTTGGGATAATTTCAGTGCTGGTCCTTGAACTTTTTACTGGGAGGCAGCTAGGTGGTATAGTGGATAAAGTGATGGATTTGGTGTCTAGAAAGAAGATCCAAGTTCAAATCTTGCATCAAGCATTTAGTAACAGATGAGAATCAATTTCCTCACCTGAAAAGGGGGAATTATAATAAGAACCATCTCACACAGTTGTTTTGAGGATCAGATGAAATAGTATATTGTACTATTTGTTGTCAACAGTTTTTCTTAAATACTCAAGTTTAGGTCTGGAAGTAACTTTTGACTGATCTAATTCAGAAAAATAAAACACTACTTATCTTGATGGATAGTGAGGTGGCTCAGTGGATAAAATACTAGGTTTGGAATCTGGAAGACTCATATTCCTGAATTCAAATCTAGCCTCAGATATTTGATTAACTGTGTTGCTCTGGGCAAGTCACTTAACGCTGTTTACCTCCAGTCTTCATCTTTAAAATGAGCAGGAGAAGGGAATGGGAAGCTACTTCAGTATCTTTGTCAAGAAAACTCCAAATGGAGTCATAAAGAGTTAGAATGCCTGAAATGACTTAACAGTACACAATAACAAAATCTATCTCAATAGGCCCTGGCCTGCCCTCTAACCCTCCTTTTCCTACCTCTGGAATTTGACCTTCTGTCCTTGGGACCTTGGTATCTCTAATAGATGAACTTTCACCTTATCTTGCCTAGTCCCAGGCTATAACATCATTCTTTTAGCCATCTCCTCTAGTTTTTCTGTCTTTCCAGATCTCCCCATATCTGTTATCTTCCCTTATTAGAATGTAAGCTCCTTGAGAGCAGGTAATATTTTTCTTCCTTATATTTTTATTCCCAGTGCTAAGAACAATGCATATAAATACTTTTTTATTTATTCATAAGAAATGGTTTCTTTATTAAGATATCACAGATTTGTAATTATATAGATTGAGTCTATTGACTATTCTTTTTTCTTTACAAAGATTTTATTAATTTTGAGTTTTACAATTTTTCCCCCATTCTTGCTTCCCTCCCCCAACCCCCATAGAAGCCATTCTGTTAGTCTTTACAGTGTTTCCATGTTATACACTAATCTCAGTTGAATGTGATGAGAGATAAATCATATCCTTAACGAAGAAAAATAAAGTATAAGAGATTGAAAAATAACATAATAAGATAACGGGTTTTTTTTCCTAAATTGAAGGTAATAGTCTTTGATCTTTGTTCAAACTCCACAATTCTTTCTCTGGATATAGATGGTAGCCCAAAATTGTCCCTGGTTGTTGCACTGATGGAATGAGTGAGTCTATCAAGTTTGATCATCATCCCCCATGTTGCTGTTAGGGTGTACAATGTTTTTATGGTTCTGCTCATCTCACTCAATATCAGTTCATGCAAATTCTTCCAGGCTTACCTGAATTCCCATCCCTCCTGGTTTCTAATAGAACAATTGTGTTCCATGACATATATATATATATATATATATATATATATATATATATATATATACCACAGTTTGTTAAACCATTCCCCAATTGAAGGTCATTCACTTAATTTCTAATTCTTTGCCACAACGAACAGGACTACTCTGAATATTTTTGTACAAGTGATGTTTTCTTTTTTTTCTTTTTTTCTTTTTTTCGGTTTTTGCAAGGCAAATGGGGTTAAGTGGCTTGCCCAAGGCCACACAGCTAGGTAATTATTAAGTGTCTGAGACTGGATTTGAACCCAGGTACTCCTGACTCCAGGGCCAGTGCTTTATCCACTGTGCCACCTAGCTGCCCCGACAAGTGATGTTTTTACCCTTTTTCATGATCTCTTCAGGGTATAGACCCAGTATTGGTATTGCTGGATCAAGGGGTATGCACATTTTTATTGCCCTTTAGGCATAATTCCAAATTGCTCTTCAGAAAGGCTGGATGAGTTCACAGCTCCACCAACAATGTATTAGAGTCCCAGATTTACCATATCCCTTCTAACATTGATCATTGTCCTTTCTGGGCATATTGGCCAATCTGAGAGGTGTGAGGTGGTATCTCAGAGTCTTTAATTTGCATTTCTCTAATAAGTAAGGATTTGGAGCAATTTTTCATGTGACTATGGATTGCTTTGATTTCCTCATCTGTAAATTGCCTTTGCATATCCTTTGACCATTTGTCAATTGGGGAATGGCTTTTTTTTTTTGTGAAAATTGGACTCAGTTCTCTGTATATTTTAGAAATGAATCCTTTGTCAGAAATACTAGTTGTAAAAATTGTTTCCCAATTTTACTATATTTCTTTTGATATTGGTTACAGTAGTTTTATCAGTGCAAAAGCTCTATTTCTTAGCCAATACCAGACAGTTTTGATGACTGATGCTTTATAATATAATTTTAGATCTGGTAAGGCTAAGCTACCTTTTTTTGCACTTCCCCCCCCCCCCATTAAATCCCTGGAAATTCTTGAATTTTTATTTTTCCATATGAATTTATTTACAACTTTCTAACTCATTAAAATAATTTTTTTGGAATTTTGATTGGTAGGGCACTAAACAGGTAATTTAGTTTTGGTAGAATTATCATTTTTATTATGTTAGCTAGGCCTATCCATGTGCAGTTGACGTTTGCCCAGTTATTTAAGCCTGATTTTCTTTGCATGAGAAGTGTTTTGTAATTGTTTTCAAAAGGTTTTTGAGACTGTTTTGGCAGACAGACTCCCGGGTATTTTATATTGTCTGAGGTTACTTTGAATGGGATTTCTCTTTCTAGCTCTTTCTGCTGTATCTTGCTAATCATACATAGAAATGTTGAGAATTTTTGAGGGTTTAATTTATATCCTGCAACTTTGCTAAAGTTGCTAATTATTGCTAGTAGTTTTTTTAGATGATTTTTTGAGATTCTCTAGGTATACCATCATGTCATCTGCAAAGAATGAGAGTTTTGTCTCTTCCTTCCCAATTCTAATTCCTTCAATTTCTTTTCCTTCTCTTATTGCTGAAACTAACATTTCTAATATAATATTGAATAGTAGCGGTGATAATGGGCATCCTTGTTTCACCCCTGATCTTATTGGGAATACCTCAAGCCTACCCCTGTTGCATATAATGCTTATTGATGGCTTCAGATAGATACTGCGTATTATTCTAAGGAACAAACCATTTATTCCTACACTCTCTAGTGTTTTTAGTAGCAATGGATGCTATATTTTGTCAAAAGCTTTTACAGTATCTGTTGATATAATCATATGATTTCTGATAGGTTTGTTATTGGTATCATTAATTATACTAACAGTTTTCCTAATATTGAACCAATCCTGCATCCCTGGAATAAATCCTACCTGGCCATAATGTATTATCTTAGTGATAACTTGTTGTAATTGATTTGCTAAGATTTTATTTAATATTTTGGCATGTATATACATTAGGGAGATAGGTCTATAATTTTCTTTCTCTCTTTTAACTCTTCCTGGTTTGGGTATCAGCACCATATTGGTGTGATAGAAAGATTTAGGCAGAGTTACGTCTTCATCTATTTTCCTGAAGTTTTTATAGAATTAGAACCAGTTATTCCTTAAATGTTTGATAGAATTCACTTTTGGATCTATCTGGCCTTGGAGATTTTTTTCTTAGGGAATTCAATAATGGCTTGTTGAATTTCTTTTTATGCGATAGGGTTGTTAAGGTTTTTAATTTCCTCTTTGCTTAACCTGGTCAACTTATATTTTTGTAACTACTCGTCCATTTCACTTAGATTGTTAAATTTATTGGCATAGAGTTGGGCAAAATAATTCCAAATTATTTCTTTAATTTCCTTCTCATTGGTGGTGAGTTCACTTTTTCATTTATGATACTAGTAATTCAGTTTTCTTCTTTCTTTTTTAATCAAATTGACCAGAGGTTTATCAATTTTATTGTTTTTTTTCATAAAACCAACTCTTGGATTTATTTATTAGTTCAATAGTTTTCTTGCTTTCAGTTTTATTAATTTCTCCTTTAATTTTTAGAATTTGTAATTTGGTTTTTAATTGGGTGGTTTAATTTGTTCTTTCTCTAATTTTTTAGTTGCATATTTAGTTCATTGATTTCTTCTTTCTCTAATTTATTCTTGATATAATATATCCTCTGACAGCTGCCTTGAGTGAATTCCATAGATTTTGGTATGTTATTTCATTATTGTCATTATCTAGGATAAAATAATTCTTTCTATAATTTGTTGTTTGATACACTCATTTTTTAAAAATGAGGTTATTTAGATTCAATTGGGTCTGTATCTCTCTGGTCCAGTATTGCATATGATTTTTATTGCATTATGATCTGAGAAAGATGTATTCACTATTTCTGCTCTTTTGCAGTTGATCATTAGGTTTTTATGCCATAGTGCTTGGTCAATTTTTGTATAAGTGCCATGTACTGCAGGAAAAAAAAGTATATTCCTTTCTATTCCCATTCGGTTTCCTCTATAAGTCTATCATATCTAGGTTTTTTTAAACAATCTATTTATCTCCTCAACTCCCTTCTTGTTTATTTTATGGGTAGATTTGTCTAAGTCTTGAGAGTGGGAGGTTGAAGTCTCCCACTAGTAGAGTTTTGCTGTCTATGTCTTCCTGTAGATTTTTTCAACTTCTCCTCTAAGAATTTGGATGCTATACTATTGGTGCCTACATATTCAGTATTGAAATTACTTTATTGTTTATGATACCTTTTAGGAGGATATAGTTTCCTTCCTTATCTCGTTTTGCAGTTGCTTTGTCTGAGATAAGGATTGTTGCCCCTGCTTTTTTTCACTTCAGCTGAAACAAAATATATTTTGCTCTCGTCTTTTAACTTTTCTGTATATGTATCTCTCTGCTTCAAATTAGTTTCTTGTAAGCAGAATCTTGTAGAAATATGGTTTTCAATCCACTCTGCTATTCACTTACATTTTAAGGGAGAGTTCATCCCATTCACATTCAAAGTTATAATTATTAACTCTTTATTTCCCTCCATACTATCTTCCCTCTGTTTGTATTTCCCCCTTTTCCCCCTTTATCCATATTCCCCTGTATTTTGTTTCTGAATATCACCACCTTCAGTGTGTTTACCCTCCTATATCAACCCCCCCCCTTTCTTTTCCCTTTCCCTTTTCCCCCTTCTTCCCTCCCTTCCTTCTGTTAGTTCTCCTTTTTTCTCTCCCCCTCTCTGTCCCTTCCTTCCCCTTTTCTCTTTTTAATACTTGAAAGGTAAGATAAGGTTCTTAACTGAGTGTTTGTGTAAGTTTAAGCCAAGTCTGATGAGATGAAGATTCAGGTTGTTCTCAGCTTCTCCTTTCTTCCCCTCTATTACAGTAGGTCTTTTGTACCTCTTAATGTAAAGTGGATTTACCTCATTCAGTCTCTTCCATCCTCCCGTTTTTTTACTGTCTCCCCTTTTTGATGAGGTATTGTTTTTAAATCATTCCGAATGACAGAAAAGTCATGAGTCTCCATCACTTCTGACTAAGTATATTCTCTCTAATAGAGTTACAATTCTCAAGAGTTATGTGAATCTTTCTCCCAGGAGAGGAGAAAGTCAGTTTCATCTTACTGGATGAGGTTTTTTTTTTCTTTACCTTTTCATGTGTCTCTTGAGCCTCTTGTTTGATGTCCAAATTTTCTATTAAACTCTGTTTTTTTCCATCATGAAATGTTGGAAGTCTTACATTTCATTAAATGTCCATCTTTTCCCCTGGAAGAGAAGGCTCAGCTTTGCTGGATGGTAGATTCTTGGCTATATTCCATGCTCCCTTGCTCATTTGGAATATCTCATTCCAGGTCTTTCGACCCCTTAATGTTGATGCAGCCAGGTCCTTTGTAATTCTTACTGTGGCTCCTTGGTATCTAAATTATTTCTTTCTGGCTGCTTTGTAGGATTTTCTTTTTTATCTGATAGTTCTGGAGTTTGACCACAATTTTCCTTGGTGTTTTCATTTTAGGATCTCTTTCTGGAAGGGATTGATGTATTCTTACAATAACAATTTTGCCCTCTGGTTCCATGATATTGGGGCAGTTTTCCATCACTAAATCCTATAATATTAAGTCCAGGCTTTTTTTCTCTTCAATGTTTTCAGGAAGACCTATAATTCTCAGGGTGTCTCCCCTCATTCTATTCTCAAGATCAATGGTTTTGCTGATGAGTTATTTTATATTTTCTTTTATTTTTTTGATTTTTTTGGTTTTGTTTAACAGACTCTTGCTGTCTCATAAAGTCATTAGTTTCCACAGACTCCATTCTTTTTTTTTAACAAACAGGTTTCTTCATTTACCTTTTGCAGCTCCTTTTCCATTTGATCAATTCTATTTTTGAAAAAGTTTTTCCATTTGACCAATTGAGCTTTTGAGATAATTATTTTCTTTTTTGCATTTGTCCAATTGTATTTTCCAATGATTTGTTTTCTTGTTGTAAGGTGTTAGTTGTCTCTACCAAATTTTCCAATTGATTTTTCACTCCTTCCTGATTTCTTCAAGGAAGTCTTTCTGTGCTGGAGACTAGATCATATTCTCCTCAGGGGTTTTAGGTTTCTCTGAGTTAGGGTCTTTTCCTTCTAGGAATTTCTCTATGGACCCTCTTTTGTTCTGACCTTTCTTCATTTTCCTAAGACCTTGTGTTGCTGAGGGGCTGGTTCACAGAGGTTTGGTGTTGAGATCCCTAGAGGCTTTAGTCGCTGTGTTTAGTAACTGCCTACTGGCTGTGTTGCTTGCTTTCTCTGGATTGTCTGTGACCTTAATTTGAGGCCCTCTCCCTTAGTCTGGGGGGGTAAATGAAGCTGTTGAGTGTTTTTATCTTTGTCCAATGGTCAGTTTTACCCTAGGACAAGGTAATTGCCCTCCCTATTCATAGCTGATAAAGGTCTGCTGCTCTTAGCCTGGCAGAGGTGGACTGTAATTGTGTTTGTTCTGGGAAGAGGCTTCAGCTGAAATGAAGGTATGACTGCAGCTCTCCCACACTGGAACTCACCTTCCAGCTCTGCAGGCAAGCTCCAGACTGTCAGAGACACAACCAATGCTTCTTCTCCCTAGTTGGCCCATGCCTCTGTGGCCAATCAGATTTGCACTGCTTTTAGGCTTCTAGGCACTAGTCCACCCCACTGATCAGGCTAGTTGAGCTCTCCGACTCTCTATTCCACCCCACTGATCAGGATAGTTGAGCTCTCAGGCTCTGACACTATCCTGTGCTCCTGGGAGAGTCTGCCCTCTGTGCCCAGCTCACCCACAATCCCGGAGTACAAACCTTGAGGTAGATCTTCTTTTCTTAGTATCTCTTTCTGGGATTGTAGATCAGATTTCTGACAAGAGGTTTGTTTCATATTATATATGGGGGAAGATAGGAGAAAAGATTAGGAGACTAGTACTGTACCTGTCATTTCCTCTGCCATCTTGAATGGAAGACCATTCTCTACCAGTCTGTTGACTATTCTCTTGATGTGAAAGTAGCTTAGCACCAGAGTCACAATACTTAGCATAAATGGCAGGTTTTCCTTTCCCTTTATCTTTTGTTAATTTGTAATTATTTCCTCTTGGTATTTTTTAGGTTAATGGTATGATTCTCAAGTTTCTGGTCTGAATTGTGATATATCAATAGATTCCCAACTTTGGTCGGGATTTCTTCGTGTCCCTCCCTCTGGCATTAATGAATGTACTAGGACAGAAGTGCTTCCTCTCAGGTCAGTGTATTTGGCCAAACTACTTTGTTACACGTGGTAATGCTAGGTGAGGGTGTAACCTACATGCAGGTAGACCACTGTGGACAATAGGACATGCCATAGATTTAGAATCTTCTTTGGGAAAAAACAAACGAACTGTTTTCTATTCAATTATTACTGGTCTTTTCACAACTGCCTCTAACTTCAATTCAGTAAATATTTGTTAAGAGCTTACTATTATACCAGACATTGTACTTAACATTGGATAAAAGGAAAAAGAAGGGAAAAAAAGACAGTTCCTATTTTCATGGAACTTGAAATCAAATGAAAAGAAACAATAGACAAAAGGAAACTGAAAAGGATGTAGAGAAAGGGATAAATAGGTAGTACCCAGTATGGGGGTGTGGTCTACTGTGGAGGGGGAGCCAATTACATCTATTGATGAAAAATGGAGAGCTTCCTGGAAACTTGAGTCTTCCAGTGAGAAAGGCTTTGGGAGGAGTTTATTGTTCCAACCCTGTAGCCTTCCAAGCAGAAGGGAGTTGAAGGAATTGAGAAAGTTTTGTTGAGCTTCAAAACTGAGTCAATATGCATGATGAGATTCCAGGTGATGAACTTCACCTGAGGGAAGCATTATGTTTCATGGAATGGAAACCAAGCAGATCCACTGATAGAAAATGGAAAATTTCTCCCTGAAAAAATGTCTGTTCTCATTCTCTTCACATTTCCTGTCTTTATACCTCTCCTTAGGCACCTCTGAATTCCTCCCTCTTTTGAAAATAGCCTTTGTACTGAACTAAGTCTTTTTTCTTATCCAATTGTCTGTTGCCTTGAGCCTGAATGCCTGAATTTCCCTTGGATCTAGTTTCTTGCACCCAGAATCTCTAATTATCTCTTAGAGAAGACAGAAGGGTCTTGCTTTCCCCCCTCATTAACAATTATGTATGAAACACACACACACACACACACACACACACACACACACACACGTTCTGTATAGCTCCCACTCTCCTTTTTCCTGACATATCAAACTTATAAGAACATCTCATTTTTAGTTAAGTAACTATATATATATATATATATATATATATATATATATATATATATATACATATATACATATATAAATATACACACATTGTTTTTCCTTTAAAGGAGCTCTCATTTTAGGCATATATTTGGAATGATTTAGTCTAGCCTCTTTATATACACAGGCAGCCTTCCCTTTATCCATGGATTGTGCTCCAAATCCTCACTTGTCAGTTGATTACTTGGAACTAGGGGCACATTTTCCCACAGAAACAATACTATAAATAGTGGTTAGATTCCTAGGCCAACCCGCAAAATGCCATTTAACTTCAAATATAACTGAACTATTGTAGTAATAGTACTAGCCTGAATTCTGAGAGTCAGAAGGAGGGAGCCATATGATTCAAGAGAAAGAATTTCTTCTTTTCTGTGATAAGGTTGGCCTTGGCAAATTTTTGAATTAGATAAAAGTTTAAGTTTGTTATTCTCCCTTTCTGTGCCAGTTTACCAACTCTCCATATTGTTCTCTCTGAGTTTCTAAGTGGCAACATGTTTCCCTTCTGCTCCCCCAATATTGATAGTTCCTTTACTTTAGAGGGTAGCACAGAAAAGACTTGTGACTGAAAAAATAGCCTTCACCCTTTCTTAAGGGTAAGGGAGGGAGAAGATCTGTCTCTGCTCTGTGTCTTGTTATGCTTTTGTATCCCTAGAGAAGTGTGAAGGTTTCTTTCTTTACCAAGGGTTGCCCTATTAACCTACTAACCATCTATTACCTTCCTAGCCATGATACTGTTATTGAGACATTTTATTCTTTCCCTTATAGGAGAGAAAGGTCAATGGGGTATTTGGGATGGAGAAAACATTCAAGGATTAAGAAAAAATGGTTTTGGCCAGTATTTCTTACACAACTTTGAGACTGATAATTAGAGTAGGGGTTGGATGCTATGTAAACCATGCCTGCCAAACTCATCTCTGGTTAGATTCTGGATCAACATTCTTAATTTACTGCATACTCAGTTTCTTTATTTTCGAAATTTATCTTTTTTCTTAGCAACAATACATTACCATGACCTCACTTGTGACCATACCCCAATGATGCCTGGTTGGTTGATCACCCATTTATAACCTTTGGAACTCACTGCTCCCTGTAACAATGTTTTGTTCCTATCAATCAGCAGAATTAGGCACAGGTTTACCCTTTGTTTCATTCTGGAAGTACTGATGTATTAGTATAACTGCTCTAACATGTGCTTTATGTTTTGAAGCAATTCTGGTGAAACTAGTAAATCTTCTTGACATGTGATGGCATTAATCGTGTCACATTTTGGGGGTTTTTGACCTTGATTTTATTATCTTTGTATTTTATGAAGGGTTTTTTTTTTTTTGCAACTGCATGAAAGTAAAGTGGGTTCTTGCTAGAAAAGTAACTTTTTTCTCTTTGGAGAGGGAGTTGAAAGAGATGATTATTTTTTTGGTATTTTATTTTATTTTTCCAGTTACATATCATGAAAGTTGTAAACATTCATTTACTTGCATATTTATGTTTACATAGTTTTCTACCCCTTCCTTCCCACCCTTCTCCCCCTCAGTGGTGAACAGTCTAATAAAAGTTGTACTTGTTCATTTGTGTTTAACATGTTTACAAATTAGGCATTTTGTTTGTGAAGAATTAGGACTAAGGGAAAAAAGAAAAACATGACAGAAAGGGAAAATGTAAGAGAAGTTTTTTAAAAAAGTGAACATGTATCCATTCAGATTTTGTGGGTTTTTTCTTTGTTTCATTTTGTTTTCCTCTTGATGTGGACGGTGTTCCAAATGGGTCTTTCCAGATTGTCCTAAGACTCATAACTGCGGAGAAGAGCTACATACATCATAGTTGGCCATCATTTTGTTAATGTGTACCACGTTCTCTTGCTTCTTTCCCTTTGCTGAGCATTCATGTAATTCTTTCCATGAGTTTAAAGTCTGATCATTCATGTATAGAACAATAGTACTCCATAACAGTCATTTACAATAACTTGTTCAGTAATTACTCAATTAATGGGCACCCCCTCAGTTTCCAATTCTTTGCCACTACAAAAAGAACTGCTTTAAATATTTTTGATCATGTGGAACTTTCCCCATTTTTTATAATTTCTTTTGTATATAGACCTAGTATTAGTATTGCTGGGTCAAAGGGTATGGTCAGTGTTATTGCTCTTTGGGCATAATTCATATTGCTCTCCAGAATGATTGGATTAGTTCACAACTCCACCAATAGTGTATTTATGTCCTAATCTTCCCATAACATTGATCATTTCCCCTTTTAGTCATCTTAGTCAATCTGACAGATGTGAGATAGTTGTTTTATAGTTGTTTAGTTGTTTTAACAATCATAGTTGTTTTAATTATAGTTGTTTCAATCACAGCTATTTTAATAATCACTAATGATTTGGAACATTTTTTCATATGATTATATAAGGCTTTAATTTCTTCATTTAAAAACTGTCTGACCATTTTTCAATTGAGGAATGACACATAACCTTATAAATGTGATTCAATTCTCTATATATTTTAGAAATGAGACCTTTATCAGAACTCATAGCCTAAAAGTTTTTTCCCAGTTTTCTGTTTTCCTTCTAATCTTGGCTGCATTAGTTTTATAATTCAAAAAATTTTCAATTTAATATAGTCAAAAAGTCCATTTTGCAATTTATAACCCCCTCTATTTCTTGTTTGCTCATACATTTCTCCCCTTTCTATAGATCCAACAGGGTACTTTTTGAGCTGTTAATTTGTCTCTGGTATTGCCCTTTATAGCTAAATCTTGTACCTGTTTTGACTTTGTTTTTATTTTAGTAAAGGGTGTGAGATGTGGGTCTATGCCTAGTTTTTGTCATACTATTTTCCAGTTTTTACCAGCAGTTTTTGTCGAATAGTGAATGAAAGAGATGACTATTTAAAAAAACCCTAATAATCGCAACTGACATTTGTATGTAGGTTTAAACTTTATGGTTGCAAAGCTCTTATTCAAACAACAACAAAACCAGCAACCCTTGTGAGCTGAGGGCTAGAGGTGTTATTATCCCTATTTTACAGTGAGGAAATTGATGAGGCTGTCACCAGTTCCTGTTAGAGATGGGAATAGAATTTCATTATTAACAATCATTTAGACAATTTGTTTATTAGCATTATGTTGAATGAATAAGACCTTCATTAGAAATGAAGCATCACCCTTCCTGTTAATCTATATTCAGCATTTCCAAAAATCATATTTTATTTAAACATTAAAAGGTCAGCTAGGTTTAAGTTTGTCTTATAACTACAAGAAAGATTGCTGTTTCTAATGCTAAGAAGATAAATGAAAAGGTTCCAATTTTCCAGTTTGTTCCAGGTAACAGTTCTTGTCCTGTATAACCTGTATAAATATGAACAACATATTTTTCTTTCTTTTTTAACAATAAGAATCTATAATATGAATGTCATTTAAAGCTGAAACAGTCATGTTAAGCAGGTTCACTGTTTGCAGCACCAAGTCATTGTCTAATCCCAGCTGCAGCTACTTTTAGCTCTTTCAAAGATTCATATTCCAAAGTCTCAGCCTGCTCCTGCGTCATGGCAACTGGCCTACATACACAGAACATGCAGCAGTTCTTCTGAGATTTGGGATGGTTGAAGAAAAATACAATAGAAGAACATCTTCCTTGGGTTTTAGCTCCATTTTTACAATTCTCATGGATTAAATTTATGCTTCTATCATCCCTACATATGTAATGTTTTAAAGGGAAAAAGGTACAATGAGGTCTGGCACATGTTTTTCCCTTTCTGCATTGAGATCTCAAACCATATTGTTACTAATAATTCATTTTCTATCCACGAATGTTATCTTATGAATGGTCTAGTGCCTGTGCATGAAGTAATGAAGAAGCTGTGTATTTTGAGAACCACACAGAATAAGGATTTCTCACTTTATAGGACTGGAGGCCACAGAACATACTGATGATTTCATTTATAGCTAAAACGAAACTGTTCTAGTGGTCAGGAAATACATTTGCGAAGTATGAATATAAATAGCAGAGTGTAAAGGATGTCAAAGGTTATACAGACCATGCTGAATGTGTCTGATCTTATTTAGCTCAGGAAGCAAGGTTGGGACTGCTTAGCACTTGGGTAGGAAGTCCCTCCAGAAGCCTTGAAGCAGAGAATTGAGAGTTCCTTGTATGTAAAATTCTGCATTTTCCCCCTTTAATCATTTGATATCAAATAGAAAAATAAAACTGCCTCCTAGGAAGAGCAACCAGCAGGAAAAGAGAATAAATTATTTTAAAATTTAGAATCTAAAAGCAACTAATTTCTTACTGGCAGCATCAAGTACAGTAGAAGTCTTACTCTGAAACTTTCATGACTCTGGGACCTAAATTGATGACCCCCCCCCCCTTTTTTAAACAAAACTTATATTGTTTTTTAAGACACAATTATTTGGTCTTTTGTTCTTAATGCAAAGCAAAAACAATCAATTATAGTAGCTTGGTCTTATACTCATAATTAAATTCTAGGATCTCATGTTCCCATCATAACTACTTTATTGCTAAAATGAATTGTGCCAAGAAGAATTCAAGCCTAGTTTGGCATGATGGTAACATAATTCCTTGTCTCTTTTCAAACGTAGTGCTAATGGGTAGAGACAAATAAGTCTCCTTGTTATTTTTCTGGTGTTGGTATTAAGTGGAAACTTCATCCACATCTACTGAGGTGAAGGGGGGAAGGAGGGCATCTTCATTACAAATTATGGCTATTAAAAAAAGGAAAAAGTGGGGCAGCTAGGTGGCGCAGTGGATAGAATACCAGCCCTGGAGGCAGGAGTACCTGAGTTCAAATACGACCTCAGACACTTAATAATTACCTAGCTGTGTGGCCTTGGGCAAGCCACTTAACCCCATTTGCCTTGCAAAAATATTAAAAAAAAAAAAGGAAAAAGAGACTGTGGAAGTAAGAAGAAGGAACAACAGGAAAGAAAAGGAAAGTAGTTAGTAGAACTTTTGAATAATCTTCAAAATAATTTTTGGTAAAGTTCACCTATCAGCTCTTCCCTCAGTGACAGGCTTATGTACCATCAGCTCTTATTTGGAAAGGACATCTAATTATCTACCCACTGCAGTGAACCTAACAGATGGTCATGCAACTTCTGCTTAAATACCAGAAGTATTTATTTTCACAGACTTATATCTCTAAGCCAATAAAAGTTCAAATTAGCCTATTTCCCTACTGCCAACAAGAAATGAAACATGGCAGTTATTTTTTTTATAATACCCATAGTTAAGAGGAAATTAAAATCCACAATCAGGAAAGGATACTATAAGAGAACACCTAGCAATCAGGAAAGGATACTGTAAGAGAACACCTAGGTGACTTAAGTGAATTCAAGACTCAAGACCCCATATGAAACACATTCTAGGTTCAGAAAGGACTTCCAGATGCTATCACTGAACCAATATTGGTAGGTGATCTTTGACAAATGATGGAAAATGAGAGAGAGAGAGAGAGAGAGAGAGAGAGAGAGAGAGAGAGAGAGAGAGAGAGAGAGAGAGACTGAGACTAGAAGACTGTGGAAAAGGTAAAGTATTAGGTTTCAGAAACAACAAAGGTATGATCAGTCAGCTTGATTGCTGGAAAAGTTTAGAAATGATTTTTAAGTAGATGACTTATGATCCTGACAAAAGAAGTCAATGTATCTTGGAAAGATGATGGAAAAAGAGGTCATTGCTTAGGGATGGGAAATTCTACCTTGGTTGCCTTTAGGAAAGAATTCCTAGCATGAGGAAGCCTCTCAAAGATCTTGCCATTCTCTCAATTGCCCCTAGTAGGGGTAGCTGTGACATTCTGGTCTTAGAGATTTTGAAGTGAACGGAGAGCTATTTTCAGAACCAGAGAGTCAAGATTTGTCTCTGATATATACTAGTTGTGTGATCCTATGCAAATCATTTAATCTCTCAGTGTTCCAAGCAATCCAAGAACTGAAGAGAAAGTGCCAACCTACTTTGGCAGGGTGGATTGGCCCTTAGCCCTATTCCTGACTGATATCTAAAACTGGCTATTGAGGGAACCCTGAGTTAATAATAATCAGTCTCTAATCTTTGAGTGATGTTAAAAAAAAACCTATCTCTTCTCTTCTCTGCACACCTTTCTCCCCATTTCATCCTTTTGTTGTACAATAACAGAATTCTTGACCATATGAGTTGTTGGCATCCTAACTTTTAGAAGAAAAGCAACATTGAGACAACTGAGAAAAAATTCTAGACTTGAAAGATTTGGAAATTGAGGGGATAGCTATCAGTTAGGGAATGGCTGAACAAGTTGTGGTACATGAGTGCATTGGAATACTATTGTTCCATAAGAAATGATGAGCTGAAAGATTTAGGAAAATCCTGGAAAGACTTACATGAACTTATGCTGAGTGTAGTAAGCAGAACCAAGAGAACATCAACCATGGTAACAGCAATATCATGTGGTGATCAACTATAATACACTTAGCTTTTCTTGACGATATGGTGATTAAAGACAATTCTAAGCCTTGTGAAAGAAAATGCTATCTACAGTGAAAGAACTATGGAGTCTGAATGCAGATTAAAGGATACTATTTTCCCTTTTTAAAAATTTGTTTTTTGCTTTTTTCTTTCTTGTAATTTTTCCCTATTGTTTTATTCTTCTTTCACAACATGTCAAATATGGAAATACATTTCACAAGATTGCTTGTTCTCTTGCAGAGGGAGGAAGAAAAGGGAGGGAGGGAGGGGGGGAATTTTATAAGAATGAATATTGAAAACTATCTCTACATATAAGTGAAAAATACTGTAATAATAAAAAAGAAAGAATTATAGGCTTGATAGAACATATCAATCTTGATAAATTGTGATGATTCTTATAACCTTTACTTAGAGGTCTTAGATTCAAATCCTTTAAGAAGGGACTGACCATGTGTTAAAAAAAAATAAGTTGTTTAAGAGTTGGAGGGTACCACAGAGGACATCTAGCCTAACCTATAACCAAAAGGAATCCCCACTGTATTATAACCAAGACATAGTAATCCAATCTCTGCAAACAGGAACCCACAAACTTTTGAAGCAGCAATTCTACTGGTTGACAGGCTTATAGTCCATTCCTAGTGCTATACTCAAAACCTTTCCAGTTTTTCATCAAAAATTACTCATCACTCAATACTGTATACTAGAGATAGGTGGTGCAGTGACCCTGCAGTCAAAGAGATCCAATTTCAATCCTGCCTCAGACATTTACCAGTTATGTTATCTATCACTTAGCTGCCTCAGTTTTCTCATTTTCAAAATGGATATAATAATAGCACCCAGAAACAAGCATCATTGTTAGGATAAAATCATAGGATGTATGAAAAATATTTTACAAATCTTAAAATGCTATAAAAATGCCAAGTATTATTATTGCCCAGTAACATAAATGGAAATGTAGCAGAGTTTAGGGATGATGATATTGCTATAAGTAATTTATATGGGTATCTTATATATGCATTAGTTAACTACCCTGCTAAGCATTACCCCCTTTCTATTACTGATTCATTTCTGTAATAATTCTCTAAATTCTAAGACAAAGAAAATATTTACTCATAATATAATGGAATTATATTAATAGAAAATAATATTTCTCTAATTAGTCTATTAGCTCCTTAAAAATTAATGAGTTAATCCAATTTTCCCTTGAGTATCTTCATCTTCTCCTTCTTTTCCTCTCCCTCTCCCTCTTCCTCCTCCCTCTTCCTCCTCCTCCTCCTCTTCCTTCTCCTTCTTCTCCTTCTCCTTCTCCTTCTCCTTCTCCTCCTCCTCCTCCTCCTCCTTCTCCTCCTCTTCCTCTTCCTCTTCTTCCTCCTCCTCTTTCTTCTTTTCCCTTTCTCTTCTTCCTTCTCCCTCTCCCCTTTTATTTTTCTCAGGAAGGCAGCTAAATGTCTTCTCTGGATATTTTCTATAAAAATAGTTCAATTCAACTCAACTTTCTCAAAATGTCTCTTCCAACTTTTTATCAAATGAAGTTAATGTTGTCTCATTAGGAAACAATTTCTCTTAGTCCTTTCTATATGCCTCACAAAGCCTTTCTCTAGACATAACAGTTAATTCTCTATAGAATGACAAACACTATATATACTCAAGATCCTAATCTCTCTACCTTCTAACTTTTACAATAATAATAATATTCAAAGTGTCTTTGAAAGAGGCTGCTTCAGCAAATGTTACAGAGGTATAGAATTCAATTTTTGGTACAAATAGCAAAACTGTTTTTTTTTGTCTCCTTGGTGTATTGTGTGATCACTCCTTTTCAGATAGACAGGACTAGTAGAACTCCTAGACTCCAGTCTCCCAAGGTAACAAAGATAACATTCAATCAACCAAAAACATTTTTCTTTTTTAATTTAATATTTATTTATTCTCATTTTGTACAAACAATTATTTTATACAATAATGAAATATTCTTGTTTAAGAGTAAACAAAATACCCCCAATATAGACTCACTTGAGCAATAAAGTAAAGGGGAGAGAAAAAAATTAAAATTAAAATTAAAAAAATAATAGTAATAATTGTAGTTATGACCAGGTGGCGCAGTGGACGGAGCACCAGCCCTGGAGCCAGGAGCACCTGAACCCATATCCGGCCCTGTACACCCAACAATCACCCAGCTGTGTGACATGCAAGCCACCCCAATCCCACTGCCCTGCATAAACCAAAAAAAAAAAAAAAAAAACAAAGAAAAAAGACCTAAAATACAATAAAATAGTAACAATAGTAGGGGTGTCTGGCTGGCGGACAGAGCACTGGCCCTTGAGCCAGGAGCACCCGTGTCTGAATCCCGCCTCAGACACCCAACGATCACCCTGCTATGTGGCCCCAGGCAGACCACCCAGCCCCATTTGCCCTTCACCCCCTCCCAAATACTACTAATAAAAAATGTGCTTCAGTCTGTGTTCCAACACCACCAACTCTGTCACAGGTGGATCACATTCTTTATAATAAGTCCATCACAAAAGTTACTTCCATATTTTTCCACCATTGCCATTGCTGATTGCAACTCCCTCCTTTAGTACTTCTCCACTACCATGTACTATATTTTCTCTCTCCTCTCACTCTGACTCTGCTGTAGGGTAGTTCAGTGGCACAGAAGACAGATCCCCAGCCCTGGGGCCAAGAGGTCCTGAGCCCCCAAACCACCCCTTAGGCCCAGCATCCACCTGGCCCTATGGTCCCCGGACAGGCTATCCAATCCCAGCCCCTTGCAAGAAGTAAAAAAGAAAATGTGTTATATCTGACCACTCTCCCCCCCATGGTCCTGATCTCTTCCCCATCTATCACATGTGCCTGTCTTATCTCTGCCATCCTGGCCGGAAGTTTCCCAATTCTGCTTTTTAAAGCATTCTTCTCCTCAATAACTTTTTGAACTGTTTTATCCATTTGACCTAAGATGGTTTTAGCATGTTATTTTCTTCAGCATTTTTTTGGATTTCCTTGACTAAGCTGCTGACTTCATTTTCATGTTTTTCTTCTAACTCCCTCATTTTATTTTCAAAGTCTTTTTTGAGCTCTGTCATAGCCTGAGCCTGATTTCTGTTTTTCTTGGCGTCTTTAGATGCAGGAACTTGTGCTTCCTCATCTTCAGACTGAGTATTTTGATCCTTCTTGTGCTCACAGGCAAAATATTTCTCAATGGTGTTCCTCTTGTTTCTCAGCTTGCTCATTTTCCCAGGCTTAGCCTGTTTTGGGGTGCTTCCTGAGCTTTTGGTACACACCCACCAGGGTCTCAGTGTGTGAGGCTCTGTCCTCCCTCCTGGTCTGTGAATGACCATATGAGCCCCTCTCTGCCACGGGGCTGATGGGGGGGGCTTCTGTTCTATTTGGGGGGGCTAAGACTGTGATCAGGATCTGAATGTGGTCAGAACCCTAGAGTCCTGCTCCAGGGGCAGAGCTAGGCAGTCTCTTTTCCCTCCCCTCCCTAGGTTTGGGCTCATGCCCTGGGGGCTCCTGCTTACCGTCTTTGCCTGCTTATGTTTCCTAGATCTGGGCTGCCTTGACCACGCTGCTGCTCCCTGTGTGCCATGAGGGCTGAGCTTCACATGCTCAACTCTGGCAGAGGTCCCCGCTGTTTCCCCCAATTTGTGCTGTTCCCCCAATTTGTGCTTGGTGCTCCATGGGGCGTAGGTCAGGATACTCCCTTGCTGCTATGAGCTGTGGCTCCCAGGACCCTGGGACTGCCACCAGGAGGATGTAGTTCTTTCGCTTTGTTGGGCCACCCCTGTGGTGGGCCGCCCCTCCAACCCCAGGGAGCAGAGCCTTTCTGTTCTTTTCCAGGTTACCTTGAGTAGGAGAACTGCCTCACTGGATCCCTCTGTGGGTTCTGTCTCTTGAAAATTTAGTTAGAGTCCTTAGTTTCAAAGTTTTATGAGAAAGTGCCTAAGACACGATCCTCTCTTGTCGCCATCTTGGCTCCGCCCCTCCAAAAACATTTTTTTCAATTAATGTTTTACTCTTGCCGTGAGCAATAAAAGCAGTAGAGTGATGTACTTGATGGAGTTTGATGTCAAGACTTAGATTTTATTTTGTCTCCTATCAATCAGTTTGACTCTTGACAACTGCATAATTTTAATAATGGTAACTAACATTTACTTGGTACTTATTGTAAGCTAGACTTTGTGAAAGTGCTTTATAATTATTATCTCATTTGATCCTTTCAGTATCCTTGGAAGTAGGACTTTATCACCCTCATTTTAAAGATGAGAAAACTGAGACAAACAAGGTTAAGTGATTTGCCTATAGTCTCTGGTTGTAAGTATGTAAGTCCACACCTAAATTCAGGTCTTGCTGATCCCAGGATCAGGTATGTACGTCCCGTGCCAACTAGTTACAAAATTTAGCCACCCAGTTCTGTAGGTAGAACTCTAAGACTGTAACCTATGGAAGTAAATAGGAGTTCTTGAGTTTATTCCATAGGAGGGACATGGACTGTGCTTAAAGAAAATTACTTTGGGAGCTGAATGGAGGATGAATTGTAGTAGGGAGAGATTTGGGGCAGGGAGACCAACTTAGAAAGTAATTTCAATAATCAAAGAAAATTGTGATTAGGATCTTATTTTGGATGGTAGTTTGATAAATGGAGAGAAGGGGATTTACACAAAAGGTGATTTTAAGTGGGTGAATCATTGGAAAGTCCCAACACACACACACACACACACACACACACACACACACACACAGAAAGATGGAATCTAGGGAGCCTGTGATGCCATGGCTGCATTTTCATGACACACCTAATCAAAAAGTATTCCTCACATTTTCTTGTTTGTAGATGACTTGACTTTGCCTCTTAAGTAGTAGCAGTTTGGTTTGAATCATCACCAACTTCTTATTACTATATCTAGCCTTTAATTTTCTGTGTGTATACATAAAGACCTCTTTGGAATATATCCTGGCAGTGTTTTTAACCAGATGAAGAATCAGAACTAGATTAAGAAAAAAAATGAAAGGCAAAAGCAGTGAGTGAGATAGCTGATATAATGTAGATGGTTATCTTATCTTTGGTGGTCTTAGTGGAAGAGGTTTTATGAGTCCTGCACAGAAGACAGTTCATGGATAAGTGTAATTGTCATGGAAATAGTAAGTACATCCCTCCAAGAGTGTGCTGGGGATTGGGGGGAAATGCTTTGCCCCATGAATAGGACCATAGTGAAGAATAGTTGGGTGCAGGTTGGTGGAGGAGTATGAAGTAAGATATATGAATGACTTTCACTGCAATGTGGAAGCATACCGCCCCCCCCCCCGAATGTGAACACTATAGTTTAGAGCTCTGTTTGTTTTATGCCAGCTTTGACCAGGTCAGAGCACCTACATATTGCTTCCTCAATTTCTCATGCATCACTGGTTTGAGATTTCCCTGCATGTCTGCCTGTTATTTATTAATTGGCATTACAGTGTGACCAAGATCTAAATATCCCTTAACACTTTATTCTTTTATACAGGAAAAAGTATTTCTTTGCAAATAAAATTTATTGTCTTCATGAATGCTTCCTTAACATGAGTGGTTTTTATTTGTGACTATAATCCTCATGGCCATTTTATTATTATCCCCTCCCCCATTCCACTTATATTCTTGATAAATGTGTTGTTTATATGCAAGAGATAATTTAATTCCTAAAAATCATGCCTCTGCTAGTTCTACACCTTCCAGTATAGATTAGAGAAGTAAATGATGTATTAATTGGCATTCTTGAGCATTTCCTCAACCTGGTGAAAGTCACATTCTCTAATCCATTTTGCCTTTTAAAATTTATTTCTAATAAAATCTAACTTGCTTTAGGTTTTATGGTTTTATTTACTAGTGATTTTGAACATGAGATCAGAGGAGGGCAAAGGTTTTGTTATAATATAGAAATATGAGATTTTTTTTCTTTTGTAACAGAGCTGGGTTTTTCCAGATCTGTTTGCTTGGAATAGGCTTGCAAGCACAATTGTGACTGTTTTGATTAAGAATAGCGAAAACAATGAGACAGTGATGTATTGAATGTGACTTGGATGGACACAATAGGAGGGCGATTTTTCTCCCTCCTTATTTTTTATTTTATGTTCTAGATGACAGAGCACAGGACTGTGACTCAGGGTATTTAGGTTCCATTTTTGATTACTCTACATACTCTTTGTATGACTCTGTTAAAAATGTCATTTGTCTTTGGTTTTCCATCTGTAAAATGAAGCAGTGGGAGGGTTGATGATTGCTTTCTACCTGAAATGATGGTAAGTAGAAGGATGTTGATGGTAATAGGATTGATAAAGACAGTCAGTATACCTAAAATGATTTTTTTCTTATAAGGAATTTGTAAGTTTTCATTTTATTTAGATATTAGTATTAATTTGAGGTTTCCTTGAAAAAGAATCCCAAATCAACATGTTATCCTTTTTAAAGCTAGTATCATCAATGCATTTGTGTTCTATTATAAAACTGAGATTCTTGAAAATTTTGCTGGAAGCTTTTTGAGAATCTACATGCTTCATTTTGGGAAATTATAATTAAAACATGTCTTTTTTATTTGTTATGTTCTCCTGGGAAATCTATGTTCCATAAGTTGTCTCTGTATTTATTTTTAATTTTTTTGCTGTCTTGTTTAGAGTCAATGTATTAATATAACATTGTTGCCATTTGCCTCTTTTTCCTGTGACTTTTTTCTCCATTTTGATAGTTATTTTGATCCTCATTCCTTTCCTCATGGTTTCTTCTTCATGGAAAGAGTCTTCATTATTTCATTTGAGCTGTTAATTTGTCTCTGGTATTGCCCTTTATAGCTAAATCTTGTACTGTTTTGACTTTGTTTTTATTTTAGTAAAGGGTGTGAGATGTGGGTCTATGCCTAGTTTTTGTCATACCTATTTTCCAGTTTTACCAGCAGTTTTTGTCGAATAGTGAATGAAAGAGATGACTATTTAAAAAAACCCTAATAATCGCAACTGACATTTGTATGTAGGTTTAAACTTTATGTTGCAAAGCTCTTATTCAAACAACAACAAAACCAGCAACCTTGTGAGCTGAGGGCTAGAGGTGTTATTATCCCTATTTTACAGTGAGGAAATTGATGAGGCTGTCACCAGTTCCTGTTAGAGATGGGAATAGAATTTCATTATTAACAATCATTTAGCAATTTGTTTTATTAGCATTATGTTGAATGAATAAGACCTTCATTAGAAATGAAGCATCACCCTTCCTGTTAATCTATATTCAGCATTTCCAAAATCATATTTTATTTAAACATTAAAAGGTCAGCTAGGTTTAAGTTTGTCTTATAACTACAAGAAAGATTGCTGTTTCTAATGCTAAGAAGATAAATGAAAAGGTTCCAATTTTCCAGTTTGTTCCAGGTAACAGTTCTTGTCCTGTATAACCTGTATAAATAGAACAACATATTTTTCTTTCTTTTTTAACAATAAGAATCTATAATATGAATGTCATTTAAAGCTGAAACAGTCATGTTAAGCAGGTTCACTGTTTGCAGCACCAAGTCATTGTCTAATCCCAGCTGCAGCTACTTTTAGCTCTTTCAAAGATTCATATTCCAAAGTCTCAGCCTGCTCCTGCGTCATGGCAACTGGCCTACATACACAGAACATGCAGCAGTTCTTCTGAGATTTGGGATGGTTGAAGAAAAATACAATAGAAGAACATCTTCCTTGGGTTTTAGCTCCATTTTTACAATTCTCATGGATTAAATTCATGCTCTATCATCCCTACATATGTAATGTTTTAAAGGGAAAAAAGGTACAATGAGGTCTGGCACATGTTTTTCCCTTCTGCATTGAAATCTCAAACCATATTGTTACTAATAATTCATTTTCTATCCACGAATGTTATCTTATGAATGGTCTAGTGCCTGTGCATGAAGTAATGAAGAAGCCTGTGTAATTTGAGAACCACACAGAATAAGGATTTCTCACTTTATAGGACTGGAGGCCACAGAACATACTGATGATTCATTTATAGCTAAAACGAACTGTTCTAGTGGTCAGGAAATACATTTGCGAAGTATGAATATAAATAGCAGAGTGTAAAGGATGTCAAAGGTTATACAGACCATGCTGATTGTGTCTGATCTTATTTAGCTCAGGAAGCAAGGTTGGGACATGCTTAGCACTTGGGTAGGAAGTCCCTCCAGAAGCCTTGAAGCAGAGAATTGAGAGTTCCTTGTATGTAAAATTCTGCATTTTCCCCCTTTAATCATTTGATATCAAATAGAAAAATAAAACTGCCTCCCTAGGAAGAGCAACCAGCAGGAAAAGAGAATAAATTATTTTAAAATTTAGAATCTAAAAGCAACTAATTTCTTACTGGCAGCATCAAGTACAGTAGAAGTCTTACTCTGAAACTTTCATGACTCTGGGACCTAAATTGATGACCCCCCCCCCCTTTTTAAACAAAACTTATATTGTTTTTTAAGGACACAATATTTGGTCTTTTGTTCTTAATGCAAAGCAAAAACAATCAATTATAGTAGCTTGGTCTTATACTCATAATTAAATTCTAGGATCTCATGTTCCCATCATAACTACTTTATTGCTAAAATGAATTGTGCCAAGAAGAATTCAAGCCTAGTTTGGCTGATGGTAACATAATTCCTTGTCTCTTTTCAAACGTAGTGCTAATGGGTAGAGACAAATAAGTCTCCTTGTTATTTTTCTGGTGTTGGTATTAAGTGGAAACTTCATCCACATCTACTGAGGTGAAGGGGGGGAAGGAGGGCATCTTCATTACAAATTATGGCTATTAAAAAAAGGAAAAAGTGGGGCAGCTAGGTGGCGCAGTGGATAGAATACCAGCCCTGGAGGCAGGAGTACCTGAGTTCAAATACGACCTCAGACACTTAATAATTACCTAGCTGTGTGGCCTTGGGCAAGCCACTTAACCCCATTTGCCTTGCAAAAATATTAAAAAAAAAAAAAAAGGAAAAAGAGACTGTGGAAGTAAGAAGAAGGAACAACAGGAAGAAAAGGAAAGTAGTTAGTAGAACTTTTGAATAATCTTCAAAATAATTTTTGGTAATAGTTCACCTATCAGCTCTTCCCTCAGTGACAGGCTTATGTACCATCAGCTCTTATTTGGAAAGGACATCTAATTATCTACCCACTGCAGTGAACCTAACAGATGGTCATGCAACTTCTGCTTAAATACCAGAAGTATTTATTTTCACAGACTTATATCTCTAAGCCAATAAAAGTTCAAATTAGCCTATTCCCTACTGCCAACAAGAAATGAAACATGGCAGTTATTTTTTTTATAATACCCGATAGTTAAGAGGAAATTAAAATCCACAATCAGGAAAGGATACTATAAGAGAACACCTAGCAATCAGGAAAGGATACTGTAAGAGAACACCTAGGTGACTTAAGTGAATTCAAGACTCAAGACCCCATATGAAACACATTCTAGGTTCAGAAAGGACTTCCAGATGCTATCACTGAACCAATATTGGTAGGTGATCTTTGACAAATGATGGAAAATGAGGAGGAGAGAGAGAGAGAGAGGAGAGAGAGAGAGAGAGAGAGAGAGAGAGAGAGAGAGAGAGAGAGACTGAGACTAGAAGACTGTGGAAAAGGTAAAGTATTAGGTTTCAGAAACAACAAAGGTATGATCAGTCAGCTTGATTGCTGGAAAAGTTTAGAAATGATTTTTAAGTAGATGACTTATGATCCTGACAAAAGAAGTCAATGTATCTTGGAAAGATGATGGAAAAAGAGGTCATTGCTTAGGGATGGGAAATTCTACCTTGGTTGCCTTTAGGAAAGAATTCCTAGCATGAGGAAGCCTCTCAAAGATCTTGCCATTCTCTCAATTGCCCCTAGTAGGGGTAGCTGTGACATTCTGGTCTTAGAGATTTTGAAGTGAACGGAGAGCTATTTTCAGAACCAGAGAGTCAAGATTTGTCTCTGATATATACTAGTTGTGTGATCCTATGCAAATCATTTAATCTCTCAGTGTTCCAAGCAATCCAAGAACTGAAGAGAAAGTGCCAACCTACTTTGGCTAGGGTGGATTGGCCCTTAGCCCTATTCCTGACTGATATCTAAAACTGGCTATTGAGGGAACCCTGAGTTAATAATAATCAGTCTCTAATCTTTGAGTGATGTTAAAAAAAAACCTATCTCTTCTCTTCTCTGCACACCTTTCTCCCCATTTCATCCTTTTGTTGTACAATAACAGAATTCTTGACCATATGAGTTGTTGGCATCCTAACTTTTAGAAGAAAAGCAACATTGAGACAACTGAGAAAAAATTCTAGACTTGAAAGATTTGGAAATTGAGGGGATAGCTATCAGTTAGGGAATGGCTGAACAAGTTGTGGTACATGAGTGCATTGGATACTATTGTTCCATAAGAAATGATGAGCTGAAAGATTTAGGGAAAATCCTGGAAAGACTTACATGAACTTATGCTGAGTGTAGTAAGCAGAACCAAGAGAACATCAACCATGGTAACAGCAATATCATGTGGTGATCAACTATAATACACTTAGCTTTTCTTGACGATATGGTGATTAAAGACAATTTCTAAGCCTTGTGAAAGAAAATGCTATCTACAGTGAAAGAACTATGGAGTCTGAATGCAGATTAAAGGATACTATTTTCCCTTTTTAAAAATTTGTTTTTTGCTTTTTTCTTTCTTGTAATTTTTCCCTATTGTTTTATTCTTCTTCACAACATGTCAAATATGGAAATACATTTCACAAGATTGCTTGTTTCTCTTGCAGAGGGAGGAAGAAAAGGGAGGGAGGGAGGGGGGGAATTTTATAAGAATGAATATTGAAAACTATCTCTACATATAAGTGAAAAATACTGTAATAATAAAAAAGAAAGAATTATAGGCTTGATAGAACATATCAATCTTGATAAATTGTGATGATTCTTATAACCTTTACTTAGAGGTCTTAGATTCAAATCCTTTAAGAAGGGACTGACCATGTGTTAAAAAAAAATAAGTGTTTAAGAGTTGGAGGGTACCACAGAGGACATCTAGCCTAACCTATAACCAAAAGGAATCCCCACTGTATTATAACCAAGACATAGTAATCCAATCTCTGCAAACAGGAACCCACAAACTTTTGAAGCAGCAATTCTACTGGTTGACAGGCTTATAGTCCATTCCTAGTGCTATACTCAAAACCTTTCCAGTTTTTCATCAAAAATTACTCATCACTCAATACTGTATACTAGAGATAGGTGGTGCAGTGACCCTGCAGTCAAAGAGATCCAATTTCAATCCTGCCTCAGACATTTACCAGTTATGTTATCTATCACTTAGCTGCCTCAGTTTTCTCATTTTCAATATGGATATAATAATAGCACCCAGAAACAAGGCATCATTGTTAGGATAAAATCATAGGATGTATGAAAAATATTTTACAAATCTTAAAATGCTATAAAAATGCCAAGTATTATTATTGCCCAGTAACATAAATGGAAATGTAGCAGAGTTTAGGGATGATGATATTGCTATAAGTAATTTATATGGGTATCTTATATATGCATTAGTTAACTACCCTGCTAAGCATTACCCCCTTTCTATTACTGATTCATTTCTGTAATAATTCTCTAAATTCTAAGACAAAGAAAATATTTACTCATAATATAATGGAATTATATTAATAGAAAATAATATTTCTCTAATTAGTCTATTAGCTCCTTAAAAATTAATGAGTTAATCCAATTTTCCCTTGAGTATCTTCATCTTCTCCTTCTTTTCCTCTCCCTCTCCCTCTTCCTCCTCCCTCTTCCTCCTCCTCTCCTCTTCCTTCTCCTTCTTCTCCTTTCTCCTTCTCCTTCCCTTCTCCTCCTCCTCCTCCTCCTCCTTCTCTCTCCTCTTCCTCTTCCTCTTCTTCCTCCTCCTCTTTCTTCTTTTCCCTTTCTCTTCTTCCTTCTCCCTCTCCCCTTTTATTTTTCTCAGGAAGGCAGCTAAATGTCTTCTCTGGATATTTTCTATAAAAATAGTTCAATTCAACTCAACTTTCTCAAAATGTCTCTTCCAACTTTTTATCAAATGAAGTTAATGTTGTCTCATTAGGAAACAATTTCTCTTAGTCCTTTCTATATGCCTCACAAAGCCTTTCTCTAGACATACAGTTAATTCTCTATAGAATGACAAACACTATATATACTCAAGATCCTAATCTCTCTACCTTCTAACTTTTACAATAATAATAATATTCAAAGTGTCTTTGAAAGAGGCTGCTTCAGCAAATGTTACAGAGGTATAGAATTCAATTTTTGGTACAAATAGCAAAACTGTTTTTTTTTGTCTCCTTGGTGTATTGTGTGATCACTCCTTTTCAGATAGACAGGACTAGTAGAACTCCTAGACTCCAGTCTCCCAAGGTAACAAAGATAACATTCAATCAACCAAAAACATTTTTCTTTTTTAATTTAATATTTATTTATTCTCATTTTGTACAAACAATTATTTTATACAATAATGAAATATTCTTGTTTAAGAGTAAACAAAATACCCCCAATATAGACTCACTTGAGCAATAAAGTAAAGGGGAGAGAAAAAAATTAAAATTAAAATTAAAAAAATAATAGTAATAATTGTAGTTATGACCAGGTGGCGCAGTGGACGGAGCACCAGCCCTGGAGCCAGGAGCACCTGAACCCATATCCGGCCCTGTACACCCAACAATCACCCAGCTGTGTGACATGCAAGCCACCCCAATCCCACTGCCCTGCATAAACCAAAAAAAAAAAAAAAAACAAAGAAAAAAGACCTAAAATACAATAAAATAGTAACAATAGTAGGGGTGTCTGGCTGGCGGACAGAGCACTGGCCCTTGAGCCAGGAGCACCCGTGTCTGAATCCCGCCTCAGACACCCAACGATCACCCTGCTATGTGGCCCCAGGCAGACCACCCAGCCCCATTTGCCCTTCACCCCTCCCAAATACTACTAATAAAAAATGTGCTTCAGTCTGTGTTCCAACACCACCAACTCTGTCACAGGTGGATCACATTCTTTATAATAAATCCATCACAAAAGTTACTTCCATATTTTTCCACCATTGCCATTGCTGATTGCAACTCCCTCCTTTAGTACTTCTCCACTACCATGTACTATATTTTCTCTCTCCTCTCACTCTGACTCTGCTGTAGGGTAGTTCAGTGGCACAGAAGACAGATCCCCAGCCCTGGGGCCAAGAGGTCCTGAGCCCCCAAACCCACCCCTTAGGCCCAGCATCCACCTGGCCCTATGGTCCCGGACAGGCTATCCAATCCCAGCCCCTTGCAAGAAGTAAAAAAGAAAATGTGTTATATCTGACCACTCTCCCCCCCATGGTCCTGATCTCTTCCCCATCTATCACATGTGCCTGTCTTATCTCTGCCATCCTGGCCGGAAGTTTCCCAATTCTGCTTTTTAAAGCATTCTTCTCCTCAATAACTTTTTGAACTGTTTTATCCATTTGACCTAAGATGGTTTTAGCATGTTATTTTCTTCAGCATTTTTTTGGATTTCCTTGACTAAGCTGCTGACTTCATTTTCATGTTTTTCTTCTAACTCCCTCATTTTATTTTCAAAGTCTTTTTTGAGCTCTGTCATAGCCTGAGCCTGATTTCTGTTTTTCTTGGCGTCTTTAGATGCAGGAACTTGTGCTTCCTCATCTTCAGACTGAGTATTTTGATCCTTCTTGTGCTCACAGGCAAAATATTTCTCAATGGTGTTCCTCTTGTTTCTCAGCTTGCTCATTTTCCCAGCGCTTAGCCCTGTTTTGGGGTGCTTCCTGAGCTTTTGGTACACACCCACCAGGGTCTCAGTGTGTGAGGCTCTGTCCTCCCTCCTGGTCTGTGAATGACCATATGAGCCCCTCTCTGCCACGGGGCTGATGGGGGGGGCTTCTGTTCTATTTGGGGGGGGCTAAGACTGTGATCAGGATCTGAATGTGGTCAGAACCCTAGAGTCCTGCTCCAGGGGCAGAGCTAGGCAGTCTCTTTTCCCTCCCCTCCCTAGGTTTGGGCTCATGCCCTGGGGGCTCCTGCTTACCGTCTTTGCCTGCTTATGTTTCCTAGATCTGGGCTGCCTTGACCACGCTGCTGCTCCCTGTGTGCCATGAGGGCTGAGCTTCACATGCTCAACTCTGGCAGAGGTCCCCGCTGTTTCCCCAATTTGTGCTGTTCCCCCCAATTTGTGCTTGGTGCTCCATGGGGCGTAGGTCAGGATACTCCCTTGCTGCTATGAGCTGTGGCTCCCAGGACCCTGGGACTGCCACCAGGAGATGTAGTTCTTTCGCTTTGTTGGGCCACCCCTGTGGTGGGCCGCCCCTCCAACCCCAGGGAGCAGAGCCTTTCTGTTCTTTTCCAGGTTACCTTGAGTAGGAGAACTGCCTCACTGGATCCCTCTGTGGGTTCTGTCTCTTGAAAATTTAGTTAGAGTCCTTAGTTTCAAAGTTTTATGAGAAAGTGCCTAAGACACGATCCTCTCTTGTCGCCATCTTGGCTCCGCCCCTCCAAAAACATTTTTTTCAATTAATGTTTTACTCTTGCCGTGAGCAATAAAAGCAGTAGAGTGATGTACTTGATGGAGTTTGATGTCAAGACTTAGATTTTATTTTGTCTCCTATCAATCAGTTTGACTCTTGACAACTGCATAATTTTAATAATGGTAACAGAAACAATACTATAAATAGTGGTTAGATTCCTAGGCCAACCCGCAAAATGCCATTTAACTTCAAATATAACTGAACTATTGTAGTAATAGTACTAGCCTGAATTCTGAGAGTCAGAAGGAGGGAGCCATATGATTCAAGAGAAAGAATTTCTTCTTTTCTGTGATAAGGTTGGCCTTGGCAAATTTTTGAATTAGATAAAAGTTTAAGTTTGTTATTCTCCCTTTCTGTGCCAGTTTACCAACTCTCCATATTGTTCTCTCTGAGTTTCTAAGTGGCAACATGTTTCCCTTCTGCTCCCCCAATATTGATAGTTCCTTTACTTTAGAGGGTAGCACAGAAAAGACTTGTGACTGAAAAAATAGCCTTCACCCTTTCTTAAGGGTAAGGGAGGGAGAAGATCTGTCTCTGCTCTGTGTCTTGTTATGCTTTTGTATCCCTAGAGAAGTGTGAAGGTTTCTTTCTTTACCAAGGGTTGCCCTATTAACCTACTAACCATCTATTACCTTCCTAGCCATGATACTGTTATTGAGACATTTTATTCTTTCCCTTATAGGAGAGAAAGGTCAATGGGGTATTTGGGATGGAGAAAACATTCAAGGATTAAGAAAAAATGGTTTTGGCCAGTATTTCTTACACAACTTTGAGACTGATAATTAGAGTAGGGGTTGGATGCTATGTAAACCATGCCTGCCAAACTCATCTCTGGTTAGATTCTGGATCAACATTCTTAATTTACTGCATACTCAGTTTCTTTATTTTCGAAATTTCTTTTTTCTTAGCAACAATACATTACCATGACCTCACTGTGACCATACCCCATTGATGCCTGGTTGGTTGATCACCCATTTATAACCTTTGGAACTCACTGCTCCCTGTAACAATGTTTTGTTCCTATCAATCAGCAGAATTAGGCACAGGTTTACCCTTTGTTCATTCTGGAAGTACTGATGTATTAGTATAACTGCTCTACATGTGCTTTATGTTTTGAAGCAATTCTGGTGAAACTAGTAAATCTTCTTGACATGTGATGGCATTAATCGTGTCACATTTTGGGGGTTTTGACCTTGATTTTATTTCTTTGTATTTTATGAAGGGTTTTTTTTTTTTGCAACTGCATGAAAGTAAAGTGGGTTCTTGCTAGAAAAGTAACTTTTTTCTCTTTGGAGAGGGAGTTGAAAGAGATGATTATTTTTTTGGTATTTTATTTTATTTTTCCAGTTACATATCATGAAAGTTGTAAACATTCATTTACTTGCATATTTATGTTACATAGTTTTCTACCCCTTCCTTCCCACCCTTCTCCCCTCAGTGGTGAACAGTCTAATAAAAGTTGTACTTGTTCATTTGTGTTTAACATGTTTACAAATTAGGCATTTTGTTTGTGAAGAATTAGGACTAAGGGAAAAAGAAAAACATGACAGAAAGGGAAAATGTAAGAGAAGTTTTTTAAAAAGTGAACATGTATCCATTCAGATTTTGTGGGTTTTTTCTTTGTTTCATTTTGTTTTCCTCTTGATGTGGACGGTGTTCCAAATGGGTCTTTCCAGATTGTCCTAAGACTCATAACTGCGGAGAAGAGCTACATACATCATAGTTGGCCATCATTTTGTTAATGTGTACCACGTTCTCTTGCTTCTTTCCCTTTGCTGAGCATTCATGTAATTCTTTCCATGAGTTTAAAGTCTGATCATTCATGTATAGAACAATAGTACTCCATAGCAGTCATTTACAATAACTTGTTCAGTAATTACTCAATTAATGGGCACCCCCTCAGTTTCCAATTCTTTGCCACTACAAAAAGAACTGCTTTAAATATTTTTGATCATGTGGAACTTTCCCCATTTTTTATAATTTCTTTTGTATATAGACCTAGTATTAGTATTGCTGGGTCAAAGGGTATGGTCAGTGTTATTGCTCTTTGGGCATAATTCATATTGCTCTCCAGAATGATTGGATTAGTTCACAACTCCACCAATAGTGTATTTATGTCCTAATCTTCCCATAACATTGATCATTTCCCCTTTTAGTCATCTTAGTCAATCTGACAGATGTGAGATAGTTGTTTTATAGTTGTTTAGTTGTTTTAACAATCATAGTTGTTTTAATTATAGTTGTTTCAATCACAGCTATTTTAATAATCACTAATGATTTGGAACATATGATTATATAAGGCTTTAATTTCTTCATTTAAAAACTGTCTGACCATTTTTCAATTGAGGAATGACACATAACCTTATAAATGTGATTCAATTCTCTATATATTTTAGAAATGAGACCTTTATCAGAACTCATAGCCTAAAAGTTGTTTCCCAGTTTTCTGTTTTCCTTCTAATCTTGGCTGCATTAGTTTTATAATTCAAAAATTTTTCAATTTAATATAGTCAAAAAGTCCATTTTGCAATTTATAACCCCCTCTATTTCTTGTTTGCTCATACATTTCTCCCCTTTCTATAGATCCGACAGGGTACTTTTTGAGCTGTTAATTTGTCTCTGGTATTGCCCTTTATAGCTAAATCTTGTACCTGTTTTGACTTTGTTTTTATTTTAGTAAAGGGTGTGAGATGTGGGTCTATGCCTAGTTTTTGTCATACTATTTTCCAGTTTTACCAGCAGTTTTTGTCGAATAGTGAATGAAAGAGATGACTATTTAAAAAAACCCTAATAATCGCAACTGACATTTGTATGTAGGTTTAAACTTTATGTTGCAAAGCTCTTATTCAAACAACAACAAAACCAGCAACCTTGTGAGCTGAGGGCTAGAGGTGTTATTATCCCTATTTTACAGTGAGGAAATTGATGAGGCTGTCACCAGTTCCTGTTAGAGATGGGAATAGAATTTCATTATTAACAATCATTTAGCAATTTGTTTATTAGCATTATGTTGAATGAATAAGACCTTCATTAGAAATGAAGCATCACCCTTCCTGTTAATCTATATTCAGCATTTCCAAAATCATATTTTATTTAAACATTAAAAGGTCAGCTAGGTTTAAGTTTGTCTTATAACTACAAGAAAGATTGCTGTTTCTAATGCTAAGAAGATAAATGAAAAGGTTCCAATTTTCCAGTTTGTTCCAGGTAACAGTTCTTGTCCTGTATAACCTGTATAAATATGAACAACATATTTTTCTTTCTTTTTTAACAATAAGAATCTATAATATGAATGTCATTTAAAGCTGAAACAGTCATGTTAAGCAGGTTCACTGTTTGCAGCACCAAGTCATTGTCTAATCCCAGCTGCAGCTACTTTTAGCTCTTTCAAAGATTCATATTCCAAAGTCTCAGCCTGCTCCTGCGTCATGGCAACTGGCCTACATACACAGAACATGCAGCAGTTCTTCTGAGATTTGGGATGGTTGAAGAAAAATACAATAGAAGAACATCTTCCTTGGGTTTTAGCTCCATTTTTACAATTCTCATGGATTAAATTCATGCTTCTATCATCCCTACATATGTAATGTTTTAAAGGGAAAAAGGTACAATGAGGTCTGGCACATGTTTTTCCCTTTCTGCATTGAAATCTCAAACCATATTGTTACTAATAATTCATTTTCTATCCACGAATGTTATCTTATGAATGGTCTAGTGCCTGTGCATGAAGTAATGAAGAAGCTGTGTAATTTGAGAACCACACAGAATAAGGATTTCTCACTTTATAGGACTGGAGGCCACAGAACATACTGATGATTCATTTATAGCTAAAACGAACTGTTCTAGTGGTCAGGAAATACATTTGCGAAGTATGAATATAAATAGCAGAGTGTAAAGGATGTCAAAGGTTATACAGACCATGCTGAATGTGTCTGATCTTATTTAGCTCAGGAAGCAAGGTTGGGACTGCTTAGCACTTGGGTAGGAAGTCCCTCCAGAAGCCTTGAAGCAGAGAATTGAGAGTTCCTTGTATGTAAAATTCTGCATTTTCCCCCTTTAATCATTTGATATCAAATAGAAAAATAAAACTGCCCCCTAGGAAGAGCAACCAGCAGGAAAAGAGAATAAATTATTTTAAAATTTAGACTCTAAAAGCAACTAATTTCTTACTGGCAGCATCAAGTACAGTAGAAGTCTTACTCTGAAACTTTCATGACTCTGGGACCTAAATTGATGACCCCCCCCCCCCTTTTTAAACAAAACTTATATTGTTTTTTAAGACACAATATTTGGTCTTTTGTTCTTAATGCAAAGCAAAAACAATCAATTATAGTAGCTTGGTCTTATACTCATAATTAAATTCTAGGATCTCATGTTCCCATCATAACTACTTTATTGCTAAAATGAATTGTGCCAAGAAGAATTCAAGCCTAGTTTGGCATGATGGTAACATAATTCCTTGTCTCTTTTCAAACGTAGTGCTAATGGGTAGAGACAAATAAGTCTCCTTGTTATTTTTCTGGTGTTGGTATTAAGTGGAAACTTCATCCACATCTACTGAGGTGAAGGGGGGAAGGAGGGCATCTTCATTACAAATTATGGCTATTAAAAAAAGGAAAAAGTGGGGCAGCTAGGTGGCGCAGTGGATAGAATACCAGCCCTGGAGGCAGGAGTACCTGAGTTCAAATACGACCTCAGACACTTAATAATTACCTAGCTGTGTGGCCTTGGGCAAGCCACTTAACCCCATTTGCCTTGCAAAAATATTAAAAAAAAAAAAAAAAGGAAAAAGAGACTGTGGAAGTAAGAAGAAGGAACAACAGGAAAGAAAAGGAAAGTAGTTAGTAGAACTTTTGAATAATCTTCAAAATAATTTTTGGTAAAGTTCACCTATCAGCTCTTCCCTCAGTGACAGGCTTATGTACCATCAGCTCTTATTTGGAAAGGACATCTAATTATCTACCCACTGCAGTGAACCTAACAGATGGTCATGCAACTTCTGCTTAAATACCAGAAGTATTTATTTTCACAGACTTATATCTCTAAGCCAATAAAAGTTCAAATTAGCCTATTTCCCTACTGCCAACAAGAAATGAAACATGGCAGTTATTTTTTTTATAATACCCATAGTTAAGAGGAAATTAAAATCCACAATCAGGAAAGGATACTATAAGAGAACACCTAGCAATCAGGAAAGGATACTGTAAGAGAACACCTAGGTGACTTAAGTGAATTCAAGACTCAAGACCCCATATGAAACACATTCTAGGTTCAGAAAGGACTTCCAGATGCTATCACTGAACCAATATTGGTAGGTGATCTTTGACAAATGATGGAAAATGAGAGAGAGAGAGAGAGAGAGAGAGAGAGAGAGAGAGAGAGAGAGAGAGAGAGAGAGAGAGACTGAGACTAGAAGACTGTGGAAAAGGTAAAGTATTAGGTTTCAGAAACAACAAAGGTATGATCAGTCAGCTTGATTGCTGGAAAAGTTTAGAAATGATTTTTAAGTAGATGACTTATGATCCTGACAAAAGAAGTCAATGTATCTTGGAAAGATGATGGAAAAAGAGGTCATTGCTTAGGGATGGGAAATTCTACCTTGGTTGCCTTTAGGAAAGAATTCCTAGCATGAGGAAGCCTCTCAAAGATCTTGCCATTCTCTCAATTGCCCCTAGTAGGGGTAGCTGTGACATTCTGGTCTTAGAGATTTTGAAGTGAACGGAGAGCTATTTTCAGAACCAGAGAGTCAAGATTTGTCTCTGATATATACTAGTTGTGTGATCCTATGCAAATCATTTAATCTCTCAGTGTTCCAAGCAATCCAAGAACTGAAGAGAAAGTGCCAACCTACTTTGGCAGGGTGGATTGGCCCTTAGCCCTATTCCTGACTGATATCTAAAACTGGCTATTGAGGGAACCCTGAGTTAATAATAATCAGTCTCTAATCTTTGAGTGATGTTAAAAAAAAACCTATCTCTTCTCTTCTCTGCACACCTTTCTCCCCATTTCATCCTTTTGTTGTACAATAACAGAATTCTTGACCATATGAGTTGTTGGCATCCTAACTTTTAGAAGAAAAGCAACATTGAGACAACTGAGAAAAAATTCTAGACTTGAAAGATTTGGAAATTGAGGGGATAGCTATCAGTTAGGGAATGGCTGAACAAGTTGTGGTACATGAGTGCATTGGAATACTATTGTTCCATAAGAAATGATGAGCTGAAAGATTTAGGAAAATCCTGGAAAGACTTACATGAACTTATGCTGAGTGTAGTAAGCAGAACCAAGAGAACATCAACCATGGTAACAGCAATATCATGTGGTGATCAACTATAATACACTTAGCTTTTCTTGACGATATGGTGATTAAAGACAATTCTAAGCCTTGTGAAAGAAAATGCTATCTACAGTGAAAGAACTATGGAGTCTGAATGCAGATTAAAGGATACTATTTTCCCTTTTTAAAAATTTGTTTTTTGCTTTTTTCTTTCTTGTAATTTTTCCCTATTGTTTTATTCTTCTTTCACAACATGTCAAATATGGAAATACATTTCACAAGATTGCTTGTTCTCTTGCAGAGGGAGGAAGAAAAGGGAGGGAGGGAGGGGGGGAATTTTATAAGAATGAATATTGAAAACTATCTCTACATATAAGTGAAAAATACTGTAATAATAAAAAAGAAAGAATTATAGGCTTGATAGAACATATCAATCTTGATAAATTGTGATGATTCTTATAACCTTTACTTAGAGGTCTTAGATTCAAATCCTTTAAGAAGGGACTGACCATGTGTTAAAAAAAAATAAGTTGTTTAAGAGTTGGAGGGTACCACAGAGGACATCTAGCCTAACCTATAACCAAAAGGAATCCCCACTGTATTATAACCAAGACATAGTAATCCAATCTCTGCAAACAGGAACCCACAAACTTTTGAAGCAGCAATTCTACTGGTTGACAGGCTTATAGTCCATTCCTAGTGCTATACTCAAAACCTTTCCAGTTTTTCATCAAAAATTACTCATCACTCAATACTGTATACTAGAGATAGGTGGTGCAGTGACCCTGCAGTCAAAGAGATCCAATTTCAATCCTGCCTCAGACATTTACCAGTTATGTTATCTATCACTTAGCTGCCTCAGTTTTCTCATTTTCAAAATGGATATAATAATAGCACCCAGAAACAAGCATCATTGTTAGGATAAAATCATAGGATGTATGAAAAATATTTTACAAATCTTAAAATGCTATAAAAATGCCAAGTATTATTATTGCCCAGTAACATAAATGGAAATGTAGCAGAGTTTAGGGATGATGATATTGCTATAAGTAATTTATATGGGTATCTTATATATGCATTAGTTAACTACCCTGCTAAGCATTACCCCCTTTCTATTACTGATTCATTTCTGTAATAATTCTCTAAATTCTAAGACAAAGAAAATATTTACTCATAATATAATGGAATTATATTAATAGAAAATAATATTTCTCTAATTAGTCTATTAGCTCCTTAAAAATTAATGAGTTAATCCAATTTTCCCTTGAGTATCTTCATCTTCTCCTTCTTTTCCTCTCCCTCTCCCTCTTCCTCCTCCCTCTTCCTCCTCCTCCTCCTCTTCCTTCTCCTTCTTCTTCTTCTCCTTCTCCTTCTCCTTCTCCTCCTCCTCCTCCTCCTCCTCCTCTCCTCCCTCCTCTTCCTCTTCCTCTTCTTCCTCCTCCTCTTTCTTCTTTTCCCTTTCTCTTCTTCCTTCTCCCTCTCCCCTTTTATTTTTCTCAGGAAGGCAGCTAAATGTCTTCTCTGGATATTTTCTATAAAAATAGTTCAATTCAACTCAACTTTCTCAAAATGTCTCTTCCAACTTTTTATCAAATGAAGTTAATGTTGTCTCATTAGGAAACAATTTCTCTTAGTCCTTTCTATATGCCTCACAAAGCCTTTCTCTAGACATAACAGTTAATTCTCTATAGAATGACAAACACTATATATACTCAAGATCCTAATCTCTCTACCTTCTAACTTTTACAATAATAATAATATTCAAAGTGTCTTTGAAAGAGGCTGCTTCAGCAAATGTTACAGAGGTATAGAATTCAATTTTTGGTACAAATAGCAAAACTGTTTTTTTTTGTCTCCTTGGTGTATTGTGTGATCACTCCTTTTCAGATAGACAGGACTAGTAGAACTCCTAGACTCCAGTCTCCCAAGGTAACAAAGATAACATTCAATCAACCAAAAACATTTTTCTTTTTTAATTTAATATTTATTTATTCTCATTTTGTACAAACAATTATTTTATACAATAATGAAATATTCTTGTTTAAGAGTAAACAAAATACCCCCAATATAGACTCACTTGAGCAATAAAGTAAAGGGGAGAGAAAAAAATTAAAATTAAAATTAAAAAAATAATAGTAATAATTGTAGTTATGACCAGGTGGCGCAGTGGACGGAGCACCAGCCCTGGAGCCAGGAGCACCTGAACCCATATCCGGCCCTGTACACCCAACAATCACCCAGCTGTGTGACATGCAAGCCACCCCAATCCCACTGCCCTGCATAAACCAAAAAAAAAAAAAAAAAAAACAAAGAAAAAAGACCTAAAATACAATAAAATAGTAACAATAGTAGGGGTGTCTGGCTGGCGGACAGAGCACTGGCCCTTGAGCCAGGAGCACCCGTGTCTGAATCCCGCCTCAGACACCCAACGATCACCCTGCTATGTGGCCCCAGGCAGACCACCCAGCCCCATTTGCCCTTCACCCCTCCCAAATACTACTAATAAAAAATGTGCTTCAGTCTGTGTTCCAACACCACCAACTCTGTCACAGGTGGATCACATTCTTTATAATAAGTCCATCACAAAAGTTACTTCCATATTTTTCCACCATTGCCATTGCTGATTGCAACTCCCTCCTTTAGTACTTCTCCACTACCATGTACTATATTTTCTCTCTCCTCTCACTCTGACTCTGCTGTAGGGTAGTTCAGTGGCACAGAAGACAGATCCCCAGCCCTGGGGCCAAGAGGTCCTGAGCCCCCAAACCACCCCTTAGGCCCAGCATCCACCTGGCCCTATGGTCCCGGACAGGCTATCCAATCCCAGCCCCTTGCAAGAAGTAAAAAAGAAAATGTGTTATATCTGACCACTCTCCCCCCCATGGTCCTGATCTCTTCCCCATCTATCACATGTGCCTGTCTTATCTCTGCCATCCTGGCCGGAAGTTTCCCAATTCTGCTTTTTAAAGCATTCTTCTCCTCAATAACTTTTTGAACTGTTTTATCCATTTGACCTAAGATGGTTTTAGCATGTTATTTTCTTCAGCATTTTTTTGGATTTCCTTGACTAAGCTGCTGACTTCATTTTCATGTTTTTCTTCTAACTCCCTCATTTTATTTTCAAAGTCTTTTTTGAGCTCTGTCATAGCCTGAGCCTGATTTCTGTTTTTCTTGGCGTCTTTAGATGCAGGAACTTGTGCTTCCTCATCTTCAGACTGAGTATTTTGATCCTTCTTGTGCTCACAGGCAAAATATTTCTCAATGGTGTTCCTCTTGTTTCTCAGCTTGCTCATTTTCCCAGGCTTAGCCTGTTTTGGGGTGCTTCCTGAGCTTTTGGTACACACCCACCAGGGTCTCAGTGTGTGAGGCTCTGTCCTCCCTCCTGGTCTGTGAATGACCATATGAGCCCCTCTCTGCCACGGGGCTGATGGGGGGGGCTTCTGTTCTATTTGGGGGGGCTAAGACTGTGATCAGGATCTGAATGTGGTCAGAACCCTAGAGTCCTGCTCCAGGGGCAGAGCTAGGCAGTCTCTTTTCCCTCCCCTCCCTAGGTTTGGGCTCATGCCCTGGGGGCTCCTGCTTACCGTCTTTGCCTGCTTATGTTTCCTAGATCTGGGCTGCCTTGACCACGCTGCTGCTCCCTGTGTGCCATGAGGGCTGAGCTTCACATGCTCAACTCTGGCAGAGGTCCCCGCTGTTTCCCCCAATTTGTGCTGTTCCCCCAATTTGTGCTTGGTGCTCCATGGGGCGTAGGTCAGGATACTCCCTTGCTGCTATGAGCTGTGGCTCCCAGGACCCTGGGACTGCCACCAGGAGGATGTAGTTCTTTCGCTTTGTTGGGCCACCCCTGTGGTGGGCCGCCCCTCCAACCCCAGGGAGCAGAGCCTTTCTGTTCTTTTCCAGGTTACCTTGAGTAGGAGAACTGCCTCACTGGATCCCTCTGTGGGTTCTGTCTCTTGAAAATTTAGTTAGAGTCCTTAGTTTCAAAGTTTTATGAGAAAGTGCCTAAGACACGATCCTCTCTTGTCGCCATCTTGGCTCCGCCCCTCCAAAAACATTTTTTTCAATTAATGTTTTACTCTTGCCGTGAGCAATAAAAGCAGTAGAGTGATGTACTTGATGGAGTTTGATGTCAAGACTTAGATTTTATTTTGTCTCCTATCAATCAGTTTGACTCTTGACAACTGCATAATTTTAATAATGGTAACTAACATTTACTTGGTACTTATTGTAAGCTAGACTTTGTGAAAGTGCTTTATAATTATTATCTCATTTGATCCTTTCAGTATCCTTGGAAGTAGGACTTTATCACCCTCATTTTAAAGATGAGAAAACTGAGACAAACAAGGTTAAGTGATTTGCCTATAGTCTCTGGTTGTAAGTATGTAAGTCCACACCTAAATTCAGGTCTTGCTGATCCCAGGATCAGGTATGTACGTCCCGTGCCAACTAGTTACAAAATTTAGCCACCCAGTTCTGTAGGTAGAACTCTAAGACTGTAACCTATGGAAGTAAATAGGAGTTCTTGAGTTTATTCCATAGGAGGGACATGGACTGTGCTTAAAGAAAATTACTTTGGGAGCTGAATGGAGGATGAATTGTAGTAGGGAGAGATTTGGGGCAGGGAGACCCACTTAGAAAGTAATTTCAATAATCAAAGAAAATTGTGATTAGGATCTTATTTTGGATGGTAGTTTGATAAATGGAGAGAAGGGGATTTACACAAAAGGTGATTTTAAGTAGGTGAATCATTGGAAAGTCCCAACACACACACACACACACACACACACACACACACACACACACACACACACACACACAGAAAGATGGAATCTAGGGAGCCTGTGATGCCATGGCTGCATTTTCATGACACACCTAATCAAAAAGTATTCCTCACATTTTCTTGTTTGTAGATGACTTGACTTTGCCTCTTAAGTAGTAGCAGTTTGGTTTGAATCATCACCAACTTCTTATTACTATATCTAGCCTTTAATTTTCTGTGTGTATACATAAAGACCTCTTTGGAATATATCCTGGCAGTGTTTTTAACCAGATGAAGAATCAGAACTAGATTAAGAAAAAAAAATGAAAGGCAAAAGCAGTGAGTGAGATAGCTGATATAATGTAGATGGTTATCTTATCTTTGGTGGTCTTAGTGGAAGAGGTTTATGAGTCCTGCACAGAAGACAGTTCATGGATAAGTGTAATTGTCATGGAAATAGTAAGTACATCCCTCCAAGAGTGTGCTGGGGATTGGGGGGAAATGCTTTGCCCCATGAATAGGACCATAGTGAAGAATAGTTGGGTGCAGGTTGGTGGAGGAGTATGAAGTAAGATATATGAATGACTTTCACTGCAATGTGGAAGCATACCCCCCCCCCCCCGAATGTGAACACTATAGTTTAGAGCTCTGTTTGTTTTATGCCAGCTTTGACCAGGTCAGAGCACCTACATATTGCTTCCTCAATTTCTCATGCATCACTGGTTTGAGATTTCCCTGCATGTCTGCCTGTTATTTATTAATTGGCATTACAGTGTGACCAAGATCTAAATATCCCTTAACACTTTATTCTTTTATACAGGAAAAAGTATTTCTTTGCAAATAAAATTTATTGTCTTCATGAATGCTTCCTTAACATGAGTGGTTTTTATTTGTGACTATAATCCTCATGGCCATTTTATTATTATCCCCTCCCCCATTCCACTTATATTCTTGATAAATGTGTTGTTTATATGCAAGAGATAATTTAATTCCTAAAAATCATGCCTCTGCTAGTTCTACACCTTCCAGTATAGATTAGAGAAGTAAATGATGTATTAATTGGCATTCTTGAGCATTTCCTCAACCTGGTGAAAGTCACATTCTCTAATCCATTTTGCCTTTTAAAATTTATTTCTAATAAAATCTAACTTGCTTTAGGTTTTATGGTTTTATTTACTAGTGATTTTGAACATGAGATCAGAGGAGGGCAAAGGTTTTGTTATAATATAGAAATATGAGATTTTTTTTCTTTTGTAACAGAGCTGGGTTTTTCCAGATCTGTTTGCTTGGAATAGGCTTGCAAGCACAATTGTGACTGTTTTGATTAAGAATAGCGAAAACAATGAGACAGTGATGTATTGAATGTGACTTGGATGGACACAATAGGAGGGCGATTTTTCTCCCTCCTTATTTTTTATTTTATGTTCTAGATGACAGAGCACAGGACTGTGACTCAGGGTATTTAGGTTCCATTTTTGATTACTCTACATACTCTTTGTATGACTCTGTTAAAAATGTCATTTGTCTTTGGTTTTCCATCTGTAAAATGAAGCAGTGGGAGGGTTGATGATTGCTTTCTACCTGAAATGATGGTAAGTAGAAGGATGTTGATGGTAATAGGATTGATAAAGACAGTCAGTATACCTAAAATGATTTTTTTCTTATAAGGAATTTGTAAGTTTTCATTTTATTTAGATATTAGTATTAATTTGAGGTTTCCTTGAAAAAGAATCCCAAATCAACATGTTATCCTTTTTAAAGCTAGTATCATCAATGCATTTGTGTTCTATTATAAAACTGAGATTCTTGAAAATTTTGCTGGAAGCTTTTTGAGAATCTACATGCTTCATTTTGGGAAATTATAATTAAAACATGTCTTTTTTATTTGTTATGTTCTCCTGGGAAATCTATGTTCCATAAGTTGTCTCTGTATTTATTTTTAATTTTTTTGCTGTCTTGTTTAGAGTCAATGTATTAATATAACATTGTTGCCATTTGCCTCTTTTTCCTGTGACTTTTTTCTCCATTTTGATAGTTATTTTGATCCTCATTCCTTTCCTCATGGTTTCTTCTTCATGGAAAGAGTCTTCATTATTTCATTTCATTTTTTTCTAATTTGCTATTTGTATTTTTCTTATTTCCACATCGAAAGCTCTAATTTCTGATGTAAATTTATAACTAATTTATCTTTTTAAGACTTATTATGTCTTTTAAAACATTCTCAAAATTTTTGATATTGTTCCTTGATCTCTGTCTGAGGAAGATAGGAAACATCTTTCATTAGACAGTAAATATTGGTTCATTTTCTGTCACATAATATTTGTTCAAATTGCTTTGGTTTCTTTTCAAAGTTTTACTCACTCTCCCTTCAGTTTTTAGGCTCTTCTCTGTTGCTTTATTTAACCATGTGTTAGGTTTTTAATCCAGGTTTTCTCTTGATCTTCTGGTCTTCTAACTATTCTCTCTGTTCTTTGATCCATCCTTTTCTATTGGAGTTACTGGGATGTCCCAAACTATGGGATTTGATGTCTCCTTTGAATAACCTTCAGATGGAGAGGACTGCTCTCAGTTCCTTTTCCAGTTCCTTTTCCTTCAGTCTTTTGTGTGGCTGCCTCTTCACTTTATGGCTCTGAGTACACATTACTCATCATATCATATTATCCTGTAGAATTTTTCTTTCCCTTTTGTTCTTCATTTTCATGAGGCTGCACAGAATTGGCACCTGCTACTTCTTGTAGGGGAATTGCAGTTTGTGATGTCACTATACCTGAGAGTGATCCCTATGATTAGGGACCCCAAGTCACAAGTCTACAAATTTGCTATGCTTACTGTGTCTGGGGGATGAATGCACTCTAATTATTAACTTTTTTTCTAGTATTCATTCTTGGGTTTTGTGTGATACTGTTTGTGTGTGTGTGTGTGTGTGTGTGTGTGCAGAGTTTTTTATTTTCTTATATTCTGGATCATCTATAGTTACTTAATTTATGCTGTTATACATCTTCCTTGAAATTTGAGTGACATGGTTGAATATTAATGCTGTACATTAAACTATTGATTTTTTAAAATATTGAATTCTGTATGAACAAACAAATCCAACAGGATTCCTTCTTTGTTGAACTTTCATTTTTAACATATTCTCAAAGATGGGATCTTGATCATTGCCATATGCTTTAGCTTGAATTTTCATGACTGTTTATAAGAGTTGAATATAAAATCACAGGGTTTAAAATTACTTTTTGGGCTACCATTGGCAAGCAATGCACTGAAAGTGTTAAAATGACACTTATAACTCTCTATTTACATTCATAGTCAAGTTCCTAAAATTCTTTGAGGGGGAAGAACACTTTCTATAATTAGCTGCTGTTGAAAGTTTATTTGCAGAAGTGAATCAGTAAGTCTGTGGTAGGTCTTTTGCTTTGTTTCCCTCAAATGTGGCTTGTGGATACTTTTGCTTTTTACATCATCTACATTTATTTCCCTGTGTATCTCTCTTCTCCCTTGCTTAGGGGCATAACTTTTAACAAAGAAATTTTTTAAAAGAAAAATAAGTTTGACAAAACTAGCCACCACATCAAAAAATAGTCCACAAAGCTCCACTATCTCACAACTGCCCACTTGGACAAAAAACAAAAACAAGGAGTTACCTTCTCATATTTCTTTTCCGAGGCCACTTAAAAAAAAACAAAGCAAAACAACTAATTGTAATGTTTAAAACAGAGACTTTTGTTTGACGTAGTTTTGATAAAAGGAGAATTCACTTACCATTCCTGGCTCCTGCAGATATTGTCAAGGAGCATTTGTCATATACAAGGCTGGAGAACTGGGAATTTGATTAGTAATTACAACACACTGTCAGATACAGTAGTATACTCACTACATCTTTTCCTTTTCCTTTTGCTTGGGAAATGTCAAATCTAAATAAAATAAAAACTCAGTTGTGTCTGACTCTTTGTGACTCCATCTGAGGTTTTCTTGGCAAAGATACTGGAGTAATTTGTCATGTTCTTCAGCTCATTTCACAGATGATAAACTGAGGCATGCAGGATTATGTGACTTGCTGTACAGCTAGTAAATATCTGAGGCTATACATGAAATCAGGAAGGTGAGTCTTTCTAGTATGGCATAAAGGGACAAAGCTAAGACTCAAAATTAGATTTGAATTTCAGACTTGATTCAGTACTTACTAGCCGTGTAACAATGAAGTCATTTAATCACATTAAGCCTCATTTTACTCATCTGCAAAATGAGGGTAATAATAAAACATGCATTATTTACTTGGCAGGGTATTGTGAAGACCCATATATACATGTAAGCTATTGTTGTAATATAATAGCTTAAATTACAGAATGCATAGCATCTGGGACTTGGAAGTGACCCCAACTGGCTATGTAATAGGTGAAAAGATTCCTTTCTTTAGCATACTTGACAAATGATCATCCAGGTCATCCAGCATGAAGATTTCCCAGGAAGAAGATAAATCCACTTTTGAACAATTCCAATTGTTAGTTTTTCTTGACTCTTTAGTCTTGTTTTTTTTTTTTTTTAGTTTTTTTTGCAAGGCAAATGGGGTTAAGTAGCTTGCCCAAGGCCACACAGCTAGGTAATTACTAAGTGCCTGAGACTGGATTTGAACCCAGGTACTCCTAACTCCAGGGCTGGTGCTTTATCCACTATGCCACCTAGCCACCCCAAGTCTTGTTTTTCTTGACTCTCAAGTCTTCTTTGAGACTTCCATCAATGTGACTGGGGGATGAACGCGCTCTAATTTGGGGACAAATTGGCAATTATTTAATATTAATGTTTCTTTAGTAATACTAATCAGTCTATATTAACATTTCCTATTTATCATATTAAACATTATTTTACATTTATTGTATAGTCTTAATTATGATTAGTATAACACTATTAGATATAAAATTTAGCATTGAATTTAGGAAACTACATAAGATCACAATACATAATATAGTGAGATAATTACCTTATTTTTCTATCATTGCTTTGGGACATTGAATTCCCATAAAAGTAAAATATTCAGATAACTAATAATAATCATTTTGGGTATTGACTTTTTAGCTTATTTAAACTATTTTTGATGTTAAGTAACTTAGAAATGGAATGATAAAATATTTTAAAATCTTTATGGAGGACACAAACAATTTAAATTTCTCTTGATGCCTCAAAGTCATCATTAGTTGCTGCATTGTGCTATAATAGAGAAATGCTTTTAGGGTCTATTGAAATACATAGGACTGCTTGCTGCTACATTAAATGGACACTTTGGTTGAATTGTTTGATCATTTCACTCATGTCTGACTCTACTAGTGCCTTCTTTTGAAGGTTTTCTTGGCAGAGATGGTGGAAGAATTTGTCCTTTCCTTCTCCAGTTCTACATATGTGAAAAACTGAGACAAATAGAGTTATGTTACTTATCCGTGGTCATACAGCTAGTGAATGACTGAGGTCAGTTTGAATTTAGGGCTTGATGACTCCTGGCCTGGCACTCATCCACTGTGCCACCTTGCTGCCCTTTGACTACATTTGGCTATAATACTAGTCAGTTTAAATCTTTTCTCCTTAAAATCAGACAAGCAATTGTTACTTTAACTCTCAGGGTACATACCTCTTAACTTTCTATTCCTTCTAATTGTTTTTAAGGTTCTATGGTCTAAGAAATTGAATTTTGGAATCATTGCTTCAGATCCATAAGAAATCTTAGAACCTCACTTTAGAGATAAGAAAACTGAGAAAGGTTAAGTGACTCCCCTCTGGTCATAAATGTTTTAAGTATGAGGTAGTATTTGAACTCAGATCTTTCTTGTGTCAAGTCCAGTACCTCCTTTTCTTTCCATGCAGTCCATTCCCCAAGTTCTTTAAGAGAATGAAAGCTTCTTAAGGGCTGATTTTTTTTGCTTGTACTCTCAAGGCCTTGCACACAATGCCATAAGGGTTTGTTTATTTGAATTGTTCTAGTCTCAGTGTGTGAAAAAAAAGAGTCAAGAAACCCTGAAATAGTGTCTCAGGTTCTGTGACAACTAATTAAGCCAGCTCAGAGAGCTTTTATTTGTATTAAGCCACTGGTCAATTAGAGTCCATATATAGAGCATAGGTTGATGCCCGGCTAATGGAGATCGGTGGACTTGCTTTTTGAAGAGTATGATTGCAGGACTTTTGCTTCCACAAGGGCAGCCAGCCTCTGTTTCTTGTTGACATATTATATAATGGTGAAAAGAATTTTAATTGATTTCTGAGGAAAAATTGAGTGGGCATACTGAAGGCTGCAATGAACAAAACACTGTTTTCCTCCTTTTGGTTTTTGAATGAGGAAGAAAAAGAAATATTATAAGCCTTCAGGAAGCAAAAGAAGTAATAATAGTACTAGTATATGTGATAGCAGTGATTGTAGTAGTAGTGATAATAGTGTAATAGTAGTAGTAGTAGTGGTGGTGGTGGTAGTAATAGCGATAGTAGTAGTAGTTCTAGTGATAGAGGTAGTGGTAGTGGTAGTGGTGGTAGTACTAGTAATAGTGGTAGTAGTAGTACTAGTAGTAGTAGTAATTGTTCTAGTGGTAGTGGTAGTAATAGTAGTAGTGATAGTAGTAGTAGTAGTAGTATTAGTAGTAATAGGGGTGGTGGTAGCAACTTCCTTCTTTCTCTACTTGGCTACCATATGACCATGAAACTCATGTCTCTTTTGTATTTTATTGTTTCCTGGTTCTTCTGGTAAGGAATCAGACCTGAGGAGTGCCCTGGTTGGTTCATTCTAGCAGTGGATTGACTTGGTCATTGTGAGGAATGTCATCTGCAAGTAGCAACCCTTCTTTTTAAGTTCTCTGCCATTCATTATCCTGCATTTCCTTGATGATTTTTCTTGGTAGGTCATCCCAACCCTGTTCCTGGATAATATTGCATTTGAATAGTCACAAAGAAGGAATTGGCTATACTTTCCTTAAACATCTTCAAAGTATCTCTAGCATGAAACATCTCCAGCATAGACAATAATCCTCCTATCACTTGGAATTTCTTCTTAATCCTTTTGAAAAGATTTTGCATATTTTAAAAGATTTTTAAAGATAGATATTTGCAAGCTTAAAAGGGTAGCTGTGTTTGAAGAGGGTTTGCATATGAGAATGATTGTCCTATTTGGAGAAGTGAGTCAGTCCACTTTCGAAGTGACAAAATGCTCACTTGTACACCTGGGAAGTTTGCCTAGATCAAGGTATACAAATTAGGTATACAAATTAGCCTAGATTTGTCTGTCAGACTTTTAGACATATTGACATCATCCCTCTTTTTAAACTAAGTCAAAAGAGTTTTTACCTGGGAAGTATAGCACAGAATCAGGGTACCAGAAAGAAAATCTGGGATCCGAGAAACATGGTCTCTTGCACATATTTATTAACTGTGTTACTTTTGGCACATCATTTTATTCCTCTTGGTTTCTTTATCTCTATAATTAAGGAGGCATATTAGAGAGAAAGACTTAGAAAGATTTGAGCTCTAATCCTGCTTCAGACAATATTAGGCAAGTCACTTAAACTCTGAACTTCAATTTCCTTATTTGTAGAATGAGGGAGCTAGACTTGATGGCCTCTAACATCCCTTCCATCTCTAGAGCTATGATATTATGACTAGTCAAATCTCCACATAGCTCTGAAATTCTGCTATTTTGTCTAACCTTGATATTTTATAGATGAATGAACAGAGACCTAGAGAGTTGAAGTCCCTTTACCCAAAGCCATAGATCTAGGACTAGAATCTAATAGATATTTGAAGATGATGATGGGGATTTTAGCTAAAATATAACTGCAAATCATTGTAGTTTTTTCAGTTCAATTTCTATTGTTTCTTTGGCTATATTAACATTAAACATTTTGCTGAATATTCCTTTTTTCCTGCAGTTTCTCAATCATTTTTTAACTTAATTAACCACCCTTTCCTCTTGACCACTAACAACAAAGTAAACATGTCAGAAATATTTTCTATCTATAAATGTGCACAGTGCCCTTCTTCTTTGCAAGAATTAAGCTGTAGTCTAGACTCTTGTCTCCTACAGAATTGAAAGGTCAGAGTCCTAAATATTTCTTTGAATCAATCATCATTTCTTCAATAAGTGCAATTTATTTTGGAGTTTTAAGCTTTTGAAGATGGGGAAAATTGTATTCTAACTTTTCTTATGCTAGCAGAAACTACCCAGGATTATTTGTGATCAAATTTGGACTTTTAAATTTTTAGAGATGTTTTTGTCATGGCTCAGGAAATTACACAATATTTTATCTTGAATACTTTCATTTCTTTAGAAATACAGTAAGAAAGCTTATTAGTGTGTGGCTATGTTGATGCTTGGGGAGAAATTTTTTATGGCTGTTCTGAGAATCTACCTATGCAGATCGACCTCATTTTGCTAATAGTGTTTCTGAAAATATGAGTTTAAACCTAATTTTTGTAAAGTGGATTATATTCCAAAAAGATTGATTGGAACTGTATTACTCATAGAATCTCTAGAGGAGATTCTTCCGTGATATAAAGATTCTGTTTGTAATGAGAATAATTATTCCTTAATTTATCTGTTTTCCAATTCTGGATTTTGGTTTCTTAATGTCTACTGTATTGAAGTTTCTAGGGCCCTTGATAATCTAGGATCACTCTATGTGGCTCCCAGTATTCTCTAATATTCTCTCTCTACTCCCAGGGACATTTTCAGTGGGGGTGAATAGATTGGGGTCAATCCTGTGGCACACCAGCCTTCTTTCCCATGTTCTTTCTCTTATAAAATATTGATGAATCAGCTTAAAATGAATATTAATGGGAATAGAAAAATATTATGCTTGAGCTGAGATAAAGAAAGAGAATGACAAGGTGAAGTGAAAATAAAGAGAAATAATCAGTGGGTAAGATCTTGGAGAGAAGATAGAGAAGTATGGGATCAAAGATAAAAAGTAAAAGCCTCAAGCAAAAAGGGTCACCTCTTCCACAGAAATCTCAGAGAAAAGAAAAAGATTATTAAAGATGTATAGCAGTTTTGAGATGGAACAAGGACCTCAATGATAAACGTTTTTGTACTCTTAATGAAATAAAAGGTGAGATCCTTTCAACTCATATAGTTCAAGTATACAGGGAACTGATATAAATATTTAAGAAAAGCCATTTTTCCAATAAATTAGTAGTCAGAATATATGAATAGGCAGTTTTTAAGTGAAGAAATGCATGATCCTATCAACTATATGAAAAAATATCCCACATCAAGAATAGTAAGAGAAATCAAATTAAAACAGCATTGAGGTGATACAGTTAGTAAGTGTCTGAGGTTGAATTTGAACATAGCTTGTAATTCATTTCACCACTTATCTATCTCAGGTGAAGGATACCCCTGTTTTTCTTGTGTCCTTACTCAGGGAAGCCCCAGAAACCTTAGTAACTAGTAACTTAGTAAACTCAGTAACTTTGACTCTACAAAGGGAGTCCTTAGTTTCCTTGCAAACCTTCAGGCTAATAAAATAATAATAATAAATATAGTATGTATATCTATATATCCACTAAAAACAGAAAATACGTGAATTTATAATCAAGAAAGCATTTCTTCTAACAGGAATTCATCCTTCTGATTTGTAGTTTGTGGCCCAGGGTTTCTAGAAAGTAGACCTCCCTACTCCCCAGCTCTCCAGATTTGTGGGAATGTGTATGGGAATTGTAACTAAAATGTTCATAGCTATTCATGTATAAAGGAGTTCTGTGAATTTGTACCTACCTATCATGGTTCTTTAATGTGTGGTTTCTCTGGGTATAAGGTTTCATTCTATGCCAGTTCTCTGGCTTGTTCTTTCTTTGTGTGATTTGGCTCTCAGTCATATTATTCTCATTGCTGTTCACTTTTTTAAAAAAATTATTAAAGTAATGAGGTTAAGTGACTTGCCTAAGGTCACACAGCTAGGTAATTATTAAGTGTTTGAGGTCACATTTGAAGTCAGGTCCTCCTGACCGCAGGGCTAGTGCTCCATCCAGTGTGCCACATAGCTACCCCTGTTCTATTTTTTTTGTCTCTTTCTATTCCCTGGATTTTCTTTCCCTACAATCCTTCCTATTCTCATTGAGCAATAACAATAGAGTACATGCATCCTCAGAGAAAAGAAAGAAAAAGGAACTCCCTTCCCCCAAAATATTCATAGTTAATTAAAGCAAATTCCAGCATTGACTATGTACATAATATTTTTCATGCATTTTAAAAAATTAGTATGAAACAGAATTTCCCAAGCTTCACAAGAAAACCGATTAAGCATGGAAAGGTTTTACTTTGGGATCCTTAGTAAGAATTAGTTCTTTGGTTCTAAGAAGTCATATTTTTTTCATTGACTTGTATAATATTAATTAATTAATATTAATTAATCAACAAGAATATCTTGAAAAACAATTTGGGATACAGAGCTACACAATAACAGCACTTACATCAGCATTCTAAAGAGATCAAAGAAAAAGAAAATGAACTACATGCACAAAAAAATTCATAGCAAAATTCTTTTTGTGGAGATGACAATTGGAAACTGAGGAGATGCCTTTCAGTTGGGGAATGGAGCCAAACAAGTTGTGGTAATGTGGTTATGATGGAATATTATAGTTCCATAAGAAATGATGAAGATGTTGGTTTCAGAAAAACCTGGGAAGACCTTCATGAACTGATGCAGAAGAAAGCAAATAGAACCAGAAGATAATGCATACAGTAAAACTAATATTGTAAAGATGATTAACTGTGAAAGACTTGCTATTCTGATCAGTACAATAGTCTGTAAAAATTAATAATTTTTAAAACCTATGCTACTGGCCAGTCTAAATTATCAATCTGTAACTGAGGATTATGAGTTTGGAATGTCTATCTCTCCTATTGTTAAATTGTTCCTACAAATCACAGGAAGACAGATGATTTGATTTTGGGAAATCTGGTTTGGTATCTTTGTGAGAGCCATATAGGTTTCTGGTATTTGTTAAATAGTAAATCAGGTGCATGATAGTTAGCCATCTTCTCTATGACAAGAAAGAAATGTAAGGATGACATGTTTATGAGTAAATGTATATAAACAGGTTTACTGGTCACCAGAAGCATTAATGATCCCCTCTATTCTTTCTAATGCATAAATGATCTCTCTCTGTTGGTCATTCTGGATAGATGGCCCCCAATCTACCTAGATTTTTTTGGTAAATTTTAGAGAATAAATCTTTGCTTTGCCTAACTTATATTGTTTATTGCAGATTGTTATTATAGTTAACAAGTCCAAGGCAGTCACAAAGGACTCATGTTGAAAAATGCTGTTCACCTCTAGAGAACTGATGGACTGAGTGGAAAATTGAATTATAATTTTTTCCATTTTTCTTGTTTTATTTTCTCTGCAGTATAACTAATTTGTAAATATTTTTTGCATAATTTCAAATGTGTAATCAATATATTCTTAATAATGGGTAGAGGAAGGTCTGGAGGGAGGGAGGAAGAAAATATAGAAACTAAAATTTTTTTAAAGGATACTAAAATAAATAACAAATTATGTACATATATATAATGCTAAAGAAATACAATTTGAAAGGATCATTGGACTGTTTATAGAACCTTAGTTTTTTTCCCACTATACATTAACCAATATAGATTATAATTTTAAAAAGCTGATCTTGAAATAGCTTCATTTTTAGAATTTCTATATAAGGAATAGATACAATGCTCTACTGTGGATAATTTTTTTTAATACATGAAAATTCTGTGTACTCAATTTTTGTTGTCAAATTAACCATAGGTAATGTAGATTTAAGTAGGTGGCTGTATTCCCCTCACCCCATATATTTCTATATTCCAAAGGAAAAGACTTTAAAAAATTATTATTCAACAAATATTAGTTTCAACCAGAGTAAGGATAACAAACAAATAAACAAAAAGCAAGTACACAAACCCATTTTGGATGGATCTTTGTTTTTGGAATGTTTAGTAGTATCTAGAGAATAATCCCCTGGTAGAAGAGATTAGAAGAATAGAAAGATAATGGAAAAAGGAGGTACAAGAAATATAGATCAAAAGGGAAATGTCTGTGATGATTGTATTGTTCAAATACAGTCTAGATAACAGTCAGACCTCTAGTGGAAAGTTTTTATTTCCTCATGTGAAAACTGGCCTGTGAGAAGCTTTTTTACTTTTGAAGGCTGCTTATATCCTTGGCCCTAAGGAGCTTTTGATTTCCTTTTTCTTGGGCTCTATCAGATTGAATGCCAGTCTTTTTTTTTTTTAAACAGATATGAAAAGTCATAAACTTAGAATTTAATGGCAAGAAGATTTTGAGGAAAAATTAGCAATTTTGCAATGAGCATCTTTCAGAAATCACAAGTCCTTTCTAAGGGTAGGTATTCATCTTGTTTAAAAAATTAGGGAAGGTAAATCTCTGTTTTAGGGGAAATTCAAATCAACATATCAAATCCAGTTGTAGAGCTGAAAATATAACTTCCAAGTTATTCAATAGGCTGTAATTATGGAACAAATTAGGAACCTAGTACTTGAAAAGAGTTTTCTGACAAGGAAGCCAGGTTCATTATAATGGTCATGCAACCAAATCACAAATTCAGAATGTCAGAAATCCTAGAAGAACAATGAAATTAAAATAGGTTCATACAACAAAACCACCAACTTCAGGAAATTATCAGAATTCATCAAGTTGGGGGAAAGCCAGTTTGGAGAGAGTTAGGTGAATATTAATGTACAATATGAAAAACATACAGGCTCATCATTTCATTTTATTGAAATACCAAATCAAAGAATCAGAATGGCAATGCATCAATGTTTTCCTCTAAGACTTCTCCAAACCTTGGGATTTAACTTTGATAACAAAGATAATTTAGGAAATTTGCAGGTCTAAATTTGCCAGTGGGAATTGAGGATGAGATAATAAAATAAATGAACCTCTGTGTCTGGGGGTTTCACAGTAGGGATTTATAGACTGCAGAAAGAATTAACTTAAGATCTTATTGCCAAAGTGAATCCCTTAAGCTATCTAAATGACCCATTGCTTCCTAATCTAATCTTAACCCACCTTCAGGTTCTTGCTGTGAAACCTATTGTCATAAAAGATCATTATTTACTTTTTTTGTTGAGATTTGACCCAACTCAGCCACCAACTTTGAGAGTGCAGCTGCTAGGTTTGCCAACATCCTGAAGATGAGGGAAGGGCACTTTTTCCTCTTGGGATGTGGTAGATGGGAAAACCGAGCTTCAGATCTAGCCTATGATGTATGACCCAGTAGTAGGACTATGGACAAGTCAACACAGTGTCCTTCATATAAATATTTATTAATTGACTGACAAATGATTTGTGTGTCTGTTTTGTTCTTTAAAACAAAGATGATAACAACTGTACTTAGCTCAGCATTATCATCAAATTCAAATGAGATATGGATGAAAAGGCATTTTATAAGTTTTAAAAGTGTGCTTCAACCACCATCATCTATCCCAGTCTACTGAATGGTTGCTTGATTTGTTCCTCAAGGACCCTTCTTGACCCTTTTTGACATCCATGAAGACTAATTTAATTTACTGATGAGCTGGAACTGTGGATATAGAAGCAGTTTCTGACTTCTGGTGAGCTCCATGAGTCATCCACTGAGGCTGGGTATTCTCCTTTAGTATAATTAAGCCATCCTAGTTCAGCATCCAATTACTTGAGTCCTCATGGCCAACTGGAAGGACCCATCCATCCCACATCCCTAAAAGAGTACAAAACTCATACAGTTATTTGTGAAGCTCTAGAAGTCTCTATGTGGCACAGTGATCACCTCTTAGAAGAATTGAACTGATTCTTGCTGCTGCTTTGGTTCCATTTTACTTTTAGGAAGTATTAAGAACACCCCAGACCCTTGTCTGTCCTATCAAGAAGTTTCTCTAATCTTCCCTAAATCTACATTTGCCTCTACACTTTCCAAATATATGTTTGAAAGAGTAGAAAGGGGGAGGGGTTATGCTGAATAGGTAGAAAGTTTCCAATTGGGAGTAGAGCTTGCTTTCAATCTAAGAGAAGGACTATTAAATAATGCCAATTTTAAAAAGAAAATAATTTCTCCTCCTTCCTCAAAAAACTTGTGTTTACTTTGAATATATTTTGTTATTACTTATGTGTATTCATGTCATTTCCCCAGGAGAATAAACTCCTTGAGGGAAGGGATAGTTTAATTTTTGTTTTTTGTATTTGCAGTACCAGTATAAAGCTTGGTACATTGAAAGATACTTAAATTCTTGTTTGTTTGAACAGAAGAAAAAAATTTAAGTAACCTTGAAACTGGAGCGGGATTTGCAGAGCTCCTAAATGTATGTGGTGCTTATTCCTTTGTTTCTCTCTTAGCTAAGGTGTTTGAGAAAAAGGTAATTATCTGGAAAGTGGTTAAGGGACTCAGTGATCCTTGAACTGAACTTTAGGGTAGTGTCTTGTAATTTATGTGCTTTCTGGAATACTATCCCTGATAAAAGTGAAATAAAAGCTGATTGTATTAAAAACACAGAATTTAGGAGATAAGGGAATTATGAAGGTAGGCAGAGGAGTCAACATTTGCATAAGTCAACAAGTGACAAACTTTGCTTTTGCTTTCTTGGTCTAAGATCTTAAGAAGAATATTTACCCTGGTTTTCCCAGACTGAAGAGAATAAGTAATATTTGCTCCCTGACCTCTCAAGAGAATTTTTTTTCTGTTCCTTCTTTCTTTCTTTCTTTCTTTCTTTCTTTCTTTCTTTCTTTCTTTCTTTCTTTCTTTCTTTCTCTCTTTCTCTCTTTCTTCTTTCTTTCTTTTAATCAAGGCTAATTGTATAACAGTAAGACTCTGGAAGAAAAGTGCTATTTAAATCTGAATAGTTAATTTGGTTATTTTAAGCTTTAGTGGGAGTTCTCTGCCAAATAAAAAGGAAAAATGGGTGCAGCTTGGAATCAGACTATAATAAGAATATGATCTGTTTGTGTGATAATTGCCCAGAAAAATTCTTGCTGTTGCTTACTTTTAAAACATAAATATTGGGGAATTGCCTTCATTATCCTATATGTAACTGTCTGGTGCAATGAATAATGAAAACAGTGTTTCAAATTAGTTTCAGTACTGTGTGTAATGCTGATAAAAGTCATAATTATAATGATACCCTGTCCTCAGGGGACTTGCCATCTTGTTAGAGAATCAGGAGGTAATAAAAAGATAATAAAAAGAAAGAAAGAAAAATCAGAGTAAATGAATTTTTAAAATGCTGGTCAATTTTTCAGACATTTAAAATAAATATTTAAGCTTTTTTTTTTTCAAATTGTGCTATTGTGGAAAGGACCTCTGAACCTGAAAAGACCTGAAACAGAATTTTTGAACCTGGGTCAAGCATTGAACCACACCCAGGCCAATGAGCACAAAAGGCACCTTAGTTTGGAGGATGTGGGGATGGAGACAGAGACCTGAGGATAACATGATGTAGTTGATGGGAAGGTTATTTAAAACTTATCCCTTATCTTTACTGTTCTGAATTATTTATAATAGCTAGGTTTTCTGGTTAGTTGTTTTTCATATTTGAAATTCAAAAATCCCCATAACCCCAGGGATAGTAATAGAGTAGTAACCATTTTGGGGTTAACAGATTGATTTCAGAGATGGTGATGAATGAGGGCATAGAGGTGACTTATTCTCCAAAACTTTACCCATCTTGTTAGAATTGAAAGGGATTTTAACCATAATCTAGTCAAAGTCCTAAATTTTGCAAAAGAGAATATTAACTTGTCCAAGTCATTTAGTATACTTAGTATCAGAAGGAATTCTAGAAAGCCTAGTTTTCTTGACTGTTAGTCATTTTATCCACTTTATTGAAATTTGATCTTACATGGAGAATACTGGCCAACCAAACCCTGCCAGTGCCAGCCTCTGGTCTCTTGATTGAGGATAATCAGTAAAGCTGAAAGAAGGGTCCCTCTATACTTATTAGTGTACCTTAGCTCCTAAACTCACCCCATATACCCTCATTTCTTTAAAGCAGCTTAGGAATGCAAAGTTTTGAAGAAGAAAAATATATTGATGGGTAGGTAGGGGCAGAGGCATTCCCAGGGAAGCATGACCATCCATGAGAGCATCACTATTCGGATCCCTGTCTTCTCTGACTATCTGAAGTGAAGGCAGACCATGTTAAGGTAGTGGAGAATACTTAAAACCTGTGAAAGCCTTTCCCTCTCTCTATTGAAGCCTAGACTCTGAAGAATCCTTGTGTTCTTAAAGTGTTTCCCCATTTCTCCATCTTCTTCAAGGATGTTGCTCAGAAATTTTGAAAGCAAAGGCGAGCAATTGTTTGGGGAGTTGAGTTCATTAGCATGGTCGAGAAGGCAAAGGTGAGTCCATTAAAGGCATGGTCCTCTAACATGAGTATAGATAACATCTTCCTTTCTATTCTCCTTTGTCCCTGGCTCCAAGGACAGTCCTCTAGGCAAGTTATTTGTGGATGTTTGCTGCTGCTGCTACTCCTCAGGTAGTAAGATGCCCTGCTGCTATACTCCTCAGACAACAAGACAATCCTTGGATCATTTCTTTTCTTTTTTTTTTTTAGGTTTTTTTTAGGATCATTTCTTTTTTAAAAAAAAAATTAATTTATTTAAGGCAGTGGGGTTAAGTGACTTGCCCAGGGTCACACAGCTAGGCAATTATTAAGTGTCTGAGGCTGGATTTGAACTCAGATCCTCCTGACTCCAGGGCCGGTGCTCTATCCACTGCAAACTTTGGATCACTTCTGCTGAAACCCAGGGAATGAATTTGTAAGGGCTAAGATTTTGCCTACTTTTCAGTGCCAGTACTTTCTAGGCCAGTTCAGAGCTTGTTTAAGGAGAGACAATCAAATTGCTCACCCAACTTACCATCTGCTCTTCCCTGCTGTAATTCTACCAGGACCCAACAGGAACCTCACCCTATCCCCAAACCTGATCTATGACCAAGTCAGCACCTCCTATTTTCTTAGAGGAATATATGTGCTTGCCAATGATTCTTGAATTCTTCCACTCTAGGACAAATGTCTTACTCTTGATCAATTGTCTATCCTAGGGCAGAGTCTTCATTTTTCCCCCTTAGTTACAGTTCTTTCTTAGATTTGGAATCAAAACAGAGGTTCAAATGCTATTTTTGCCACATAGGACCTGCATGATTTTGGACTATGGACAGCTACTAATTTGGGTATCCTTAAAAAAAATGGCGCTGTTGGATTAATACCATATTTCTCCATGTATAACACACTCTTTTTCGAGAAATTTGTGGTCCAACTATTGGGAGTGTCATATACAGTAGTGGTAGATTTTTTTACTTACATTTCCCACTTTTCCACATTTGTTGTCTTTGTGCTCGTTGTTTTGCATTTATTACCAGTAGGCTACATTTTACCATGTTCTGCTCAGAAATGGCTCAGAAAATATTTTCATCCAGTGCTGAATGCAAGTTCAGCATGATCCAGTTTGCAAAAGTGAATGGAAATTGTGCAGCTGAAAGGAAGTTCGGTCCTCCTCCAACTGAGAAAACAATCCAAGACTGGCTACAGAAGAAGAAACCCTCCTGAAAAATGCCCAGGCAGAAGGCATGAGAGGCAAGGCAGCAGAAGGGTCTGATCTAAAGAGGGAATTGAAGCTATGGATGGAAGAGCAAAGGGCAAGTGGGATTTCTGTTTCCACAAAGATAGTTCAGCATGAGGCAAGAAGAATTGCTGATGAAAAAGAAGTGACTGATTTTTAAAGAAGACACAATTGGTGCTTCAGGTTCATGAAATGGAATGGACTGAGCATGTGTCTATACACCAGACTTGCCCAGGGAAAGCTTGTGGTCAACCCTAGACCAGAGCACATGCAGGGGAGTGGTCAGAGCCTCTACTAAGACAATGATTCATCATCAGACACAGATGAGGACAAGCTAATGGATGGAAGTTTTGACAGTGATGAGGAGTCATATGAATTTTATCACGAACAAAACTTGAGTTTAATAACTTTATGGAATACATTTTTTTTCAAATTTTGGGCCCCCAAATTAAGGTGCATCTTATACATGGAGAAATATGGTAAGTGATCTTGAAGGTTCCTTCCAGCTGAGAATGCTGAAAACTAAAATGTGTTCTCCATAGAAGAGAATTAGGTTTTTATCCAATTCATATTGTATTAAGTAGTTTGTTATAGTCACGTGATTCATAGAAGCAAAGGTTTAGAGCTGAAACATGACTCCAGGACCATCTAATTTATCATTTCAGTTCAAAGAGGTGCCCAGAAGCCAAGAAGATCTGTTGATGAAGACCACACAGATAGGTCCAAAATGCTTATTGCTATGGAGAACACTCCCTTGAGTTAGTTCTATTCAGAGAAGATCTGATGTGGAGTTATAATAATATTAAATATTGAGTTCTAGATTGTCTATATTTTATTACAGTCTTAAATAGACTGAAATGACTTAGCAGTGTTAACTTCCACAGAAATGGCATGTGAGTAGAGCTGCTCTTTTCAGAGCCTAAACAATATTGAATGTTCATATATTTGTGGAAATAGTGAATTTACAAATGGTTCCATGGGTGGAATGTTACAAAACAATATGTGCCCTAAATTGATGTCTGTAAGCAGACAGCATATCAGCATGGTTACTGGGTCCTGCAGAATTTTGGAAAACACTAACTTTGAAAGACCAGTTGTGATTTTTTTACCCCTCCCCACTGTTTAGTAATTTCCCTTTGAGTAAGTGTTCCAGCACCAGTAGGCACATCCCCTCTCTCCACTGAACCTTGCATAATTGGCTAATTGATTAGGTGTTTGCGTCATGGGTGGAACAATTGCTTTCCTTTTTAGGAATTTGAGAAGTAACTAGTTCATTGACATCTCAATCCACTCCTCAGAAAGATCAGATTGAGAGTTTAAATCTTCTAAGAATCACCTGCCCAGTTCAGACTTCCAAGTATACCTTGTGAAGAAGGGACAATGAAATAAATGGATTTTTGAGGATTATCACTTAACTAATTATGATCTTACTGGAAGCATTCACAAATGTTTCTCTGAATCTCTAACATTTCTGTTCCAAAGCTTCATAATCAGTGCTCTGAAAAGCTTTTTGAGAATAAAACCTTCATTTTCTGCATAATACAAACATTATAAATATTCAAACTTTGGTAATTTCTGTCAGTAACATGAGAGTTCATCAAGTAGGGATTGTGAAGTACTTGTAGAAGACAATCTAAGGTCTCTTTCTGCTTCAAAGATATGAGTCAAGGTTAAGACTGAAATATACTGTAACACATGTTCCATGAAGCTTATCCAAGTCTTTTCAGAGCATAATAACTTTGTCCAAAAAGTCCTCTAAGATTTTGGAATAATTATATACTTGAGGAGAAGAAGTGACATCTTGGATGAAATCTGGTTACAAAAAAATGGTAATTTGGCCACCTCTTTTCCTTTTGGTCTGGCTGCTGGTGGATAGATTGTCCATACTTTGAAAAGACTATAAACTTCGATGCGATGATTACTTAGTTCTTGCCAGGGTTCTTTCTGCATGGCCCGTGGTTCCCAGTTCTTTCTATTTAGTCTTATGTTTGTTGCTTATATAATACTGGTGTCAAAGCATCCTTCCTGGAATGAGAATCTGGATAAAATTTTCTGGGTGCCTCTCACAAAATCTCTCTGGCTCATCCAGCCAAAGAAACAATTGGAACGTCATGTTCTGTTTTATTTTTCTCTTAAAACATAAAATAAATGTTTGTATTTCAAATCACAATAAAATTCACTGGATGCAAGAAGATGTAATAGAGTTTTTAAAATCTTTTGGGTTTTTTTTTAACTTTACCTTCTTTACCAGATCTATCACTTCCTTATCCCCTCATTAAAGAGCCCTTCTTTGTTACAAAAAAAGAGATTAAAAAAAGAAAAAGAACAGTTCAACAAAATTAACACATCAACAGAATCTTACTATAATAGTTTGTTTCCACACTCACTATTTCCCACCTCTGCAAAGAAGGGGTGGAGTTCCTTTTCCTCTTCTTTTTCTTAAGGTTAAGCTTAATTTTATTCATTTTGTTGTTTTTTTCTACTTACATTGTTGTTGACATGTTTCAATTGTATCCAACTCTTCATGTTTCCCTTTGGAGTTTTCTTGCAAAGATACTGGAGTGGTTTGCCATTTTTTTCTCCAATTCATTTTACAGAGGAGGAAACTCAATTAGAGTTAAGTGACTTGCCCAGGGTCACACAGCTAGTAAGTATTTAAGACTGAGTTTGAATTCAGATCTTCCTGACTTCAGGTGCTTTGTTCATTGTTGTAGACATTGTTTATATTGTTTTTCTCTTTCTGCTTAGTTCTTTTGACATCACTTCAATATGTTTTCCAATACTTCTCTAGTCATCATTATTTCTTAATAGTGTAGTAATATCTCATTTTATATATACACACATGAGTATAATGTCTCACAATTTGCTTAGTCATTCCTCAGTGGACTTCTGTTTTGTTTCCAGATGCACGTTATTATATTTTAAGAGCCTAGGAAATATGATTTTAGCTGTCTGGGAGAAGATAGGCAACAAGTAGGGTTTTTTTTTTGTTTTGTTTTGGAGGGGTTGTTTTGTTTTTATAATAAGTTCCTAGAAGAGAAGAGATTAGTTGGAGACTGTGTTCTAAATATGATTTATGCCAGTACAAACCTATTGTTGAGTATGGTAATAACCTAGAGACTGTTCTTAGAGCTAGGAAGATGATACTGCCACATAGACATGCATTTTCCTAATCAAATAGAGCAGGTGTGTGGTTGTAACAAATATGGGAAAAAATGACCTAGAATTAGAGAAACGACCTGTTATCTAATTGCTAATTTAAAGTTTCATGGCTGAGCACATTTTTGTTCTCACTGAGGTTTGTTTATATGCTTTCCTTAGCAAGCTGATTCAAAAATAGAAAGCAACACGAAAGGATTTTAGAATTCCTATGTAAGCAGTCACATTCTGCTTGTCCAGCGAAGCCTCACACATGAGTTTAATGTTTAGTAAATACATTGGTTTGATAGATTACTTGTCTTGTATGCAAATTCTGTTTCATAACATGCTTAAAATGTTTCAGTCTTGCTTTTGTGGGCAATTATTACATTTCAAAATCATTTGACCTTTGGCATCTTGTCCTAGAGTACAATCTGGGTCAAATTCAAGTCATCCAACAATACATTTCCTTGAGGGGACTCAGGCAATTTTTAAATTCTTTCTGCTAGCATTAGGACTGAATAAGTTATTTTCATTCCTTGGAGGGTCCTAGGTTTATATCTAGGTCAGGATTTGCTAATTACTATATTAGCAGAAAGACTTGGCTAACATTAAATCTTTCAAGGAATAATTAGGAAAGATTTAATTTTTAACTGGACAGAGAGTTATTGTAAACCTATTTGACATGTTAGGAATGACAGGCTTTTTATGACATTAGTTGAGTGATGGATTTGCAAATTTGTCTTCAAGAATTCAGTATTAGTCATAGTTAGCTAGTAATATTAAAAGTTGTATATTAATATTATAATGTTTATATTAGTCAGTCTTGATATAATCTACCCAAACTCTTCTGTGTTGTATAACAGTAACACATATTCTCCCCTTTGCTCCACCTCTTCCTTTTTAAAGTATGGAGGAATTTTTTTTCATGATCATTTAGTAGTATAAGACTCTTCTATACTTCACTAAAACCTTTATAAAAAGTTAATTTCCTATTACTTACTGTTAGGTGCTACAGTTGGTAGATGGCTGGACCTGAAGTGAGGAGAACCTAAGTTCAAATTTAGCTGTATGACTCCAGACAAGTTTTTAAATCCCCAGTTGTCTGAGTTACCTCAACCAATTAAAACAGGTAATAATAGTATTTACCTCTCTGGGTTGTTTAGAGCACCAGGCCTGCAGTTTGGAAGACCTGATTTCAAATCTGGCCTCATACACTTATTAGCTATGCTGCTCTGATCAAGTCATGAATTCCTATTTGACTCAATTTCCTCATCTGTAAAATGAGCTGGATAAGAAAATGGCAAAACCATTCCAATATCTTTGCCAAGAAAATCCCAAATAGGATCATAAAGGACCAGACATGAAATGACTCAATAATAACAATAAAACTCTAGGGGTGTTGTGAGGATCCAATGAAATAATAATTGTAAGATGTTTGGCTTAATGCCTATATGTAATGTAACTCCATTTGCCTGAAAAAGTACATAAGGGCTGTCAAGAGTCCTTTCATGTACTCTTTTGAATTGAACAGACTATGGTAATCACCAGGCTTCCTATTGTGTATCTGCTTCTCATTACTCTCCAAAACCAGGCTGCAGTGACAGACACACTATGCTTAGGGTCTTTGCTTTCCTTCTGATACTAAGTTTTCATTTTCCCATCATCATCATCATTATGTGCATTCTAAGTTTTCATGACTAAGCATACATATGTATTCACATAATCCCTTTACATGGACATGAATAAGACATAACACCCAGTTCCAAATATTTCCCAAATTCCCTGTTTTTTCCTTGAGCCCATAGTGGTTTTCATTGTTGCTTGTGGATATCTTGGCTTGGCAGCCCCTCACTGTACTCTGACCTAGATAGAAGATGCATTTGAACCATTGGAGCCAACTAGTGCAAGGAGACAATATGAACTGCTTGTTCTGCCTGGAGGCTCCTGGGAGCTACTAAAATGCTTGTTAATTTGCATGTGCAATGTGGGAAGTCCTGCCATCCAATTATGAATTTTCTCTCATTGTTCTTTGTTGCCCTTTGTACTCCTTCTTACATGCAAAGTAACCCAATTCACTGGTATTTTGGAGAGTAGGTTGGGGTTTGTGCTTCTTCACCCACATCATCTTTCAGTGACCTCATGTTGGAATAGAGGTGACTTGGTTCTCAAAGACAGTTCCAGGAGAACAGAAGCTTTGGTAGATCCTACTCAATGGACTTCGTGTTTATCATCCAAACATCAGCTTATCTAAACTCAGAGACCTCAAGAGGGAAGGATATGAAGTAATGTGTCTATTTAAAGATTGTTATTTTGGATGTTGTCTCTTTTTACTGGTATCTAGATTTCCTTCTTCCCCCTTCATGCTTAAAAAAAAGTCATGGATGGTGACTGTTTTCTATCTTCGCAAGCAATTCTGATAAAGTGGTCTTATGGTTTAAATGGATTCTTCTCAATGCTGTTGAAGAGCATGGTTCTTCACCATAAAGTCTCCCCTACTCCCTTATGGAAACTTATGCATTTTGGCTCAAATTATTTAGCAAGCTGCTCTGTGTGCCTCTGTGATCTTTATGATAAAGACCCCAATTTCATTCCTCCTCTGTCCAGTTCAATTAAGTTGTTTAGATTCCAGGAGACTAACTGTGCTTTCTAAGATCGTGTCTACCCTTGTCTTATGAAGATTTATAGATATCACTGGTCAAAACTGATTGTGATCTCTGAGGTCAGCTTAGTTCTAAGAAAGATGTCAGGGCAGCTGGGTGGTGTAGTAGATAGAGCACTGGCCTTAGAGTCAGAGGACAGGAGTTCAAATCCAGCCTCAGACACTTACTAGCTATATGAATTTGGGCAAATTGCTTAACCCTGTTTTGCCTCAGTTTTCTCATCTATAAAATGAACTAGAGAAAGAAATGGCAAAGTACTCTGGCATCTTTCTTAAGAAAGACCCAAATGGGGTCATGAAGAACCAGACGCAACTGCAATGACAGAACAAAAATATTTTATATATTATATATTACAAACAATACATATCTAACAAATCATATAAGTTATATATGTAATCTATGTATTATATAAGCTTGCATTATATATGGGTTACTGAATAAAGTTGGTTTACATGATCAAAAATTTAAGAATTTAAAAAAAAGACAAGATGAGGATATGTTAGATAATGCCAGGGTACTATGATGGTTTTGTCCAGAATACAAGTATCAGCAGGCCAGAGACTGTGTTTTTCCAAACCCTGAGGGGTAATAGTTGTAGAGTGACAAAGTAATGTTTATTTTTTTAATTAAGTTTGTAAATGAAGGTTTGATGAGAAGAATTTGTGAAGAGTTGATTGTTAGTTACCTTGCTGCCCTCTGGTTAGTTCAATCTCATGAAGCATTTTCACATCATTTGATAAAATGGTGCGATTGTAAAACTTTAACAAATAGCTTTAAAAAAAAAGAGTTTGCTGGACACTTAAGTTTAATCTACATATTGATATTTTTTCTATCTTAAGTGTTAAGTCTAAATAATTAAAAACCTCAATAAATCAAGAGCCCTGATTTGTAGTGTCCAACACGCACCTGGTCTTTATACTTTCTTTTGATATTATCAGATGATTTCCTTCCCCCCCTTCCTTCCTTCTTCCTAAGTTCCTGACTTCCTTCCAGAATTTAACCATCCATCTAACTATTTCTTAAGTACCTACCATGCATAAAACAGATATAGAAAGTTTTACCCCTTTCTTTGACTTGGTAACATCTAATAAAGACTTTTAAAGGCCCTCCTGACTCTAAGATGCTATCCATGAAGACACTTAATAATTTAGATGAGTTGATCCCTTTTTTTGTGTGTGCCAAGATTTGTTTCCTTCAATATTTACTAATTAATAATAACTATATTATTTTATCTGAACTTTCTCTTCTAACATAAGGTTTTTGTCATGCTGGATCCCAGTACTCCTCAAATTTTACAGCTGAGTTACCAATAGGTGATGGTGGGTTATATATACTAGTAATCCAAACAGAAATATTGCTTTCAGGAGAATTTTTTTATTTTATTCTGTCTCAATTAAATACCAAACCAACAGCAGCAGCAACAAAACACCTCTCCAGTTAGGTAGTGAAGGTCCACTACAATTTAGCTAAGTCTCCCTTTCTAAACTTATTTTGGACCTCTTCTCACAAATTTTATGTTTCAGCCATATTAGATTAAAGTATATGATTGCTGTCTGAGTGTAGGCAACATACAATGATATTAGACTGTACTCTTTTGAAAATGAGTTATGGAGTCTGACAGGTACAATACTCATGTTCACTTCAGGAGAAGTTTCATCTTTAGAGACTAAAGTTTGTTCAGCTTTTTTCATCATCACCTTTTTCAAGAGCTTATTGATTTCAGAATAGTAATTAGTATCATTGACCCATTTTATTCCCAAGAAGATTACTATGAAAGGATTCTAACTGTAAGCTTTTTAAAATGAATGATTGATTCAAATGTTGTTCCGTTGTGCTGAGCATCTGGAGAAAATGCTGAATTGGCATTAAGCTTTTGGGCAGTTGTGCCTAAGTAGGAGAATGGAGAAATGTATTTAGTGACTGGAGTAGGAATTATAAATGGGATTGTGGATTATAACCTGATGACACAAATAATATAAACTTGAGGAGGCAGATTTTTCAGTACTTTTAACCTTTTTTTTTTCTCTTGTGGAGTCCTCTGACCATCTCTTAGACCTTTTAATAATGTTTTTAAAATAATTGAAGGAAATTCTAAATTTCATTTAAAAACTAGTAAAAAATACATTTCTGTGCCCATTCAAGGTCACAGACTCCAGGTATGATAGGAGCACTATCTTCCAGGTTTCTACCTTCTCCTCTTTCCCTGAATTAGGTTTGTTTTTCCCAAAAAAGAGGAAAAACTGTTCTTGGGATTGACTGACTGTGGGGTTTAGGCTTACACTGTGCCTCCCTTGATATAACCTTATGTTAGACTCTGGCTGTACTGTATTAACTGGTGTCCTAGTCTCCTAAAGGCATAAAAGTCACGGCCAATTGCAGTTATCAACCATTCAGACTTGTCAGATGTCCTAAGACCTTACAAGTCACCATATATTATCTTTCTGACCAGATGTATTTCCATGCAGAGTGTATATTAGGTATATTAGGATGGATCCCCATGCCAAATCCATTCCTTCCTTTTTACTCTCTTTTTTCTACTAAGACACCCTGTTTTCCAGAGCTAAATTCCAGCAAGTTAACTGTGCCCTTAGATTGGCATAACAACAATCCTTTGCTCTCATCCTCTGGATGAACTCTGCCATAGCAAAAGCCCAGATTTTTTTCCCAGCAGCACCAAGTGGTCCCTGAGTTTGGACAGCTACCTGCTGACCCATGATGTTCTGGTCATAAAGCTCTGCTATGAATCAAACTTGTCTTATTGTTGCTGTTACTCCTCATTGTCATAGTTGCAGTTCACTGAGTAGCCTTTAGTATATGTACTGAGATTTGCCCATACTAAAGTGGGTCTCCTTCTAGAGGAGACCCTGACATATGTCTAGTTCCCCTCTTCCAGTGGAATAGAGAACTTTCTTTTTCTTATGACTGCTGTTAGCTCTTTGGTTTTTATTTTGCTTTTACTTTATTTTATTTTTTTTCCTAGAGTTAACTGTGGTTGTAATAATCAGGGTGCACTCTTGGGTATTTTTAGAGTTAACAGCTGGTTGCCTAAGCTTGTGACTTTTTTGGTCATTTTTTTCAGAGTTGTCACGAAGCAAGGGGGGGAGGGGGGTATCTACCCAAGCTGCCTTCTTGTTGAAAATGTTATATCTATCTTCTTTTACTTTTTTCACTTGTAATCATGATATTTATCTGTATATTTTAATATGTAATTATCTTCCTCATAAGAAGGTAGGATTCCTCATTATTCATTTTTTTTTCTATTTGTATTCCCACGCTTTTAGTTTCTTCCTGGCATATAATAAATGCTTAGTGAATACTTGCTAATTGATTGATTGGTTCATTTATAGTTTGGATTAAATGACCTTTGAAGTTGTGTCCTGTGCTGAGAGTCTGTGATCAAGGAGAGTTTTACATTATGTTCAATATATTATGATTAAGAAGGCAGACTATTGTACTAGATGAACTCTGCACTCTGCTTAGCTCTAAAAATATGATCCTAATATACCTGAATAAGGTTTGCATCCCAAATTATATAAAAAGAGAAAGAGTTTTGAGATTGGTTAATAGAAAAATTAATTCATATGGAGCAACTTATTCCCAGTAGTACAAGATCAATGACTTCTTTATTGTATGTCAGAGACATAAGAGTTTTCAAGAGAATGAATAGGAAACAAAATTTTGTTGCCTTAATCTTTTTTCCTCTTGATCCTTATAGGGACTAATTATTTCCATTAGTCTTCATAAGAATAAAATTAATTTTTTGTGAGGTAGCTAACAATTGAATGAAAAGTCATTATATTTTAAACTACGGTTCTAAGGATCATCTGAAGTGATTTCTATGTGTGCATACATATATAAATGTACATACACAGAATTTATTGAAAACAATGTAAACAGGTCAGAGAAGAGAAGTTCTGTCTTTTTAGGAGAAGGCCCCCTAAAAATTTCAGGCTTTAGCATCTAGATGCCATATTTGGATTGCCAAATTTCTTATTTGGGTCAGTTAGACAAAATTAGAATTTGGAGGGGAAAGAGATGGTGACGTTTGGAACCCAGGGGGCTGCCTCTCCTGGTACTCCTTCCAGTGGTACCACCATTTCCCTTCAGGTTTACCAAGAAGTTTGTTGAAGGTAAGGAACAGAGAACAGGAAAAGATTTAAAATAACTAACAAAGGAATGTTAATTGCTTAGGTGGGTACCAGGGGCAATAGAAGACTGCATTGCTGATCTGCATAGCTGCCACCATGGCATTCCATACTTTCTCAAACTACCTTCAAATCTTGGAAAACATCCATAGTTTTCCATATAGCTGCAGAATCATGATTAACTTTCTTTTAGGAAGAAGAATGAAAAAAAAACCCTCTTAAACCAATTATATAAAAATGAAGCAAACATTTTCTTCAAGCTTGGAAGAAAACAAAATACTTACTAACTCTCCAGTGTCCTTCATTGTGATGAACAGTGATCTTTACCTGCAGAGGAATAAGCTAGGAAGGAAATAAGTATTTATAAATAGCTATTATAAGGCAGTCATTGTGCTAGTGTATTTGGTCCAATCAAAGAGGTCCACACTGACCAACCAAGTAATTGGTGGTATGAATTGCACAATTATGTTTATTAAAGTTGAAGGGTATACTGTGCAATGCATCCTTCTCATTTGCCTTTACCAGAATCATTCTACCCATGGCTTAATTATTAGGAAACAGGACTATTGGAGATTGGTCTGGCCTTAAATTGGTTTTGCTTCTTCCTGTATCAGTGAGGTATCATGGTGCTTCATCGACCCCAGGCAAGCAACAACATGTGACTTATAGCAACAGAATGATCATAGTAGTGGTATTTCAACAATTCTATACAAATGAAGGAAATGCTTTATTCAAGCTTGGAAGAAAGCTAAATACAAATATCTAATGTCCTTTATTGTGATGGGCAGTGGTCTTTCCTTGCAGAATAGTAAGCTAGCAAGGACCAGCTTCCCAGGAAGCTGGTCACTGATCCTGGGGTGGACCCTACCTGGGAATCCCTTGAGTGGAGTCCAGGGATGGGACTTCATGAGACCCCAGTGACTTCCAACTTATTCTACACCTCTCATATCTCTTAACTGTGCTAGACCAGGCCTTCTTTCCCTGCTAATACCACCAAACCCAATCCCTTGACTGAATTTCAACAGATGATAGGTCAGGACAGTGGTAATCTTTTTTCATCCATTCATGTGCATCACTAATTAGATGACATTTTAAGAGAGTCACTGTGCTAATTAATTTAGAAATATTAGCTCATTTAATCTTCATAATTACCCTGGGAAGGTAGGTATTATTATTAGTAGTAGTATCATTTTATAAATGAAGAAACTGAGACTGAGGAAATGACTTGTCCAAGGTCAAAGCTAGTGAGTATTTGAGACTTAATTCAAACTCCAGAGCCAGTTACTTTGTCCATTGAACCATTTAGTTGCCTGTCCTCCATTAGGTGAATTAGCTGTTAGTAAATGTAACTTAGAGGGTGATGACCTATTTCTATTGAATAGTGAAGTGTGCAATTATATCTAAATTCTTCCCTTATTTTGCACAGCTTTTGCAGCCTATTTCCAGAGTAACAATACCACCGCAACATGAGTCTACTAGAGACTTCACATTTTTATGATTACTTTAATTTATGGCTTAAGGACTGGAAAAGAAAACTGATTAATTAATTTGAGATGTTATGTATTAATTCAATACTTTAAAGAATGGAGGAAAAGCTAAGAGAAAAAATTATCAAACTCAACCATATTATTAATTAATGTGAATGGAATTTTCATACAGAATTTTTTTTTTGCTTTATTACTAACTTTATTTGTGCTGTTGGAATACTGGGCTTTTTAAAATAGAATACTTGCTTTTTAAAATAGAACTTTAGGCTCTAATGATGTAATCACCTTGGATATTTGAGAAAAAAAGAATTAAGTAGTACAAGCTGGGATCTAATTAGAAAACTGTCAGATAAACAGATGGTCCCTAACTGGTGGCCCTTACATAAGTCATAAATTGTTGACCTCTTACTTCTAAAACCCTGGGTTCAAGTTCAAATTGCATTGCAAAGATTAGATTCTACCAGTTTTTGAGTTTTTCTTTGTCTGTGGCTTATATATTTGCATGTTCCCTAGGTTTTGCAAGATTAGTAGCATAAACTGAGTTGTGAAAACTGCTGGCAACCTCATTTTTGATCATTTAAAATATATTGGTAGGACTGTGTCACATTCTCAAGTGAAGTGCCAAAGACAACTTGTGAGAAGCACAGGATGCCTGAAGCACAGTGGAAATGTAGGGTCTTTGGTTCCTCCTCCTTAGCTGGGAAACTGGATTGTTCTTTAACATCTGTGCAATTATAAAAAGTGGGTGGGGAAAAGAACACTTGGATTGCTTAGAAATTTTTGCAATAGGCTTTTACACAAGAGTGACTCTGTGGGTCTAACAGACTATAGTATGTTGTTTTCTGTACAAATATACTTTTAAGAAATCAGAACACCCAGAATGAGCTGTATACTTTTGAACATGGCCTATGTGGAAGATTTTTTTAGATTCATTATACATAACTATTGCAAAGGTTGAGTTTTTTGGTTGTTAGTTTTTGTTTTTGTTCTCTGTGTCTTTTTTCCTCCAAATTGGAAGTTGGTAAATTCTGGAAGAATACTGGCAATGAAGTTCAAAAAGGACAAAGAAAAAATAAGAGAGAGGAAAATATCATTTTGATGATGAGACACACAGTGTACCTCCTGACAGAAATGATGGGTTCATGTTGCAGAATTCTCCAATGCGGGAATTTTGTTTTTCTTGGCTATGTATATTTGTCTTGAGAGTTTAGGTTTTCTTTCTTTTTTAAAAAATGAGATTTGAAGGACAGAAAAATAAATGCTATCTAATTGAAAAAATAAATGTATTATTTTTTAAGTTTTTGCTAGGCAATGGGGTTAAGTGGCTTGCCCAAAGCCACACAGCTAGGTAATTATTAAGTGTCTGAGGCTGGATTTGAACTCAGATACTCCTGACTCTAGGGCCAGTGCTCCATCCATTGTGCCACCTAGTTGCCCCCTCAAAATAAATATTAGTAAAAGAAAAGGTCATTGAAGTATTTAAGTATATAAAGAAGCAAAGAGAAGGTAGTTCAGAAGAAAAATAAATAAAACAGTTTTAAAAGTTATATTGGTAGGGCAGCTAGGTGGTACAGTGGATAGAACACCTATCCTGGAATCAGGAGGACCTGAGTTCAAATTTGTTCTCAGACATTTAATTGCCGAGCTGAGTGACCTTGGGCAAGTCACTTAACCCCATTGCCTTAAATAAATAAAAAATTTAAAAATTAAAAATTAAAAGTTATATTGGCAAATTGATTAAACTGAAAAGTAAACTGTATTAGAGATTTTCAGTTTCATGTATTATCTATTTTTCTATTCTACTGTATATATGGAAATGCTCATTTTGTTTTATTGTTGTTAAAGTCAGAATAAAAAGTATTTATTCCTACCTTTTTCACTGTCAAAGAGAGGGTCCCTCTGAAGTTCTAGGTTCATTAATATTTGTGGATCACTAAGGAAAATGTTGCTACATAACATCCAGTTTCCTCAAAATTGTTTGGGAGAATTTTAAAAATTTGTTTTATACTTTGTTCCCCCCCCAAATGATTTTCTCCCTTTTGTTTTCTGATTCTTCTTTTATACATGACTAATATAGAAATATGTTTAACATGGCAATATATGTATAACCTATATGAGATTGCTCACTACCAAGGGGAAGGAAGGGAGGAAGAGAGAAAAATGTGGAACTCAAAATCTTACCAAAAATGAATGTTGAAAACTATCTTTGCATGTAGTTAGAAAAATAAATAAATATATTTATACAAAGAATTAGTCTGAAAGAACAGTTTTGTACTCAGAACAGTTCTGTGTTCTTTTTCTTGCAATTTTTTTTTAGGATGAAGATAAAATGCATTAAACTTGGCCTAAGGAATTTATCCAAGTCCACATTATAGCCTTGACTACAACTAGGATTTATGATGCCTGTTGTTAGGTCATATTGTGTATCCTAAATTTTGTTTTTAAAAAATTTAGTTGAAAAGTCTTAGAAAAGAATCTTGAGAGTCTACAGAATTACAAACTTAATTAACTGTGAAAAAAAAAAGTCTTCAGCCTTTCCGATCTGTGTGCTACTCTCTGCTCCCATCTGCCAAAGTATTAGTTGCTATGTAGTATTTCTTTGGTGAGGGCAAACTGATGTTCTTTGTATCCCCACCCCAACCAGAGATTAACAAAAACCTACAGAAAATCTTCCAACTAACATTATTCTTATTTTATTTTGGAGGTGTTGAGGGGATATCTTAGATCCTTTATCTCAGTGAACTGTCCAGCTTGGAATTAGAGAATTTTAGGAACAAAAGCTTGGTTTTGGAGCTATATTGGAAGTTTGATCATAGGGTCATTGATTTAGAGCTGAAAGGAGGTTATCCCATTAAATCTCACCACTACTCCCCCCCCCAATTTTAAAGATGATCAAACTGAAGCCCAGAGAAATGGCAGGTTTAGAATTTTTAGAATTTAAATGTATCTTTCAACTACAAACACACTTTTCACTGTACCAATTGAATCCCCTTTAAATTTGTAAATAAGATGGTATGTCCTTAGTCTAGACTTTACCCCAAGTTAGAAAATCAATAAACTAGTATTCGAGTCTATATTCATCTATAGAACTGATATATAGGTGTTCTATTCTAATAGGAAGTTGAATAGTTTGGCTTGATTGACTTGGGAATACAAACTGGGACATAATGGTAGATGGTGCTCTAATATTATCACCAGCAGATGAAGAGAATTCAAGCCCTTTCATTGTCAGCAGATAAATTTGTTGAAGGGCAATTGGAAGCCTTCTGCAGATTTTGAATGAGGTAATGAAAAAGTTAGTATAATTAACATGAAAATTAATTCTCTTAGCATTATAGAGGTCAATCTGGAAGAGAAAGAGGCTAAAAGAATTTCTTTTGGGAGAAATCTCACCAGAACCTATGTGAAAATGTGTGGTCCTGTGGGTCTAAGACTTTTCCTAAACTAATGAGGATAATGTAATAAAATTTCCAAAAGAATCATAATTCTGGTATGATTCTCATTTCTAGAGCTGTACTTCTTCAAGCTGTATATGTCTACTTGAGTTAATAGCACATGCTTTTTTTTCAGGTTGATGATATTTTAGGTTAACCACTGAAGGTTGTAATCTTTTTTTTTATTAAAGATATTATTTGAGTTTTACAATTTTCCCCCCAATCTTACTTCCCTCCCCCCACCCCCCCAACGGAAAGCAATCTGTCAGTCTTTACTTTGTTTCTATGTTGTACATTGATCCAAATTAAGTGTGATGAGAGAGAAATCATATCCTTAAGGAAGAGACAAGAAGTCTAAGAGGTAACAAGATCAGACAATAAGATATCTTTATTTTTCTAAATTAAAGGGAATAGTCCTTGAACTTTGTTCAAACTTCACAATTCTTTCTCTAGATACAGATGGCACTCTCCTTTGCAGACAGCCCAAAATTGTTCCCGATTGTTGCACTGATGGCATGAGCAAGTCCTTCAAGGTTGATCATCACTCCCATGTTGCTGTTAGGGTATACAGTGTTTTTCTGGTTCTGCTCATCTCACGCAGCATCAGTTCATGCAAATCCCTCCAGGTTTCCCTGAAATCCGGTCCTTCCTGGTTTCTAATAGAACAATAGTGTTCCATGACGTACATATACCACAGTTTGCTAAGCCATTCCCCAATTGAAGGACATTTACTTGATTTCCAATTCTTTTGCCACTACAAACAGGGCTGCTATAAATATTTTTGTACAAGTGATGTTTTTACCCTTTTTCATCATCTCTTCTGGGTATAGAAGTATGCACATTTTTGTTGCCCTTTGAGCATAGTTCCAAATAGCTCTCCAGAAAGGTTGGATGAGTTCACAGCTCCACCAACAGTGTAATAGTGTCCCAGATTTCCCACAACCCTTCCAACAATGATCATTATCCTTTCTGGTCATATTGGCCAATCTGAGAGGTGTGAGGTGGTACCTCAGAGAAGCTTTAATTTGCATTTCTCTAATAATTAATGATTTAGAGCAATTTTTCATAGGCCTATGGATTGCTTTGATCTCCTCATCTGTAAATTTCCTTTGCATATCCTTTGACCATTTGTCAATTGGGGAATGGCTTTTTGTTTTAAAAATATGACTCAATTCTCTGTATATTTTAGAAATGAGTCCTTTGTCAGAATCATTAGTTGTAAAAATTGTTTCCCAATTTATTACATTTCTTTTGATCTTGGTTAAAGTGGTTTTATCTATGCAAAAGATTTTTAATTTAATGTAATCGAAATCATCTAATTGGTTTTTGGAGATGTTCTCCAACTCTTCCTTATTCATAAACTGCTCCCTGAAGGTTCTAATCCTAATGAAGGCAAACTGTTACTTGGTTTTTAACATTAATTTTTTTCTGGATTAGTCATTAGACTTTATTGCAATACAATGCCTTGTATCCAGTAGATTTTTATTGAATTGAATTTTATAAGACGTAACTGTTGGTAAGCAGAATGACTTTATATATCTATATGTGTGCACCACCAATTAGCTTTCCAAGCGTTTATTAAATATTTACTGCATACAAGGCACTGTGATAGGAACTGGGGATGCAAAGACAATAGGGATCTAAGCATATTTCTTGACATAAGGACTTTATATTCTTATCAAGTAATTTTGGTGGTAGGAGAGAACACTAACTGGGGAGATCAGGACAGGTCTGTCTCTTGGAGGATGTGGTCCAGGTGAGGAAGAAATGCATTTCCAGGAGGAAAGGTCAGACTGAGCACAGACTAGCAGGAAACTGGAAAAGTAATGTTGAGTGATGGGGAAAAGTAAGTTCTATGAGAAAGGTTTTCACATCATGAAAGACTCAAGTTCATTTTGATGGAATTTTTACTACTCTATCTTGGAGCACTGTCCCCTCTCCCCTTCCCATCTTCTCTCACCCCCTTGAGAAAATCACCAACTATTAAATACTCTGTAAGTTAATAGTGATTCTCTTTGCAAATGTAGAGGAGGAAAATTTTGTGGAAAAATAAAAATAAAGTAGATTTCTAAAGAGAAGCAACTATGAGTAGCAGTTGCATTGGACTTGAAATCAGAGGAAGTGAAATAGAATCTTGACTTCTTTGTTTACTATGTAAGTCCTTACTATGGATGACCTTGGAGAAGTAATTTAATTTTCTTGGTTCTCAGTTTTGTCATCTGATGACATTCTAGCTGTAATTAATATGACCATTTATGAGAACCCTTAGAAAACTCCAAAGAGCAAACTTCTCCCCAATGTTTATGTAGATTATCAGTCAGCTAGATTCCCAGTATAGAAGATACCTCTTCCTTGGTAGTCCCAGCAGATGTTTCTCAGCCTGGTTCCCTTAGTGAATGCTCTTGCCTGTGTGTGCGCGTGTGTGTGTGTGTGGGGGGGGGAGGTCTCAAATATTACTTTCAGAAAATTGTAAAAATATTTTACTGAAGCATTTAATTGGATAGATTCATTATCATGTAGGGCATAACATTCAAAGTTTTCCCTGTATGGGAGGAAACCATTTTCCTTTCGATAGTCTATGTTTATTTATTGATTTAAAGACTGGGTTTCCCTATCTCATCCAATCTGGACATCCAAGGAGGAGTCTCTGCCAAGTTCCACTCTGCCAAAGGAACTTTGATATATTCCATATCTGACCTGACCTAGTTTTTACCCTTCCTTAAACTATTCCTAGGAGTTTACCAAATTGATGTAGAATTTAGCGTAGCTCATTGCAATTTGGAACTCCTAACATCAAGATGTCCATCAGTCTCAACCTCCTAGGAGCTGGGATTACTCGTAGATACAACCATTTTTAATAAGAACATTGAGCTCATCATTTCTTATAAGACAATAATATTCCATCTCAATCATATATCACATCCTTTCTCCAACTGATGGACCTCCCTACAATTTCTAGTTCTTTGCCAGCACAAAGAGAGGACCTATAGGTTCTTTTTTTCTTTTCCCTAATAATTTTTGGAAATAGATCTAGTAGTGAATAACTGGATATACAGGTAAGTTTATTTGAATTCTAGGAATAGGTTGGGAGAGCTGTTGTTTCTCTTAAGTTGCCCAATAGGCATCTCCTTTGGAGATATTAATTTTGAGAGGGGAAGTAACAGAGGGGTTCTGAGTCCTACTGTTAATATATGTAAATGTGTGTGTATATATATTCATACTATGATTTAAATGATTTGTTTATAAATCTCAATAGACACATTTATTGGAATCTTGTATAAATCCATATACTTTGAATGAAATCTTGTCTGGCTAGTAGCATCTGTGATTTTGGGAATGGTTTTTAACAGAGACTCTCACAAATTCCAGAGTGTGATGAAGGTTTAAATCAGCCAAAAATAAACTTGTTGGTGATTTAATCCTATATGTGAATGTCATTGACCAAAGAGAGGTCCATAAAGAGCATAGAAAGAAATGAATTAAAAAAAATTTCATCAACATATCCTTTGCATAAAATATCTTTTAGTCTTCAAAGAAATGTTTCTTTTGTTTACAAGTAGTACAATCTAATGAATATGCATACTCATTTATCTGAAGTTATTCATAGAGTATATTGAGAGTCTAAGTTTAGATGTAGCCCATCATAGTTAAAAGTTTAAATAAAATTTTAGTCTGTAATACTGATATGGAAAACCTCTTTAGTATCTTTGCCAAGAAATCCCTTGGATAGTATGGTCCATAGGGTCACAAAGAGTCAGACAAAACTGAATGACTGCACAACAGGAAGTTCTCGGCTGCCAGTATACATGAGAAGACACAAGTCTCTTTGTTGTTTCTTTCTAGCACCATGATAGGACCTCTGAAAACATGTGGTCTTAATATTCTAGTTCTTTGTTGAAGTCAGTATAATACTTTGAACTCTTAAGTTCTGTGATAAATATTAATTCAATGAAATTTCAAAGAAACTCCTCCAAAAATGCCTAATATGTTTATGACATTATGATAGGCACTGAGACAAGGAAAATGGTATGTCCTTACATTCTGCTGGAAGGAAGGAGGATGATACAACCTAGACACAGTTTCTGTGTTTAATGCACTGTGGTACTAGGCATCTATTAGCTTCCTTTTGATGTCTTTAAGAAATGTTTTTTGATTGGAAAAAATTTTTCCTCTTAAGATTTAGTCACTATGAAAGAATAGTTTTTTAAAGTTATAGTGGAAAAGAAACCATAAACCTAATAAACTTCCTAAAATAAACATTCTTAGCATTTGACATGGAAGATCTGGACATAATCCTTGAGAAATTTCCAATTTATTTTTCACTTTTCATATAGTAAGACTGTAGGTGTTTGTGTTTTTGTTATTAATAATAAAAGAGCATTATGGTGCAGAAAATTCAACAGAAATCACCAGGGATTCAGCAATCTATTGTTTTTCCATCTATATCAGGGGGTCATCTAGCTAGGATCTTAAACCAAATTTGGCTCACCACCTGTTTTTGTATGTCTAAAGAGCTTAGAGACCTCATTCTTAGCTTATGGCTTGTACAAAAACAGGTGGTGGGCTAGATTTGACCAGCAGACTGTAGTTTGCCTATCCCTGATCTAGATCCCTGAATTTTCCAAGTAAGTTTGTGTATGTGTGTGCATAATATATGCTTTTTTGGCTAATTGTGTGTCTATACAAGGCAAAAACACTGACTTTAAAGGCTATTCTTGTAACTAAGAGTAGGAGTGTAGAATTGGGCTTAGTTTGAATTGTATCTAATATTGTGACTTGGCTTCTAAGCAGGATAAAAATAATATTCAACTGAAGGGGTCATGAAAGCCAAGTTTAAAATGGTGGTGTTCTATCTAATTTTAGAGTTAGGAAAAGGATTAAAGTATTCAAAGGATCTTTACTTAGAAAATGTAATGCCAAACAACAGTCTTGCCATATGCTTCTAATACTTTAAATAGTCCAGAGCATGGGGACACATTTTCACAAAAGACTATAATTAAGAAAGTAAAAAATGTCTTTGAATCTTACTAATATAAATCCTAGACTGGATAAGGAGTACAAATGATTTGGTTAGGTGATCTATCAACAAGCATTATTAGCCATTTACTATCTACTAGGCAGTATCCTGGGAATACAAAGAAAAAGTAATATGTTCCCTGCTCTCAAGGAACTTACACTCTAATTATTGATACACACACACACACACACACACATACATATGTATTTACTTTTGTATGCACACACATACCTCTACACATATATCTGCATACACATATATGTATGTGTACATAGACATACACCTATATAGTAATTTTATTTATGTAAAAGAGTATAATCAAGTATAATGTCAAATTCAGTCATATAGACTCTGATTACTTCAGAAATTTATAGAAAGGAAGTACCTATATAGGCTAGAATAGATAAGAGGAGAAATGATAGTGGAGTAACTGATTTCATATGTTATAAGTTTTGTGTTTTTCTTCCTTCCTTCCTTCCTTCTTTCTTTTCTTTTCTTTCTTTCTTGCTACTTTAAAGGTCACTCTTTGCAAAAGACATTGTAGGAATTGCAACAAGTTCTAGAATATCACAGAGCCTTCTAAATGAAATTATTAACCAGTGAAAGTTTAGCAAAATGTATAGGAAAAACTAAATGGGTGACAGAAATGTCTTTTCTTTAGATTTTTGTTGTTATTCCATTGTTAAAAGTAATTTTCAACAATTTGTGATCCTATGAACCATACAGCATACCAGGTCTTTCTATAATTCACCACCATTCAAAATCTGTCCAAGTTCATGATGGTTGTTTCCATAATACTATTCACTCATCTTACTCTCTGCCATTCCTTTTCCTTTGCCTTCAATTTTCTCAGAATCAGGGTCAATTACAATAAGTTACATCTTTTCCTTATGAGGCCAAAATATTTAAACTTCAGTTTCAGTATTTGACTTTCTAGTGAATAGCCTGAATTGATTTTTTAAAATATTGACTGATTTCACTGCCTTGCTGTTCAATGGAGTCTCACCCCCACTCAGAAGTGTTGATTCTGCAGTGTTCAACTTTCCTCACAGTACAACTCTTACAGACATACATTGCTACTGGGAAAAAATAGCTTTGCTTTGTTGGCAAGGTGATGTCTCCATTTTCTGGTATCCTGTCCAGTTTTGCCATAGCTTTCCTTCGAGGAAACTAAAAGACGTCTTTTAATTTCATGGCCGCAGTTGCCATCTACAGTGATCTTTGAGCCAAAGAATATGAAATCTGCCACTGCTTCTATTTCTTCTTTTTGACTCTAAGTGATGGGTATAGTTTCCAAGACCTTAGTTTTTTATTTTATTTTATATTTTTATGTTAAGCTTCAAGTCATCTTTTTCATTATCCTCTTTCACCTTCATCAAAAGACTTCTTAATTCTTTTTCACTTTCTGCCACTAGAGTGGTAGTATCTGCATATTTGAGGTTTGAGATTTCTCCCAGCAACTTCAATCCCAGCTTTTGATTTGCCCAGCTTGGCATTTCATGTGATGTACTCTATGTATAAGTTAAATAAATAATGTAATAATATATATCCTTGTTCTACTCCTTTTCCAGTCTTAAACCAATCACTTATTCCATGTTCAGATCTAACTGTTGCTTCTTGGCTCACAAATGAGTTTGTTAGGAAATAGGTGAGATGATCTGGTTCTGCCATCTCTTTGAGCATTTTTTTCTTGTGGTCCACAGAGTCAAAGGTCTGAGTGTAGTTTATGAGGCAGAAATACTATGAAGAATGCCTTCTCCATAACCCAGTAAATGTTGACAATTGGTCTCTAGTTCTCCTGACTCTTTGAAAGCTAACCTGTTCTTCTGATAATCCTCAGGTTCACGTATTCTGAAGTCTAATAAGGTTTGTGAAATGAGCTCAATTGTGTAGGAATTTGAACATTTGTTGGTGTTCCTCTACTTTAGGATTGGAATGTAAACTGATCTTTTCCAATTCAGTGGCCAGCATTTTGTTTTCCAAATTTGCTGGCATTTTGAGTGAAATACTTTAATAACTTTTAGGGTTTTTAAATAGCTGAGCTGGAAATCTTTTATTCCATAAGCCCTATTGTTGGCAGTGTTTCATTTGACTTCATTCTCTTGAATGTCTGACTTTAGAGCGTACTTACACTCTACTGGTTATCAGTGATATTAAGGTCTTATATAGTTCTTTTGTATGTTTTTGCCAATTCTTCTACTTCTATTAATTCCCTATTTTTGTCCTTCATCATCACCATTTTTGCATTAAATTTTACCTCTAATTTTCTTGAAGATACCTCTTATCTTTTCCATTCTATCTTTTTCTTTTATTTCTTTGCATTGTTCATTTAGGAAAACCTTCTCTCTCCTTGATATTCTCTGAAATTCTCCATTCATTTGGGTATATCTTTTTCCTTTCTCTTTCCCTTTCCTTTTTTCCTCAACTATTTGTAAAGCCTCATCAGACAGCCATTTTATTTTCTTGTCCTTTTTCTTTTGCATTTTTTTTGTTATTGCCTTCTATAAAGCATTGTCAATCTCTGTTCTTAGTTTTTCAGGTACCCTATCTACTAGATCTAATCCCTTAAATCTATCTATTCATTATCTCTACTTCATAATCACAAGGAATATTATTTAGTTTATACATATGTGACTTGATATTTTCCCCTACTTTCTTTAATTTAAATCTGAATTTTGCAACAAGAAGTTCATGGTCTGATACACAGTCCAATCCAGGTCTTGTTTTAACTGACTGTATGTAATTTTTCCACCTTTGCCTGCAAAATACATAATCGATCTGATTTTGATGCTGACTGTTTGGATGATGTCTATGTATGAAAATAGCCTTTTGGGTTATTGAAAAAGAATGTTTGTTATAACCAGTGAGCTACTGTGATAAAACTCTATCATTTTGGACTTCAGTACCAATCTTGTCTATTATTCCAATTATCTTTTAATTTCCTCCTTTAGCATTCCAATCCCTTGTAATGACTTTTGGGGGGGGAGTGTTATTTTTTAGAAGATGTTGAACTGATTAACTTTGACTTCTTCAGTATCAGTGATTGAAGTGGAGACATCTATTACTGTGTTGTTGAATGGTTTGCCATATATTATGCTAGGCAGTTGATTAAGATTAAATAATCCACTGATATGGTCTTTTATTAAGTTTATTTTGGACAACTAAATAGTGATTTTGGAAATTACTCCCTTAAACATTAATATTCTTCTGAGACTAAATGACTGTGAATCATAAAACACTTTATATAAAACACTAGTCCTGCATAATCTCAAAAATGAAGTTCTTGTATAGGATAAAAACATGTGCCCTTATCAATTACATCTCTGGGTTCTGCTTTTGGAGCAAAGATGACCATTTTTGGAGGATCAGTTTGTGGCAGGAATTGTTATAGCATAGTGATGGTAGGTGCCTCATTGATTAGTTTCTGCTCTGATTTCCAAGTGGGAAATAGTCCTTTCTTTATCAAAAAAAGGTCACCAGAATTTCAACCAAAAATGGCTTCAAATATCACAGATTCAGAATATTCTATCCTGGTTCCAACAACTCTCTCACTTTTTATCTAAGGTGTATAGATGAATGATAGTAATATAGAAGTCAGCATAGCACAAAATGACACTATTGTTGCTTTTCTTAGTTCTCTTCATATCAATAATCTGACTTTCCTACCTGATGTAAATGATGTTCACTCAATACTTCTTTTGTCTCCATAAGAATTATAGTCCTGTTCATTGAGATCCACTTCTACTGTCTCCATAAGAATTATAGTCCTGTTCGTTGAGATCCACTATAAGGAAAACTTTTCATTGAGAATCTTAATTTACTTCTCAATTTACAATAATTTTGAGAATTGTTTTGTATTTGCTTTTGGCTGGTACTTGTTCTTAAATATATGAATAATTTTTATCTCTAAGTGGAACCTTAATGTAAAATTCTCATGAATGGGAGAAGAGATACAGATTTTTTTTAGGCTTCTTTTTCAGAAGCACAGAGCAGTGCCATTTTCTTCTGCTATTCTCCTGGTGTAAATTATTCTCATTTATGTCCTGGGGCATACTTAATTGTCCCTATTTCTTGCTCATGCCATCCTTTGTCAGATTGTTTGAAGGGATTATGTCAAAATCAGGTGTAAAGAGAAGGCCAAGTAAAAATAAATCCATTTTATTTTCTTCATATCTTCTCTAATTTGTCTCCACTCAGGGCATTTGTATTCAGGCAGCAGAAATGGAGTCATTATTCTGATGAAAAGTATAGTCAAATGGTTGCTACTTCAGAGCTGTGGCAGATTGAATGGCTGACTCTTCGATTACTGAAAATACCAATTTCTATAACACTTAATATATCAAAATTCTTCTCTAAAGTACTCCTCTGAAGTGTCATTGTGGCTTAGGGGAGACCCCAGGCTCTCAAAGGCTATGGCAATGGGACATAAGCTCTGGCTAGTGCTATCAAATTTAGAAAGGTTTTGAATCTGTTGCTGAATCTGCTTTTGTCTCAGGGTCAGCAGATCTAAGTCTAGAGGAGCTTGTTACCAGTAACTTTAGCACCTCATGGATAACTTTTTGGGGCCACAACTGTGCATGTATTAAATGTAAAGGGGTTATCATCTGCGTGGATGGAGGGTCTATCCACAGAAATGACATCATGAATCTTTGAAGAATTGGAATTTGCCAGCACAAATCTTTACATCTGTGTTCACTGATACTATCCTCCTCCAGCTCCCTAATAGTGAGTGTCCCTTAAAACTTTGCTCTTAATTCCATTCTCCTCTCTCTCTAGTTTCTTTTTGAGTGAACTCATCTACTCTCATGGGCGAAATGTTTCTCCCTTGAATGCCACTTCCCTAGTTCCATCTTTACCTGAATAAGACACAATATTCTTGGCATTGGCACCTTGAATTTAACATGTTTAAAACTATTTATCCTCATCTGCAAAATGAGGTGATTGTACCAAAAGATCTCTAAGGTCCTTTCCACTTTAAAATCTATGATCTTATGATCCTAACCCCAATCTTGTTTCTCTCTCCTTCCAACATCCTTCTTTGTATAATGTTACTTCTGCTCTTTCCATTCTTTCCAATAGTAGCTGTGACCCTAAGCACATCACTTGACCTACGATTGGCATTTCTAATACTGGAAATATCAGAGAAGGCATCAAACTTCATTGATATACTATAAGTAACTAACACACACACACACACACACACACACACACATTATTCCTGTCTTGATAGTTTACAAAGTGCTTTACATATGTTTTCTCATTTGATCCTCACAAAAACTCTGTGAAGTTGGGGGGGGATATTTTTATTCCTATTTCAAGAATGAGGATATAAAACTGAGAGAGTTTAATTGCCTTACCAAGCTAGTATCTATGGCAGGATTTGAACTCAGGTATTTCTGATTCCATGTCTAGCTCTCCATCCAACATACAATTGCTTGGTTGGTTGTCACTTTCCATAAGCCCATTATACCTGTGGCTGTGGCCTGGCTGCACCTTTCAGCTTCCTGCCGATGATCTTAGCCCATGGCCATATGCCCACTGATGGGCACAACAGATGGTCCATGGGTCCCTGTTTTGACAAAGGAGCTGTATTATTTGGTGATGCTAATTGATATCCTTGGATGTCTAATTGTAAGATAGCCTTATTTATATGCATGAATGCTGGCATCTTTTCAAACAAGTCCCCTTTAAAGTTAACATTTATTTAGTGCTTTAAAACTTGCAAAATAATTAACATATATTATCTCAATTTATCCTCAAAACTGTTATGTGTAAGGTGCTATTATGATTTATAGATGAGAAAACTGGGACTGAAAGAGGATAAGTAGCTTGCTAGTATGTAGGTTTAGTCGTCTTGTAAGTATCTAAGTCAGGATTTGAAGTTTAGATCTTCCGAACATAGAGTTTGGTGCTTTGTCTACTGTGCCACTTAGCTCTTCCTCATCAAGGGTTCTTTGCACTGATATATTCCCAGTTGATATTTAAAAAATTCTCCCTGTCACTCTGTTTCAGAACCTTCAAGTCACTGTTGATCCTTCCCTTTTCCTCCTTTTCTGGGACATTGGCAAAATCCTTTTCTTTCTCCCTCTACTATATTGTTCCTTCTTCTTTCCTATCCTGCTATATCACTCTACTCCAGTCTCTCAATATCCAGATTATCGTCTCATTATCTAAGTTTTTTTCACCCTTGACTCCAGACTTTCCCTTTAAACTTCAGTATGTCTGGGTTGCCATCAAAGTCCACCTAACTTTGATCCTATGTGATTTTTTTTCATGTTCTTCTTTAGATCTCCCTGAGAATATCTAACATTACAGGAGGGTTTTCCTCAGGGTCTCTCTATAGTGCTTGTTCAACACTCAGGTTGATTAACCATCTTTCTTCATTCTTGCTACACAACTGGCCTGCTTCCTCTGATCATAAATTTCCTCAGGAATATACCTTATGCCACTTAAGCCTAAATCATTTTTGGAAATATTTTACAGTCTTATTATATGTCTCTCAATTGTCCTTTGCATCATTGGCAATTTTTGATTTTTCAGAGATTGTGGAGTTTGGTATTTGATTCCATATAGTTTTTCCACATCATTTGGATTAATGCAATTATCATTAATTGCTTTCTTATTCCTATTCAATTCCAGACCCAACGTATTGTTCATCTTTAGTACCTCTATGTACTTATGGATTAATTCATTGGATTCTCCATTCAACTACTTGACATTTGAACAATGAGTTTTTCATTCATTTAATTTTTCTTATGCAAATATCATGATGACTGAGGGCTCTTGAATAATTATAAATCTCAACTAGAAGGCCCCCTCAATTCTGGGACTTGATATATAGTTGGCAAAATATCATTTGTAAGCAAGAACACCTGAAAGACTTCAGTACATGTAGGCTGTCTTCCATCTGGGCTGTATATAGAACAGTTTCTATTTTATAAGTTGTATGCCCTATTTTATCCCTTACTGGATTACAATTGTCTTTGCAATTACATTTAGAAATGAATTATAGGTATATGGTAGAACTGTACAATATTATTTGATTCTTTTTTGAAAATTGATTCAAGTGCCTTTTGCTATCATCAAATGCACACAAGAATTTTGCATTTTTTGCACCTTTCAATTCTGTGTGCTTTCAAAAGCCAATTTTAAGAACCTGTGCTTTTTCTTTTCATATTTTCATTAAGGTTATCCTTAGATGTGATAAGGCACATTAAAAATGATGCTGAGGGGCAGAAATAGGTGTATAGAGCGCTGGCCCTGGAGTCAGAAGGACTTGAGTTCAAATGTAACCTTAAACACTTAATAATTGCCTAGATGTGTGACCTTGGCAAGTCACTTAACCCCATTGCCTTAAATAAATAAAATTTTTGAAAATGATGCTAAATATGGAGTTGAAGAACTTGGGTTCAAATCCTGACTCTGCTATTTACTGTGACATTGGGCAACTCATTGAAACTTTCTGGAGCTCAGTTTCCTCTCTAGTTGGTAAACAAGCATTTATTAAGTCATTTCTATGGGTTGGACTCTGATAAATCCTAAGGATACAGAGGCAAAATACAGGTTACCCCTTTAAGGTACTTACATTCTAATGAAGGAGAAAAACATGCAAATGACTGGTTCTATACAAGATGTTGTTCATCCTTTGTTTCTGAAGAGTTCCAGTATTGTTGTCTCTGATACCAAGACTGGTTTTCTATCCACCATACCAGAGGTGTTAAACTCCAATAGAAATGGAGCCCTATGGGCTGCATATTGACTTGGAAAACCACAAGTTAACATTGTTGCATTTTTAGTTTAGTAAACATTTCCCAATTACATTTTAATCTGGTGCAGCTACACTGGGGTGTTTTGCTGGCTTGGAGTTTGCATTAAACTTGAACCAGTTCTAATGGGGATGTTTTTATTTTATTTTATTCTCATCTGTACTTTATAAACTTTCCATTATCTATCCATCCCCAGAGCCTATGTCAATCCACATTTCTTTCATGAAACTTTCTGTGACTACTCCAAATCTCATTTCTAAGGCAGCTCAGATGATGCATTGGACAGAATATTGGGCCTGGAATTCGGAAGACCTGAGTTCAAATTTGACCTTAGACACCATTTGTGTGACTCTAGAAAAGTCATTTAACTTCTGTTTGCCTCAGTTTCCTCTATGTCAAATGGGGTAATAATGAGAAATGTTTTACAGGATTATTGTGAGGATCAAATGAGACAACAATTGTAAAGAACTTAGTGCTTGGTATGTGGTAGACACCATATCAATGCTTATCCACCCCAGCTTCATTATCATTCTCTTGAGTTCTTAAACCATCTATTTCAGCACTTAATTATATACTGTGCAGTATTTAGTCGCTATTTGTCAATAGCAACTCACTGCGTGCCTCAGACATGGTGTTTCTATATAGTACTTACTATTCATCAGTAGTGAATACTATAATGCAGAATATAATTAGGTGCTAAATTATGTGAATACAAATTCTGGGATACCAGTGAGGGCTGAGTAGTCATAGAATGAATGACATGTGAATTAGTTTTGGCTTTCCAACTAGTTTGTGAGTTCCTGGAATATATGATATCTGTCTCTTACTATCATTCATATTGTAAAGTGAAAGAAAGTTGCATAAGGATTGAGAAGAACCTAGAACCTGAATTTGAAGCTTGTCTCTGATTGAGCCTCATTTCCTTCATTAGTATCTTCACCTGTAAGATAGAGGTTAGGGACTGGATCTGTGATTTCATTAGTGTTGGGAAATACCCAGGAGTGGAAATAGCCTTTTCGATGTAGATCAGCACTTTCTCTGCCTAGAGCATTGAAGGATTAACTGACTTTCACAGGGTCACCTTGCTTGTATGTGTAGGTCAGAACTTGAACCCAGGAAATACTGTTTCTGTAAAATTGGAATGGCAATAACTGCAGGTATTTTACAGGGAGTAGTAAAAACATAATGAAGCAACGTATATATAGTATATGTGATTATACACACACAATGCACACACATACACACATATTTATAAACCATAAGATGACATAATATAAATGTAAATATCAATTATTTTTGTTTTTCTGATGTTGTTCTTATAGGGGGCATCCTCTCACACAAATGACCCTGAAAACAGCAATCCCAGGCTCAAGGTACTATATGGTTTTAGCATTCACTCAAAAGACTTTGTTCATAAATTCTCATTAATGGGCTTATTTTTTTAACCATCATTCAAGGACATAGTTCAAACCAAAAGGCATTTAATAAACCATAGCAAATAAAGAGATAAGAACAGATCTTTCCATATAGCCATGGAATACACAGCATTCCTACAAGATGAAAAATAGTTGATCTCAGTCTGTTTTTGTTGAAGGTTATCATCCTCCTCCTGGTTACCCAGACCTACAACCTCAGTGTCATCCTTAGTTCCTCACTCATGCCCACCCCCAAGTCTCTGCTAAATCTTACTGATTTCCCCCCATCTCATGTCTGGTATAAATCCCCTTCTCTACACTTACTTTTCTGGGCCCCATGTTCATGCTCTCATCACTCTTATCTAGACTATTTCAATGATTTTCTAACTAACTTTGCTCTACTTCTCCACCATTCACCACTCAGCAGTTCAGCTAAGTGTAAACTGGTGCCCTCTAGGATTAAGAAGTTCTGACCATCTCACTTCCCTGCCATCAATTCAGTGAACTCCAGGGACTGCTGTTTGTCATTTAAAATTTTTCATAAACTAGTCCTATTCCTCCTTTCCAAGTATTCTTAGACTCAAACAATGCCTTTGAATGTACCTCGAGGGCCCTCTCAAGTCTTCATCTCTACTTCTACTTCCTGGCTTCTCTTTTTTCTTTCAAGACAACTCAAATCCTTCTTTTTTGCAGACTTCTCCCCATCTCCTCACTGTTGGTGCCTTTCCCCTGAGATTATCTTCCACACATGTGTTTCCCCTTTATGATGTGATTTTTTATTTTTAGTTTTTGCAAGGCAATAGGTTAAAGTGGCTTGCCCAAGGCCACACAGTTATATGATGTGATCTTCTTGACAGCAAAGACTGTTTTGGTCTTTTTTTTTTGTATCCTCAGCTGTTGTCATAGTGTCTGGGACATAGTAAGCACTTAAAAATGTGTGTTGATTGACTTACATACACAGGGGGCACACATCAATCAATCAATCAATCAACATTTATTAAGCACACACTATGTGCCACTCTAAGTGCTGGGGATCTGGGTGGCAGCACTTGCCCTGGGACTCTGCTGTTCTAACTAATGAATGCCCTCTACATCATAGTTTATCCTTCTTTCTACTTCCCTGGGTCATCTTCTGGCCATACCCTTCCACCACCTACTATTCTTTAGTTCTAGAACCATGTTATAATCAATTCTGCTATTGCTACTTCACAGTATGTCACTGTGCCTCTAAGGTCCCACTTACCATGCTTTCTTGACCAAAGTGCCACCATTTACCTCTCTGTGATGTCTTTCCCTTTAAGAAAGTAAAGTTCTATTATACACCCTAACAGCAACATGGGGATGATGATCAATCTTAATGGACTTGCTCATTCTATCAGTGCAGTAATCAGGGACAATTTTAGGGTATCCGTGATGGGAATACCATCTGTATACAGAGAAAGAACTGGGGAGTTTAAACAAAGACCAAAGATTATTATGTTCATTTTTTAAAGGTGTGTTATGTACCAAATAATTTTTCTATCGCTAATAATTTATTTCTTCCTGAAGGATGTGTGTTTTTCTCTCAACACATTCAATTTTGATCAATGCATAACATGGAAACAAAGATTATCAGATTGCCTTCTGGGGGGGAAGGGAAGGTGGGAGGAAATTGTAAAATTCAAAAGCTTACAAAAATGATAGGCAGAAACTACTGTTGTATATAATTGGAAACAAAATATTTATATAACAAATAAGGGACTAGGTTAGATGACATCAAAGCCCATTCCAATTCCAAATGTACATGGTCCTTCATTCACAGGATACTACAATTCATGCACCATTTTGTTTCTTTGACCTTCAGAAGCAATGGGGTACAGTCTCAATTTTGGCACTAGAGTCAGAGGACCAGAATTCAAATCCCACCTCAAACACTGATAGCTATGTGACCCTGGACAGGTCACTCAGCCCTTGTGGTCTCATTTGTTTCCTGTGTAAAATGAGGTTAGATTAAATGGCCTTTATGCTTTAAAAAAAAAGTAAAAAGAAAGAAAGTTTCTCCAGAGCAGACTCTGTGTTTGCTTTTTTATTCATACAAGATAGTGCTTGGAATTTAGTAAGTATTTAATCAGTGCCTTTTCATATGTTTGCCTGTCTATATCTACCTACCCTTTCTTTCTGGTTGTTCTTTTGTTCTTTCTTTCTCTTTATCTAACTCTTATCTCTTTCTTGCTTTCTTTTCTCTCCTTTCTTTCTATATCTCTTTTGCTTTCTGTCTATCTGTCTTCTTATCTGTCTGTCTGTCTTTCTTTCTGTCTTCCTACCTCCCTTCCTATTCCTTTAGCCCAGTTCCCTGTATCAGGTCCCATCCCGTCCTGAGCCAGCATGTGAGGAAATGCTCTTTAATACTGCAGGTTGGTATCAGTTCTATAATTAAAAGTCTTAGACTGTTGTCTAGCCTAGGGTCCCACAGTCATTGTGTCACAAGGGCATCTTCAACCAGATCCTCCTGTCTTCAAGACTGATTCTTTATCCCCTATCCATGTGCCAGTCTCTTCTTGGCTTCATTTCCTTTTTTTCTCCATCCCTCTGTCTCTGTAACCCTATTCCCCTCTCTCCATCTCTCTTATTAATAATGAGAAGTTTTCCTCCAGCTCTTATAGGTGCCCTGTGTGGCTACACTGGTAACATTGTTAAGTAGGTCATTGTTAAGTCAATAAATGGCAGTAATAACAATTTTTATTGGTTATCAAAAACTCTGTGTAAGTATATGCTTAAATATTGTACATTTATCTTTCAACAAAGGAAATATTGAATCTTCATTATTGTAAGTAGAATAAACATACTCAGAAGTCTATAATCAACTTGACCATTTAGGCTTTTTAGTTTCTTAGAGCAATTTGTTTTTAGTTAGATTACACTTTGAAATTTTTTGTTTCATTTTATTGAGGGATTATAACTTCTAAAATCTTTGTGAAATATATTTTTCCTTAAAATTCCAAATTTAGCCTTAGAGTACCTCTTCCTGCATTTATTAAATTGAACATTCAGAATTCCCTCTATTCTGAAGAAGAGCCAATCTCTCAATGTGTTCCACATTCTACTTCCAAAATCAATATCAATAATTGGAATCAGTTGGAGAATGTTATTTTAGCACTTGTCAAGTCAGCAAGCATTATCAAGTATATATTATGGGGCCAGGATCTGTACTAAATCCCGTAGTAATGAATAAAGGCAAAAGCAGTAGAAATGTATGGAATTAGAAGGGGGGGGGGTAGTGCATTGTGTGAGGACAACACATCTGACAGTGTAGTTAGATTGTATAGTTTTTGGAGGGGAGTAAAATAAATACTGGGAAGGTAACAATGGACCAGATTGTGAAGGGTGCTAACAGGAAGGAAGAATAAAGGAATTAAGCATCTATTGAACTAAGCATCTATTTGTGTCAGGTACTGTGCTAAGGAATTTTACAAATTCCTTATCTGATCCTTATAATAGGGTGGTATTATTATTCCCCTTTCACAGTTGAAGAAATTGAGACAAAGGTTAAGCACCTGAGACTGGCTTTGAACTCAGGTCCTCTTGATTCCAGTTCCAGTTCTCTATCCCTTTGTTCAGCCTAGCTGCCTTAAAAGTTAAAACAAAAAAGGAAATAAAAGAAAACAAAAACATTCTAAAATAGATCTTTGAGATAATAGAAAACCCTTGGAGTTCATTGAATTGGATGGGGATGGAGTGTGACATGGTTGGAATTGTGTTTGGAGAATTAGTTTTGGCAGTCAAGTCAAGGCTAGACTAAAATGGGAAGAGATTCGAGGCAAGAAAAACAAAACAAAAGACTAATGAAATAGTTCAGGTATGAGGTGGTCAAGCTGGTGACATTGTCAGAGGAGAGAAGAAGGAACATAAAACAAGTGATGTTGTGAAGATAGAATTGACAGGACTTCATATAGATATAGACTGGTGAAAGAGAATGAAGAATTGAGGATAATGTGACTGGGAGAATGGTGGAGCCTTTGATACTAACAGAAACATTGAATAAAAGGGGGTTTTGGGGGAAAGATAATGAATTTTATTTTATACATTTTGACTTTGTGATATCTATGGGATGTTACAATTGAGATGTCCAAAAGATAATTGATGATAAGGCACCAGAACTCAGGAAAGAAATTATGGCTGGAGATAGACATATACACATATACACGTGTATGTGTGTGTGTGTGTGTGTGTATATATATATATATATATATATATATATATATATATAGTTATACACACATATATATCATATACATGTATGTATATGCATAATATGTTAATTTTCATGTCATTAGCATAAAATAATATGCATATATTTATCTCATCTGCATAAAAGAGATGATGAGATCACTGAGTTAGAATCTAGGGAAATGAGAAGAGGGTTCAGGACAAATCCTTGGGGGGATAATTAAGTTAGTTGACATGATATAGATGAAGATCCATTAAAAAGTCTGAGGAACAATCAGATTGTTCAAAAGTGAGCTAGGACAGCAGAATTATATAAACTTAGTAAGAAGGAGAAAGAAGGGAATTGACAATGAGAGAAGTTTCATAGGTAATAAAGAAGCAAGCATTTATTAAATACTTAATATGTGCCAAGTACTATGCATATTCAAATGCAAAAATAAGGACTGTTCATAACTTCATAGAGATTATGGTTGTGTTGGGGAAAGACAATACACCACAAGGGACTGAAAAGTAGAACATAAGAGATGGGGAGGAGGAAGGAGGAGGAAGCTTAGTGGTTGGTTTTGAAATCCAGAAAGAGAGGAACTGGAAGGGAATAATGAAGAGAATCCATCCTGGACTCTTCCACAAAATCAAAGCTTCAGTAGGAACTCGAGGGGTGAAGGGTGGTTTAGATCTCATGAAAGAATATTCCATAGTGGACAAGCCACAAGTATAAGGAGGGCAAACAAGTCTCTAGTACCTAGGGAAGTTTCAGGATGAGCCAGCAGTAGAGAAAGCATCCAGGAAGTCAGGGACAGAACTGGGAGGAGAATGCCCAAGATTGAGAAAGGATTAGAAAGGATTGAGAAAAAGATATTAGATTTGTCAAATAAGAGATTATGAGCAACTTTGTAGAGAACAGTTTCAGTTGAATGATGAACAAGTAAATGATGAATAAGACTGCAGAAGGTTTGATGCAAATGAGAGATATGGAAGCAACCTGATCTGGACAAGTTTCCCCAAGACACTAGCAGAGAAGCAGAGAAGAGATAGATAGGCATGATTCTGTGGCACTCATTTTTTTTTGCATAGTCCCAATGTGAACTTTCAAAGTTAATTTTAATACATCATTGAAAGCTAATTACTTTCACAACTCTTATTTTATTTGACCATCTGCCTTCAAGTCTGATGCAAAGTTTGACCTCTAGAAAATTATCTCAGTTTATTCTCAGGCTGTATTTTTGTTGGTCTGGAACAAATGATATATTGGACAACTAAGAAATACCAGTGCTAGCTCATTTTTAAAACTGGTTTTTGGATGAGGATGAAAATGCTAGGTTTTCCCTGAAGTCAATTGTGGTGGTCTAGGATGCAAAAGATTAATTCAAGCTGCTCATAAAACTAACTACAACTCTAATCAGGTAAATAATTAAGTGTTGAAGTTTTATTTGTTTATACTATAGTTTATAGTGGAATGTGTAACTGAAGTAAATTGAGCCTGGTTTCTGACAAAATAAATTGCTTCATATCTTATAAGGGTCACTTTGTATCTTGGCTCAATGGGGACAAGGTCATTGCTAGTAAGGAAGGAAAAGGAAAATGAAAGAAAGCATTGAAGGGACTTGAAAATGTCAACCAAATTCAGTTAGTTTTTTGCTTTCATATTTAATAGAGGTGAAGAGATTGTCAATACAGCAAGGGGAACATCAAAATGTGCTATTTCTATGGAAAAGTAGATGATTTTTATTCAGATTGAGTTGAAAATTGGATTTTTTGTTAAAACCATCCTTTACTGATGACAGAAATGTTATATTATATTTAGCCACTATAGCTGAAAGCAGTATTTCACATGAACAAAAATTAAGCATACTCTGTCAGTCAGCAAGAATTTGTTAAGCTTTTACTATGAGCCAATCACTGTGATAAGCACTGGGAATGCAAATACAAACAAGATATCTACGTATCTATCTATTTAATCTATCAATCAATCAGTCTCTCTCTCTCTCTCTATATATATATATATATATATTACATAAATATATATATATATATAAAATTTATAGATCTACTATCTATTTATCACCCGTTTACCAGCCATCTACCCATTTACACTTATCCACATCTACCTATCTCTAATCCCTGCCCTCAAGGAGCTTAAATATTTATTTATTTTTCTAACTATATGCAGTGGTAGTTTTCAGCAATCATTTTTGGCAAGGTTTTGAATTTTACATTTTTCTCCTACCCTCCTCTTTCCCCTACCCGCCTCTTTCCCCTACCCCTGACAGAAAGCAACCTAATATAATATAAAATTATATATATATATATGTATATATATACATATATATGTAAAAACCATGCTAAATCTAAAGCCATTTTAAATTTGTGAAAGAAGAATCAAATCCAAAAAAGACATATAAAATCACTTTTAAAAATTGAATATTTGGTCTATATTTAAACTTAACAATTCCTTTTCTGGATACATGATATTTTCTATCACAAGTCTTTTAGAATTGTCTTTGATTAGTATATTGATGAAATGTGCAAATCCATCATAGTTGATCAAATCCCAATGTTGCTGTTAGTGTGTATAATGTTCTGGTTCTGTTCACTTCACTCTGCATCAGTTCATGCAAGTCTTTCCAGGCTATTTTGAAGCCCCAAAGGATACTACATTCTAATAGGGAACATAACAGATAAAAGGAAACTGAAAAGGAAGTTGGGGAAAAGCAACATGAGAGAGAGCAGCCCAGAAGAGTGCAGTTTTATGCTTGCGCTTGCGCTCTCTCTCTCTCTCTCTCTCCTCTCTCTCTCTCTCTCTCTTAATTATTAAGTGTCTGAGGTCAGATTTGAACTCAAGTCCTCCTGACTCCAGAGGTGGTACTCTATCCCCTGCACCACCTAGCTGCCCCCTGGGTGATCTCTTGAAAACAGGTTCTGGGAGAAACCAATCAGAGGAAGGGGGCCCCAGGAGCAGAGGCTACTTCTAAGGTGTGAATTCCACATCTGAAGTGATCTTCTGAAATGTAGAGATATGAAGGACAAGTGCAGAGGATGCAGTCTGATGAGAACTAGCTAATCACTTATTGTCCTTGGTATTATCTGGACTCTCTTCACATGCTTGGGTCCTGATGGAAAAACTATTCTACTTATCTGTTCTATTAAAGGTGTATTTTGGGTCAACTACTAAAAAAAAGTAAAGACACTGCCACCCATAACTCATCAACTCCTAACAAATACAAGATGTAAATTTAAAGTAAAAGTAATTTAATTAGATGTCATAGCAAAATAAGTTTCAGGGAAGATCCCTCAGTGTACACAGGACTGCACTGCCCTATAGCTTGCAGCACCACTATATCCTTTGCTATTCACACATTTAAAGCATCACTTTTTGTGTGGGGCCTTTCCTTTTCCCACTAGTTATTGTATTTATGTAGTAGGTACTTAAATGATGTAGTTGTATTACATGATCCTTAGGGTCATATCTAACTCTAAATCTGTGATCCTATGAAGTTAAAGTCTAGAATATTTTTTAGTTTTATATTCAAAGCTCCACATATACTAGTCCCAATCCTTCTTTCCAACTTCGTTGTACTATTTTCCCAAATGAACCTCCTGCTCTAATGAAAGTGGTCTTGATGTTCCCTTGGAATTTACTCTGCAGTCTTTTGCTTTGTGTCTGAACTAATATCTATTCCATAATGGTTCTTAGCCCTGAAACATTGACCTTCTCTTCTATACTTCTGGAACTGATCCCTAAATCAAATGTCACTTTCTCCATAAAGCCCTCTCTGAGCAACGTGATTCCAAGTTATGGCATAGAATTCAATTTGATAATAAATTAAATTAAAATGTTAAGTTATGGGGAAACTAGGTAACACAGTGGGTGGAACACCAACCCTGAAGTCAGGAGGACTTGAGTTCAAATTTGGCCTCAAATTTACCCACCTGTGTGACCTAGGGCAAGTCACTTAACTTCCATTGCTTGCCAAAAAAAAAATTAAGTTATTATTAAGCATTACCATTTGCAAAGCCCTGGGGATAGAAAGACAAATATGAAACAGTCCTTGCCTTTTAGTTTACATTTAGGGTGTGCACATAAAAAATATAAAATTACTTAATACCATAATTATTTCTGTAACATTTTAATGTTTAAACAGTTCTTTATAAATATTATTTCATATGATTCTCGCTTCAGCCATGGGAGTTAGCCACTATTATTGTACCCATAATACTTGCTTAGTATTATACAACTAGTAAATATCTGAGACAGGAGGAAGAAGGTCTATGTAAATCCAGTGTTCCATCCATTCTTCTAGCTATATATAAGTGAACACATGATGATTTGTGGAGGAAAAGAATGCTAACAAATTAGAGGGAATCAGAAAAGATTTCTAGGACAAACCGGGGACAAAATCATAGGCATAATAATCTTTCATTTTTTTCCCCTTTGATGTGATGAATTTGGTTTGGGGTATTTAATTATCTGAATTTACACTCCCGGTAGTTGCAAAGCTAAATATTTTATAAATTGATAAAGATTATACAGTTAAGTAGAGTCTGTTACTTCTAATAAAAGAGCTTGATAAATAATGAATTGGTTTATGTGTGATGGAATTAAAAATAGAAACTAGCACAGTTGATTTGAATTCTTGTTTAATGAGGGAATGGTATAATAGAAATAGCCTTGGACTTGAACCTATGTTCTAGCTGTTTTGGGCAAGTCACATAATCTTGGAACCTTATTTTCCAAATATATAAACTGATAATAAAAAATACCTGTACCTTCTGCTCTGGTGGGCTATTGAATGAATTGTATATATAAATGAAATAAATGTGTGTTCATGTATATATGCTAAATTTGAATTGCCTTAATTAACCTAGAAACTTATTTTACAGTTTTAAGATTCCCCACCACTACTGCCACATGCAGGAGGGGATCCATACCATTACACCTTAGAATTTCTCAAAATGTCCAAACCCATCTACTTAAGATATTACTACCAATTATAACAAAAGAAAAAAACATTCAATTGTATACATGATATGCATGTGTATATAAAGTCACATAACAAATTAGAGGAGCATTTAAGAAGGACCTTTTAAATTATTGATTAAGAAAGAATTCTTGAATAAATAAGTGCTAGGGAAGGTCCCACAAGATGAAATGAATGGTTTTGCTTATATAAGATTTAAAAGTTTTTGAATAAGCAAATCTAGTGTAGTAAATTAGAAGGGAAATTGGTAACCAAGGGAGCAAATATTTGTAACAAGTTTCTCTGATAAAAATCTCACCAAGATGCTGAAAGAGCTGAATCAAATTTGTAAAACTAAAATCAATTCTCCCCTAGGTAAATGATCAAAGAATATGGATAGGAAATTTTCAAAAGAAGAAAACTATCAACAGTGATGTGGAGAATGCTCTGAATCACTAATGTGGAAATGCAAAGTAAAGCAACTTTGAGCTCACACTTATCAGACTGACAAAGATGACAAAAGGGAAAATAAAAATGTTGGAGGGACTATAGGAAAATAGGTATATTAGTGCACTATTGTTGAAACTGTGAATTGATCTGAGCATTTTGAAAAGCAATTTGTAACTGTGTCCAGAAAGTTACTAAATGTATACCCTTTGACCCAGATACCATTATTAGGTCTATACTCCAAAGCAATCAAAGATGGAAAGAATCTATATGTACAAAAATATTTATAGCAATTTTTTCATGGTAGTTAAATGGGAACTGAAGGAACTGTCCTGTTGGAGAATGGAATAAATTATGGCATATGGAGATAATGGAATATTATTGTGCCATAAGAAATGATGAAATAGTTTCAGAGGAAACTGGGAAGAACTGATACAGATAGAAGAGAGAAGAAACAATTTATAGTGAGGTAACATTCCAGGGAACACCACTTGGAAAGACCTCATACCTGTGATCAGTATTATGTTAATCCATGAGTGCATTAGGATGAAGAGGAAACATGCCACTCATCATCTGAAGGAGATGTGATTATCTTAAAAACACAAAAAGAGATATACATTCTTGAGCATTGCTGATGTGGGAATTTATTTTGCCCCTAATTATGTCTTTTATAGGTGTTGAGATTTTTTTTAAAAAAGGTCAATGAGGGGGTGACTAGGTGGCTCAGTGGATAGAGTACCAGCCCTGTAGTCAGGAGTACCTGACTTCAAATCCGGCCTCAGACACTTAATAATGACCTAGCTGTGTGGCCTTGGGCAAGCCACTTAACCCCATTGCCTTGCAAAAAAAAAAAAACCTGAAAAAAAAGGTCAATGAGAGAAAGGAGGGTAGTGAGAGAAATAAATTAGTTCAAAAAAAAAAAACCAACAAACAAAACCTTATTACTTAAAAAAAATTGAAAAAGAAATTGCTAATGTAGATATTTGCTGATTCAAATAAAACAAGCTGATTCTGAACTCAACAATTCATTTAAGTGTCTTGCATTATTAATACTGTATTATCAGATATCAAGAACTATGATTTCCAGGTATAATGATGTAATATTATGATTCCCTAACCAGGGGAACTTTCAGGAATCCTGGCTATTAAACTGCATGAAAAACACAGAGTGTGACTAGAACTTATCTTGTTAGGAGATGTGTCCTGATTTTTGTTGTCCTGTTTCCCAAAGGTGCTCCATCTTGTCCTTTTTTTGTCTTTCTTACTTTCTTAACTAACTTAAGTCATAGATCCCAGGATCATAGATAGGAACATAGAATGATAGCTGGACAATGACAGGATGAGGAGGTTTTTTTTTGTTTTTTTCAGAGCTTGGAGCCATACTTTGAGGTTTTTCCTTGTTAGAAGCTTTCACCCATTCCAGATTTTTTGGTGGTTTTTATAATGGAAGCTAGCGTTTAATGTTTGAGCTGAGTCATTCAACTCCTGTCATTTGAGATCTTGAAAGGAAACAGCCTTGGCTTTAGCTTTGATGGAGCCATCACGGTTTATAAACCAAAACAGAACAAAAACTGCTGATGATACTTGAGTTCCAGTTCTAAGAATGAAAATGCTTATTTATTGTGCCTTGGTAGTTTTGCCAAAGTAAAGGAAGTGTGTATTCATGTGTTTATATGAATGTGTATGGTTTTCTCATCTATGAAATATGTCATAGTGTAGCAAATGCTGCAATTTGCTTAATGACCTAAAACAGTATCTGAAGCAAGGAGGCAACAGATAAGAGGAGTGCTTCCTCCTGACAAGGAGGGATTGTGTGCTCAGCTAGTGGCTATATTTCTTTCTTTTTTGGTGAGCTTCCTGTGGAGAGGGGAAAATAAATAGAAATTAGATTGGGAGCAGAGGATACAATGGATAAAAGCTAAGATATCCATATTAACTATTTTTTTCTAGATAGCAGAGTTCTTAATATGGGTGACTCACTTTAAAAACAAATAAATAAACTCATCAGATCCTTAATAAAGAAGGAAAACTATGAGCATTATGAAGTTTTATATGAGGTCACTTGCAGAGCTTGATTTTATTCTCTGGACTAAATAACCCAGCTAATTTTATCTGCCTGGCGTTAATGCCTTACACAAAGCAGATGCTTAATGCAGGTTTGTTGAATGTTGAATGCTTCAGACTGGTCTGTCAACTGGACAGAGGGAAATCATTGAGTTGTTTTCATGATGAATTTGAAAATGACTTTTTTTAATGGCTCTGGTACATTCACTTCAACAAAAATTAATTCACAGTGCATATGTGGAAGTTGTCATATTGAAGGATAGCTTTTCCTTTTGTTTGGACCTGTAGTTTCAATGGGGGGAGCAAATGCCTGGTGGGCCCTTGCTCTGAACCTTAATAGTCTTAGAGAATTGCCTAGAGCCCTGGGAATTGTAAGGACAGCCAGTATGTATCTGAGCACCCTAGTTTTCCAGGGTACTACAGTCTTTGAAAATTATTTTTTAATTTACAAGAATTTTATATCAAAAATAAATAACTGCATTAACTGTGTTCCAAAAATATGCCTCAGTCAATGCCCTGAACACCTCACCTCTCTGTTAGGAATTAGATAGAATGCCTCATGATCAGAAGGACCTAACTACTGATTTCTTAGCTGTGTTATTAGAGTATAGAAAGCCTCCAAGTGAGAAGGGTCAAGATTGGGCTTTGAGTAACAAGAAAAAAGGAAGTTCTCTTCTGTTCTAGAGATCTGTCCCCTCTATGATCATACAAAGAGTTAGAGAGCTATTGGAAGAAATTGCCTTCAAGTCTTGCTCTTTAAGAGGTTCTGTTATGGTAAAACAAAAAAAATTTGCTTTTGTTTTGTAGGGTAAAACACTTTAGAAATCTTAACTAAGGGACACTTCAGTAGAGATCTCCAATAAAGAGCCTTCTTATCCAAGGGAATTAAGACAACTTGAAGTAAAATTTAGGTAATATATTCAGAGGGTCCTCATATTGATATACTTTCTTGCAGTTTGGAATTACATTCAGTAGGCATTCCATCTATGGAAGCAGTATCACAATATTATCAAAATTTTACCTTGAAAAATTGTTATTTGAATGCCAGTTGTGGGAAGGTTAAGCAGGATTACAAAGATAAGTATTTCTGTTGTTTGTCCTTCATTTTCGAAGAGAATCATGACATCAGGAAGGTGATGGCATGACTTGCAAGTGATTGTATTTAATGAAGTAAGGAAGCTTAGTTTAATAACAGAAAGAACATGTAAATACCTAATAGCTTTAAATATGATACAGATGCTAACAGCGCCCATCAGTATCCTGGACATGGTACCAGTACTGGTACTTTTATTTTTTAGCTTACATTTTTATTTAAATCTTTACCTAGTAGATGCTGAAATAATTTTGTTACCTGCCTAATTTGCATGGCTGTAATATAAATCTGTCTCTACCTCTAGCTGAGACTGAATCAAAAACCTTCCAGGTATACAAGTAGCTCTGTTGTTTTTTAGAGATTCATTTATTAATTCTTTAAATTTCTGAATGCCTACTATAAGCATGGACAGTTCCACAGTCTAGTAGGGAAGATAAGGCATATATTTATATACATGTAAGTATATGCCATATATATGTATACACATATATGCATATATATATGTATATCTTTAACATCAGACTAGAATGCACTAAGAAAATGCTTTTGAGTTCAAAGGAAGAAAAGATTACTTCTAACTGGAGCATTGTGGAAGGACACAGTTTTTGAACTAGTCCTTGAAAAATGAGTAAGAATAATATAAGCTGAAATAGAGGGGTGGTGGTAGAAGGCATATCAAATGGAGTCAGCTACATAAAGCAAATCCAAGGAAAAAAAGCACAGGGCTTAGCTGAGCAAATCATTCAGTTTGATGTGGAACATTCAATCTACAAAGGACAGCAGTGAGAGAAAAGGCTAGAAAGATGAAGTGAGGACAAATTCTAGAGGGGGTTCAGTGATCTCTTATTAATCAGTCTGCCCCATATAATTGATAAATGGAAAAAAAACTCATCTCAAATAAAATTTAAACAAATGTTCTTTAATTCTGTTAATATATATATATATTTGTTTACCATATGGATGCATATTAAGTATATGTATATATGTGTATGTATTTATGTATGTTAGTATAAATCTAAATCACATATACACATATATGTGTTGGTATGAATATAAATATGAAACACAGATATATATATATTTATATAATATATACATAAAAATGTATGTGTATAGAGAGACAGAGACAGAGAGACAGAGAGACAGCTAGAAAGAGAGAGATGGCCATACAGATAGCCTAATCTCAAAGCCCCAAGATCTGCATTCAAGTATCTTCTCTGACAAATCCTGCTTTGTGACCCTAGACAATTCTCTAAAACTCTTAAGTTGCAGAGAAAGTGCTAACTTATATTGATAGTTTCATCTTCTGGCCGTTCCCTAAATCAATGAAACCACAGTTTGAGTTGCAGTTCCAATACCTATGGCTATCTCTATTGGATGTAGAATTAGTGCTGTAGTCCTACTTTCTGTATTTAAACACTATACATAATTAGGACCAGGGAGGGAATTGGGTCTTTTTGTGGGTTCTCCAGCTCTTTTAATTCCCACCTTGACCTAGAGTATTGACATAGGTATAGATAAGAGAATATATAGTGCTACTTCCATGGATTTATGATCTCATAAATATGAGTACTCCTGTGCATATGAGCACCTATGCATTCTCATCCCATGGTACCTTTGTCCATATTTTCCCATATATCTTGCTGAGAGCCATCCTCTAGGTCTTTTTAATATTACAAGGCTATAAATACAACATGTGAACTTTCTATCTATTATCCTTTGTGATTCACCCTCTCCTTTTCTGGCCATGCATCTCTTCTTTATCACTTTTTATGTGTAGTCCACCATTGGTTGCTTGAGTATAGTTTACTAATACTCACCAAGATGTTTTCCATTTTCCTTTGGGTGACATATGGTTTTTATTCTTAGTAGACTGTGGTATTCCTTGATCTCCAGCAACACAGAATCATCGGAGAATATTACTGTTAGTAAACTGTGTTATTTCCCATGGAGAAGCTTGGGGTTATTGAAAGAACCACACAAATTCTCAAATGCAATTTAGACAACTCTACCTCAGTTCTGGGTCATGCTCAATGTACTTTTGTAATATTTAAGTTCCATCTACTTTTATATGAGTTCAGTGGACTGTTTGCCAGTTCTTTCAAATTTCTTCAAAATCTTTCTGATTTCTACTGATTGGAGGAATTCTTAAAGGTATGAGAATGGAAGAGAGGCAGGCTTTTGCAAAATGATATCCTATAGCAGAAGACATCTGAAGTCATTTAACTGATTGAACAGTACAAAAGAATACAAGATACTGTTGTGTTTATTGCTTGACTGTAAAAAAAGGCATTTGATTCAATAGAACAAAATGATGCTTATATGCTTTGCTACAACAAAATATTTCCTATTTGTATGTTAAAATCATAAAAGATTTATTGAATGGTACAATAATTACAAAATTGTAATAATAATAATAGATAGCATTTATGTAATGCTTTAATGTTTGCAAACTGATTTACAAATATTTTCTCATTTTCTTCCCCAACAGTCCTAGAAGATAGGTGCTTTTATTATTTCCATTTTATAAATAAAAAGTGAAGTGGCAAAAATTAAGTGCTTTGCCAGGATAACAAAATAAGTATCTGAGGCTGGATTTGAAATCAGGTCTTCTTGACTCCAAGTCTAGTGCTCTATGTACTATGCTATCTAGCATAGTACTAATAAAGCTGTACTAATAAAGAAGATTGATTTAATGATACTCTAATAATTAATATTAAGTGATACCTAAAACAAGAAACAGATTCCCCAAAAATGTTCAGTTATCACTGTATTGTAATTCCACTCCAAATGAAAGCGATTCTCCCTAGATAGTAGAGTCTTCCAAATACTCCTTTTTGCAAATGGCATTGTGTTGGTTACATGGAATCCTGGAATACTACAGAAACTCCTAAACAAGATCCTCAATCTTTCAAAAAATTTTAGGCTAGCAGGGACAGCTAGGTTGTGCAGTGGATAGAGCACTGACCCTGGATTAAAGAGGACCTGAATTCAAATTCTACTGCAGACACTCAGTACTTACTTAGCTGTGTGACCTTGGGCAAGTCATTTAACCCCATTGCCTTGCTGAAACCAATTAAAAAAAAGAATTTAGGCTAACAGTTTACATAAATTAGAATTTCCAGCCTTTTAAACTCCACTATCAATAAATCTTCCTATATCCCTATTCAATATGAAAAGATATTTATTCTAGATTTTACTATGCATATATAAATATGAAATAGAATAGATTAATTTTTCACAGAGAACCTTTAATATATACATTTTTAGTTTCATGAAGTTTTTAAAATGTTTATCACATCAAAAAATGAGAAATAAATGAGGGAAAATTTTCATTCTGTTTGTTGTTAACTAATGGGTCTATCCTTGATTTGGTTTTTTGATGAGATACCAGCATATCATGGTCAGCTTCATGGTTTTTTTTTTGAGAATTCCAATTCACAAAGATAAGTTGTTATAAACAAATTCAAAGCCTTGTGAGAACATTTAGAAAGCATGAGATATACTCTATGGAGAATATATAAACATTTAATAACTTCATTGATTAGAAATTAATCAGAAACTTTTGTTTACTGTAGAAATTACTTCTTTTTCATGAGGTTGTTGTCAATCATCTTTTCTAGCTTAGTATAAAAAAGATTTCATATTCGAAACTTACTCATATCCAAAACTATTTCTCAACACTTTCAAATTCACTATAATGATAATGCTGCCACCTTTTCTTTTTAGCTCCCTCCCCTTCTTCATTTTAACTTTTTTCAGTGAACATTGTTTACAATGCCACTATTACTTTGAGTATATTACAGTAGGATGGCATTGTTATTTACCAAATATTCACTATGCCTTCTTGACAAATTTCTCATATTCTGCTGGGAGATATGCATATGCTAGATTGGGAACCTCTGAAATAGATAAAGAATGCATTATTACAATTAGCAGAAATTAGAAGCGTTTGCTGGAACACAACATTGGATCTCTGGTGTGAGGATCCATGACTTCATTGCTATTGGTCCCTTCTTCCACCAGCTCACAAACTCTACAGTCCTCAGGAGAGGGCATTCATGAGTTAGTGTTAATGAAAGTACTTATCATCTACTGGCCAATTTTCTGGAAAGAAACCTTTCCAGATGTAACTGATTTTAGGTAGATTAGTTTTAGGTTGAATGATCTTAAACTGTCTCTAGGTTGCTTTTTTAGTTTGTTAGGATCTATCAGAGATACTGGATAGTACAGCTTTGGAAGATTCTCAGGGTCACCTCTGCTCCATGATAAATCATCATAGGGTTTTATTGAAAAGACATGTTTCCTTGCAGGTTTAGTTTTTATTCTAGTAGGTTAATCAGTTAAAAAATATTTATTAAGCACCTTTTAGGTGTTAGGTCCTGGGGGTTCAAAGATGAGCAAAAGGAAGTCCCTATTCTATAAAGCTCACAATCTAATGGGAACAATAACATGCAAACTATGTATAGACTACATAAATAGAATTGTGTGTATACACACATGTTTATATATACATACATATTTATACATATACATAGAAAAATTGGAGATAACTAACAGAGTGAAGGCATTAGAATTAAAGGGGATTGGGAAAGACTTCTCATAGAAGGTAGATTTTGTTGAGACTTGAAGAAAGTCAACGAAAACAGGTGGTAGGGATAAGGAGGAAGTTACAGTCTTGGGAGACAGCTAGTGAAAATGTCCTAATCTGTAAATGAAGTGTCTTGTGTGAAGAACAGAAAGTTTTTTTATCACTATGAATTAGTGGAGTTCAGACTACTCAGTTTTCTTGACTTGACTGAATAATGAACAAGAATGAATAAATGAAGTTGGTGCCTTTGATATTTTTCTATATCATTTTTCATTTGCCTCAGAGATCCCCAAACTCACCATTTCCTTAACTAGCCCACTACATCTGATTTAGAAATTTCTCTTTGAGAAGGAATCCTTAATAATACTTCTTGTTTTGATTTAGTTGTGTTCAACTCTTCTTGAACCCTTTTGGGGGTTTTCTGGAATAATTTTGCCATAATCTTCTACAGTTCACTTTACAGATGAGTAACTGAGGCAAAAAAGGGTTAAATACCCTTCTGAGTGTCTGTTTTCTCATCTTTAAAATGAGGAAGTTAGATTGGTTGGCCTTTTAAGATTTCTTTCAGCTCTAAATCTATGATCTTGTGATCTTAATAAAAGTGGAACCTGCCTATGTGATTGAATTTCTGGGAAGTATTGAGTGCATTGGGTTCTTTAATCAGTATGCTTTGCAGCCAGACTTGATGGAAGCCTATACCAGTAATTGCCAGTCTCAAAAATATTAATGTTTCCAGAACTGACCTGGAAATTCTAGTGATTTGAGAAGAACTTTTGTCTTGGGGAGCAAGAAGGTAAGTCGAACAGAGATGTCTGTGTTATATACTTTTAACTGGTCTCTTTGAATCTATGTTGTCTGTGAATCTATATATACCAATGCCAGACTACAGCCTTACTTGAACACTATCTTTAATCATATTTTTCCCCAACTCAGAAATGTTCAGTGACCTTCTGTTCCCTGCTATGTCATGTCAATACTTTGTTATCTGCTTTTCAAGTTTCCCTTAAGCTGACTTTATACTATGTATTCCATTGTTTTTTTCCTCTCTCCATCTTATTACCTCCCCTCTACCCTCCCTTTCTCCCACTTCTTTCAGAAGATTCTATTATGAGGATGATATCTTCTGTATTTTACAAGCTATACTCATTTCTGCTTCCATACCATCCTTTGTATTGTGAACCCATATGGAATATCTTCTTCCCTGTCACCTAAGCAAATTCTCCCTACACCCAGCTCAAATGCTGTCTGCTCATTTTGAATACTTCAGATCTCTTTGATCTCTTGATTCTGAATTTCATTACATTTATTATCTAGACCAGACAAGTGTGCATTTAATGTATTATTTTGCATTTTTGCTCCTGTTTCATATTATAATTGAGTTTTGGATTTGTTCCTTGGAAACAAAAACTAGGTCTTATACTTCTTTTGTTTTCCATAGTGCCCAGCACAGAGCCTTGTCCAAAATCTTGCTAATTGATTATTTGCCTCACTATGCTGTTTCTTAGGAAATTGAATAAATATCTCATCAGTTTTGAATAATTTTACAATATTTTCCAAATCTTTGTTGTAGAATTTCTCCCAATTACAGCATATCATGATACATGACTTTTTCAGGCTTTGTGGTGATAATTAGTCTTAATGAAAAGTCAGTTATACTGATATTGCTACCAAATGGAATAACGAGTGCTACAAACTCTGAGTTTGTAATTGGGTTTTAATTTTGGCTTGTCCATAATTCACTGTGTGATCATGAGCAAGTCATAAATCCTCTTGTCCAGATGTGTCCATCCCATGATCTGTGGGTCTCATGTAGTCTTGAAAGCTCATTCATGTTGTATTTTTACATTTTATTATTATACTCATTGCTCAAAGGTTACATTGCAGTCTGAAATAAATATTAAATAATACATGTGACCCTTGACAATTTTTGATGGGTGATGAGACCCAGAAGAGTTAAAAGTTTGGACACACATATATGGACCTAAGGGACTTCAGAGTCCATCTACTTATTACCCTCTCAGTTTACAGTTTACAAGTATAGAAGGGTTCATGACTGCTTCAAGATCACCCAAATAAGTGGCAGACCTGAAGATTTGAATTCAAGTTCTAAGACTTCAACTTCATTGCTATTTTAATGTAACATGAGGATGAGAAGGAATTAGATGATCTCTCCTTCTAATTGAAATTTGTATATCTGGATAAAGAAAGAATAATGTTAATTTGGTGACATGCCATCCACAATGTTTTTTGCTTTGTATTTTCCTTCCCTACCTCCCTTGGAGAGATTATTTTTAGTGTCCTACAGTTATGTCATCATTTCACAAGATTTAGAACTTTACATTATTAACTTTTTCTCCCCACACCTACTCATTAACTATTTGATTCTCTTTAAATCAGATTTCCTTAGACACATCGGCCATATGTTTGTTGATTGAGAATTTCCTAGGAAAAGACAAACTAAAAATATTTCCTAGTGAACCATGAAAGTCAATAGGTAATACTTTGGCTCTTCTAAAAGAGCTGCTTCCCAGTTGTAGAAGAGATACCTCAGAGACCATTATGACTTCATCATTTTACAGATGAGGAAACTGAGTTTAGGTATGTTAAGTAACTTATTCAAGGTCATCTGGGTAATAAGTGACAAGTAGTTTTAAGCTACTTCAAAGTAAGAACTGATTGACTCTGCTTTTTTTAATGCTCTTAATGATTACTCTACTAAATTACACATAGTGGTTTCTCAGTATTTGTTAAATGAGTACAAAAATGTTAAAAGAAACATGTGAACTGCTCTGGAGGTTATCACCTCTAAAATGCTGACAGCTTCTTGGAGGGATGGCAATTTCCACATCAGGAATTAAAATGGTGTGTTTGGCCCTGTTAACTTTCCTTAATTTGACTTTTATTATGTTTTCAAGCATGACGTGAGCTCAGGGACTCTTCTGTAGCTATTTCTCCCAAGTCTAATAAGAAATGGTCCACCATCTGGTTGTAATTGAGTGCCATTTTTACCTCTTGTTCCATTGCTACATTCAGGGATAATATGATTATTCTCATCTGAATGAGTTTAGGACAACCTGTGTTTCAACAATCAGGAAATAAGCCTACATTCTGTAGAGCTTTAGAGACTTTTTCTCTGCTATGTTACTTTAGATGGAGTCAGGATCTCAGGCAAAAGAAGTAAAGTGTTTGACTTGGAGTCAGGAAGATATAGGTTTAAATTCCACCTCTAATTGCTTCTAACTGTGAAATCTTGTGTCAGTGACTTAACTTCTATGTTTGTCATGCAAATTCCTGTAGTGCATCTACTGTCATTAGATGAGTTGTTACCTGTGTTGGTGGAGGGCATTCTCACACCTGACATAGAAATTGCCATCCCTCCAGGAAGCTGTCAGCATTCTCACACTGAGAAAAATAAAGGTTTTTTTTAAAAAAATATTTATGTATCACAACAATTAGATATATGTTCTAGGAAATGTATTTTGGAAAATGTGTGACCTAGTGGTCTCATAAGAAAGTCATATAGCATTTTTTTTCTTCAGCTTCTGCCTTAGAATAGAATCTTCTAATATTTGTTATGTGGAAAATAAAGGGAGAGTGAACCCATCACTATTTGACTTAGTCTGGTGTGTTGGTGCACTGGCCTCTTTTTAAGTAACACAATAAGAATTGTTAAATGTTATGTGACCTCCATATTCATCCCTTTTGGGATGAGTAATTAGGGCTTAGTTTGTGTCCTGAATGCTTTTGGTGTCTAGAAATAACTCTGGATGCTTCCCCAGTGGAGTTGGTGAGACATTTAATCTTCTTTCTTTCCAGATCATTTTTGAAGTTTTAGAAGACAATATAACCAGTCAGAAATATGGGATCCAGGATTCACTTTTGAATTAAAATGGCTCAATGTTGAAACTATTGTCTAAAAAATTAATAAAAATATTGATGCAATTTCTGCTACTATATCATAGTTTATACACTGCACACAAATAATCTTACTGTTTCTTGAATTTTTCTTTACCACTTGGTGGCTTAAGTAATAGAGTAATTGGTAGTGTATCTTTTCAAATGCTTAATATCCCACAGTTGTTCATAAAATGATTTTTTCTACCACAAAATGTTATATTTGTCTATTTCTGTGGTCTTTAGGATATTATGTAGTAGCATTGAGTTAATTAAAATTGTTTCGACTGAACTGAAATTAGAGGCATATTTTGTCAAAAGAAAGAAAATTACTGTGCTGAAAAATACATACAGAGAAGACATTCAAATGGAAATGTCCAAGAAAAATAAACTATTAAATATTTCTGAACCCATGATGCCCAAAACAAAAATTTGATAACCAAGGTTGAAGTGATTTTTAGAATAGTTACTTTTTATCCACTTATATTTTGCTTAGTGAGGTAAGCTAACTAGGTTGGTTGGTTGAATAAAAAAAAGGAAGAAAAAAGTATTTAATAAATGTTTACTATGTGTAAGCACTGGGGTTAAAAATAGAAATAGAACTTTCATTTAAGTTTGTTACAAACTCTAATCTTATATTTTGAAAGAACATTGGTCTTTTTAGTAATAAAGTTTCAGGGAGACAGAAAGGTAAAGAGGGTGGTGTTCACTTTTCAAAAAGATGTACTAGTTATTTAAGTCTACTGCCACCAGGGGGGCATCATGCTATGGTTACGTGATTAAGTGTGTTTGCTTAACACAAGTTCACCTTTAAATTTAACAATGCCTTTTTTTCCCATACTTTCTTTATTTAGAAATTGATATCTTTAACAAAATAGTTAAACAAATACTATCAAAGCCTTTAAAGTCAAGAAAATTCAAGATAGCCTTGTCATTTAAAAAACATTTTTTCATTCCATGATGTAGTTTAACCATCATATATTGGGGCCATGATTAGAGTGCTAGCCATTTTAAGTCAAGGCTTATGCTTTGCTCTTGGGATTTTCGACTCACTTGGCATTGAAACCCTTCAGGGAGTTTATAATCAGCCAATTCAACCTTCTGATTTAAGGTCACTTTTTATACTCCTTTATTCTTTTTCCTCTTCCCATTTCTACTTTTTCTACCTTCTTTATTGTCCTGGCATGCCATGAGTGGGTTGGTACAACCCATGAAACATACATAAGCTGGCTCAACTAGTATACTGTAGAAATTTGAACCTAGTTCTGAGAGATTCTTCATAGATCCATCTAATGTATTTACTAATATCCCTCTAGTACAAATTAATAGTGTAGAATTAGCTTGTGAATGCAGGATAAAGGATAGAGACTTGGACTTGGAATTGGGAATATCTAGATTCAATACCTAGCATAGATATTTATTAGGTGGCAACTCATTTAACCCTTAATTTTTTTTCATATGAAACTTGAGGGTTGGAGTTAGTGACCTCCAATTTCCATTTCTAAGTCTGTGCTTCCTAAGTTCTTATATGTAGAAACAATCACTAATTATATTCTGTATCTCACTGGTTGATCCATTCAAACTCTATTTTCCCCCCAACTATAATCTTAATTTTCTTCCTAAGTAGGTATGTAATAAAAAGGTTAAAATCAGATTTGGAGTCAGAAAGATATGAGTTCAAATCCTGCCTACTAGCCAGCTGACCCTAAACAAATTACTTGACCTCTCTTAGTTTGCACTTTCTCATCCATTAAAAAATTTATTCTCCTGTGCAGTTCTATGCTTCTGAATCTTGATCATACTGTTTACCTGATCTGCAGTGATTGGACATTTTTCTGTAATAATTCAGTCTTAGCTCGAATTCTACTTCCTCTAACTACTGTTACTTATTTTGATCTCATCTTTCTGTGAGCTTTCATTTCATTTAAAGTTTGTAGCAAATAGTAATTTTATTGTCCATTGTCCCTAAAACTTCCCATTCAGGAGGATGTGAAGGTCAATTGATATCTTCTATAATGGGCATCAGTTGTCTAAAAGCACAAAGGACTCGATGACCATTTATTGGTGAGGTTATTATAGAGGGATTTTCTCTTCAGGTATGAGTTGTACATGATGATCTCTGGGTTCTTTCTAACTGCAAGATTTTATAAATCTGTATAAAAAAATCACACACAACACTCTATGGTTATATTTCCTTGCCTCAAGAAGTTTACCATCCAGTATAGAAGATGGTGAGTATACCCCCCAACACACACACATATACATACATACATACATACATACATACGTACATACATACATATATTACCATAGAAGGCATTGTGAAGGTCATGGGAATAATATAAACAGAATGTTATAGAAGAAGAAACACTCTGTTTTGAAACCATCTTCTATCTATTCTGTATTTATCTTGTAGGTATCTAGTATTTTCATATTGTTGCCTTTTACAATATGAGTCCTAAGGTAATAAGGAAAGTCTTTGTAGACTAGATCAAGCCCTGAAGAACAGGTAAAATTTCTACAAGTGGAAATGGTTTACAAAACATTTAAGGCAGATAAAGTGGAAGGAGGAATGTATTGATAAATGTTTAAAAGGCTTTTTCCCAAAACATGTGACACACTTTTAAATTTAATATGCTTTATTAGCATTTCCTCCTTACTTTTTTTTTCTTTTCAGATTTTTGTAAGGCAATGACTTGCCCAAGGTCACATAGTAAATATCAAGTGTCTGAGGCTAGATTTAAACTCAGGTCCTCCTGATTCCAAGGTTGTACTCTGTTAACTAGCTGCCCCCTCATCACTTTCTTAAATCTAGAGTAGACAATCAACTAAACAAATCAAGCCACTGATTTGTAGTTTTGGCCAATTATAGAGATATAAATGTTCACACCGAAAATTTAGTATACCAATTCTCATGAGCTGGTATGATATGGTTTCAACATGTGCAAAAGGAGATTATATGTGTGTGTGTGTGTGTGTGTGTGTGTGTGTGTGTGTGTGTAAATATCTGAGTAACCACTGCATACTCTCTCTCTCTCTCTCTCTCTCTCTCTCTCTCTATATATATATATATATATATGTACATGTACATACATATATATGTATGTACATATATATATTATATGTAACATTAAAATTAGAACTCTAGAAAGATTAATCTGGTAGTAGCTTCAGGATGGACTTTAAGGGTGGAGTAAGACCAGTTATCTCCTATGATGGTGGCAGAAAGATGAGCTAATGTCAATCTTGTACATCTGTGTGAACTAAAGGGCGATAGCAGATTCTCCAAGACACTTTAAGCACATTTTTTTCCTAAATGTTATTGTTATATTTCACTTAGTCCAAGCTGAAATCTGGGTTGTAGGGTATGAGTCGTTTTTCAGGTTTTCCAGAAAATTATAAAGCCTTAATAATTTTGTTTATGAAAAGGTATGTCCTTAACTCCTGAACTATTGGTAATTTTTTTCAGAATAAGATTATCAGTATCTTACATCTCAAAGAAATCATAGCACAATTTTAATTCCTTTCATGGTGTCCTTGTTATGATTCAGAGGTACTTCCAAAATCAATTGGCCTTTGGGCAGATCCATTTCACATAATTGTTCATTCCTGGTACTTTAATCTATCCCTCTTCTCTGACCCCTCAACCCCCAAACAGTTATTCAGCAGGTCTCTGCCTTGAAACTTGCAAGGGCATGTTGAAAATTAACTGCTTTTAATGTTCACTGTAAAAAGAAGCAAAATTTTAAAGGATCTGTGTTCTTTCCAATTCTACATTGTGGTTGGATCAAAGGGTTTTGCATTGCAGAAGTCTTGCATTTCAACACAGAAAAAAAATTTTGTTTTGTTTTGGGCTTTTTTTGTTTATAGAGGAAGAAGGAGCTTCTTTGTATCTGTTACTAAAAAAAGTGAGTCAAAAATGATGGATCTTTTGGTCTGTTCCCCCAAAGAGATAAAAGATATAGAAAAATGATTTCTATGTAGATATGGACATATATACATATGTGTGTATACATACACATTTGCATGTATGTATAAAAACTTTTATAGTGGCAAAAAAAACTGGAACTGGAAACAATGTTTCTGTCTCTGTCTCTGTGTCTCTGTCTCTGTCTCTCTCCTTTGCCCCATGACCAGCTCCCTTCTCCATCCCTCCTTTCCTTCCTGGGATGGATGGAGGTACAATGGAGAAAATAAATGCTGGATGTTTTAGGTGAGACTGAAAATAGATCTTTCAAAATTGACATGAGTATCTATTTTCAATCTCACCTAAAACATCCTGCCTATGTTACTGTGGCCTAGCAATTCACTTAAGTTCTCAGTGCTTTAGATTCATGCTGTCAAACTCAAATAGAGCATCACTAAACCATAACTAAAGATTTCTGTAGGTTGCATATTGACTTAGTTTTAGAATGCGATATTAGCTATTTTGAAATTTATTTTAAAAATATTTTCCAATTCCATTTCAATTTGTTTAGGGCTGAACACATTTATCCAGTGTTTTGTCACCTGTAGTCTAAATTATTTGCTGAGACTAAAGTTGTGGAACAAGTTGTTGACCTGTGTCAGTAGCTGAGATTTCCTCATGGGAAAATTCCCTATATCAATCAAAGTACAATTCAAAGCTTAACCTTTTGCCCTATCTCATTTTTAATTGAGGAAGCAGGAAAGACCTTGGATCAAGTTCCTCCTCTACCTCTGTAGCCCTAGGTAAATCATAACTTCTCAATGATCCAGGCAATAATACCCATACTACAAGTTGCTGTAGTTTCAGATTTGCATTGAGAATGGGAGCTTCCCATCACAGGTTCCTTACTTCCCTGGGAAGCTTCTTAGATTGATGTTGTCACAAGTTTGGCATTCCCTTTCCCCTCCTTCCCTCTAAAAGCATGTTTTCTATTCTTAGGACAGTATTTTTCTTGAAAAATGTATCTTTTTAGAAAATCATTCAGAAACATACTGACTATATATCAATGACGTAGCTTACTTTTTTCTTAAGCTTGCATGACATATAAAAATTTTACTTGTAGTTAAGCACCATGCTCTTAATTTAATAACATTTTAATGATATAGATCAATGTTTAAAAGAAAAGTAGATACTTGTGTCAATGAATGTCTTTCTGGGGATGGAACTGCTTTAATTGGCATAAAACAACAGAGATGAAGAATGAGATAAAAGAGGAAGGGTGAACCGATTTAAAGAATTCTAGATTTGAAGTCTCAAGAATTGAGTTGGAATGCCATTTTTTTACTATGTGATCTTGAATAAATCTCTGGACCTCTCTTTTTTTAATTTATAAAATGAGGTGTGTTGAAATAAGTGAGCTCTAAGATTTCTTCTAACTCTGAGTCTTGCGATCCTGCTCTCATTTATTTTTCTGTTTATAGTCTCTTGACACTCTGTATCTGGTAGGGGTCATATGCAGATAGTAGCTCATTTGCAGATAATCAAATAGTACTTATTTATCTAAGTACAGAAAATAATGATACAAAAATTAAAAACCACAATTTAATTTAGAAAAACTTACTGATGTGGATAAAGGAGAAGGGAGGGTACAAGAGTTTAATCTTTTTTTTTACACTTGGTGAGATACCTTATAAACTACATTATTCATAAATCAATTTTGAATTTGATATATTTAAAAATTAATCTTTCCCCATTGTATTTGGAAGAGTTTTTTAAAAAACCTTTTATGGATACTTTTTTTTAACATCATGATAATTTCCCAAGGTTCTCCCCTTGACCAGAGAAATTTCTCTTGTAGCAAAGAAACATTTAATTTAAAACAACTAACCCAGTCATTGACTATCAGTGTGTGTGCAACATTCAAGTGCAAATCTAAAAGGAAGCTTTACTCTTTACCTGCCAAGAGGAGCATTTTTAATCACCTCTCCTATTGAACTGGTATTTATAATTACTTTGATGAATTCTGATTTCAAAATAATTAACAATGATCAACAATCCTACATTTGAATTTTCATTACATTTTTTCAGGTCCTAATTTTCTTTTGGTTTTTATGAATTTATGTATTTATTTTTCATGTGGCTTGCCCTTGTAATATTATTTGATACACGGTACAAGGAGAGTACTTCCCCAAAGAATAAAGCATTTTCCTGGAGCATTTATTTATTTTTATTTTTTTTACTTTTCAGGTTTTCACAAGGCAATGGGGTTAAGTGGCTTGCCCAAGGCCACACAGCTAGGTAATTATTAAGGGTCTCAGGCTGGATTTGAACTCAGGTACTCCTGACTCCATGGTCAGTGATCTATCCACTATACTACCTAGCCACCCCTCTGAAGCATTTCTTAAAATTTTTTATTATGAAGGAGAAGAGAGGTCTAGAAACCTTAGAAACACAATCAAGTGAAGTACAGTCAATTTTTTTGGTTTATTTTTTAGAAATAATTTTTTTCTGTATTTATACTCACCTGGAGCATAAATATAGCACTATGTATGAACAGAAAGATAAAAGCAGGATTAGGATTATCCAAAGTAAAATGATTGTTTCTGTAAACTCATTCTATTAGCAGCAAATATGTATTTGTGGGCTTTTGTGTGCTATTCTGTTAGATATTACCCATTGGGAATCAATGGGGGCATATCGAACAGAAGTTGATAGAACAACTTTATAAATTATGGTAAAGGCGACAGTTTGGTTTGGCACATATGGATTTGAATTTACAGTTTCTTTTATCAATATATTTTAATAAACTTTTTTCTGAAGGACAAAGTTACTTCTGAGAAAATTTTATTTTGTATTGGCAAATGTGCTAATGGTTTCCACAGGACACCTCATTAACTGAACCTGTCATAAAATGAACTGTATGGTCCCTTCTACTATCAGTATGCACTGACAAAGATTTTCTAAAGGGAACAGCTACTTTTATAAAAAACAAATTGTATCTCATTGCAGAATGTAATGATTGGAAACCTTATTAGAATCAGTAAGTATAAAAGAAATGACGATAAAGTCAAAATCTGGTGGCACAGTAGTTGGAGTGCTGGGCTTGGAGTCATTTCAAATATTGTGTCAGGCATTTATTAGCTATGCAACCTTGAGCAAATCACTTAACTTTTGTTTGCTTCAGTCTCCTCATGTATAAAATGGGAATAATAATAGAATTATTGTGATGATCAACTGAGATGACATATGTAAAGTGCTTTGTAAAAGAACCCCATGAACATTAGCTGTTATAACTTGGAGATTGCAGATATTCTATAGAAGATATTAACACCATCTGTTACCATAAAATAAATACTTTTGTATCTGTAAAAAAAAGAAAAAAGTAGGCAGTGTGATATAGTGGAAAGAGTACTGGTCTCTGAGACAATATCTTGCTACTTATTACCTGTGAGACTTTAGACAAGGTATTTGTGTCCTCCAACTTCAGTTTCCTCTTCTGCAAATGAAAGAAATTGGCCTTTATGATCTTTTGAGTTCCCTTTGCTCTTGATCATATAATCCTATAACCTTCTGGGTAAGTAGCTCCCAGATTTCCTTCTTTCAGATTAGGTGTGAAGCCAACTGCTTGGCTAGAGTAGGTGAACTAAGAGTCAACAGACTTGCCACTAACTAGCAGTGGATATTGGGTATATATCACTGAGTATTGCCCTCTCTAATCTTCAGTGCCCCATCTGAAAAATGAAAGGGTTAGAAATTAGAAGATCTCTAAGTATGAATGAGTGGACTTGAATGAATGAATGAAAATAAGAAAGAAATAATTTATTAATGCTTACTACATGCAAAAGGCTATGCTAAGTGCTGGGGAATACTAATAGGAAATTAAGAGTCCTTTCTCTAGAGAAGTTCACATTCTAATGAGGGGGGAGAAAAACCACATATAGATTTCAGTGGCAAATCAGATAGAAAGATAGCATTGTTCTGCTTGGGGTTCAGTGGCAAAGCAGATGTTATGTTTCTTCCATTGATAAAATACTATCAGGTTTTTTTAAATTTTTATTTAAGGCAATGGTGTTAAGTGACTCGTCCAAGGTCACATAGCTAAGCAATTAATAGGTACCTGAGGCTGTATTTGAACTCAAGTCCTCCTGACTCCAGGGCTGGTACTCTATCCACTGTGCCACCTTGCTGCCCCAATGCTATCAGTTTTTGATGATGAACCATTTGACAGTGCTGAGGCTTTTGGTGACAAAAACTTTCTTTTCTTGGTCTTCAGTAGTTGTCACTGGAGTCACCACAAAAGCCTTTGCCATAGGGATTAATTCCCAGGAAAATTTTGTGAAGAATATGTTAGTAGACTATTAGATGGAGCTCTGTTAGGAGTGGTATAAATCTCACAGAATAGTTATATTTTTCTATATTTTGGATTGGTTTACATTAGCTCTAAATTACAAGCTTTAGAATTGTTCGAGTGTTTTTAATTTTAGGCAAATATCAATTGAATTCATTTGTTATCTCATACTTTGAAATCTATCTCAGATGGCTAAGAACTACTCAACCTTTTTATTACATTGGCAAAATGAATTTTTACAGGAACAAGTATGCTCGTAGCCTCTCCAGAGACTTTTAAATTTTACATTTTTACTGAGGTTTTAAAGGGATGTGTGCTAACCTAGTGTCCAGTGCAACTTTAATATTTGGCTTTAACAACAATAATTTTTAATTGAGTTTTTTATCTATGTGCCTATATTTACCTGTGACAAAATATTTTCTTTCTCAAAAGTGATTGTATGATAGAGCTGCTGTGGAAAGGAGGAGAAAAACCACAAAGCTTCAATTTAGAACAATTCAATTCAGTTCTTTAGTCACTGAAGATCTTATTCCTTCAGATAACTTAGAACTAGGTGATGGAAGTAGAATAGATGAGTAAGAGGGACAACATTAAAAACCACATGAGGGTGGCTAGGTGGCATAATGGATAGAACACCAGCCTTGTAGTCAGGAGTACCTGAGTTCAAATCCAGCCTCAGACACTTAATAATTACCTAGCTGTGTGGCCTTGGGCAAGACACTTAACCCCATTACCTTGCAAAAACTTTTGAAAAGCGACATGAAATCAAAAAGGCAAATGATAATAGGGAGTGCCTGGGAGGAACATTAAATTTTTGCCTAGCAAACATAGTAACATGTGATACCATTCTTGTGATAAGTTTCAATTTCTTAATTTCTCTCATGTGATAGAATAAAAGCAGTGTGGCCTAATGGATAAAGAACTGAATTTGGAGGCAGGAAAACCTATATTCTTTCTCTTATCAGTGTCGTGAGTTTTCTTTCGGTTGGGTCAAAAATGATTGTGGGAGAGGAGTAGTGCTAAGTTTGACCCTTCTCTCACAGGGGTTGGTTTGTGTGGGAGGAGGCAGTCTTGGGAAAGGGACACCATGGTAACTGCTCTCAGGGAGTACTATAGCCTGGCAGACCAAACTTGTCAGTAGCCATAGGGAAGAAGAGCCCCACTTTTCTTGTTGGTGCCCAGGGACAAAATCCCACTTTCCCTTTGATTGCTACCTTAACCTTAGATATTTACTAGTTCATGTGACCATTTAACTTTTTATAAGCCTCAGTTTCCTTTTCTATAAAATGGGAATACTGATGCCTGTAGAATTTAACTCCCAGCATTTTTGTGAGACTCAAATGAGATTATCAGTATGTATATAGTACTTTGCAAATCTTAAAGTACATCAGTGTTAGTTTTTGTTATCTTTATTATTTAGTTGCATGTAGCAGTAGTAAGAATAAGCCATGGGAAGTGAGGGTAGGGAGAAATGGGCAGTTAGCAGGAGATAAGCACTTCTGGTCTAAGACGGAGAAATATGCCTGCCTGTAACCTTTTAAAGCAAAATCATAATCTGACATTTGTCTTGTCAGCAGTAGGGTCAGGGGCAGGAAGAAGGGAGAAGTGAAAGAAAGGCAGCTCTAATGTAGGGAAAAACCAAGTCCAGTACACAGTTACTGCGCGTCCTTGGGGAAATCACTCTGCCTCTCTGGTTTTTATCTTTTGTAAAGTGGAGAGGTGACATCTTAGATCCTTTGCAATCCTTAAGATTTAATGACTCCATCACCTCCTATGAGTATGCTTCATTGAACTTATATAGTAGCAACTGCAAGCTAGAGATGCTATTTTCAGACAACAGCAGTTCCTAACACAACATTGGTCTTTATTTTGTCAGCAGATTATTCTGGGGTCACAGTTGTAAGAAACATTCCTTCAAAGCTTTAACTTTGGGAGGCTTAAATCTGATTGTTTGCATTATAGCATTAATGCCTCCTGTTTGTCTGGTTTCTTGCAGATCCTTAGGAAGCTGACTTCAGAGAGGTAGGCAGCATGGCTAGCTCAGCCCGGGAACACCTGCTTTTTGTGAGGAGGCGCAACCCTCAGATGCGCTACACTCTGAGTCCCGAGAACCTCCAGAGCCTCGCCTCTCAGGGCTCCATGCCCGAGAACATGAACCTGCAGAGGGCTAATAGTGACACTGACCTGGTGACTTCGGAAAGCCGCTCTAGCCTGACTGCAAGCATGTATGAATATACCCTGGGCCAAGCCCAGAACCTCATTATCTTCTGGGACATTAAAGAGGAAGTGGACCCTACTGACTGGATAGGACTTTATCATATAGGTGAGTCAAGTAGAATGGAACTGTGAGGTTTGTGTATGTTGTGGGTGGATAGACAGGAGGAATGTCATCTGTATTGTTTTTGACTTTGCCATTTTATTGATTCACTTTTTAGAAGTCAGCATCTGAAAAAATGAGATATACTTATTCTTTCCTTATTTATATTTTTAAAGTAAATCACAAGGTATGATTAAGCAAAGTTTTGAAGATTTCACATGAATTTTCTTTAGGGTTATATATACTATTTTGAAATAAATTTTTAATTGTGCTGTTAAATTGCAATCTGAGACCATCCCTAAGAAACCATTTCATAGAAAGAAGATGAATATTTTATATACCTTGTTCTATCTCCTTGAGATTATATACCCTTATTACACTTATTCTTACATGGGAAGAAATTTGTATGATGATATATATTTAAACTCTACAAAAATGATATCTTGTTTCAAATGAGTTCTGAAGGAGTAAATGAATGAATGAATGAATGAAGACATAATAATTAAATATGGTATTCCAAGCATTGTGTTTAGTACTGGAGATAAAAATTAAAATGTTCTATGGTATGAATATGAAGCAATTTCTAGGGCTTTATTCTTCCAAAAACAACTGCCACCACAAAAAGCTCAAGGCTTGTTACTCTTATCCAGAGTTATTATATTATATTCTAGGAAAAGAAAACTGTTTTTATAGCAAATGAATTAGGGAAATTAGTATTCACAAAAATGTACAGGTCAGTTCATCTTTATCTGATTATTTTTGGTGGAGATAGAGAATGTGACTGCCTTGAGATTTGCTTAAAAATTTAATTACTTTCTTGGAAGCCAAAAAATTCTTTTTTAAAGATTTTATTTATTTTTAGTTTTACAGTTTCCCCCCCAATCTGTTAGTCTTTACAATGTTTCTATGGTATACATTGATCTAAGTTGAATGTGATGAGAGAGAAATCATATCCTTAAGGAAGAAAAATATAGTATAAGAGATAGCAGAATTACATAATAAGATAATGGGGTTTTTTTTCTAAATTAAAGGTAATAGTTTTTGGTCTTTGTTCAAACTCCATGATTTTTTTTTCTGGATACAGATGGTAGTCTTCATTGCAGTTACGCCAAAATTATCCCGATTGTTGCACTGATGGAATGAGCAAGTCCATCACTCCAATGTTGCTGTTAGGGTGTACAATGTATTTCTGGTTCTGCTCATCTCACTCAGCATCAGTTCATGCAAATCCTTCCAGGGGAAGCCAAAAAATTCTTAAAGTAAAAAAAAACCAAACAAAGAATATCCATTTAAAGTTTGGGGGAGATATTTGTACTGAATGAAGGAACATACTTCAAAATTTAGTATTAAAGGCTGCATGCAATAGGGTAGATTTTCTATTTAGGTTTCTTCATTTCATTTAGGTTTCCTTCATTTTCTAAATGAAAGTAGAATTCAATTAAAAGTAGGGAACATGATGAAAAAAAGTATAGACTCCACTGTAAGTTTATGGAATTTTGTTTACTTGATTCTTATAAAGGAAGTGAGTTTTGATTTTAATTGGATTAAAATTAGTTCTTTTTTTTCATTACTTCTGATAGTACTGTAAAATTCTGTGCCAAGGAATAGCTTAACATTTATCTTTGTTTTCTCTGAGAAGTTAAAAATAAATCTGTAAAGTTTAGAGTTATATCCATATCTCCACCCAATACAGATTAGTTGGATTATGTATATACTTAGACTGGAAACCACCTCATTTACAAATTGTATTATATTTTTATTTGAGTATTATTTTTTTTACTCATCTATTATAAAAATTTGCCCTTTGGTTTTGAAATAATTTGCTGCTTTTCACTGTTTCCCCCTCCCCACCCCTTTTAGAGGTTTTTTTTTCACTATTTCATGCATGATGGCAGATAATACCTTCCTTGTTTTAGGTTCTAAATGTGTCAGTTCTAGAAAATGAAATCAGTTTTGCTTTCTTGCTCTAGGTAGTTATTTGTGATTAATTTGATTCCAGATATGTTGTGGTCACCTGAAAAAAAATTTCATAATGACTTTTAGAAACTCATACAAAATACTAGTTCCTTCCTTTCCCCTCCCCCAATTATTTTGTCCAGTTTAAATATAATCAGGAAGGAACTAAAGTCTAAAGTTCAGTACATCTTATCTTTGATTGAATAGAACCATAAAAATTCTGGCACTGGCTATTTTACTCCATAGAGAAAGAGTCCCAATTCAAAGAGCCAACCCCTTAGATTTTGTAATACCCCCTTGAGTATATCTAGAAAAGTAGCAATTGAAGAATGAAGTCTTTGAAAAATACTAACTTGCCTTCTGAATTGTTTTCAGATATTAAGCAGGATATGATTTGTGCTTCTGGTGCATTGTGCTTCTTTGAAAGTTAGTTTTCCTTTGCTATTATTGCTCTTTCCATTGCTATCATTTGCTATCTGCTCTTTGAGACTTTTTCCAAAGCAAAAAAATCTTATATTGTAAGTGGGTCTCAATGGGTTTTCATGTTTAATCATACTTACTATATGCTTCTAAGCATTTAATGCTTATTGAATTAATAAATGGGTCAATAAATAACTGAAACTTTAGATAGGAGATTTCTATCAAATTCTTTTTTACCCAGATTTTTTAAAATGTAAAAGTTCTGGACTTTTTTGAAAGCTGAAGGAAAGAACAGATGAGAAAGGGCTAAAATAACATAGAGAAATATATCAGTAGAGTAGGTAAAACTGTTATAAGAATCTCTAAGTATTAATGTTGTTCCCAAAAGATCTTCATAAGATTTAGGTTAGATAGATTGATATCCCACATATCTGGCATTGAGCTCTCTGGAGATATCACTGCACCTTACTCATAGAAAAATCACTCTATTTACTATTGCAGTATAATTTTTTTAAACAAGTTTAGTTATTGAATTCCAAGTTCACTGTAATATAGAAATAATTAATTGTAAAGGGGAAAGAGGAATTAATACAGGATACAATGCAATATTGGTAGCAAGAAGTGCCAAGTAGCAGCACTAACCTACAAGAAAGGAAACTGAAAACTATAAAAAAAGAACTAAAAAATCCACACCTATTAGGCCCATTAGCACCAGCAAAAGAGGGATAAAAATCTAATTCAAGTCATTAGTCACAAAGTGCATCATTGTATTATTTTTCAGTATAATAACCATAAACCATCAAGAAAAAGTTGAAATATGTTGACATCCTGTTTAAGAATGCAAGGAACAACTATATAATGTATTTTGGAAAGATTGTATTTCAAACTGTCCAGTATAAGAGTACTTGCTTCAAGAATGTTTCACTATCCAGAAAGGTTCATAGAAAGAAAGCATTTAATAAGATTTAAAGCTCAAAGTAATTGTTACCTATTACTAACCACTGCAAAGAGTTATCATTCCCCTAGAATTGAATTCTTCACCTTTTTTTGTATCACGGACCCTTTTGGTAGTCTGGTTAAGTCTGTGGACATCTCAGAGTCACAGTTTAAAATAAACAAAATAAATATATCAATTATAAAAGAAACCAATTATATTAAATATAGTTATCAAAATATTTAAAAATTAACTTCATGAATCATAGTTATAAAGTCATTGTTTTAACATTTTGGCTAGTTGAAGTTTTATCATATAAATAAAACTACATAGATTCAGTTAAACTTATTTTATTGGGTGAGTTCTATAGAAACTATTAAGTATTTCTAGATTTTAAAAATGAAATTATACCATGCTATTATTTGCAAAATAATTTTGGTAAATTTTTAAAGATTAACTTAAAAACATTTTTAACTTTTTAAAAATTATTACTCTAAATGTTTTAGATTTTTCTTATAGTTTGTATTTTTCTTAGAGTTTTGTTCCCTCCTTAAGTAAAATTCTAAGCTCTGTTATTACAGTTTGTAAATAGGGGATGCTTAATGTTTGTTGAAGTTCAAAGGATTAATTAACACTGGACTATATTCAATTTAGTCAAAGATGTTACACTAGTGTTCAAGTTAGTCAAGGTAATTCTCAGAGAATTTGTAGGTGATTGGGCCAGATAAAACTGACACTTGATAAAATAGATACAGATGAAAATAGATTTAGGGAACATCTTCATTTGCATTCTTTTTGTTGGTACAACTTTGTTACCATAACCTACAGCTTGTGTGGCTTTTCTAGACTTTATAGAATTTTTAAATGACCAAGAGGTCATTAGAGTAATTACTATCAAGTTAAATTCCACTTATTTCCTTTACCTTAAGATTTTACCAGCTGTTGAGAGTGTCTTGTTAGTAAGGGGGGGGGGGGGGGGGAAATCACTGTATTTAGAAGGAAAATCCCTGATCTCTAGGCCTGTTTCTATCACTTGACATCTTTATCCTAGGCTAAGTCATTCAACCCCTCTATGCCTACTTCACAGATCTATTCTGAGCATCAAATGAGAAAGTGTATATAAAATAAAGTTTGCCACTTTAAAACATTTGATAAATATGTGACATGCTTATTTTTTTAACTTTAGATAATAGTAAATCAACAGATTTATAAAAACAATGAGTCCTGAAAATACAGAGGTTTTATAGAATTCAGCAGAGCAGACATTGTGTATGGAGTAATTTTTCAGACTAATAATAAGGGTCTTGAAAACATTGAAAGCAGTATTATTAGATACAAGTAGAAGATAGATGTGGTAATAAAAAATATTAGGGAAGGAAATTAAAGGGGAGAAAGTAATAACATAACAAAGAAATAAAAATCACAGGCTGTGAAAGACTCAACTCCCCAAAGGCTAAGACATTAATTGAAAGGTGCTATGACTCAACAGAAATTTGAGTAACAGGCAGAAGTCTCCATTGGATTCTCTGATAAACATAGACTGAGAATTCATGTTTCATAACAATATATCAGTCCAAAACAAATTTTAGGTTTCTCTCTTCCTTGGTAGGAAGCTACTAAATGACCTCCCCAACTACCCTACTGCCCAAATTCAGCCATTATCTGAGAAACAAAACTGTTTCCTAGCAACTTTTATTTTATTTATGGAACATAGAAAAAGTCCTTAAAGAAATCATTCCCAGAGGGGAAGGGTTTGAGTAAAACGCAGGCCTGATGAGGTGTGGTTTGTTGGCATGCCCTGCATTTTGATTGTGTTTCTATCTTGGTGTACTTTTCCCTTCAGAGTATATGTTTTGTTTTTGTTTTCTTAATTGTAATAGTGTTTCACTTTGTATCACTCACTGCAGATGACTTTCCTGGAACATGCAGACGCAACTAATCTGGAAAGGGGATAGAAAAAAAAAGACAATTTATCCTGACTAGACAAAAGTAAATCTTGCCATACATGACTGAAATTTTTTAACAAAAAAAAAATAGTTACTGCTATAAAATACAAATGTAGCTCATGGAAAAGCTTTTGGAAAGTGACCACATGTCCTCCAAATAGACATATCTTACTCTCATTAACATCTGACATTTTTTCTTTTATCAGTGGTAATTTTTAGCCAGTTTTGAAGTTCTGTATATTTACTTTGATTTCTAGAGTCATGGCAACAGTTTATCTGTAAGCCTGATAGATGAGTCAACCTTTGTGTGGTTGTGGTTCTCTTTGGTTCATGAATCCAGAGACCACTGTGTGTGTATGTATAGATATACACACGTGCATGCATGTGTGTGTGTATATATATGTGTGTGTGTGAATTTATGTATACATATATTACATATATAGATATTTGGAATGACCTTTGATTTCATTGCCATAAGAAACTCCCAAAGAGCAACTTCTATCAATGCAAGTCAGTACAGTTGAGACTTGAACTCAGAATTTCTTGATTCTAAGCAAGTACCCAGTTGCTAAGTTGCCTTTCACTTTGCCAATCATTTGTCAGCATTCACTGGTTCTACAATTTAGTTTTCCTTGTGTTAGATTCTACTCTAACCATACGTAACAGTTCCAACTGTGATACTCCTTATATTTCCAACCATAAAGCATATAAATATCCAATTTTAGCAAATGCATTTAGAAAACTGCCACATATTGATTCCTCTGGGAGAAGAATAAAAATATAATTGAAAGGAAAGTCAAAATACATTAAATTTGTTTTAGGATCAGTATTTGATTTCCTCCTATTTTATTCTTTATTTTAAAGTTGGAATTTAAATTTTATATGTTTTATCTGGTCATTTTTCTTTTGACAAGCAAGGTTAGATCCTGAATAATCCTGGAAAAGTACAAATGTTAAAAAAATTTCCTTTCAGTTCTCAAAATATTACACCTGAATAATATTATATTGTGCAACTCAACACTGATATTTTAGGGTGTATCACAAAATATTACTCATCACCCCCTTTCTTTTTACTTTTCCTCAAAAAAGTCACACATCATGAACTTTCTCATAACTTTCCTCAAATTTCATTGAGTGTAAGCTGCAAAGTAGACTTAGGGTTATAACAATGTGCAGAATTCTATTTTCTTTCTTTTTATAATCTAGTTCATGTTCTACTGATGTCAAACAACTCAAAACTGCAACAAAAACCTTAAGTAAAGAATTTTGTTAGATGCCTTTTCTAAGCACTGCTTGGTTCTATCTCATAATATGCTGTGGTACCTCTGCTCAAAGCAAATGGAAGCCATTCCTCTGAGACAAAACTGTAGCAATTACAAAAAGCACTTAAGGCATGAATCTTGAGTAATGAGGTATTTTAATTTGAATATTATGTAGGATCTAAAGTAATATGCTGTCTAGGGTCATGGAAAATTCTACTATTTAAAATCTGACAATCAAATGGAACATGGCATTTTTGCTATTAGTGGCTTGCCATGAATATTTATTAAATATGGCATTTACTCTTAGACAAATTTCTGGATATTCTAAAACTTTTGCATTGGTTTTGTATAAGGATTGTTAAGTATAAAGGTTTTAAGTAGGGCATAACTATTTTGAAAATCATGGAAATGAGCTTGGACAGTAAATCCCCTCCACCCCCACCTCCTTGGAAAACTCTTAAATATTATTTTGGTATTAGGGTGGTTTTTATCAAATTGACATGACTGTCTGGTTTGTTAATAGAACTAAGAGTTATTTCACTATCACTGAGGATACATTTAGAGGTTGGGGTGGGGGAGGATGGAGGAGGAGAAGACTTAGAAAGCACCAATGCCTTGCTATGAGGGAACAGTCCTGAGATGAAAAGATGGGAAAAATGCTTTTTTACAATTATTATCTCATTTGATTCTCATAATAACCCTGTGAGGTAGGTGCTGTTTTTATCTCTATTTTAAAGTTGAGGAAACTGTGCCAAATAGAGGTTTTTGTAGAGAGAACTACATTGGTGTCAATAACAAGAACTGCTATGCCACTGCTTCACAATCTTTTAGAATACAAGTATCATTTTTTTTACCATGGAAAAAAGGAGTAGATTTCCCCTGCCACCCATAGAAGAATATATTTTTTTTTTCTGCTTAATCTAGGCACATATTGAAACAATGAGATAGTGACTAATGAGTAATTTTGTGACTATGCAAATCTGAATTGTTATAGATATAAAAATGAGCTGCTCTTGCACATTGACTATCTCTACCAGATACTTTCATAGCACCATAGAAATTGATTTTGATCATAGAAGACTCCATAAGGGTTTCCAAATACTATATAAAAAAGGTTGAAAACTAATAGTAGCTGTTGTAGTAGTGGTAGCAGCAGCAACAACTGCAGCTAAAATTTATTATAGCCCTTAAGGCATGCAAAGTGCTTTACAAATATGGTCTCATTGGAGATTCACAACAACCCTGGGAGTTAGTGCTATTTACAGATGAGGAAACTGAAATAAACAGAGGTTGAATGCCTTGTCCAAAGCCCCATAGCTGGTAAGTGTCTGAGTTTGGATTTGAACTTGGGTCTTCTTCACTCCAAGTCCAGTGCTCTATGCAGAGGGTCACCTAGCTTCCTTCCAATGACTGAGAGACAAAGAAAATTTTAAAAAAAAGTCCAAAAAAGCCCTTAGAAACCATCTAGCTAAACTCTCTCATAGAACAGGAGTGGAGAACCTTTTTTTCTGCCAAGGGTCATTTGGATATTTATAACAATAATTCATTGGCCCTACAAAATTATAACTTAAAAAATTAGCCCCTATATTTGATCAAACATTTAATTAATTCACCCTTGAAAAAGTTCCTAGACTTAGGGAATTTCAAGTCCTACTTGTTGCAGTGTCAGTGCCAGATCAAATGATTTCACAGGCCTTATAGCCCATGGACCAGGTATTCCTTACCTCTGATATAGAAAATGGCACCAAGAACTGTACAAATCAAATACTGTGTGCTGAAGTCTCATAGCTGGCTGGTCAGTGGCAGCATTAAGATTTTACCTGGGATCTCCTACCTCTGACCTTAGTCATGTGATGCTAACTTTCTCTGTACTTAGCTAGGCTGGTTTTGAAACCTCAAGTTAGGACTATTAACTAAGGAAGGGAAGGGAATAAGCATTTATATCATATCCATTGGGCGGTTAGAGGTACTTTGAAAAGAGTACTGAGCCTAAAATCAGGAAGACTCAATTTTGTGAGTTCAAAACTGGCCTTGGACACTTAATAGCAGTGTGACACTGGGCAAGTCAGTTAACCTGTTTGCCTCAGTTTCCTCATCTGTAAAATGAACTGGAGATGGAAATGGCAAACCCCTTCAGTATCTCTGCCAAGAAAACCCCAAATGGGATTGTTGAGAGTCAAACAAGACTGAAAAATGAAACATCAACATAGGGCTTACTATGTGCCAGACATATTGTGTTTTTTTCTTTTTACAAATATCTCATTTGATCATCATAACAACCCTCTAAGGTTGGTTGCTTTTATTATCCCCATTTTACAGATATAGAAATGGAGCCACAGATTTTTGTAGAGAAAGTTACATAGGCATCAATAACAAGAACTACTTTGCTACTAGCTACTAGCTTCTATATTCCATTTCAATAGGAAAAAAATATAATGACTTTCCCCCACCATCCATACAAAATCGTAATTGTGCTATTTGTATCCATTGAGATTATAATAATACAGATGTATTATGATAAAAAGATACTATGATTTCAGTAATGTTTTAAAATAAATCTGTGCTTTATTATTCTAATAGAGCTACACAAATTTTTAAAAATGGTAAATATATGAAGGATATTCTTACTCTGGGGGCAGCTAGGTGGTGCAGTGGATAGAGCACCAGCCCTGGAGTCTGGACGACCTGAGTTAAAATCCGGCCTCAGACACTTAATAATTACCTAACTGTGTGATCTTGGGCAAATCACTTAACCCCATTTGCCTTGCCAAAAAAAAATTATATATTCTTACTCCATAGAAGGTACATTTTATTACTGAATTCTTTAATGAGTGCCTGGTGCTGGACTGCAGTTTCCAGAATTTGGAAGTTTGGTTGAAGTTCCACTTGGTATTTAGATTTCAAGCCCATATGGGCATGTGTGCTTTTTGTACAGACTCCTGTCTCTAGATCAGAAAAGTTTCTCAGAAATGATTAAGTCCAATCTTTTTATTGTATAGATGAGTCCGTTGGATGTGATGTGATGCTATGATCCAAGCTTGGGAACCATTATTTTACTTCAAATCTTATAGCTTTCCTAGCTGATTAAGATTAGATTATATTGGGGCAGCTAGGTGGTGCAGTGGATAGAGCACCAGCACTGAAGTCAGGAGTACCTGAGTTCAAATCCGGCCCCAGACACTTAATAATTACCTTACTGTATGGCCTTGGGCAAGCCACTTAACCCCATTGTCCTGCAAAAACCTAAAAAAATAAAATAAAAAGATTAGATTATGTTTAAGGACTCTTTTAGCTTTAATGCCCATAATCCTAAAAGTAAACTGATGTCAGTAAATTTTTGTCTAGATGTCAAAAATGAAATTTGAGCTTTATTCAAAAAGTATTGCTCTGCTGTCTTTCTAGAATGTGCCATTGTGCCCCTAGATCCTGATTAATGTTTGGTATTATTATTGATAATGACTATAATTTCAAATTCTCAAAAGGATAACAATTACAACAACAATATATGTCCTGCTGTATTTTATTGCAACCTTCTGAAGTTCTGTCAGTCTCCCAAACTTCAGAAACTTGAAATTCAAGGATTCTGAGTTGTCTAGGTGCCAGCATCACTTCGGGGCTTAACCAGAAGCCATACCATTGTGGGCTTCACATTCCTACTCTCTTCTTTCTTAAGACAGAAACTTAGAGGATTTCCAATCTTCTAATTTGGTAACACCTGAGAGGTTGAACCAATCAGAAAGCAAACAATGAAATTGAATGAGTGTAGGAATGGAACCTGAGAAACAGGTAATCTGAAACATGGACCTTAATTTCCATTGTTTTTTTTTGTTTGTTTGTTTTGTTTTAGGTGAAAGTACTTACTTTTCCCTTATCTGGGTAGAGACTCAGAGCCACCTGCTTTTGTTATCTGGATTTTTAGGTGCTATAAGCCTCTCAAGTGGAGAAAGTACGTGTGTGTTTGTGTGTGTGTGTGTGTGTGTGTGTGTGTGTGTGTGTGTGTGTGTGTGTGTGTTCTGTAAAACTCTTAACTGCTGGGAAATTCTCCCTTCTATTGAGTCAAAATCTTCCTCATTTTAATTTCCGTCAATAACTTCTAATCTCCCACTCTCTAAAACCATGGAATAAATCTAATCTCTCATTCAAATGACAAGACTTCTGATATTTAGAGACAGCCATTATTTCCCTGTATTTCTTCTCTTGGTTCTTCATCCCCAGTTCCCTTACTTAGTCTTCAGATGCCAATATTTAATCTCTCTTGACATTCTGGCTGCTTGGACAGGGTATTCCTTAACTTGTAAGTGTTTTTTTGAAATACAATTCTTGGAACTGAACAGAATATATTAGATATTATAAATCAAAGGACATATAATGAGGTCAAATTCAGTCTACTCACTATTCCACGGGTATAATCTGACTAATAATATGCTAACATTTATATAGTGCTTTAAGGTTTGTCAAGTGTTTTACATATATTTTTATTTTATCCTTCCAACAACTCTGTGAGATAGGTCAGAAAGTCAGTCAGTTAATAAACATTTATTAAACAATCTAGTATTGCTAGACCCTGTGCTAAATGATGGGGACACAAAGACAGACAAAAGTCAGTAGTTGCTACTCTCAGAGTTCCCAGCTGCTGGCATAGATAATGTGCAGAGTGATTTGTCCTGCATCACACACTTAGTAAGAGTCTAAAGAAGGATTTGAACATAGGTTTTCCCAACTTCAAATCCAGCAATTCAAGTCTTGGGCCACCTGATAATCTAGTTTAGCATCTTTCTTGATTAAAATGAAAGAAATCAGTGAGAAAGGTTTGACTTATCTTCAGATACTTGGAATGTATTTTTTTGTCCTACCACACATCAAAGAAGAAAGTATGTCTTAACATGATGGATTATGTTTTAAGTTACGTGACAAACATCTTAGCCAGTGAAGTTTATCCCTTCTTCAATGTTTTGGCTATGTTGAATTGTTCATGAGTTTATATGGTCAAATCACCTAGATTTTTTGAGTGGTTTTTTACTAATTATGAAAGACATAGACCTGTCTTTATTCTGGATATACAGTGCAGTTTTATTAACTATCAAAGGTCATCATATTTTTGTCATCTATTTTTATAATATGATTTGGATGATATTATTGTTGAAAGATATAGAATAGTTTACATAATGAACTGGCTGTTGTAGTATTGAAAGGCCATTTAGGCTATCAATTTGCTTTTCCTTCTGGGAATACAAGTATTGGAGATCAGTTTAGAATCTGTCAAAATTAAAACAAAGAAAAGCACTTAGATGATTCTCCACTGGATAGATTAATACACTTAATGGGCAATTTGGACCAGACACAGAGAGGAAAGAATGTTCATCTAAGTCCTAATTTCAAACTACCTGTGTGGTTATTTTAATTAAGAATTGATTAAACTTAAGTTGATGGGAAAATTTGAATTTTTTTTCTTCCCTGTATCAAAACTTTCAGAATAGCAACCAAAGTTTGATGGCTGATAAAATGAATTTACTAGATAGCATTTATATAGTTTTAAAGATATGTAAAAATACTTCATATATTGTGTTTATATCATTTTCCAAAGAGTTTTGTGTGATTTTGACACTGTGTGGTAGATGAAGAGACTGAGCTGAGAGGTTAAGTGACACATTCAAGGTAACAAAGTTATAAAGGTTCAGAGATAGGATTCAAATTCAGAACTTCCTGATTCCATGTCTAATACTTTACTCCAACAATCTCCCACCTGGTTGACACATTCTATGATGAAGGTAAAGAATGTGATTCCTTCATTTCTTGTCCTGTTGTCCTTGCCTATTGTAAATCTTCAACTGGGGGTTTTATAGTGCCTCCCACTATAGTTTTGAAATTTCATGAATAATGATGGAGCATATGGCTTCCCATTTGTTATCTCTAGCTCTTGCCATATGACCGCCCACCCTACCCCCCTTTTGGTGTAATCATGCAACTCTTTATGTAACTTTTTGTATACCTTTTCCTGCATATGCCTTTTCTACATTAGCAATATTGTATTGTCTACTCATGTGGATTATATGCATCTCCATTCTCTCACAACTTTAATTCTTCAGAGTATAACATCTTTGGAAGATCTTGGATTTTTAAGAAGATGGACATTGTTTTTTTGGGGGGGAAATGATAACATTAAAAGCACTGTGTGATTCCTAAAGGCAATCCAGTCTTTCCCTGTTGTATCATTTTCCAAGGAATTTTGTTTGATTTTGACAAATGCATGAGAGATATTTTATTGGTGGAAAACATTTAAAGGGGTATTTTGCAGCACTGAATTAAACTGCAGAATCATAATAAGAATGATTACTATTGGCAGTATGATTTTGTTGTGGGAAAAGGTTATAATAAAATTTCTATTTTCATTTTATTGATTTTTTTCCTCTTCTTCCAAGTTATTGACTGCATTGGATCTGATGTGAGCAAAGTAAAGGAAGGAAGAATAGGTACTGATTGAATTATAATTGAATAAATAATACCACTTCTTATGGAATTGTTCTGGTTATGTGGTACTTCTTAAGTTGATATCAAACCCTTCATTACCAGTTTTTGGGTCTCACTATCCAGCCACACATTTTAAAAAAATCCATATACTATCTTCAATCCCACACCTATCCACATTGTGTGTAAGATTAACATGAGAAACTTAGCTAAATGCTCTGCTAAAACCCATGTAAACTACAGCTAAAGCATTGCTCTCTAATCATATGAGCATGATGTAATGTCAACAACACAAATATAATTTGACTATACAAATTATATATATATATATATATATATATATATATCATACCTCAGTTGTTGGCCCATAGTAACCTTTTAATTAATGATTTTTCATTCATTCATTGATCAAGCTGTATAGAACTAGGATCCTTGCTGCCTGTTCCTCATTTGTAAAATAATGAATTATTTTGTCTTCCTAGGGCAAGTCTAGGCATAGATTAAAGACCTTTCAGCTGCCACTTGTTTTTGTCTTCTTGAACCACTATTCCTCAAATATGTACTTGGCTGTGCTTTAGATAATTTCTACTCTCTTTGGCACTCTGCCTCTTGTATTTAGGTCCTAACTCAAGATACAGGACCATATGTCTTCAGCTTTGGAACAAATATAAACTACCTTTTTTGCTTTTGTAAAAAGAAGCTCACCCACATTTGGATCTCAAGGCCTTCTTAACTCTGACACAGAATCCTTTGCTTACTCTAAAATAACTCAGATGCTGCTTCCTACATGCAATCTTTTCTGATGTCCAGTTATTAAGACTTCCTCCCTCACAAAATTGCTTCATATACATATATATGTGTATATATTTATATATATATATACATATATATATATATATATATATATATATGTTTACCCTCTTTGAGGGCAGATGCTATTTTGATTTGATTGCATAATCCAATCTCTAGAACATGGCCTTAAATATTTGTGAATTGAAGCCAATAAATTATTAGTTATATGTTTTTGACAAAGTGTTCCAAGAGATATCTAGATTATTTGAAGGCAGATTGTAGGAATTCTTGGGGCTGGGGTCTATTAGTAGGACAGTATCAGAAGAAGTTTAAAGGGATAAGGGAGTCTCAGCTTTTGAAGTGATGTATGATAGAATCAAGGGAAGAAAACAGATCTGTAGAGAGCTGATAGATTGAAAATTGAGAAATAGAAAGACTAGAAATCAAGATGAGAGTATTAAACTGGTTTAAGATGAGTGATCCCATGGAAGAGGTGTTACGGATGAGAGATTGTCATTAAAAAGTTTACAGTCTTGTAAGTAGCATGGTTTCAAATGATATTGAGCCTAATGAGGAGCCATCCATAAAGATGACTAAGATTGAGCAAAACTGGTTGTTTTAGAAAGTAAACAGGAGTATCATAAGTCATTAAGGATTTTGACAGGGGAAATGATAGAGAGCAGACTTAAAAAAGCAAGAATTTGAAAATTGTGATATCAGAAAATAGGAACTTTAAAGAGAAAAGCATATTTATTGATAATAGGTAAGAGATAGCCTCTTACAGTGAAAAGAGTCCTAGATTTGGAATCATAGGTTCTGGGCATGAATCCTGGATTTGGTATTGACTATATCTGTAACCATGGGCAATTTATATAACTTTTCTGGACCTCCATTTTCTCATTTTTAAACAGAGTTCTATTAGATGACCTGTTCTGCTCCTTCCAGCTTTAACTCTGTGCTACTACATGATAACGACACATAAGGTGTATGCCAAGTTTTCCTCCCAGCCCTGTGCTGGCATTGGAATGAAAATTATCTGAAAATAGCATTTGTTTTTGCCACCTTCTGTCTTAGTGCAGTACCCTTCCAATTTTAATTTTACACTTAACTCTGAAATTCTTAATTCCTTCTTCTGCCTGTGGGAGGAAATTTATGGGAAACACACCAATAATCAGTATGGCTTGCAAGGAAAAAGAAAATGTCCTGGTTTGCCACTATTTGATTAGAAATTTCAAAGTTATTCCCAGCTTCCAGCCTCTGTTCTTCCTAATTTATTTCTTGTTTTAGATGCCAAGCCTCAATGGGCAAGTTTTCCAAAAAATGAGAGAGATCACAGTATGAGAAGCTGGACAGCATTGGCTTCTTTGACTGTTTGTGATGTCTTATATCAATGATGGGAAACCTATGGCTTGTAGGCAGTGTTGGTTTGGCATTGCCAAGGCAAGCACAGGCAGTTATCAAAATTCAATTAATTTACCCCTAAAAAAATCCTTAGATTTTACTAAGGGTTTTTTTAGGGGTAAATTAATTAAATATTTGACCAAATATATCCTGTGAATGATGTTATAAATATCTAAATGGCTCTTAGAAGAAAAAAGTTTCCCCTACCCCTGCCTTATATAATGCCACATACTCAAATATTTGTCTCATGCTTAAAAGACAAAAAAAAATCACCCTCCTTCGAAGACCTCATTTACATTGAATTGAGGTTAAGGAGATGAATGTTATGTGACCACATGTTCATATAATTTAGATTCCAAAAGTTGATCAAATGGTCATATGAGAAGGTAGTTTGGGGGTAACAATATTATTAATATACATATTTGCTTTTTGCAGTTTGAAATCATTATGCCAAGAGTCTTTTACTTGGGTTAGGGAAGAGAGTTGACTATAGTTAGAAAATCTGAAAGGGAAACAAGTTTGTTAGGTATATAATGATTTTAATAGGTAACATTTAGCTATCACTTTAAGATTTGCTAAGTACTACCTTGAGAGGTTTTATTATTCCTGGTTTTTTTACAGATGAGAAAACTGAGGCAAACATTGGTTAAGTGATTTGTCCAGGGTTGTATCCAAGGGCAGATATGAAATCAGATCTTCCTGAGTCTATGTCCAGGACTTGATTTTCTGTGCAACTTTGCAGCCTTTTATTAAATGCTGGCTGTTAATATTCCACTTAATACTTTGTATTTATTTTGTTTATAGTTTACATTTGGTTATATGTATATGTATTGTTTCCTTCATCCTCCTACTCCTCTCTACATTCCCTCCTCCTAGAATTTGAGACATTTTGAAGACTAGACTTTTCCATTAGTTGCTCACACAGTGCTTGGCGGATAATAGTTTCTTAATATATGCATCCTAAATTGAAGATCTCAGTTTGTACATTTTGGGGGGGGGGCAATGGGATTAAGTGATTTGCCCAAGGTCACACAGCTAGGTAATTATCAAGTGTCTGAGGTAAAATTTGAATTCAGGTCCTCCTGACTCCAGGGGTGGTACTCTATCCACTGCACCACCTAGCTGCCCCACACTTTTCTTTTCATATTTTGATTACACAGACTCTTAAGTATTTGCAAGAATCTGAGAGATGGAAGTAATGCCACATGAACTCTGCTGTTCTCAACTAAATTTAACAAACATTTATTAGTCTCTATTGTGTGTGGAAACTTCTGAGGATCAGACTCAAATGAAACAGTCTTTTGTCTTTAAGGAGCTTACATTTCCTACTATCAAAATATATGCCCATTTTTCAGCTATAGCCTTACAATTTCTATACCTCAACATTATTGCAGAGGGAATTGTGTGATTGTGTGTGTGTGTGTGTGTGTGTGTGTGTGTGTGTGAGAGAGAGAGAGAGAGAGAGAGAGAGAGAGAGAGAGATTGTGTTTTTGTGTAAATAATTAAATCATCAGAATTCAATTCACTCATTGTTTTATGCTCTTCTATTTTTTCAAATGCCCATTCTTATTCTGTAGTTTACTGAAATCTGCTGCTGGAGGCATAGATGCATGTTTTTCTTGCCTGACTTGGAGAACATGCCTGGCATTTTGATCATTCTGAAGTAGGTTTAATGTAACCTCAAAAACCAATATCACTATTAGTTGCATATGATTGTCAACTTCTGTCATGGAATTATTGCTGGAGTAAAGAGTCACTGTCTCATTGGAAATCAATATCTACTTCTGATGATTTACTTATTGTAGCTGGCATTAAATATTATATATGAAGGATCCTAATTGAACCTGAACAGGAAAACAGATTTCTCCAATTTTAAGTATATATTGAATAATAGTTTTAAAAAATTCTGAAAGAATATTTTAAAAGCTAGAATTTGCAGCTTTTGGGGAGTGAAATATTTTTTTCACATTCAAGTTGGAGTGCCAGTATGCATTGCAAGTTGCTGTATATTGATAACCATAATAATAATGACTTATGTGTTTAAAACATTTTCAAAATATTTTATATAACCTCATTTGAGTCTCAGAATTCTATTGTAGGCACTGTGGGTATTATCTCTATTTTATAGATGAGGAAACTAAGGCTCAAATAATTTGAGTGTTTTGATCATGGACATATCACTAGTATATGACTATGGTGAGAGTTGAACCTAGGAAACACAGAGAAGAATAAGATAAATTTGTAGAAGTGATAAAACATAGAAGTATAATTTTTAGACTTGGCCTCCTTACTGATCATCCTTATATATTTTCTTCTACTGTCACATCCTGTTGCTTGTGAGAAATGCAAAGGATGTCTACAAAGAGAGATAAAAGATAAGATAACATTTGGTTCTGTGGTGCTGATGATTTAGTCACCAGTTACATTGCATGGGACAGTTATACACTTTAAATACCTTGAAATCTAATCAAATTGGCTTATAGTGCTTATAATTGTCCTTGTCACAATAGTATTGCTAGGAGAAATCTTTGGTATAAAATGCTTCTTTCAGATGTCTGGTAATGCTGATGAGTAATTCATGACATGAATTTAATTGTAGAGATTTATTACATCCTGCTGAAAGAACTGAACAATTCCCCCTGAAAAGGGGTGGAGTTTGGAGAAATGTTTACTGAAAAGTTTTGTGATTTTTTTGAGACCTTTAAATTCCTTTAGAAGTATGTGATTTTTTCATCTTATTTTTAATATGAATTTGTACATTTATTATGTTCCAAAATAGAAAAGATAAAAATTATATTCCAAAATTTATTGTAATTGAACCTAAGCAGGAAAACAAACTTCTCCAATTTTAAAATGTACATTCAATAACTTAAAGGATTCAGACAGAAAATTCATTTAGGTTTCAACCTGTCAGATACAAAGTCATCAAAACCAATTTAATGTAATTCTGTAAGATGTTGGAAGAATCTCTTCTGGCATTACTAGTAAGCTTTTCAGTGACTATTGCATTAAAATTATACAAAATCAACATACCTAATCTTTTAATAGCATAATGATTTAGACTTCTTTTCTAGTATGAAGAAATTGCCAAAATAATTTTAAGCAGATTTTTCAGGTGCTCTGTCCAGCCCCTGCACTGTGCAAGGAATAACTGTAAGTAATGTTCTGTTTCCCATACCTTCCGTATCTCTCTGATTGGCAAGAAGTTCAAATGTTTTGTGGCATATGGTTTAAACATAGGAAACATTAGCAATCTCTGTTTATATGTGTTCTTTTTTCTGTCTTCTAAAGAGAAAAAAAATGGGAAAAGTATGTCAAGATTCCTAAACATCCTTTTTTCCCTCTGATAAACAGCTCTAAAAAACAAGAATGGAAAGAACAGCGATCAGACTAAAGAGCTAGAGAGGAGGTTTTTGTTGGAGATGAAACAAATTTGAAGGAATCAATTCTCAATGATACCTGAACCATAGGAGAAGATAATATGTATTTGAGGAAAAATTACCCAATACCCTACTTATTGTTTTCAAGAGAAACCATCCAGACCATATCAAAAACTGCCAATTTTCCCATTTTCCAGAATGTTCATGAAAATAATCTACAAAAGTATCAGGGGCCTCCAGAATGAAGAAACGAAAAATTAATTTTCTCCTTTCTCATCTCTGTCTCTTAGATTCTCAAACTCCATTCAAGATCAGCTAAAGTTCCACCTTCTGCCAGAAGGTTTTCTTGGTCTCTCTTTAATTTTAGTGCTTTCCTTCTAAGATTGTCTTCATTTTTATCTTGTATATATCTTGTTTGTACACAGTTATGTGGTAATTACCCTTCTTATTAGATTGTGAGTCCCTTCAGGGCAGGGATAATTTTTTTTTTTGCTTTGAATTCTTTGCATTTAGCACAGGGCCTAGCATATCATAAGAACTCAATAAATGCTTGTTGACTTGACTTGTTGATTTAACTGACAGACTTTCTTTCACAAAGTAAATTTTAGGGCTTATCAAAAGGAAGTATGGATCAGTGAAAAGAGTGCTAAAGTTTGATTTAAAGGACCTAGGTTTGAAACCTGGCTTTGCCATTTAACTCCTGTTTTCACTGTGCAAATTATTTAATTTCTCTAGATCTCTTTTTCTTAGAAAATTATAGTTAGCTCAACTAAAAGATTTTTGAGTTCATTTTCCAATGCTAAAACTATGATCCCATGATACTATCTTTCTAGTAACACAGTTGACTGAAAGACAGTGTAGAAATGTAGAATCCCATCATACTTACTGTTTGATGGTCTTTAAAAGCATTTGATTCAGTAGAATAACATGCCTATAAAATCTAATATAGAGTCCAAGTAGAAGTGGGATTCCCCAAAAGTCATGAGGCTATTTAGAGTCTCCTGATGGTAGATGAAGTAGAGATGATTACATTAATCTCTGGGGCATTGCAGAGACTTCCAGATGAAATCCATAATCACTCAAGACAAGTAGATAGCTTGATATCTACTTGGTTTTATTTTTTTAAGGCCCAAATAAAATAAAAACAGCAAATGAATAATGGCAATACTATTCTATTCAGTTGTATGGACAATCCATAGAGTTGATTCATCAATATAGTGATTTTGAATAGTAGGTACTATAGAACAGTTCTTAACCTTTTCTGGGTAATAAATAGATCCCTTTGACAGATTTGTGAAATCGTTGAACCCCTTTCTCAGAGAAGCAAAAGAAATATATGAATAGTAAAGGAGGTGGGTTGATTATGGACTAAGAGAGAAGTTGACTGTACTTCTGCTCCACTGGTATCCAAGCAATTCCAACAATTCTAGAGGAAGGCTTCTAACATTTTGTTTGGACTTTCTGTCAAGGAAGGTTTACATTTAGATAGTCAAGAAAGCCAGAGAAATAGAAGGTAGGATTAATTGTGATCTGTGTTCCTGGAGGACATGATGAGACCATATGGATTCATATAAATAGCATTCTTTATGGGTTATAGGAAATAGCATGTAATTTTTACTCAAACATTAAGAAAGTGAACTTAAAATGTGAATCAAGAACTTCTTTATTTTCTATTTTCTTAATTAAGCATCTCATATCCTCTCAGAAATTAAAATGCAAACACACCAAGTATTCCTTCTCTTTTTAGATTCTGTTTAGAAGCATCTCTTCTGGATCCCATAATTTTTGTAGCATCTCCTCTGTCCATAGAAGCTCTTTTTTTTCCATCTGTGGGTATCAAGCTTGCTGGGAAGTGAGCTTTTTTAATTAACTAAACTGCTGTATTTAATTTTCTCTCTCTAGTTGTTGACTCTTCACACTGAATCAATTGGGAAACCTTTCCATATTTGCTTCCACCTAATTCAAATGGAAAATGAACCTGTCTGAGCATGGGAGCTTTGGCACTTCCCTGTCCCTCAGATTATATCTGACCCAGGCTGAGGAGATGACATGTTCATACTGCCTATCAGAAGTAGAAGTCCCCTTCCCTTTTAATGCTGATCTATCATATGCCTTGTTGGCATCTCATCTCTTCCCTAAAGTTAAGATCTTTATACACAGAGTCAAAGTATTTGTTGTCCTAAGCAAGTTTTCTTCTTTATTTCAACCTACCCTTTTTCTCTTTCTGACAGGTCATTTTTAAAGAAACCAAATCTCTTTTGAACAATTTTAAACATAACTTTAATGTAATGTACTGCATTTGAACCAACTATAAATCTATAATCCTGTGATGTGAGATGTGTTATACACCACTTTGGCTTTCAGGTCATAATTTTTTTACTTCCTAGAAGTTTGCCAGCACTTCAGTCTTGTACTGATATATTTGTATAAATGTTGTATCTTCTGCCTTCTGTAAGTAGCAAGTCAACTCCTTACAAATAGAGATGATGTCATTTTTGTCATGATTTTCTCAGGACCTAAAACAGTGTTTTTGTAGTTAGTGTTTAATATATGCTTTTTTTGGAAATGAATCACCTAAGATGTCTTGATATCTAATTGGAAGGACCAATAAAACAAGCAAAATTATCTTTGGCCTTTTCAGAGAATTTATTGTCCACATGAAAACATTTGTTAGCTTTTTAGTTTTATCCTTTTTTTACTTTACAAAACTGATCAAACTTGACATCAGGTCATTCTATTGCTAATTTCTCTTTTTAATAATATTCTATTAAGAAAATTTAGCTTAACACAACAACTTTAATTAAACAGGTTTTTTTTTCCTGCACTCAGGTGTTTTAGGCAATTAGCCAAAGCATCCCATTCTCTTAGCATTTGCATTTCATAATTTAATTCATTGGAGAATTTGTGCTATTAAGCTTTAACTCAAAGGTTTTATTTCACTTATGCAGAAACTGAAGGTTTAATGGCTGTCATGGGGGCAAAATGCCTTTATTAAGTGAAGCCTTTGTCCCTTTAAGGAAAGGTCCAGTGGGAATACAAAGTCAGCATGAAGCTATTTTTGGAATAGTCTAGCATAGGGAATGAGACTATAAAGTCTTTATATAAATCAAACCAGAAGTGATTTTCCCTAAGCCCTGATCGAAAGGATAGTAATGGTATAAATGCCTCCTCCCCTCTTCCCCTCCTACCTCAATCTACTAGATCTCATCTAATCTACATCTTATTACTCAAGAGTCTACTATAGTTGTCTATTAGGTACTTTTTAGATTTCTAACATCTTTATGCATTTAAAGCTACTTATACTCTGGTCTTAGCCTACCTATCCATCTTAATTTCCTCCCCATTATTTCCAAGATAAATCTTCAACTCCTACCAGGCTAATTTCTTGACTGACCTCTGAACTATTCCCTGTCATCTGGCTTTTGTGCCTCCTACTATCCCCTTGCCTGGGACACCATCCTTTTCTCTCTTTTACCAAACCTGTACTTGGATGCTTTATTGTGCTGTGGAGATAATCCTATGGTTTAGAAATCTATGAATGAATAAAATATCATTTGTTAAATGCTTACTATATGCAAAACACATTATTTTTCATTCAAAGAATTATATTGGTCTCTTATAATTAACCATTAGACAGTGCCAATGAATGTATAATATTTGACATATTCCATCAGTATGGAAAGCCTCTGATTATGGTCCAGAAGTGAATATCAGTCATCTAATTCTAGACCAATTCAGTGAGGTTTATCATGAGATTAGAATGAAAATTTTTAGCTACAAAACCACTTAAGGATTAATGAATTTCAGAGAGATTATGATCTATATCCCTGAAAGTAGTACCCACATAGAAGAAATAATAGATCCTTGACATTTTGGCATAGGACACATTAACAAATATTTAACTGTAACCTAATTGAGGTATATTAGTTTTGCTCCCCACAATTAGGTTCCTTGAAGAAATCTAGGATATCTTCTAGATTAGTCTATTGCATAAACAACCAACAAAAATCTGGGCACATATTGTTTAATAAACATTTGTTTAATTTAAAACTGGAAGGACCTCAGAGGCTGTCTATACTAACCACCTCATTTTACAGATGATGACACTGAGCAGCAAGTGTCCACACAAGTAATAAGCATCAGAGATGGGATGTGAACTCAAAATCTGATCCTTTGACTCGAGTCCATGCTCTTTGAATGTTATTTCCTACTGTATCATATACTTCTTCCAGTTTTTGCCAGCTGTGAGATGGGGATGCTATAGTGCCAGTTGTCATGATACTAGAGAGAAAACAGTCTGACTACCGATGTACACATCATAATGATGGTGAGACTTTTTTCCATGTGTATTTCTCTCTCTGATGATGGCTGTGGGAATCAGTTGGAAGCAGAACTATGGGTCTTAGGTGCATTGTAACATTGTGGGATTCTTGACCTCAAAGTCATGGATTGTTTTCACCTTTCTGATAATGTAGAATTTATTATGATAGTGATCTCAATCTTTTCACTCTTTTTCAATCTGTGTAGGGTCCTGCAGTCTTCCATAAATCCTCTGTGACATGATACTGTGGAAATTCTCTAATTCTTCATTGTGTGGGCACATACTTGTGCAGATCTTAGGCTGTCCATTTGTTATCTACAGTTTTTACTACATGACCAAGCCACCTCCTTTTATAGTCATTCATATTCTCAATTATGGTTTTATGCAACTTTCTACATGCTTGTAATTGTTGGCAATGTGTTGAAGTCTATTTAATCTCACCATATAACTTTCCTTTGCCCTTTTCATGACTGAATATTTTACTTCTTTAGAGATTATGGTGTTCTATAATTCACGTAGAGCACAAGAGATTATTAATGTTGGGAAATGGACTTTTGTTTAACTAAATATAGCTTAAGTGATTGAAAATGTTTTGCAGGTTCCCAAATAGTATCCAAATTTTTCCTCCTTTCACTCACCAGTTGGGTACAACACCCTTTGAAGATTTCTGTTTACTGTTGGTCTCAGAGGTATGACCATCTTATTTTTTGTTATAATGTGGACAATATTTATATTTGTTTCACTTCATTTTCCCAATATGGCTAAATAGACTGATCACTTTAGGATACCTTTAGATTTCATTGAGGAGAAGTTTGTTATTGATGGTCATAATGTCACCTGTGAATGAATTTGGAGAACATTATGATTATTAGCTCTCTTTGTATTTGAACTCTAGATAGAATGCCTTAAATTACCCTGAATTAGCATATATCAGCTAGATGGAGATAGACTTTTTTTTTTTTTTTAGGTTTTTGCAAGGCAAATGGGGTTAAGCAGCTTGCCCAAGGCCACACAACTAGGTAATTATTAAGTGTCTGAGACCGGATTTGAACCCAGGTACTCCTGACTCCAAGGCCAGTGTTTTATCCACTATGCCACCTAGCGCCCCTTGGAGATAGACTTTTGAACTTGCAGTCAGGAAGATCTGAATGACTCTGGACATATCACTTACTATAAAATGATGAGGTTGGACTATATGGTCTCCAAAGTCTCTTCTAGCTCTAAATCTTATTAATATGCTATAACCTGCTTCTTCACTTCCCCATATCTGCAAAGATATAGACAGTTTCTTCCTTTAAAAAAACTGTTGCTAAGTATTCAACAAGTTTACCACCTTTCAACGCCCTTATTATAGAACTTATTGTAGATGTGAGTCATCTGAAGTCTCTTTTACTTTATTTCTTGATCTAATTTTTGTTCCAAAGTAGTTTAAACTGTCTTATTCTTCTGTCACATTTACATCAAAGTCAACAGGTATCAAATTATATTGACTTAAAATGTTTTTGGAGGATCTTGTCAAGTTCTTCTTCACCTTTGTAGCAATATTGTACAGCAGCTGAAATCATGAAGGCATAAGTTCAAATCTAGCCTCATATACTTATTAGCTGTATGATCATGGATAATCTGTCTGTCTCAGTTTCCTCATCTGTAAAATAGGGATTATAATAGCACATACCCTCTTACTATTATTGTGAGGATAAAATGAATTAATACTTTTAAAAGTATATTTCACATCTCAAACATGTTTATAAATTCTATTATTATTTTTAGATTATATATCATTTGCCTTAGGTTTCAAGTTGTAACATTTTATGTTTAAGGGATTGATAGTTTCAAACTTATGCTTTCATTGATCTTGGAAATTCTCAACAAGAAAAGTCCCTTTCTCAGTGAAGATCAGTCTCTTTTCTCTATAACTTTCCTTTGGTCACCAAATCAGTATGTGTCAGAGGCAGAACTTGAATTGAGGTCTTTCCTTCTCCAAGACCACCCCCCACAATCTCCGAATCTATGCTTCCAAAGAAAACCAGTGCCAGAAGAGAAATGGAGGCTTCATTCCCTCTTTGATTCAGGGTCAATGGGGTGAAAGGAAAATTCTGATTAGGATTTGATAAAATGGGAATGTGAACAGGAAAAAGCACAGCTAAAAGACTTCAATTGGATTCTGGCTTAGATGTAAGGGTAATTGAAAACTCTACTTAAGGTTTTTGGAGAGGGTTATTTTTGAGGAAAGAGTGGAATACCCACAATGTGACATTGAATTCTTTATGGGAAAAGAATAGCATCTCAGCCAGAAGTATTAAAAAGAACATCAAAGAGGATCATTATCTAAGTGTGTTTTTTGAAAACTGGACTTGGAAATACCCAGAAGCTGGACAAAATTGGAATATGATCATTAACTGCTAATTTTTAAAGACTGCCTGTGTTTAGATCTTGGGCCTTAATTTCCTGATGACTTGTGCAAATTTTCTTTCTTTTATTTGCCAAGAATTAATGAGCTGACCTATGACTTGAAATGTAGGAGTCTGGAACTCAAACTGATGAAGAACTTATATAAACACTGGTCCAGATTCAAAGTACCTTGGAAGTGATTATGGGGGAGGAGTGGCCATCAGAGTATGTGCAGAACTTCAGAGAAAATGAGAATTGGAGAGGTTTTGGTTTTTTTTTTAAATAAAAGCATATTCCAGCACTATCTGAGACTTCTCTAGCCCTACAATTCTTTTCATTTTATTATCTAAGAAATAGAGAGTTATCATTCTGTTATGTGCTCCTTTCCTCAAATGAGTAGTATCTACATAACTTGAATGTAGTTATACTAAGAATCATAGGCAGTATAGTTCTCAATATTAGTAAGAACAAAGAAGGCAATGTTGTGTGGTGCTTGGAGTGGAAAAATGTGATTTAGGACATCCCATTATGACACTATGTTTTGGGATCTTAATTTTCTAATTTATAAAATAAAAACAATATATTACCTATTTCATAGGCCTTTTGGTAAAAATAAAATGCAATCATTTATTTCAAAGAGCTTTGAAAAGTAGAAATGTAAGACACTGAGGGTTTTTTCTTTCATCCAGATCTACCCCTTTTACTTTTTTCTTTTCTTTTTTGAGATTTCATTTATTTTTAATTGAATTTTGTATTATTTTAAATTTCTCCCCTTCACCTAATAAGAAAGGAAAATAAAATACATTATAAATATACATAGATATGTAAAACAAATTTCTGCATTAGCTATGTTTTAAGAAAGAAAACTTAAAAAAAATAAATTGAAGAAAGTATGTTTCAGGGGGCAGCTGGGTGGTGCAGTGAATACAGCACCAGCCCTGGAGTCAGGAGGACCTGAGTTAAAATCTGGCTTCAGACACTTAACAATTACCTAGCTGTGTGGCCTTGGGCAAGTCACTTAACCCCATTGCCTTGCAAAAATACCTAAAAAAAAAGAAAATATGTTTCAATCTTCACTCTTGAGTCCATTAGGTAGCTTTCTGTAGGTGAATAGCATGTTTCATCTTGAGTCTTTTGGAATTGTAGTTGGTCACTATATTGATCAGACATACTAAGTTTTTCAGAGTTTATTTTCCTTAAATTATTGCAGTTACCCTAGGAATTATTCTCCTAGTTCTACTCCCTTAACTTTTCATTAGTTTTTAGAGGTCTTCCCAAATTTCTCTTGAAAGTATTCTTATAGTACCAAAGTACCACCTCATTCATGTATTGTAATTTATTCAACCATTCCCCATTTAAGGGTACTCCTCAGTTTCCAACTCTTACAAGTATTACAAAAAAGAGCTGCTATAAATATTTTTATATATGTGCCCTTTTCATCTTTCTTTGATCTCTTGCAAGTGAGTTTTATTTAGGTGAGATAGAGCTGTGCAAAGTCAAAAGCCTCAGTCTCTCTTCCAGAGTCAACTGAATCCAGTGACAAGACATAGATCAGGATGATTGGAGATGACCCCAGATGCAGTAGGAGACTTTGGCGTTTAATGCATTCATTGCTAAGGTCTTTCTCAGGTCTCAGTTTGGCTGAGACAATACTCATTGGGTAATTTAAGGCTTGGTAAGAAATAAGATAAAAGATGACCTAGTTTGCCTACTAAAGAAAAAATCAGCTAGGGAGAAGAGCTTCAGAATTTCTGACCTGAACAGAAACAATTGCTATTTATACTCAGCCTGAACCATCAAAACCTAAACAATGACCAAGTAAGGCTTGTACTGGGGACTATTGTTGGCCAATAATGAGAGCCAGAGTGATTTGGATTTTAGGCATGGTCAAGTAGCTCTATTTGAATTTCAATGGACTTTATCAGAGCCTGGTTTTCCAGTTTGAATTTCAAAAATAAAGTCATACTTTATGGAGAAAAACTACTAGATTATGTGGACATTTATTTTTCATGTTTAAACATATGTAATAGCTTCTTAAACATATGTAATACCTTCTCAATCGACACAGGAGGGGGAGAGGTGATAGAATTTGAAACTGGAAATAAAATTGAATTTTAAAAAATTTTTAAAAAATAACTTTATTTTGGGCAATAGTTCCATATTATTTCCCAGAACAGTTCACTATCCCACCAACAATGCATTAGGATAGTTATTTCCTCACATCCAACTTTTGTCATTTTTCTTTTTTGTCATCTTAACCAATATGATAGCTGTGAGGTGATACCTCTAAGTTGAGTTAATTTGAATTTCTCTGTTTATTAGTGTTTTAGGTCACAATATGACTATTGATAGTTGTTATTTCTTCCCCGAAGACTATTCTTGACCATTTATCAATGAGGAATAGCTCATTTCTTGTAAATTTGAGTCAGTTCCCTATATATTCTGGAAATGAGATGTTTATCACAGAAACTTACTGCAAAGATTTTTACTAGCACTTTGATGCTTTTTTTCAAATTTTAAATTCAGTGTTTGTATAAAAAAATTTTGAATTTTGTGTAATTATCAAAATTATTCTTTTTACTGTGAACCTCTCTATCCTTTTCTTTCCATACAGAAACTCTAATATTATCCTTCATATTATTCTGGACTAATGAAACAATTCTTTGCTAATAGTTTTGTCTTTGGATTCTCATCACCATAATCTGTTCTCTGCATAATAGAAAAATCTAAGACATTTAGAATCAAAGGAGGCCATAGAATCAATTTATAGATGAGTATTCTCCTGACTCATTTTGTTGCAATAAATATGAAATGTCCACTACATGTGAGGCATGGTCCTAGGTTCTAGGGATAAAATAATGAAGAGCAACAATATAGTTCTTATCCATGTGGAGGAATTTTTATTTTGCCCTGGGCAAGAAGAACATAGCCTGCATAAAGATAAATATAATACAAGCTGATATGTGTTGAAGTTTTGGAAAAAATTGAAGAGAGAACACTTTAAGATGAATAAGGATAAGAAAAACTTTGTGTGGAGATTAGCTGTTGAACTGAGATGGCTCTATGAGATAGGACTGTGGACTTGGGATCAGAAGATTCATCTTCATGAGTTCAAATCTGGCCTCAGACACTTAGTAACAGTGTGACCTTGGGCAAATGACTTAACTCTGCTTGCCTCAGTTCCCCATATGTAAAGCAAATGACAAATCGATCCAGTATCTTTTCCAGGAAAAATCCAAATGAGGCTATGAAGAGTCAGACACAACTGAAATGACTGAACAACAAAATTTTTGAGAAGATGAGGTGGAATGACAGTCTAGAAATGGAAAATGGAATATGCAAATTCATGGAGGTGAGAAGTTCAGGGAAGAACTTAAAGCTTAGCTTGGCTAGAAGATAGAGCATATGATGGAAGTAATGTAAAATAATTCCACTAATGTGAAATAAAATTAGGAATGGAAGATGGAGCAAGATTGGAAGACCTTAAATATTGGCTGTGGAGTTTATATTTCATCCTATGAGGATTAGGGAGCTTGAAGAATACTGACCAAAAGCTTGGGAAGAATGGATCAGGCAGGGGAGAGTCTAGGGGCAGGTAGACCAAAGAGGAGATAATAATCTTTTAATTATATCATTTTATTGTTTTGTAATAGTCCAGGAAAGTAGTACCAAGGGTCTGTATTAAATTGTGTCCAGATGGTAGAGATATTTGGAAAGTAGAATTTTCAGGATTGGTCATGAGAAGTAAAGAACACAGTTGGGCTCTTAAAAGCTTCTTTAATTCAACCTTGCTGTTCCACATGGCAGTTTTCTAGATTCTGTTCTAAGTTTAGACCTCTAGCTATTTTTAGTTTCTGATCTGTATAAGCTTTTTTGGGGGAAGTCTGGCTGTCAGCAAATTAACAATTTGACTCTTCTGGGGGGAAAATATACTTATAACTTTCAGGATTAAATCCAACTATACTGCTGCCATTTACTAAAGACTTTCCTTTGGATATATATTATGCATTTCTTCTGAATTTACATTCTGGCTTTGAAATGTGGAGATTGAATTGCAAAAGTATATCATGATATAACATTTTTTTCTTCTTTGCCACTACCACTAATAGCACATTTGAATGCATCAGCATTATTTTTTCCTTGTGCTTGTGACCAGGCTGTTCAGAATGACATTGCGGAACTCCTTTGTGGGACTAGATTTGTGCTGGGTAATTGGAAAGCAGCTGTTACACAGAACCTTTTGCTGTGCTGGGCAAACCAACTCCCTGAGTAAAGGAAGCTTGTTGGCTAGGAGGCTTCTTAGAAAGTTGGAACACTCTAGTCCCCATTCCATATCTGATCATGGGTTTCAAGGTCTCTGGGACAGGTTGCCTTGAGAAATTGGGACACAGTTGGGACTGATCAAGTCTATATATGCCTTGGAATGTCCTGTCTCGACCAAAATCTTGAGGACCCTTAGCACTTGCATGAAATATTATCTCTGGAACCCTCCCAGGAATTTTTAGGAGACAAAAATTTGAAGTGTATATTTAGCCAAGAGGCTATCTATGATTTTTTTTTATTTTACCAGTCTCCTAAACCCTGGAGATTTTAGAACTACACTGGATCTTGGGCTGGAGTTAGTTGACCCAAATGTAGCAAATCTAAGGGTATATCAAGCCATGCAGTGGTGAAAAGTAGGATGATGAAAGATCTGTGACACTAGGCTCTGCTTTTGAATGAGTAGATACTGGTACTAATACTAGTAGCTGACATCTATATTACACAGCATATTGAGAAATCACTTTGAGAATCCTCACAGCTTCATCTGATCCAATCTTTCTATTAAAGGAATAAGTATTTGGATATAGTTTTGTCTTGCTCTCCAAGTTCTGTGCTTATTTAATTAGACCACCCTGGTGACCCTGAGTAGACCAGGAACGCAGCAAACTCTGGCAGATTCTACCAGGTCACAAAATCTTCCAGCATAGACTTTGAGATGGATTGTTTGCCTGTCTTCTGGTCTTCTGGACCTGCCCTGCTTAATTTGAAAAGGCTTATCATCAGAGGAGTTGACCACCAGAGATTACTTATTTTTTTTGGCATTAGCAAACTATAAAAGTGTTAAGGTGTGAACCACCCACATAGATTAAATCATAGATTCTTAACAGGATTAAAGAATCCCCACTACCAATTTATGCCAAGTTATGAAGAGCAGTTGTGAATTGTTTTATAAACTTAAAAGCTAAAAATAGCAGTGAAATCATCAGTATAATTTTTTCTTGAAGTTATTCTCATATTGTCTAGTTGTATATTTCTCAGAAATTAAGATGAGGAGTTGTCAATGATAAGGTATCAGAGAATAAAGAGACACAGCAAAGGACCTTAGTCAATACTTCCAACTCCATCATTTTTCAGATGAAGCCTGAAGGGATTGATTGACTTGAACAAATCCAGGCTAGAACATCCAGTTTGATGGACAACACATTAAATTGATCCATCAGCACAGATGCCCTGGACAGCTCCTGTGCATGAAGAGTGAACTGGGCTCAAAATTGAACAAGAGAAGAGAAGAGTGGACTGGGTTGCCTTTGGAAAATTGCAGGGAGCTTTAATGATTAGGAACTTCTTCCAGAAACAAAAAAGTCATACTTTTAACACCAATATTAATCTGGGTTTGCTGTATGACCATGAGTCATAGAGTATCACAATCTCTATTAAAAGCGTGAGTCACCCAGAGTGCATGGATAGATTGCAACCAAAAGCTTTACTAAAGAAGATATCATCAGAGAGATGTATGACCATAAAAGATGTGCTGATCATGTGACAGATGATATGAGAAAAGTGAGCTATAACTTCAGTATTTCACTGCCATTTACATAGTCAGTTTCTAAATACTTATTAGGCATTAATATGTCAGACACTGTGCTAGATGGTGGACTGAAAAGAAATAGATGAAATAAATAACCCTTACTTTCAAAGAACTTATATGATTAGTTTAGAAAACATCTGCACAATAAATTATAGAGAAGGTAGGTAGCTAGGAGGGTGAATAAAGGACTCATTTTGGAGATGACCTTTAAGTTTTAAAGAAAACTAAGAATTCTAATAGGTGGAAGTGAGGAGAGAGTACATTCCAGGCAATTGTACAGAAGTGGAGGGGTCTGTTTCTTGTGTCTCTTAACAATAATGATAAGAGAAAGACTTCTAGAAATTTAGAAGAATCCCTTATGGAGGATTTGTGGGAGGATTTATGAGCAAGAGTCAACAAGTTTAAGAGGGCAAAGATGGGTTATGACCTGTACATTAGATGGGGAAGTCATGAAATCACAGATAATCAATGTACATATAGGTCCAAATTAATGTAAAGAATGGATCCCTTGAAATAGTTACATGTTTTTGAATCCATGCTATTTGAAATTATAATTATGTAACTATGGAAATTGGTTTGAGCACAATGGAAATATAGAGTATGAATCCAAATAATGCAATTATTTTACAGGTTTCACTAATTACTCTAATCAGCACCTGACTCAAAATTCAGGGTGAGTCAGTTAGTTAATTGCAAAACTTTGGAACTCAACCATTAGTGTGCTGATAAATATTTAACAACTGACTTTCTGAAAAAAAAAAAGTGTGCATTTTCTCCATCATTGTGTTAAGTCTGGACATACTACAAAATAATAAATCACGTTCTAATTTGTTGTGGTTGGCATTGATGAGTTGTTTTTGGTTATACCATACTCTGCATGACCCCCATTTGCAATTTTCTTGGCAGAGATAACAGAGTTTGCCATTTCCTACTGCAGTTTCTTAGGGGTAAATATTCACACTGAAAATTTAACAATTGGTTCTTGAAAGTCAGGACAAGCTGGCTTCAGCACACTCCTGCGTTCAGCACCAGTGTCTTAACATAAGGTCCAGTTCTATTCTCATTTCTTTCTTTTCCTATGTGAGGGAACATGACATATGTTGTTAGTCTTTAATTTTAGATTGAATCTGTCTCAGGATTTCCAAACTCTCTTTTGATATTGTCAAGGAGTCTAAAAATAACTGAAGAAGTTTGGAGGGAAGCCCTGTGTCTTTCAGTTCTTCTAATCAATTCTTTAAATTGTCACTGGAGAAAACTTAGTGAATATGATATGAATATAAACCTACATAAAATTCCCTGTGTTTTATAAAACCCCTTGTTAAAGTAAGTCAATCAATCAACAAGTATTTATTAAACACCTGCCATATGCCAGGCACTCGGGATTCAATTACAAAGAACAAAACAATCTTCAAAAGAACTGCCCTTACATGCTACTGAAGAGACAAGTGAGTGTGTATGTTGCATGTATACACACACATATATATGTATGTACATGTATAGAAATACATGTACACACATGCAAATAGCATAAATATAAAGATATATAAATTATATATAAATATATATGTATATTTTAGTATATGTTTATATATATGTATAGGGTTTGGTTTAATTCATGCTAAAGTGTTCAGTGCAGAATGATTTCATCTTATTAGTCTTTCTCTTATGAGACTAGTTCTTCCTTCTCCTCTAGTGCTTCTAGAAACAATCTTGGACAGTTGATACTAAATGATTTACTTAGAGGCTAAGAATTCCAAAGTGGTTTTGTGTACTCTAGTGGAAAGTGGTAGAGGACTCCTTTTCTAATGAGAACTTCTGAAATCTTAGTTCAGTTCTAGTTCTACTCTTTAAAACTTGTTTGAGGGATTTGGACAAGATATCCAATAAGACCCTTTTTAATATTAAATATGATGCCCTAAATTCTAAAGCCAATGCCTTACTCACTGTGTGACCTTGAACAATTTGCTTCCCCCCCCCCCAATTCATGTGGAAAAGTAGAAAGGATGATAATGGATGCCCTATCAGTAGTTGGAAGATTCAGGTGAATTAATGTGTATGAAAGTGCCTTGAAAAGTATACAGTGATGCACAGGGGTTATTACTATGATTTTAAAGTCTAGGTAGTGCAGTGGATAGAGCACAGGCCTTGGAGTCAGGAGGACAGGAGTTCAAATCTGGTCTCAGATATTTGACACTTACTAGTTGTGTGATCTTAGGTAAGTCACTTAACCCTAATTATCTCACACCTAGGATCATCTCCAGTCCTCCTGATTCATATCTGACCACTGGACCTAGATGACTCTGGAGGAGAAAGTGAGACTGATGATTTAGCACAGCACCCCTTCACTCAAATCTTCATCATGGTATTGCCTCCCTGATAGCGTGGTCTTCTTTAAAAATGAAGGACAAAAAAAAAAGCCAACTGTTTTTTTTTATTGTTGAAAGACATTGTAACTTTGATTAAATTTCATATTCTTGTATAGCATCCCTTCTAGTGAACCCTCTAAGTTCACTCTCCCAACTTTATCACTGGCAGGCTGGTTTCCCAGAGGGCAACTAATCACTTTTTCTAGGAGGTAACACTGAGGGACTGGGCATGGTTATCTATAATTGTTGTTTAGAAACTCCCATAAGGTATGCTCCACAATACCAGTTAACCAGTTGATATCAGTTATTTGCTAAGGTATTAGAGTAAGAACAATTGGATCAAACCATTTTCTGTAGTTGATGCTTATAATTAAAGGGGGAAATGAGTAAGCTTTTCACTCTTCATGCATAGGAGCTGTCCAGGGTATCTGTTCTGATGGGTCAACTTAATGTGTTGTCTATCAGACTGGATGTTCTAGCCTGGATTTGTTTAAGTCTATCAATCCCTTCAGGCTTCATCTGAAAAATGATGGAGTTGGAAGTATTGACTAAGGTCTTTTGTTGTATCTCTTTATTCTCTGATATCTTATCATTGACAACTCCCCATCTTAACTTCTGAGAAATATACAACTAGACAATACAAAAATAACTTCAAGAAAAATTATATTGATGATTTCACTGCTATTTTTATTTAAGTTTATAAAATAATTCACAACTGCTCTTCATAACTTGGCATCAATTGGTAGTGGGGATTCTTTAATTCTGTTAAGAATCTATGATTTAATCTATGTAGGTGGTTCACACCTTAACACTTAGCTAATGCCAAAAAAAAAAAAGTAGTCTCTAGTGGCCAACTCCTCTGATGATAAGCCTTTTCAAATTAATCAGGGCAGGTCCCCCCCACCCCCTGTCCAGAAGACCAAAAGACAGGCAAACAATCCATCTCAAAAGTCTGTGTTGGAAGATTTTGTGACCTGGTAGAATCTGCCAGAGCTTACATTCCTGGTTCATTTAGGGTCACCAGGGTGGTCTAATTAAATAAGCATAGAACTTTGGGAGCAAAACAAACCTGTGTCCAAGTACTTACTCCTTTAATAGAAAGGTTGGATCAGATGAAGCTAGACCTCTGAGGTCCCTTCTAGCTGTTAAGTTCCAAGCCTAGAATACTTAAGCTCTTGGCCTTAGAATGGGAAATGGAAATATTGCCTTCACTATTTTCTTCACAAGGCTGCTGTGAGGATTCTCAAGATGATTTCTCAACATGCTGTGTTATATAGATGTCAGCTACCAGTATTAGTACCAGTATCTACTCATTCAAAAGCAGAGCCTAGTGTCACAGATCCTTCATCATCCTACTTTTCACCTCTGCATGGTTTGATATACCCTTAGGTGACATTTGAATCACCTAAATCAGTCCAAGACCTAGTATAGTTCTGAAGTCTCCAGGGTTTAGGAGACTGGTAAAATAAAGCTAAGTTCTTCACAAATAGTGTTAAGTTCTTCACAAATATTGTATGATGTTATGTATCATATCATATCATATCACATCATATCATATCCAACAGGTTATTGGGGAGAGTGGGTTCATATTTAAGGGGATACATGTGGCCAGATTCTCAGTTCCTGATTATTGGCAGTCCTTTGTTCCATTAGTGGAATGTAGCTCTGTTGGTTTATGAGATTCAGAACCCTTATAGAGTCCTAAAGTTGCCTTTCCTCAGTGTGTTTTAATTTGTCTTTGACATATTTCTTCCAATCCCATTTCCTTATGTGTCCATATTGGATCTTCACTTCTGCTCAATTGGTTACTTGTTCTCACATAGTTCATGCCTTTAATTGATTTGATTGATTGGTATATCTAGGGCTTGTTTACATTCTATTTATTCTTTTGTTGGATTGATTCTGTGGTTCAACCTAAGAGGTGTTCTCACCTGATTAAGGTTTTAGGGGTGTGTAGAAGTGTTGTCAAACTCAAATAGAAAAAGGACCTCATCTGTACATAAGGATCCCTGCAGGCTGTATATTAACTGATCTAGTTTAACACATAATATTGTCAGGTTTTATTGCATTTTTATGTATTTTATAACTATTTCTCAATCACATTTTTGTTTTGGGCCATGTATGAGATTATTGTGGGCTAGTGTTTGCTACCTCTGGTGGAGAAAACTTAATAATTACATTAGGATTCAGAGGAATAGGACACTCTTATTGTTTCTATATTCTTTATGCTCAATGATGATTATAAAGTTTATTCAGGTGCAGTTACATTCCAAACTGGAAATGTAGTTTCCTATAGAAAAATTTTCCTTGAGTTCTCTGATACTTTTGGATTTATGCCATGATCAATATCTATCCATTCTGTCTTCCAGTTAGAGCCCTCTACTGAGTAGCAAACATTCTAGAAAAATGTGTTTTTACTACTCTCTTGGGTAGGACCCAATCGGTGCTGGATGCTTAGCTGACATAGGAAACAAGAACACTTACCTCCACCATAAAGAATCAATGTATTTTCCCCTCTCAGTAATCTTGGCATGTGTGGCATAGATAAGGCAAAGGCAGATGCTTGCTGGTAGAGTGAACCTGAGAGTTCATAGGACCCTTTCAGTGCTTCTCTATCTGCTCATGGAGAAAGTTACTGTAATATCACAGAATGGTAATATAATAAGAAAAGGTCTGTTGCAGACCCCTGTTTTCAGGATGGTTTCTGCCTTCTAGGAGTGAGGGGAGGTGTGTGTGTTTGTGTGTGTGTGTGTGTGTGTGTGTGTGTGTGTGTGTGTGTGTGTGTGTGTGTTTTGGGGAGAGGGGCAAAATCAAACTTAAAAGATCAAAAAGAAAGTTCTCAAGAAAATTCTCAGTGTTACCCTTCAGAAATAATTCTCAGTGTCCACTAATGTGTCAGCAAGGATATTTTCTTCCCTCTTATCACCAATGAAGCAGTTTCAGATTATGGACTATCTAAAATCATTATCATGAAGGGACCACTGGATGCAACTGGTACATGTGTACTACCATGATATCAAAGTATTCTCCTGAGATATTTTATATACTTATATATACACATATCCTATTTTATATATAACATATAATATATAATATATATATATATCATAATACTTTAGCATGGCATGGGGGCAGCCAGGTGATGTGGTAGATAGAGTGCCAGGCCTGGAGTCAGGAGGACTTGAGTTCAAATCTAACCTCTGATACTAATTATCTGTAACCCTAGGCAATTCACTTAACCTGTTTGCCTCAGTTCCTCTTCTGCAAAATGAGCTGGAGAAGGAAATGACAAACTACCCTAATATCTTTGCCAAGATTCCAAAAGGGGGTCCCAAAGAGTCAGATGTTACTGAAACAATTGAATAACAAAGCATAGTATAGCAGTGATGTTAATCTTGACCCCTTTCAGCCTTCCCCTTCCAGTGTCAAAAAGTGTCGCTCCCTGACTATCCATGTGGCTCTTGTATCTTGTGTATGATTGCTCATGGGTTGAGCACCATCAAGAGGAAACTTCAAGGAATGTCTGGAATGTTATAGAAAATGTAATGGGGCTTAATTACAAAGAAACTGTTTCACTGGGGTATTACTCTGTAGTTTAGAACCTAGGTAAAAGGTCCCAAGAACAACTCACTGGATTTGAATTTTGAGCCATAACTCTTCTCTTTACTAGGTGTGACCATAGGCAAATTACATTTAGCCTCTTTCCTCATCTGTAAAAGGACACTATTGGGCTACCTCTTTAATGAGATGGTTTTGAGAAAATGATTTGATGGTTTGAATCCTGGTTCTGTGACTTGCTAACTGCATGACCTTGGGCAAGTCACTTATGCTTTTGGGGACTCAGTTTGTTCACCTGTAAAGTGAAGGGATGAGACTAGATGATCTCTAAGCTTTCTTCCAACTCCAAATTTGTCCTCTAAGGTGCTTTATAAATACAATTTATAATTATTCCTTGCACTTATTAAACTGAAAAAAAAACTAATTTTTTTTTTCACACAGACTCTGAGACTAACACTTTGCTGTTCTCTTTCCCTGCGCACTTCCTTAGTCTTGCTAGTCTCACAGTGGCAACTATCTTATCAGGCCTGCAGAGAAGGAATGGTTTCTTTTTTCCCCAGGATGTTTTGGCTCATTTCCTCGAATACTTTTTAAGCTTTTTGAAATTTTTCACTCACAAGAGATAGCTGAAAAACCTTTAAGGAAGTGACTCAATCTCTTGAAATAAATCACTTACTGAGCCAAAGATATTGTAATTAAGTCACATTGTGCACAATGAACTGCATAATATAAAATGTCTTTTAAAAGAGCATTTTTGAAATGATGGTTCTTTAAAATCTGAACTTATCTATTTTCTGCATTCTGTTCTTTAATAGATTATAACTTGAGGCAGTCAAATGTTGAGATAAATTGCTTCATTTCAGAGCACTCTTTGTGAAATACTTAAAGATTTATAATGTATGGATGAGTATAGGCAGTCATCTGTTTTCATATTCCTGACTTCTGTACTTGTATAACTGTGACCAGTAGCTATAGGAATTTCCCTTTGTTCCTGGGATTTCCCTTCCTAACTGCAAATTGTTGCCTGGGACAACCTGTATAACTTACTTCTTATCTCCCCTAGGAACCCTGTGTCTTCATGGATAGTACTAAAATAATAATAATAATACCAAAGAAGCAAAGAAACCACAATTGCCTCCTCCCTTCCATCTTAGGCTGATCCATCATCTTAGCCTTCCCCATCTCTTATTGTCATCGGTTGCTCCACCATCAACTCATGTTCTATGTATTTGTCAGGGTTTTTTGGTGAGATGAGTGTTCCAAAATACAACTATTATTAAGATTTAGATTCAATTCTTCAACACTCATAATTAGTAGACTTGTGATCCCAATAATCTGGATAGTCTCTTTAGCACTACATATCAAAACCTATGAATGACTGTCAGTCCTAGATGAGTCTTGTTTACGTCCATAAATTCACCTCAATTCCATTTCTTCAAAGATTATAGAATTAATACTGTTTCTGGTAACTATAGCACATCACCAAGAGATAATTGATGTTTGAAAAAAAGAGATGGGTCTGTGGTTCAGGGAGAAGCTTGAAGTCATTCAAATTTCAAGCAATAGGTATTCATGACAAGGTCTGTAATAAGTACTGGAGACACAAGAAAAATAAAAAACAGTTCTTGCCCTGAAAAAGCTTGCATTCTCATGAGTAAGACAACATACTCATATATAGGTATATGTGAGATACAGACAGATGGAAAGATTGAAACTTCTCAAAGTCAATCTATCAATCTTTCCTTATTTATATTCAATTCTAGCCTTGCCTTGTAGTTTATTTTTGGTGACTATCCCATAGATGTACTGGCAGATAATCTATATAGGTTGTTTGTTCCATTGTATATCATAATCTGAATAATAGACATTCTTTTTAAAAAAATTATATTTTTATTCTGAATTTAAGAAATAAAACAAGCATTTCCATAACAAAGTACAATTGAGAAAAGATAATTGCACATGACATTACAAATCTGTTATGCACAACTTTCTATTCCTTTTAAACATATAATAAAGTTATCATGTAACTTTCTTTTTTCTTTTTTACTTCCTTCCCACTCCCACTCCCCAACCTCTGCATTCTTCTTTCTTTTACAGTTTTTTTTCCTTTGTGAATGATTAGACCATTCTCTCTTAAGTGATTTTGGATCGAATTTAATAGGTTATATAATATGCAACAGGTACAATGTCATCTGTAAGCAATAAGATGTGGCAGACCTAGCAAGGGTTCTTAATTTGGAATCCATGAACTCGAAAAAATATTTTGCTAACTCTGTTTCATTATGATTGACTTCCAGGCATGGTTCATTTCTTCCTTCTCTCCTAATACTCTTGAGAAGACTGGGAGAGGGATTTCTTCTGTGACTCAATCTCCCATTGATTTATGCCCCTTAAGTTTTAAGGACTCCCCAAACTTCAGTTCCAATTAATCATTTAGATTAACTTTTTTTAGTTTAGTTTTTTTTTTTGCAAGGCAAATGGGGTTAAGTTGCTTGCCCAAGGCCACACAGCTAGGTAATTATTAAGTGTTTGAGACAGGATTTGAACCCAGGTACTCCTGACTCCAGGGCCGGTGCTTTATCCACTGCGCCACCTAGCCGCCCCCCCCCCCCATTAACTTTTAAAAATAATATTTACTTCAATGGTATAAAGGGAAGAAAGGGAAAAGAAAAAATATTTAAAAATAACTACTAAGTGCTAGGCACATGACAAATATTAGTTCATTTGATCTTCACAACAACCTATAAATTAGATGCTGTCAATATCCTTATTTTACAGTTAAGGAAAATGAGGCAGACAGAACCAAAACACCTTGTCCAGGAGCACAACTAATAAATGTCTGAGGTCAGATTTTAACTCAGGTCTTTTTGATGCTTGGCTCAATGTTCTGTCCAATGTTTCCCCTAATTGCCATAAACCTAGGATTTATTTATTTTTTGAATATTATTTTATTTTATTTTTCCATTTATATGCAAAGACAGTTTTCACTATTCATCTTTCTGTAAGCTTTTGAGTTCCACATTTTTTATTTACTTCCCCTACTCCCCACAATAAAAGTATCATCATGTTTAATATATTCATATTAGTTATATTGTAATAGAAGAATCAGATCTAAAGGGAAATAAACCATAAAAAAGAAAGAAAAGCATGAAACAGATATTAAAAATTATATGCTTTTTTCCGCATTTAGCCTCCATAGTTTTTTCTCTGGTTGTGGATAATAACTTTATATATGTTAACTCATTTGATCATCACAACTATATGATGGGGTAGATAAAGCAAGAATAAATGTTTCTTCTCAAGACATGGACAAGGGGAATGCCCCAGCATAATCCTTCTTTTCCCATTGCTGTCCCTAGGGAGGGAAAATTTGATTTTCAGTTTAACTCTGATCTTATATAGCATAATCCCACCAAGTTCCAAGTATCAATCTCCCTGAACTTGTGCCCTGGCACCTTGACTTCCCAAGGCTTCCTCACAGGGACAGTAATATTATTCAGTTTGGAATCCCAGCTTCACATTACCATGACTTGAGTTCATATGTCTATGTACTTTCTACTCTCTGTACCTAGAACAGAAAAGGATAAACCAAAGAAAGCAAAACCTAAAACCTATTTCATGGGGTTCTAGAGACTAGCTTAGTGCAGGATGCCCATGATGCAGCCAAACAAGACTTTCAGCTTTATATTCCATCAGAAAGAGAGAGCAAGAGACTGTCCCATTATGGTAGTTGCACTCTTCAGTCAATGGAAAAATAGTTGCTCCTCCTATAATGTGGCAGAGGAACACAGAAAGTCTTCCCCCAGAAGCAAGTCCCTCATATCTCCCTTATGAATGTATCCATTTCAGGAGATCTGAACCTACACCAACATCTATTATATATGTATTTAAAAACTTTATTTTGAGAAGGCATCCGTAGACTTCAGCACACTGCCAAAAATGTCCATGACACACAAAAAGGTAAAGAACACTTGATATAAAAGAAATTCTTCCATTTGGACTCTGCTTTGGATTTCTTCTATGATAGTGGAAAATATCTTTGGCAAGAAAATCTCTGCATTATTTTATATTTCACTTGAGGAATTAATCAGAAAGCTTCTAATGTTTTTGCATTTGTTATCTTATGGTTTTAGAATGAATTAGCCCCTACTGGGTTCTCTAGCACATCCTCTAACAATAATGCTTGCTCTCCCCATTCCTTCCCTTTAAAGGTAGAATTTTGGGGCATCTAGGTGGCGCAGTGGATAGAGCACCAGCCCTGGAGTCAGGAGTACCTGAGTTCAAATCCAGCCTCAGACACTTAATAATTACCTAGCTGCGTGGCCTTGGGCAAGCCACTTAACCCCATTTGCCTTGCAAAACCTAAAAAATAAAATAAAGGTAGAATTTTGCTCTCTTGAATAAAATAAAATAAAATAAAATAAAATATTACTTTATCAATCAATCTCTGAATTTTATTTATTAAATAACTATTATGTGTTAGACTCTATTTTAGACACTGGTGAAACAAAGACTCATCTGAACTGACATTCTGCATGTGTGTGTGTGTATATGTGTGTGTGTGTGTGTGTGTGTGTGTGTGTATGTGTATGTGTGTGTATTTGTTGGGGGGGGGGGGAGGGAGATGAAGAGAAATGATAGCAGCTGGAGAGGATTAAGAAAGACTTCATGTACAAACTGGCATTTGACCTGACTTGATGGAAATTCTGGGTATTCCAAGAAGCTGAGAGGTTCAGAAGGAGTGCATTCCAAACATAGGAGACAGCCAAGTGTAAAGGAGACAGGAGATAGAGTGTCATGAATGAAGAATAGCTAAGAGGCCATTTTAGTTGAAGTTTATTGTCCAGTCATTTTTCAGTTATTTCTGATTCTTTATGACAGCAGTTGAGGTTTTTCTTGGCAAAGATACTGAATCGGTTTGCCATTTCTTTGTCTAGTTCATTTTAATCAGATGAGGAAATTGTTGCAAACAAGTTGAAGTGACTTGCCCAGAGTCACACAGCTAGGAAGTACCTGAGACCAGATTTGAACTCATGAAGATGAGTCTTCTTGATCCCAGGCCAGACCCTCTATACACTATGCCACCTAGCTGCCCCCTTAGTGCTGTAGTCTACTGTAGACTGTGACATGGAAAACCTTCCTTTTTCCTTTCTAATTGTCCTCATTAAGAATGTCTTCAATGCATATGCCAATTAGTTAAAAAATATTTTATATAATTGAGGAAAATAGGCATATGAGATAATTGTTACTGATATTCTCATATCTCCAAATTACCTCATGGCTTCCTCAAAGCATTTCTCTGCCAAATATCTTTTCCCTAGTTTGAATAAGCAAATATCCTTTTTTGTTTATTGTTGGGTATCTATGAGTGCTTCATTGTGTTCCATTATCAGATGTAAACCAGGGAACTGACCTGAGTCAGCCTGACCCAACCTGGAATAATCCATTATTATCTATTCATAGATACTTGATCTATTATTATCCCCATTTTGCAGATGAAGAAAATGAGGCTAAAGAGAATTGTGATTTTCCTAAGATCTTACAGTCAGAAAGCATCTTGAATGGGATTTGGACTCAGGCTTTTCTAACACCCAGACCTGTCCTCTTTTTTGATATTGTTAATGAGGTCTGAAGTATTGCACTTTGGTTTGGTATCTTCTTCTTTTTCACATACCTTGAGAATTAATCCTTCAGTGCTCTCAAGATTGTGTTGCCCCAGTATCAATCTTCTCTGTTTGTATGTTGAATCATAACTTCTGAGCTAGAAGAGAGCTCAGGAGTCTAGTATTAACCCCTATTATGCTGATAAGGAAACTGAGGTCCAATGATTTGTCTCAAGTTACACAGAGAAGCAGCACAATGTGGTGGGATTTGAATTCAGGTCTTCCTACTCTAGCGCTCATGTTTTTCCATCATGCCAGGCTGTTAGAGCTGCCCTAGCTGCTTTTCCATCTTTATTTTCATGCAAGTTGTTTCTTTTCCCTTGTGTGGCCTTTCTAGAACTATAATGTTTTTGACCAAATGTGGGTCGGCTCTACCATCCATGATTTTAAAAAGAAGTCATTCTAACAAACTTTATTAGTTTCTTTTGTTTTTTATTTCTTTGTTGGACTCCTTCTAGTTTCATTGTAAATGCCTATGAGATGACTTTGTTCAGTTGGGACTGTTTTTAAGCTTTCTTTAAACCTGTTTTATTCTCCCCCACAACCTCCTTGTTTATGAGGCAGTACTGCCCTTAATCTTCCACTATCTTTCTCTGGGAAGTTTTATAGTGAAATTACTTTGGCACAAATGACTCCCAGTGCCAGCCCATTTATTTTTATAGGATTACAGGATTGAGATCAGGAGAGAACATTATAAATCACATAACCTAGCTTCTTAATTTTGAAGATGAAGTTTATATTGATTGTTGTTTTCTGAAGGTCATATAGAAAGTATCAAAATTAATATTAAAATCCAAGTTCTCTGATAACAAATTCAGTTATCTGCTATCTACTTATGACACTAATTTTAGTGAATTTTACCCAAGTGGGCTTTGTTGTCATTTTCTAGTCATTTTCAGGAGAGAAATGAGTCGTCCTTTTTATCCTTTTCCCCATCCCTGTAAATCATTGGCCCAAGTCCTCTCTGTCTTCTCTAAACTGACTCATGTTCCCATTTTCTCCTCATCCTTAAAATGGATAGAGCATAAGCTTCTGTCCTTCCCATATCACCTTGTGGATCCCCAAACTGCATTTTGGAAGGTGAGTTCTATGCTTAGTGACAGGCCTCAGTTTCCATGTCTATAAAATGTGGACCAGATTATCTCTCTAAGGACCAGAAAAGTTCTTGTTCAGACTCTACAGTGCTGCTTGACCTTCAATTTTGTGATTTGTATTTTGGTTACTGACCTAGACGTTTTCCAAATACTACTCCTAATTCAAGACTTCCTTGTGGAACCTTGCTGCCCCAGCTGGGAAGGCTTAATTAAATTCAGGCCATCACTTGGTCATAAGGGCTGCAGAGAGAAGAAATAATATAATTTCAGAACCATCCTTGATTTCTATTTTTTTTAGGTTGTTTGCAAGGCAAACAGGGTTAAGTGGCTTGCCCAAGGCCACACAGCTAGGGAATTATTAAGCGTCTGAGACCAGATTTGGATCCAGGTACTTCTGACTCCAGGGCCGGTGCTTTATCCACTACGCCACCTAGCTGCCCCGATTTCTATTTTTTATTTTAAATATCTACTGGTGCTTTTCATTATTAACGCAACTTTTAAGTGCAGAATTCATTTAATAAGTTTAATAAATTCATTAAATAAAAAACTTAAGATTTTGAACTGGAAATACTCTTAGAGATCATCTAGTCTACCCCCTTCATTTTGCAGGTGAGAAAACTGAGGTCAAGAGAAGGTACCCTGTTACCCAGGCAGCCACGTTTTGTTCCCTTGTATAATTTTTATTTTCAATGTAAGGACATAAAAGCTATTTCAAAATTCCATTGTAGGTGGTGGTAGAGATGTCAATTTTTAATCAAATTTTCCTGGATATTTCAAATTTGAAGCTGGTAGAGGATATAGACTGGCCTTCTCTTAGCGGCCTAAACACGTGAGACTAAAATTCCATTTCTATAATTTCGTTCACACAGTGAGCTTTATGATCTTAGAAGATGGAATACTGTGTTATAAATATTAAAATACCCCCTTTAATTTCCTGACCTTTTCATAGGTTAATACCATGTCTTTTTTATGATGGGTGCCTAAAAGGGACAGAACCTGAGAAAATATGATGGTGGGGCCCTTGAAATTCAAAGAACTCTATTTTGGGTGAGTTCTCCACTTGTACCAAAAACAAAAGTCAAGGATAGAGGGTAACTTTAGTTGTTTTCCTTTGTGAAATTGAAATACACAGTCTATTAAGAGAAGTTTCAATATTCAGTTGGTTAATATTAATAAACTGTGATTCCATGAAAATTAATTATCAGAGGTAGTCAAAGAGACTGAGAAGAAAGATTTTCTTTGTAAAAAGAAAAAGGAAAGAGCTGATGGTAGATAGGACTGATGACTTGCCTCCTTACCAGGATGTGCCATTTCTTTTATGGGTTGGGGAACAGGATGAGAAAATGCTACATGCCTTTTGCTTGGAGAAGCTCACAAAGCACATCATTTGTCAGCAGCAATATGAAGATGAAGAATAAATAAAAATGAGAGGGAGTCAAAGAGAAAAAAATAAAATAGCCAGTCTTTCTGATATAAAGGATGAGAAACAGAAAATATAGAGGCATACACCCAGTGAAAATACCAAAGTTAGAAAAGCTGAAAGAAAAATGAATACATGTTTGGGGACCCTGAGATCAAATAGACCAGTTAAAAGCACATGAAACAATAGAGAGAATACTGGATATCTAACCAAGGCAGCTGAGTCTGAATCCTGTCTCCATGTGTGGCCTTGGGCATGTTATTTAACCTCCTCTCTAGGCCTGGGTTTCCTCATTTGTCAAAAGAAGGGGTTAGACTCAAATAGTCTTTATAGTTAAGTTTTCAACTATTAATCCTTTGATCCACATTTCAAATTATTGTTTTGATAATTAAGGCAATATTAGTCATGAAGGGAAAAGTCAAAGGAAAAAGAAATTATCGAAAATTTGGAACCTGCTATGTCATTTAAGAACAAAACAAAGGCAGTGAGTGACTTCTCATTTCAGTTCCCTTGTTAATGTATTGAATGCTTTAGCTTTTTTTACAAGGTCTTTCTGGACAACAATATTTAAAAGAGTTGTTGACTACAATTCATTAATTACAAAGAAACTAATTAGAACCAAATTGTTTCAAGTTACTGAATAGGTACATTTGAGGAAATGATGTCATAGTAAAGATTTAGTGTCATGGTTTTCCTCTGTATTAATGAAAAGGAAGTTATTTTTGTCCTCTGAGTGCCTGTTTTCTATTTTTTTCATGTTGAATGTCAGACACATATATTACATCATTATAAAGTTATGTTTCACATTGATAGTAAGACATTCTAATACTATTTTCCTATTCAATTCAGAGGAAGAAATGAAGTGAAAAAATACTTCAAGCATAGAATTAAAAATTATTAGTGGGAAACACAATTATTGAAAAAAAGTTACAATTACTTTTTAATTCTTTTCAGTCTAATGTCTGACCACCTCATTCACCTGAAACTAATTTCTCCAAAGATACTAATGATCTCTTAATTGCCAAGTCTAATTGCCTTTTTTAATGGTCATCCTTTATCACCTCTGTGTAGCATTTGCCACAGTGGCCATTCTCTCCTCTTATGTAATCTTTTCTCTCTGGGTTTTTGCAAAATTTGAACACTCCTCAATCTTCTGTGCTTATCCCCTAAGGCTCTGCCCTGGACCTTCTTCTCTACAATCTTTTACCTTGGCTTCCATGGACTCAGTTATCAGCTCTACATACATGACTGTCAGATCTAGATAACCTTCCCTGGTATCTTTTATAAAGTGTAGTATCATATCACCAGCTGCCTATTAGATGTTTTGAACTGAATATATTGTATTCGTCTCAAATTCAAAACAGAACTCATTTTCTTTCCCCTTCCAAAACTACTGCTTTTCTAATTTCTTTTTAGGACCACAATTTTTCTAGGCTTTCACCCTCAATATCATCTTCTACTCCTTACTCTTACCCATTCCCATGTATCAAATCATTTGCCACATCTTGCCATTTCTTTCTCCATAATATCTCTACAATATATCCCCTTTTACTCACAAAATCATGTCTATTCTGGTTTAAAAGATTTAATTCTCATCACTTCTTGCCTAAACTAATGTTATATCTTTCCATTTGATCTCCTTTCCTCTAGTATTTTCCTGCTCCATTTTTCTCCCCATTCAGTCACCAGATTTGGGTTTTCTTTAAAATTCAGTTCTGACCAAGTCGCCTGCCCCCTGTCAACTTCAATGGCTCCCAGTTACCCTTAAGTAGCAACCTGATCTCAATCTACTTTTGTAGTCTTATTTAACATTCCTTCTTTTTATGCTTTCTATGCTTTATTTATTTTATTCTTCTTGCTATTCCTTACATGAGACAGTTCATTTTTCATTTCTGTCTTTGTGCTGCCTGTACCTCATACCTGGAATGTATTCTCTCACCTTGTCTTCACTTCTTGGAAAATTTGGTTTTCTTCAAAACTAAGTCAAGTGAGATCATTCTTTGTGAGATCATTCTTCATTCCCCTAACTGCTAAGATTTTCTTTTTCTGTGTTTTTTTTTTAATTTTTGCAAGGCAGTGGGGTTAAATGGCTTGCCCAAGGTCACACAGCTAGGTAATTATTACCTGTCTGTGATCACATTAGAACTCAGGTCCTCCTGACTCCAGGGCCAGTGCTCTATTCACTGTGCTACCAGCTGCCCCCAAGATTTTTTTTTTTAAAGGTATCCTTGTTTATGCTTTGTATGTATTTTCTATATACTTGTATTGATTCTTATTGTCTTTTCTGTTAGCTCTTGTCTTAAAGGAACTTACATTGAGTTTCCTTTTTGTCTTTGTAGCCTTATTACCTAGAACACAGTACTTCATACATAATAGGTACCTAATAAATGTTGATTGATTGCCTGATTGGTTTTCTTGTTAGAGAAAATGTCCTTTGAATCATATACTTTTTTATTTTAAAAGTCTGATCATGATTACCTCAAGTTTCCATATTTCACAGATCTCCTTTACTTCTGTTTCTCCTCTAATTTTCTATCTCCCCCATCCTTCCTTTGCACTTTAGCTCAAATAGTGAAATAGGACTTAAAAAACTTTCATTGATTGTCTTATTATGATTTTGATGAGTGAATTTGCAGGGAAAGATGACTCAGATAAAATGCTTAGTTGCAGCTAATGTTGCCTCTTTTACTTACTCACTGCTTAACTATCTGTGGTCAGACCACTTAACTTTTCTGAGCTTCAGATAACTCGTTAAGACTTACTTAATCTCCCGAGGACCTACCTGTTGGCATGAGGAAGGGCTCCGAGGGGGCGGGGGCGCCGCCCGCCTGCCCCGTGCGGCCCGCCTCGTGGGACTGAGTTGGCGGCCGCAGCTCGCGGGGCACATGGAGGAGTTCGGAGCCAGGACCTACGGCACCGCCGGCCTGGACAACAGGCCCCTGTTCGGGGAAACCTCGGCAAGGGATCGTATCATTAATCTAGTTGTTGGCAGCTTGACATCTTTGCTGCTTCTGGTAACTTTGACCAGTGCTTTTGTGTTCCCTCAACTACCTCCAAAACCACTGAATATATTTTTTGCCGTTTGTATCTCCTTGAGTTGCATTACTACCTGCATACTTATCTACTGGTATCGACAAGGAGATTTGGAACCGAAATTTAGAAATCTAATTTACTATATCATTATATCATATCTTATTACTATATCATCATGTTATGTATATGTGCCAACCTCTACTTCCACGATGTGGGAAAATGATGCTGCCAGTGAATAAAACTAAGACAGTTCTCAGCTACAAATTAAAACTCTGAACAGGAATTCTGGAAAAAGTAAACTGAAGATGAAGCAAGATTATTCAGGAATACAATACATGATTTTCATGTTAAATGCAAATCTAAATTCCTTCTTGTTTGGGAGCTAAGATGTGACATGCTTTTCCATTTTAAAGAGCTGATGGTGCACTTTTGAACATTCCACACGTATAGATTCAGAATGGCACAAGTTCTTTTCACTTTTGAATTTTTTTTTTGTTTTCTTTTTACAATGTACTATAGCACTGGGAGGAGGTTATATAACAAACAACAAGCTGTAAGACAAATATTCTTTTATTTCTGTTAAACTGAATATACAATTATTTTGTTCCCTATGCAACCAACCATTGCTTGTAACTACAATTTCACATTAACAAAAGAAAGCACATTAGATGGTAAAAAAGACAAAACTCTGATTGTGAAAATCTAATTACAATAATAAATAAAATAATTTATACAAAAAAAGACTTACCTAAATCACACAAATCCTTGATATAATTGGAGAACATTTTCTGTTAAAATGATTTTTCCCTTTAAACTTAGTTAAAGGTAGCAATTTAAATTACAAAGTGTTTTAATTTTAACTGCTCAGATAACAGAATTATGGAAATCTTGTTTGCTCTTACATAATTGCTTAACTCCATTTTTTGAGGTGAAATAGCCATAATTGTGACTTATGTCATCATGGAATCATCATAGAACTGGAAGAACTCTTAAAGACCATGACTTTTAATCAGTCAAACTATTTTTTTTGTTTTTTTTTTTTCTTTTGAAGGCAGTGAGGTTAAGTGGCTTGCCCAAAGCCACATAGCTAGGTAATTATTAAGTGTCTGAGGGCTGATTTGAACTCAGGTACTCCTGAGTCCAGGGCCAGTGCACTATCCACTATGCCATCTACCTACCCCCCTCAATTGAACTATTTTAAAATTATTTGCTTTTCACAGCTCAGATACAGCATCAGATTTGATCATATGGACTCTTTAGCATTGTCAAAAGGTGAGATTATAGTCATTGATTATTAGATACCATGGAAAAATATAGTATGTTAACCTATGCTTTTATCTAGAAATATTTAATAAATAATTGAGGAAAAATATAAGGGAAAATACCTTTCAACAGGACTGAATAAAGCCAAGAAAGAAAGACTGTAAGATGTGGAAGTTCACCATGACAAAAATATTCACATTTATGCTCTTATATTCATTTATTTATTCAACAAATCTTTAAATGAGAATACAAATAAAAGAGGAAATAGTTTATGCTTTAAAGAGAACCAACATGGACACAAAGAAATTTTAAAAAGCCATATACACAATTTAAATAGAAAATAATATTGGGGAATAGGAGGAGGCTTATGTAATAATTGAGACTTAAGGAAAGATAGAAATTATACTGGGCAGCTAAGGGGCACAGTGGATAGTGTTGAGTCTGGAGTCAAGTAGACCTGAGTTCAAATTTAGCCTCAAACACTTACCGATTGTGTGACCCTGAGCAAGTAATTAACCCTCAGTTTTCTCAGATGTAACATAAGCTGGAGAAAGAAACATTAAATCACTCCAGGATCTTTGTGAAGAAAGCCCCAAATGGGGTTATGAAGAGTTGAACATGACTGAAATGACTGAACTATAATTGTACTAGGTAGGTGTATGGAGGAAATATATTAAAGGAAGGAGAAAAGGAATGAGAGAAAAGAAGGTATCTAAATGGGAGGTAGAACTAATGATACTAATGATAACCTAAAATGATGATAAACTGCTCACCTGAAATCTCATCACCCATGCAGATTGACTTCCCTTTAATAATCAATACTTCAGCTCCTTCAGTTTCCCCTTTCTTCTAAAAGGAAGGCTGGAAGGTAGAGCCACAAACTTCTCCCAAAACTTTCCTTTATAAAGAGCTCAGAACTTTCCAGGTAACTCCATCAATGGCTCTATTTAATTTCTACTTCATGAATATCATGATCCCCAACTCAAACTGCAGCACTTCCATTTTCCCCCAAGCAGAGCCAAGTACCCTATGGTGTCTCACTTCTTACTTTTCATGCATTATCTGTAAGCTCCTTGAGGGCATGGTATACTTTTCTTTTTTTTCTCCTAGAACTTAGCATATTAAACACAAAAAGTTGGATGCTAGTAAACAACAATTTTTTTTAAAGCATAGTAAAATTTTTTCCTGGAAGTTATGTGAGCTTAATGATTATATCCTTGTAATGTGATATCATGAGCAACTTTAGCTTAATTCCCTCATAAAAATGAGAGGTAGAAGATATTCAAATTTGCTTTTCCAAACTTTTAAAATTCATTCTGTGTTGGAGCAGCCATGCATAGCTTGGATTTGAGGTACAGTATAGCCTTATATTTTTTTTTAGGTTTTTGCAAGGCAAATGGGGTTAAGTAGCTTGCCCAAGGCCACACAGCTAGGTAATTATTAAGTGTCTGAGGCTGGATTTGAACCCAGGTACTCCTGACTCCAAGGATGATGCTTTATCCACTTTGCCACCTAGCCGCCCTAGCCTTATATTTTGAAATGTGTTCTATCATATGACTTTAGGTTCATTGTTGAGTGAAATAAAATTAGTAATCTGAAGTAATTGTATGGTTAGGATCATGCAGTGAGGCATGTATGATAGATGAAATAGTGGGAAAATGCTTCCTGTGCAGCTTATTTTATTGTGTCCTTGGTGAATCATTTGTAAAATGAGAAAGCCAAATTGGTTACCTTTCAAATCTCTTCTAGTTCAAAAATCAAAAAGCTCATGTCCCTAAATTGTAAAATTTAAAAGTGATTGTTAATCTGGAATGACTAACATGAACTGATGCAAAGTGAAGTGAGCAGAACCAGGAGAACATTGTATACAGTACAATATACAGTATAGCAGTATTGTATGATGAAGAACTATAACTATTCTCAGTAATACATCCAAGACAACACTAAAGGATTTAGGATGAAAAATGCTATCCTCTTCAAGAGAAAATGCTATCCTTCCTCAAGAGAAAAAACTGCTGGAATCTATGTACAGTCTGAAGCATACCTTTTTACTTTTTTTGTTCTTTATTTTCTTTTACTACATATTAATATAGAAATGTTTTGCTTGACTTTTTCATCATATATATATATATATATATATATATATGTCACATCACTTGTCTTCCCAATGAGGGAGGTAAAAAGGAAAGGAAGAGGGGGGAATTTGAAAGTCACAGTTTTAGAAATGAATATTAGAAATTGTTTTTACATGTAATTGAGGGAAATTTAAAATACTAAATAAAAATTATTAAAAATCTTCATTTTAAACTCTTTTGATAGAAGTAAAAAGTGATGATTATACTTTAAGCAGCATTTGGGAAAACAACAGTATTTGCCAGAAAGCAAATTAGCCTTTTAGAAAAAGGGCAAAGAAAGCACTTTGCTTTTGCCTATGAGGAGTGAAAGTCAGTGGAGGGTGAAAACTCCCCCAATCTAGAAGATATTTCATGTAAATTTTTCTTTAATTACATAGGATTATGATTGATGCAAATAAAAACTATGCTTAAGATTTTATCCAAGAACATCATTTTGGCCTGGGACAATGTAGATTTTTGGGTATTGGGATAGAAATGGAGTAACTACACTTTCTGTGCATACTTAGTTTATAAAAATAATCTCTTTGAAAGCACATTTTCAAGCCAAGAAAAGGCAGAGTTTCTGAACTATTTCTAGGCTTTCTTAGTTCAGCCAAAGAACTTGATTTTAACACAATACATAACCTTATCTTTTCACTCAAAAACAAACAAAAACATATCTTTCCCCAGGAATGCAGGCATTAGTCATAAGCCCTATCCTTCCCTCCCCCACTGGAAAATCCTTCCTATGTCTGCAGTGCTTCCTCAGTGATGTATGGAACGGAAGTGATGCAGCATTTCTGCAATGTTGGCAGTTATAATTAGTCGATCTTTTTTAGAAAGCACTCAGGAATCCCATAGTGCTCCCTGCTTACAAAGGTGCCACTATGCTATTGACTAGAGCTTTGCTGTCAAATTGTAATTTGGGACTGTGATAAAAGCTTGAGATTTGACTCTTAGATTCTGAAGCAACTGTTACCTTTTTTGTTCTGGTCATTTAGAGATCCTAGAACACTGGTATTCTGTTTACAGACACAATATGAGTTGACCCTTTTTGTTATGAGCCTTTAATATCTTTGGAACAATTTATTCAGTGAGTTTTTTGTGAATCGAACTCCATGAAATTCTTCAATTGCCAGTCCAACCATGTCAACCCTTACTAAATAAACTCAAAGGTTTGTGATCACCCTTAATCAGACAACACACATTTATTAAGTGCCCACTGTGTCACACACTGTACCAAGTGCTTGGAATACAAATATCCCCATAATATAAATATCTCTGGCTTTAAAAGGCTTTCACACTAGGACCCAACCTATCTTTCCAGCTCTATATATTTTACTCCCCTTCCCACACTATAGGGTAGACAAAGTAACCTCCTTTACTTTTCTCATGCACAACACTCTATCATTTCCATTGTTGTTGTGATTTGCCCTCAGTTCTCCAAGAAGATCATGACATCAGGATGTGATGCCATGACATGCAAATGAATTTGGATTTAAGTGAGGTGGGGTAAAGTCACCAGCTTCACTTCCTCTTTCAGAGCCATCTAGGTTCAGTGGCCATATATATATGTGGATCAGGACTGCTGGACATGGCTCTGCATGCAGTGGAGATCTTGGCCTTTTTTAAGCTAAGGGTCTCAGTTTGATTGAGGCATCCCATCCAGGGATTTAAGGGATCTGGGAAGGGAAGACCCTTAGTGTTTCTGGCTCAAAGACAAACAATTGACTATTTACATCACTGTGAGTCAATAAGGACCCAAACAAAGTGAGGCTTGACCTGGAATCTATTGTTGACCAATCAGTGAGATCCATTTGCATATGTAGATGGAGTTCTCCCTCATTCCTAGGACTATTAACCTCTTAAAATCTCTGTGTCCTTCAAAATCCTGTTTAAGCATTATCTTCTACATAGTATTTTTTCTGACCTCACTTCCCACTCCCCCCAAAAAAGTCCATCTTATATTTATATTTTTTTTAGGTTTTTTTGCAAGGCAATGGGGTTAAGTGGCCCAAGGCCACACAGCTAGTTAATTTTTAAGTGCCTGAGGCAGGATTTGAACTCAGGTACTCCTGACTCCAGGGCCGGTGCTATCCACTGCACTACCTAGCCCACCCCCTTATATTTATTTTTTATATGTTAAATATACAAAATATACTTGGGCATGTATTCATATATGTATATGTAGGTATGCAATAAAAACTTCTAGTGTTCCTATATATGTATAGTTTTACATATATATACATATAATAAACTTGTGGGTATATAAATACAGCTATATACTTGTACATATATACATATATACATATACACACACACACACACACACACACACACACACACATATATATATATATATATATATATATATATATATATATATATCCAGATAAACTTATATGTCTATGCAGGTATATATACTCACAATACATCTATGCTTATAAAGGATCTACTTATACATATATATGTGCACATATGCTATATATAACTACTTTATATCTACATATAAAATTGCGGTGTAATTATATACTTATATACATTTATATATCTATATATGTGCATATAAACTTAAATGCATACTTGTAAACATCTATATGTATCTATGTATAATGTATGTATATGTGTTTTATGTATGTATATACATCTAAAAGCATACCAGTTATATCTAGATATTGTTCACTTGGTTTTTTTCAGTCATGTCCAACTCTCTGTGATTCTATTTGAGGTTTTCTTAGTCACACAGCTTGGAAGTATCTGAGATCAGATTTAAACACAGGAAGAGAATTCTTCCTGACTACCAGTCTAGTGCTCAATCCACTGCACCACCTAGTTGCCCATATACTTATAGATAGTTATATATATATATATATATATATATATATATTTGCATATATATATAAATATGTATATATTCAATTTTTGTCTTTGTATTCTCATGCCTAAAAGAGTATCAAAATAGGTCAAAAAAGAATCTGTGATCATCCTGGGGAATGTCTGGTGTGGAAAATCCCTCTGTCAAAACCTTGCTCTGACTTAGCAGAAAAGTCCTAAGAAGATGCTTTGGGTACTTAGAAAGTATGTGTCTTGCCTAAGTCACCAACCAAGAAGTGTCAGAGCCAAATTTTGAAGCTAAATTTTTAATTCCTGACTGTTGGTGTTTTATCCACTGTGCCATGAAAAACTCTGTAGATATATAGCTTTCATTGTTTTATTTTTGTTCCTTTTTAATTTTTGCTCCATAAATTGCCCCCAGACTTCTCTCTACAGCTCCTGTCTTGAAGTTTTTCTTATAAGTGCTAGAAAGTAATGAGAAAATTGAGACTTTGTCCCAAGTGAGGAGTAGAGAGGCAGTGAGAGTTGGGAGGCAGTGTTGGTAGTGGTAAGATGGCAGTTTTGGTGGGGAAATGGCTAGAAGATTTTCATTTTCTGTTTTGTTCATGGCTGCCAGTGTTGGAGAAACCTTTGAACTTGTTGGTTGGTAGTTTACATCACTTGGGGCTCCTTTGAAGAGCTAATTATGCATATTCATATTTTTAATAAACATTCCATATTGTTCCTATTATGTTAAAAACACTATAGTCCCTGACCTTGAGGAGTAGTTTATAGTCAGTAGAGGATGTAAAACTTGGATAATGGAAAATAATAGGATAAGTACATAACAGAGAAACAAAGTATTATATGTAAGTGAAGAAGAAATTGAGGTTACTTCCTCTTGGAACAAATCATAGAAGGCTTTGTGGACAGGGAGGCAGCAACTGGGTTTAAGTTGGATAGAGTTTCAATGAGAGATGGAAGAGAGGAGGGCATTTTTGTACTGTGTACCTCAGACTCTCATTGAGAATAGGTACATTTTTGGTAAACCACATAGTTGTTGGTGCTTGTTGAATATCTTATGGTGCTGACCGAACCCTTCTCAATTTGGTTATTTGTGAGGAGGAGGGTTTCAGATCAGGTGTTTCTGGATGGCCAGGGATCAGAAATGTTGTATGAACAACACAGAATCAAGAAATCAAGAACCTGACAGATAAGTTGTAAGGGACAGATTTAGGGGGTGAGGGAGTTGGAGAGGGAGAGAAGTGTCCAAAGCAGGGTTTAAATCATGAGCTACCACAAAGTTCAGAGTGGGGATTTGGAGTTCAGCCTATGGTAATCCAGTGCCAAGCAGGTAGTAGAGTGTAGAGCTGGACAAAAAAAAAATGACCTCAAGTTGTCATATTTCTGTGGTCTTATGCATATTTTATGGTCAATCATATACAGTTGGCTTGCCTTCTATTTCCTTCTGAGCCTGGAGTGTGTCCACTACCATCACCTTTATTATTTTTCATAGGAATAGATAGATGAGTTTCTGTGAACAATGTGGGCCATGGAGAAGAACATAATTATACGAATAAAAGAGCAGAGGTGAGGGGAAAAAAAATGACTGCTTAGGTAATGAGTAGTCATCATAGTCCAATTCCCTGATTTATAAAATGAAGATTTTCATTCCCATAGAAATGATTAACATGTCCATGGCAATAGATCAAGCTAGGATTAAAATCAAGGTCCTTTGACTCCAAAGTCAGTTTTCCTTCTATTGCATATTATAGGATTAATATACTTACAGGGAATAATTATGATTTGATTGTAGCTCCTCATTTGTTCCAAAACTTAAAGAAAGGTAAGATGTGAATACTGTTAACAGTCAAAATTGTTTTAGAAGCATAACTTGTTTGCAGATTATCTCTATATTCTATCTCATAGAAATTTAGATGCTTTCACTATTCTAATGTTTTTACTATAGGAGATATTTAAGGGTATTTGGAAGTCATTGTAAGAACAGAAGAAGGGTATGATATAAACAATAGTAATATTTGCAGAAATTGTGTATTGCACAGAGATAGAATTTTAGTTGATGTATGAGCTTTGAAATTACATATTATATATATATATATATATATATATATATATATATATATATATATATATATATAATACACACACACATATACACACATATAGCAAGAAGGAGGAACCAAACTTTACTATATGCCCCAGATCTTATGATCAAATATAATATATTTATCTCTTTATGTCCTAATAATTACCCTGTGAGAAAGATACCATAGTTATTTACTATCCCCTTTTTTACAGAGGAGAAAGTCGAGATACTAGATGAATTGCTTTATTCATGGTTACATAGCTGTACTTAGAGCTGCAAGATTAAAACTCATATCTCATTACTTTTAGCTCTATCATAACATTATAAAGTGGCATACAATCTTTACACTGAAGAGATTTATCATATATTTAGGGGAAAATGAGCTTAATCTTTTTGTCCCTAAAATGATGGGGCCTGTATTAGCTGGGATGTATATGGAATTTTAGAAAGGCAGTTTGGTAAAGTGTATTAGAGCATCAGATTTGGAGTCAGAAACATTCAGTTTTAAGCCCTGCCTCTGACACATACAATTTTGTCACAATGGGTAAGTCACTCTTCTTAATGTTCCCAGGAGATTCTCTAAGATTCTAAGTTATAGAGAAGTTATTGATTTGCATTGGTGGAGGGATCTTTGACACTGGAACTCCTATACTGGTGAAGTCACAGGTAAGGATTATTCTTCCTTTCAAAAAAAATAACACCTTAAGGTTTGAAAAGTATTTTCCTCATGACAGCCCTGTAGTAGCAGTAGTAGTAGTAGTAGTAGTAGTAGTAGTAGTAGTAGTAGTAGTAGTAGTAGTAGTAGTAGTATGAATACCCCCTATTAAGGAAACTAAATTGAGTTTCAACAAAGTTAAAGTGACTTTTTCATGGTAACACTTTTGAGTCTTAGATTGAAAAACAAGCCTCTGACTCCAAATTTAGCATTCTTTTTACTATACTCCGTTTTTATTAAATAACATCTAGGCCTCCTACTGCTCTGAATTATATACCTCTAACTCATAGTGTTCACATAGGAAACAATTAAATAATACTAGAGAGACAACAATTCATTGTAACAGTATAAAGTATGTTATAAGACAGTGCAACATTAACAGCCAAATATAGAAACCATGTTGACAAATCATATTGACAAATTTTTAGATTTTCTAGGTCTTATAAGCTTAGCCAAGAGTAAACACACTATATTATTCTGATGAACTGGACAGTTATTGTTTGGGTTTAAATTAGTAGATACCTGAAATGATCATACAGGATGGATTTACTAGTTATTTATTGAAGGTTATATAGAACTATATGGAAAGGAGCAACTTCATGATATATTAATGCTAGCTGTGAAGTGGGAAGTCTCATTCAGTATAATTAAAGGAGCCCAGGTTCCTGGCTTCCTGAGGCTATCTTAATTTCAGATATACAATAGGAGGGCATTGCCCAAAACTCTGAGCCTGCCCATTCCTTTTGTTGGCCTCCACCTTATAGTATCACCAGAGAAAGAAGTATCTTTTAATGAAGAATTTGTGTCCTATTGAGTTTGGAGCAATTTTCAAGGTACCCACATGCTGAATTCATATTAGGCCTGTGTCCAGCATGTGCAACTGTCCCTGGGCTAGTGAGGAGAGGTGTGTTCCTTCCCTTCTTTGTTCTGGGAAACAAGAAAGGCACATAAATCAATGGATTATGCTGTTATTAATTAACAGGATATGTGTTCAATCTAAGAAAAAAGTTCTGCATCTCATGCTATCCATCATTTCAAATAGGAATGGACCAGACACAGATACCAATAAATCTGATCCCAACTTGAGTGTGCAATTTATATCTCCAGAGATAGCTTTGTGCAGAATATCCCTTTCAAATTTATATTCATATTTTATCTATTGAAGATGTTTTATGGATGCTTTAAAAAAATCAGATACTTCCTTAAGATTTCTCCTCCATTCTTCAATAGAATCAACCCTGGTAACAAAGAAATACAGTTAAAACTTATGAACTTATTGGCCATGCCAGAAACTTTGTGCAGAATATCTTTAAACTGGAGACAGTAGCTTAGGGTGGGTGCAAGAGGAGCTTTATTAGGCTAACCAGTCAGACTTTGTGACTGTTGACTGTTAGATTATGCTGGCCAATGTATTCATAGATGTTACTATTAGTTGCAGAATAGAAAGTGACCTTTATTGATGGAAGGTGTTTCTCATGGGAGCTCCTTGAACAAATGAAATCCTCATTCTAGGCCCCATCCTTGCTGTGAGATGATATTAGAAAAATTAGTTCTTATTCATTGAATTTATTAGCTAATTTCATTAAAATGAAAGCTCCTGAAAGCAAGGGCTGTCTTGTTTGCTTATATTTTATCTTCACTGCTTAGCATAAGTGCCTGGGGAATATAGAAAGTGCTTGATAAATGCCCTGTGATAAAGCATCTGCCAAGGTTGGTCCACAAAGCTAATTTTGCTTTAATTGACATTGTTCTTTGAGAATAACACCCTTCTCCCAAATTATAGGGAACTTATAAATTTCATTGTTTATCAAGGCTTTTTCCTTTAATAACTCCTTTTGGGGAAGGTTAGGAATAAACACCTTCCAGAATGAATAAGGTTGTATTACTATAAATAGCTTATCACAGAAAATAATGCTCTTCAATTTCTTCTCATGTCCTTTCTGACTCATTTTTTAAAGGTTCAACCTATATGCTACTTCAGTGTAAAATCCTTCTCTGAAATGTGTATTAGTAATCATCTTTCCCCTTGAACCTCTTGTACTACTTTATTTATCTCTCTAAATGGCATATTAATATTTTCATTATATTTATCTATTTGTGTCATCCTTCTACAAGACTAAATTCCAAGAAGATAGGAACTTGATATCTCACCTAGCCTATATTTTAGCATAGTTCTTTTAATGGATGGATGAATCCCAATCAATATAACACCTTAGGTTTCCCTGAAATGACTCTTTCTCTTAAGTATAAAAACCTTAGTCCAACTGACAAAGGTTAATTGATGATTCAAATGCAACTATATGAACCAATAGCCATTGGGTCCGCAAATAGTTTTACAGATCCTTGAGTAACCAGGATGTTTTGGCTTCTTTTGATTGTTTATTTCTTGGAACATAAGCTTTAGTCATTTTTAGTAATTATAATGCCTAAACTTGATCTCCTGGAATAGATAATGAAATTATAGAAGCGGAACTTTACAGACACAGTCAGATAAGGTCACTATATGGGCTGCTTTTGCTTTGTTATAGAGTAGGTTCCAAAGCTTGGTAGAGGAGGAATATATCTAAAATGACTGATGTAAAAATTAAATAAAAGTTTAAAAAAGGAAATATTACCTTTTAGTGCCAAAGTTTATACTTGATTCTTTTTCTTCCCAGACCCTTTCTCCTTGAATGCTATAAAAAAGATGGAAATTAATTTATTGTGAATCGCTTCTGTGAAAAAGGTACATTAAAAATTTCTATACATATACATAAAATTTTCCAAGTAAATAAAGGTGTGGCATTTGAGTCTTAGAAAAACTATGATTCTCTGCTGAGATTAAGTAATAATATTCCAGATTATACATACAATTATAAGTGTTTCTTCAAGGAACTCAGTGTTTATAAATGTTATCTCATGAAGCCTAGATGGCTTGTGGCTTTACTTTGGATAGAAAATATTATCTCTTGCTTACAGATGGGAGAAGAGGAAGTTGGTAATAAAATGATATGCCCAAGGTCATGGTAGAGAACAACTCAGATCTCTTACCTTCTGATTTGTCAATGAAGTATGCGCAGAATGTACTTTCCCACCATATTGAGAGATGCATATAAATTTCAGTGGTATGGTATGACCCTCTCGTCTAAAGCTTAGAAGAATGAGATCAGGGATCCTTTTATTGAAAGTAATGCCCTTCTAAGCGAAAAGGTACCTCAATCCATAAGTCTTTATTTTTTTTCAAAAGGGATATAGTAACTACCGAATGGAGGACACCTCTACACTCTTTCCTGTTGCTGTACGAAGCTTGATGTCAGGAGGTGGAAGAGGAAAGGATCACTCCCTTTTGTTGCATGTTGTGAAATCAAACCTGATAGGCAATGATTTATCTTTTCTGCCTTCTTTCCTTTTGTCATTTCCTTTCTACTATTTTCCTCTTTTTCCCCTTTAAATATTTTCTTTTTCATGCTTTTTAATGGCAACTATTTAGAGGCATTGGTGGAATAAACAGTTGAGAAATAGCTTTGCTCTGTATCATTTTTCTTACAGTGTGAGGAATGAATTTAGGTTTCATTAAAATACATTTGTTAGAAATTTGTATATGAAGTTCAAATTAGGGTCATTTTACTTGGGTTCATTGAAGACAGTCATGGTGCATATCATACAAATAATGTGTTGGCATTGTCATAGAAGCAAGGTATTGGTATTTGGGGGGGGGTTAGGAAAAGAAACCTTGAATTATAGGTACTGGAAGCAAAGGTTAGCTGCAATGTATTATAATGCCAAAATTTCATAAGATTAGAAATGGTTTTCTACAATAATAAATGGCATGTTTTAATAATCCAGATTTAAATGACTTATTGAAGGCTTTCATTGATAGTATGACTCATATGCTAACTGAAAATACAGGCTAAAATTTGTAAGAAGGGAAGAGTTTCTTAATTTTTGTAAGACTGCATTTACAATTTTTTTAAAAAAATCAGCTCCTACTATGTGATAGACATTATGTTAGGTACTGGAAAGACATAAGCCAATCCATCAGAGAAAACAATATTATGACAATATAGATGCATTATAAAAAGAAAAACTATCAAACAATATTTTTGGTTTTTAAGTGTAGTCCAGAGACAGATAGAGGCTTCTGTGTACCTTTTGTAAGGTTTGGGAGGTCAAAACTATTTTGATAATAATATTGTTATTTCCATTTCTATTACAATTAATATCCATAGATATCCATGAGTGTGCTGGTATATTGCATGTTTAATAACTGTTTTTTGGTGGGAGAATATGTACAATAATACACTTTAATCTGTATTATTAACATTTTCTCCAATGCTTTCTTATCCATAGTCAACAAGATAATAAATCATGCTTTGATTTGTTATTTCTGAAGTATAAATGCTAGACCAGAATGTTTAACAATTGGTTCATACTGGCTGCTCCTACACACCCCTGGATATCAGTCCATATAAACAAAAGCTGTTTGGAGGTCCTGATTAATTTTTAACAGTTTATTGGTGGTAATGGACCCCAGAAGTTTGAGAACAGCTTCTTTAGAATATAGTTTTATATTCATAGTCAGAAACCTAGTATAATGACTACTACTACTACTACTACTACTACTACTACTACTACTACTACTACTACGCAAAGATTTAGCATGAGATATAAGGGATCAGAGGATCTAGAGCCAGAAGGAAGCCCAATGTGCAACAGCGTGGTTCCTGTCATTGTCATTGGTGAGAGGAATAATCTCTAAGCAATCCAATAGCTCTGGAGTGGGAATCAAAAAGACTGATCTCCCTGAGTTTAAATGTGGCTTTAGTCACTTAAACTGTATGACCCTGTGCAAAGTCACTTAACCCCGTTCACTTCAGTTTCCTCATCTGTCAAATGAACTGGAGAAGAAAGTGGTAAATGACTCCAGTGTCTTTGTCAAGAAAACCACAAAATGGGGGTTACAGAGAATCATAGTCAGACAAGGCTAAACAGCAACACCAGCAAAGAACCCAGGTGTTATTTACTGGGGATCAATGTAAAGAACTGCTATTATTGCTAAGGAAAACGGTTTAGTATATCAGAAAGAATACCCATCTATGATATTAAAGGCCTGAATTGAAGTCCTGATTCTGAAATTCATTAGCTGTAGTTAACTAGGGAAAGTCACTTTGTGTATGCCTCATTTTTCTTTTGTCTACAAAATGTGTGGAAAAGATGGTACTTATACTGCCTATCTAGCAAGATAGTAAGAGAATAGCAATGCTAGCGTTATTATTGATAATCACCTCTATTATTACCTCTTAGTTTCATAAAGACAATCTAGCTGAATCCCTTCTAATTTTAAATACCATGTCATTCAAAAATATTTATTGAACAATGCAGAACCAGACTCTTGGGATAGATGAAAAAGTGATTAAACATCATCCTAAGCCTCAAAAATTTACAATTGTAATTCAAAATCTACTAAAATTATAAATTGTAAATTTTGCCATCTTCTAGAATTCTAGAAATTTTCCTTTTGGTTTTACACTAGTCACAGATAGATGCACATTTATATTCACTTTCCAATTTTTAAAATTTATAGAGAAGTGATTTTTGTCATATTGATTATTTTGTGATATTTTAATAATCACATAATTAAAAACTTCAATTTTTTCACTTTTTCACTTTTAAGATCTCATTAAAAAGTTTCATAATAAACTTTATAGTGGAATCTACCTTCCCTAGAAACTGTACAAAGAGTACTTTAATATTCCATTTATCTAATTTCCATACACAGAATTTCTGTCATGCCCAGACCCATCAATTGGGGGGGGTTCTATTTTGAAGGTATACGTAGATATCTAGTGGGATTAGAAGCAAACTAGAAAGGAACATGAAATCACAGGAATAAACTCCATCTTAAAATTGCCTCCAGGGTTATAAAGCAAAAACCTGCTTTCAGTTGTATTTTGGTTCCTACAGTCACTTGTCTCATCCATTTATTCCCTATTTGTTATTCTTGACTTCATGGGAATTTTGTAATGTTCTTCTCTGGAGTCCTCTCTCCTTAAAGAAACCAGCCAAAGAAATATTTTCATTTGCATTATTCAATGTAGATCTTTCCTGGCAGTTTCTAGAAGTTAACATTGGTACATCACACTATGCCTCCAGGTCACAAACCATCGGAGACTGCTTTAGCATAAGGCCCCTGGCTTGTTAATGACTCCTCCATTTTCAGCTGTGCCTAATTTCTGGGAAACTGCTGGCCTCCTGGTAGGAGGTAAGTGTCAGCTTCCTGCCTTCCCAGCACTCCTCTGACTTTATTTATTGTAGCCTCAGATCCATTTCCAGGCTATTAATAACCTAAAATCCCACTTTTCATGATCACTGACAGTTTAATAAACTGGGACTATGGATTAGAATTGTGTTGATTCTTTTAGATGGAGAAATTATTAGGATTCAAATTGTATGCACTTTTGAATGATTTGTGTGTCATTGATAAAACTCAGAGGATAATGGAAAAAAGACTTAGTTCAATCCTTCATGGAAGACAAGATTTCTTTGGTATGGTTACTTACTCCTTTCACCTGTGTAGATGATAAACAACACTCACACTTTTAATGGACTGTCCCTGCCTTTATCTCTGAAAATTCTCCAGAGTGAACTCATCCAGAGTATCCCTCTGGATTTTTGATTATTTTTAAGATACTGCAATAATGAGATGGTAAGAATTTCCCTAATATCATTGGCCCTTTTCCTTTTTAGGTCACAGATTTGCATGACTTCATTGGTAATAGTCTACATCATTGTTATTTCTACTTAGACCAGACATATGTTTTGAATTTGCACATTGGGTCACTTAAAATTGTAATTAAGAGATGGTTATATTCTGTGATTTACAGTCAAATCATATCTTTGTCAGGATGAAGGAAGTATTAAAAAAAAGTAGGTATGAGGGCCAGTGAACAGCTTGAGATCAATGTAGGGGCTACAAAATTTCAAAAATCAAACTGCCCTCTTCCTCAACACTGTATTCTGGACTATGCTTACATAGTGTCCTGTTTTCAGTATGGGAGGGGTTGGGGGGAGGTGCGATGAAGGGAGAGGGAAGAGTAAGAGAGAACACAAGAGGAAAAGAGGGAGGGACTTAAAGGAGGAGGCTAGTAAATATCTGATGCCATATTTGAACTCGGATCTTCCTGACCACAGGTCTGGTTGCTCTAGCCACTGCATCACCTGTCCTGAAGTGAGACTTCTCATGTGACATTGTTGTAGAAAGGGTTCTTATTTAGGTATGACTTGGACTATTACTTATGATGTCTTTTCCAACTGTGAGAGTCTATGATTCTGTAAACCCTGTAAATGAATTGACCATTAATCCATTTGCCATAAACTGGGAAATATTTGTTCTTTAGCTGTAGTTGGCAGGGTCACTTTCTTTCAAGTGACAATGGAATCCATTAAGGAACAGTTTTAGTATTCCTGGTGATCCATTCAAAATTACCATGATACCAGTCATAAATAAAGGCCTGCAAAGTTTGCCGGGGTGGGTGGGTGGGTTAGAGAGGGAAGTTATAAGTATTTACAATGTACCCACTATGTTGCAATGCATTGTGCTAAGCACCTTATAAATATTAACTCATTTAATCTTCGTGATAACCCTGTGAAGTTGATGCTATTTATATTGTCATATCACTATTGAGGAAACTGAGACAAAGGTTAAATGACTTCACCATCTGTAGCATATCTCTTTTCTCTTTAGATTTTGCAGATGATGCCCCCTGAATACCTTTGAGTACATTTAGATCCTTTTTTTTCTATCTAACTTCAAATATATGCTCAGAAGACAGTCAAATTCATCTCCTTGGTTTCTTCTCCCAAAGAATATTTTTTTCAGTTAATCAGCAATTAACAAGAGCATCTGAATAGTGCTTGCTATGTGCCAAATATCAGTGAGGGCTAAATCTACAGATGAATATATAAAGAAAGCCCTTTCCCTTAAGGTGTTTACTTCTTCTGATGGGAAGCAACATATCAACCTGGAGCAATGTACAGAATAAATATAAGGTAATTGTGGGGAGGAATACCTGGAGGCCTCCTGCATTCTTGCCTGGTTGGAATAACCTCAAGTGTAAGGTAGTATTTGAGTTAAGCTTTGAAGAAAACTTGGAATTCTATGAGCCTATTGATAAGGAGGAAAAGCATTCAAAGCACTGGAGATGGCCTATGAAATGACATGGAGACAGAAAATATCTTGTCAGTTATGGGGAATAGCAAGACTACCAGTCTTGTTTGGTCTGCAGAATATGTGCATGATGAGAGTATGTAGGTTGGAGCCAGGTTGTAAAGGCTTTAAATGCCAAACAGAAAAGTTTTTATTTGGTCCGAGATAGAGATTATTGAGTAGGTATCATATTCAGACCTGTGCATTATGAACTAACTACAACAGCCATGTGGGAGATGGATTGGGGAGGGGAGAAATTTGAGGCAGGAAGACCAAGTGGGAACTGTTATAATAATCTGAGCCAGAGGTGATAAGGGTCAATGAGGGGGAGGGGGTCATTCCCTTAGTGGATCAAGGAGGAAGAACTCAGACAATATAGAGGGAGAATTGAAGACTTGCCAATTGATTGAGGGATAATGAGGAGTCAAAGATGGCTTCTATCTTTGACTTAGAGTCAGAAGGTAATTAGAGATCATTAGTCCAACTCTTTTATTTTGTAGATGGGGAAATTGAAATATTAAAAAGTTTAGTGTCAGGGTGAGAACTGAAACTCATATTCTTGATTTCTGAATCCAGAATTCTTTTTCCACTCCAAAAGCACATCATCTAAGTCTTCATGTTTCTTTACTCAATCAAATAGGGTTTTCTGTGAGTAATTAATAAACAATAGATACATCAGAATATCATGTTCTCTAGACTTCTCAGGAAATTGTGCTTGCAGGAAGAAGTAATCTGCTGTAAAAAACCATCCATAAAGCATTATCTCTTCCCTTTTCATGTATTCATCAAGAACTGAGAAAGCAAAAATATGAATTGGGCGTTACTTATCCCTTTTTGTTCATCTTATATTTGTGATCACCATCTGTGACTTTTTTATGCATTTTCTGTTCTGTGATATATCAGGAAGATAAATCTATGAATGCATTTATAGTACATATTCCTTCTGTATATAAATATTTGGTCAGTTCCCTTTCCCAAATGCAACTGTTTAAGTACCATTGTTAGTTCCTCACATAATACATCTGGTCCTGAGATAGACCAAATATGATGGCCATACTATCATCTCTGATGAAAATGGATCCCAATAAAAGTCACAAAATATTATTTTATCTTATTTCTATTTGTTGTTGTCTTTTAGAGTCATTTACACATATTTCATTATGATCTGACTGGATCTCATGCCAAAATCACAGAAGGCTTGATTTCCCCCTCAGTTTTTTTTGCTAATTTTGAAGGTATATTTCTGCTGGTTCTTTTTCTGCCATGTCTCTCCTCTTCTCAAGGGAATGAATGGTTTGTTTGCTAATATTGTGTCCATATTTTGGGGCCTCCTTTTGGTGATTATATTGAATCAGTTAAAAATTCTAAAATAGAAATAGTGTCAAGGTTTTGATTTTTGCCAGTTTCCTAATTTTTAAAAATTAGCATCTTGTTTAGATAGGTTAGTTTGAGATTTTTGTAATCATGGAAGTACTTTTACATTTTTATCCCTTTAATTTGATCAACTAAGTAAGAATAATTTTTCTTTGCTTCTGATTGTATTGATTGCTAGGTATTTCTTATATACTAAAAATTAGTCAATTTTAATTTTTTTCATGCTGTTTACTCCTTACTATGACAAATATTACTGACTCTTCTTGAAGAGAAGGAATATGGGCATGTGGTTTCTGAGTAGTCCACAAGCATGTAACCTCCTACATTTCTTTATCCTGAACCATCAAAAATCAAGCTTTACATTGATTTAATTTGAAGGACAGTATCAAGAACTTCTTGTATTTCCGTTTCTTCATTTTGTGCAATAGATGTTAGAACATATAGCCATCATTATCTTAAGGGTGGTTACTTCTTTATGGTCATTTTGAGCCAGGAAGATCTGATTTTAAGGGCTGCCTTTAAGGAATAGTGACTCTGTGATCCTGGACAAGTTGCTCTTAACCTCTCAGTTTCCTGGGAAACTCTTTTAAGACTTAAGTTAGAGACTGTGTGCCAGTGGGAGCCGTCTTTTGGGGAATTCTCTGTCCAACTAAAATCATAGATCTAATCCAAAAGCAACAATAACAAAAGGAAAGAATGGCAAGTTGTCCCATGAACTGATTTTTTTTTATTATTGAGCATCATATGAAATCAACTCTTCCAACTACTTTGTTTTTCAAAGAAAACTCTGGGAACCATTCTTTTAGCTCAGATTTCTTAATGTCTTCTGTTTTGATTTATAGGGAGTTCAATAAGATTGTAGTTGGATTTCTCTAATTTAGTATCAACTGGCTAATCATTGGACAACCATTGTAGACTGAGTACCAGCAATTTAATTGATGTTTATTGATAATCTAGAAACTGCAATTCTTTGCATATACTGTTTCCTTTTTTTCCTTTTCTGTTGTTTGTTGGTTTTGAAGAGGATCAGTGAAGTAATGTCTTCACTAGGGGAGTGAATTGGATTTAGGTGAGGCAAAGTTCCACAAAGTCATCAATCTCTCTTCCAGAGTATAGAAGACAAAAGTTAGGATGACTGGCAATGGCCTGGAATGCAGTGGCTGACCTTGGCCTCTTTAATGCCTGACCAAACTGTAAGTACTCCATAGGCCTGTTTCAGTTGCAGTCATAGTTTTGGGAACAAATTGTTTTCATTAACTCATTTCTTTGGGAAAGGCTTCAGTGCTTTGGGTAGACAGGCCCCTTAGGTTTGAGGCCTATCTGCTACCTTCAACCTAGTTCTGAAATGGTTTAACTGGGGTGTGGCTGCTGCACTAGCTACAGCTTCTTGGAGCCACAGGTGAGAGCTGGGGGATGGTGAACACTACCAAAAGTGGATGAGCAACCCTGTAAAGATTCGACAAGTCCTCACACAGAGAAGCTTGTCCTCCTGAATCCACTACTTTTCTTTCATCATTATTAAAGTAGAAGGGAGCTCCAGAGGCCTAAATGTCACTAGTACTTTGACAAATTCTTATGGTTAAAGTTTTACTAGTGGTAGGAAGAGCCTTTTCCTACTTGACTCTGCTGTCATTGGGAAAGCTGGCAACCATTTACTGGCCCTGGGACAAAACTCAAATCCTTTCCAACTTGATAGAAGTTACTGGAACTTTTATTCTGGTGGTATAGCTCTTTGACAACCCCAGAGTCATCTCCAGGCACAGTGAAGCATTAAAGGACTTTTTTGGATAGTGTTGTACAGAGATGGGATGCTCACACATAAATCAGTAAGACACTGCTATTATTTTTCAAGTAGTGGATTTAGATTTGTGCTGAGCTGGTTCTTCTTAAGGTCAATGGCAAGATGACTGTGTAAATCACAAATGCAGATCTGTAAGGGGATGAGATTTGTAACATTAACCTCTAGAGTTATATTTGGTCTAGATTTGTGATTGAATTGGTATAAAGACTTCCTGATTAAGGGAAACACCTTCCATCAGTAACTATTCTTGAAGTAAATCTCAGAGAATTGCTTGGGGCACTAAAGGTTAAGTGAGTTGTTCTGGATTATTGGACTAATAGTATGTGTCAAAGGTGGGACCTTGAACCCAATTTCTCCTGAATCTGAAGTCATCCTATCCATTATGCACACCCCTTTTCTTAATGCTGTTTTTAAAACATTAAAAAAGGTGTTTTGAGAAATTGTCCAGATTTGGTATTCTGAAAGTGTTGATTGTAGAGAAAAATGTTTTTCTCTCATCAATGTTTTTATATAGATGACATAATGTGAGAAAATGTCCAGCACTTCAGAAATCCACCTTAATCCAGTCTTGACTTGAGGATTTAATTGGAATCAGCTAAGGCAGAGTGATATCACCTTAAGTCTTAGTATTTTAAAAAAAAGACACTTTATGAAAAAAAAGGAAATCAGCTCCTATCAGATTAGCAAGAGAGGGTTCCTTTACTAGTTAGAATCGGAGAAGAAAGATTATACTTTAGGAGAAAGGTTGCTAAAGAAAGGATAGGATGGTACAATTTAAAACCCCAATAAATAAATCTATTTGGCACTTAAAATAACGTTGTAGAAGAGAAGAATAGTAGAGCAATATAAAGATATAATTACAATGAGGCTGCTCCAAAATAGCTATGAATATAAAGAAAGCTCATAGTAAAATTATTATGAATTGAATAGAGTATTTTCTTGGTTCCATATTTTGTGTAGTTATTTATTTTTGGTTAAATCACATCTTCTGAGTTCCTAGGAACCCTTATAGCACAAAGGTAACTGAGCTCTTAAAGAGTCATCTGGATGGAAAGTTTGACAGCAGATTCATTGACTGACTCTCTGTCTACCATCTGAGGATCAGCTTAGCTAGTTTTGGAGAGGCTCATCATCAAGTAGAGGTCAGGGGATTCTTTTATTTATTTATTTATTTTGGCCTGGTTAGTTCTTGTCCTTTTTTTTTTTTAATCAAAGAAGACCAAAATATGACTATGTTAGAGACAAGTTACAGTGTATCTAACTATGGCTAATCAGACCAATATGAGCTCCAAATGCTCGACCAAAGTTCAGACATAAATAGTCCATGTGAACGCATGGGGTGGGTACTCTAAACTTATACATCTCACATTCACTTTGAGCTGTTTCCATTCTGCCTTGCTCATAGAACACAGTGCCCTCTCTAATGAGGACATGCTTGCTGGGTGGTCCTATGCCAATGGTTCCCATGCTGAACAATCAATTCCAAAGTTCTTGAAGAGAGACCTTCAGAGTGTCCTTGTATTGGTTTTTTTGACCACTCTATGAGCACTTGCCCTGTGTGAGTTCTCCATAAAATAGTCTTTTTGGCAAGCACATGTTTGGAAAATTCAAACAACATAACCAGCCCATTGGAGTTGTTCTCTCCATAATAATGTTTGAATCCTTGGTGATTTATTTGGAGAAAGGCCCTCAGTGTCTGATATCTTAACCTGACATGTAATCTTCAGAATCCTCCTAAGACATTTTAAATGGAAGTGAGTCAGCAATTTTTTTGACCTCAGCAGCTCTCAAAGACCATCTAGCAGGTTACTCCATCAATTTCCTTACCAAGAAAATCATAGATCTTTGACATATAAATTAGTTGACTAATTTTTGAGTTCTTCTGCCGACATTTATTGAGCATTTACTTTGTATAAGTTATTATGTTTGGTGCTCAGGGAGTTATAAAGAAAAGTACTATATAGGCCTTATCCTAAAATATTTCACAATTAAATAGCACATATGTAAATAATAGTAATATGAAATGGAATATAGCAAATGCTACAATAGAAGAATAAATAATTTGAAAAAATTTGAATGGGGGAGAGATTTCTAGTGATAAGTAGATGCAGGGATCATATGAGGCTTTATGAAGGAGGTAGAAGTTTATGCTGGATTTTATCAGATACCATAGAATTTAATGAGATGAGAATTGGAGTTTAGAAAAAGGAACAGAAGTGGGAAGACGGGTAATATTTAGGAAATAATAATAATAATAATAATAATAATAATTATCCCAGTTAAATACCAGTTACTACTATTGGTACATTTGGTAATAACATATAAATATGAGAATAACATGTTGGCTGCAGCTTGGATACCAAATTATGTGGGAAAATTATGAAGGGCTTTTAATGCCAGGGTAAAGAGTCTAGACTTGGTTAGGTTATGGTGAGCTACCAAGGACATTTATCAAGATTTCTGAAGAATAGTTTGATAATAAGTTATAGCAAGAATTCTCATCTTTGTGTTTGTGTGTGTGCGTGTGTGTGTGCGTGTGTGTGTGTGTGTGTGTGTGTGTGTGTGTGTGTGTGTAAAATGAACATCTAAGGCAGTCTGGCCACTTCTGAAAATTATATTTTTAAAATATATAAAATATAATATATATGATTACAAAGAACATCATTTCTATTTAAATACAGTTATCAAGATATTTAAAAAAAAACCAAATTGATGGATTCCAGGTTAAGAACCCTTGAGTAAGGATGCATTGGAAAGTGAGGGAGGTCAAGACTAATGTAATAGTCTATGAAAGAAATAATGAACATCTGAAAAGTGGTAATCATGATGGTTATGTTTGTCCTTTGTTTTTGTAGAAGACCAAGACATCAGGGAAGTGATGCCATGACAAGCACATGAATTGGATTTGAATGAGGGGGGTACTAAGCAAAGTCATCAGCCTCATTTTCTCCTCTAGAACCATGTGGATCTGGTGACCATATATGAATCAGGATGACTGGAAATGGCCCTGGATGTGAGGCAATCAGTGTTAAGTGACTTGCCCAAGGTCACACAGCTAGTTAGTGTCAAGTGTCTGGGATCAGATTCCATCTCCCATCTTCCTGACTCCAAGACCAGTACTCTATTCACTGCACCCACCTAGCTGCCCTTGATAGAGAATTGAAAGAATTTTAGAAGTCACCTAGTTCATCATCCATTTTTTTTACAGATGAGGAAACTGAGACCCAGGGAAGTTAAATCATTTAGTCATCAAAACTTTATTAAACATTTATTTGGAGCCAATTTACTCTGCTTAACAGGGATAATTCAAAGTGAGGCAAAGACATGGTCCTCATCTTTAAGGAGGTAACAGTCTAATGTGGCAGGCCACATGCAAATTAAGAATACACACATTAAATGTACATATATATATATACACACACACATACAATGTACATCTATATAGACAAACATATGTATACATGCATGTATATATACATGACTTGTATGTACATAATTATTTGCATGAGGCCTTCCTCATTAGACTTTAAAAGTACTAGAATTAAGAGAATTGGAAGAGTCTTTGTAGAAAAGATATGCTTTTAGTTAAGAAACCAGGGAAATCAGTAGGTACACAGTTGAGGGAAGAGAATCTTCCAGGAATCGAAGATCTCCAAGGAAGACAATCAGAGAAAATGCTGCAAGTATTTAAAAGAAAATCTTCATAAGACCAGGGTTTTTTTTTTCCTGATATAATTTCCCTATAAATAGTAAAACAGTATCCCTATAAACCAAGGGATACTACTATATCTAGAAGTTAGAAAAAACAAACATAGATTTACTTTATTCCCAATTCTGTGACTAACTTTATTTAAACAATATAGTATTTTGAATATTCTTTTTTCACAGTAGTTGATTTAAAGTTTATGTTAAAATTTCAAATGGGTTCAGGTCCTGTAGGGATTTGAGATCACAAGTAATTTAATACCTAAATATTTGACTGAAATTTTTTAGTCTAAAAGTAACCACTTTTAACATAACCCTTATGTCTTATGGTTATTTACTGTTTCCGCTTCCAGATGTATCCTGAGGTTTATATTCTATCCCTTAGAGGTGCCCTTATGAGTGATGACGTTTGCCTTTTCCTATATCCTGTGACATGGAATTGAATATGTATAGTTGACTACAAGGTCATTTTTTGGGGCAACACCATCTGAGAGATGGAAACTTCCTTTTCACAAGTACCTCATAAATCTCCTCTATAAATGATTTGAGGAAAGCATGGAATAGTACAAAGAACCAGTCTAGGAGTATGGAAGACCTGTAAGTCTCCCATCTCTCTAGCTCCCTTCCTTTCTCTTATCCCCCCCCACTTTTCCTCTTCCTCAATCTCTCTCCCTCCTTCTCTTCCTTCCTCCCTTCTTCTCTCACTTTCCATCCCCCTCTTACCTCTCTTCCCAATAACTGCCATCCTCATATAATCCTATAAAGTCATTCAAAACTTAACAGATCAGTGCAACTCTAGAACTATAAATTGCTAAACAGTTACAGATCTACATTGGTAGAGGGAGCTTTCCTATTTGGATTTCTTTAAGCCAATGAAATCACAGGTTCAAATTACTAATGCCTCCCCTACTCCCCAGTTCCCACCCCTACCCCAAAAGATATGGACTAATATGTCATTCTGAAAAGTGAATTTGAATTTGCTTGGGGAATGTAGGATATTAGTAGAGAGATACCACCTCTGGCTTTTTATCATGTTTTTGAGAATTTTCAGTACTACAAGATGCTAATTTCTTGAGTGTATGTTGTGTCTTATTTTATTTTGCTTATGTTATAGGTGTGTTCTTAAAGTGCTAAATAATCACTGACATTTTCTACTTAATGCAGCTGCTTTTTTTTGGAGGATTGCAATTTTAAAAACAAAACCTTGTATTAGATTAAAAACAAAAGCGTATTGGATTCAGGAATTGGTGCTTTATCATTCAGCAAGTTTATAAGGCAGAATCCAAAATTCTGAAAATAGGCATTTACAATAGAAATACAGATTCTTAAATTTAGCCTGGTAGGGAAGGACTAAGAGTGAATGGCGCCGTTACAATTTGTTCCAGGAAAGGCGTTTTGGACGAGAGCCATCTACTCTTATAAAGATGTCCTTTGGTTAGTTGTAATCTATCTATTCTACTTAACCTTTTCCAGGAAGATTGCTGACATACAAATGCCTTTAAATAAAAGGAATTTACATAATTATGCAACTTTTAAATTAATTGGAAACTAGTCAATTCTGAGCTGTCTATGATTTTTATTTGTGTTCTAATAAAATACTGTACTGAAATTAAGCCTTCCAATTTGAATTAGTCATTCAGGGAATTCTTGTTTGCTCATCATTTAGTTTAGGCAGCTGCCTATAAGATGCTCTGCACTGAATTTAAATCTGCCTATTCCTCTCATGTATCAAAAAGAGATGAAAACACTTATTGAACAGGACTGTTATGACAACAGATGAGAATGTACATATGAAAGTATTTTATGAATATCAAGTACTGTATGTATTGAAGCTTTATTGTTTTTCTTGTTATCTCTCCAAAAGCCATTGTGGTGTAGTGATAGAGAACTAGGTTACAATTCTACCTTTGACATGTTGGCTGTGCAACCCTAGGCAAATGACTCAACCTCTCAGTGTTTAGGTAACTTTCTATGCCTAGAGTAGTAGAAAAGGTACTGACCAGTATTGTAAGAGGGAGTTTTTTCCAGTGGAGATTTCTCTATACCAAAAAAATCAATAAAATCTCTCTCCCCCATCTATCCAAAAAGCCAAGTAACTATCAGTTATAAATAATCTCATCCCTTCTACTCCTGAAATTACTTTGTGAATTTACTTATTTGTATATATATTGTTTCCAATAGAATGTAAACTATTTGATGGCAGGGATTATTTTTGGTTTTGTTGTATTCCAGAATCTAGCACAGTGCTTGGTGAATACATAGGATTATTGCCTTTACATTGATTATCTCCAGGTCTGGAATCTTCTCTGTCTTGACTTCTACTTCTGACTTCCTTTCATACTCAGCTCAAATGCTACTTCCCCAAGACCATCTTTTCTTCTTTTTAGGTTTTTTTTTGAGGCAAATGGGGTTAAGTGGCTTGCCCAAGGCCACACAGCTAGGTAATTATTAAGTGTCTGAGACAGGATTTGAACCCAGGTACCCCTGACTCCAGGGCCGGTGCTTTATCCACTGCGCCACCTAGCCGCCCCCTCCAAGACCATCTTTTACCCTATATTCCTAACTACTAATACCTCTCCTTCTAAAGTTAACTGCCATCTCAACTCATCCTGATCTATATCTTGCCACTGGACCCATAGGGCTCTTGAGGAGAAAGTGAGGCTGGTGATTTTGCAGTTCTCCCTCACTTAAATCCAATTCACTTGTATGTCATGGTATCACCTCCTTGATGTCATAGTTCTCTTCAAGAACTAAGGACAAGGGGTGGTTAGGTGGCGCAGTGGATAAAGCACCGGCCCTGGAGTCAGGGGTACCTGGGTTCAAATCCTGTCTCAGACACTTAATAATTACCTAGCTGTGTGGCCTTGGGCAAGCCACTTAACCCCATTTGCCTTGCAAAAACCTAAAAAAAAAAAAAAAGAACTAAGGACAAACAACAACTTTCCATCTCCTCTACAGTTTTCTTTCATGTATCAAATTATATATATGTGTGTGTGTGTGTGTGTATAATATGTTGCATTTCCATTAAAATGTAAGCTCTGGCTTTCCTTAAATGATAAATAGTATCTATCTAAAACCATCAGCAAGCAATACCTGTAGTGGGGATAAACTAAAAATCTTTCTGATAAGATCAGAGGTGAAACAAAGATTCCCATTGTCACTGATATTGTTCAGTTTTGTTCTGGAAATGATAGCTGTAACAATGAGACAAGAAGAAAATGGAAAGAATTAGAATAAGCAATGGAAAAAATAAAACTATGATTTGGCAGATAATATGATGGTATGCTTAGAGAATCCTAGAGAATCAACCAAAAATTAATTGAAATAAGAATTTCAACTGTTTCAGGATATAAAATAAATCCATTATAAATCATCAGCATTTCTATTTTTTTTTACCAATAAAGTCCTGCAAGAAGAGATAGAAAAGGAAATTCCATTTAAAATAACTGCAGACAGTATTAAAAAAGATAGTATAGACTTGGGAGTCTATCTGCCAAGACAAATGTACAAACTATAAGAACACAATATTTTTTTTACATAATTAAAGTCAGATATAAACAATTGAAGAACTATTAATTGCTCATGATTAGCCGGGGCAACATAATAAAAATAATTATTTTAGCTAAATTAATATTCTTATTCAGTGCCATGCAAATTTACCAAAAAATTATTTTATAGAGCTAGAAAAAAATAGTAACAAAATTCATCTGGAAGAGCAAAAGGTCAAGAATATCAAGGGAATCAATGAAAAGAAAAATGTGAAGGATGGTGGCTTAGCAATACTAGATCTCAGATTGTATCATTGTTAGTTATTCTTCAGTCGGTCAATTCTTTGTGACCTCATTTGGGATTTTCTTATTAGACATAATGTAATGGTTTGCCATTCTCCTCAAACTGTATTACAAATCAGTAATCATCAAAATAATATGGTACTGGCTAAGAAATAGAGTGGTAGATAAGTGAAATAGCTTAGGTACATAATATGTATAAAATAGTAAATGACAAGTCCAAAGATCCAAGATTTTGTGACAAGAAATCCCTATTTGACAAAAATTGCTAGAAAACAACTGGCAGAAACTAGCTAGAAACCAGCATCTCAGCATATACTAAAATAAAGCCAAAATGGGTACATAATTTAGCAAAGGATAATTTCACAAGCTAATTAGAAGAGTATGGAATATTTTACCTGGCAGATTTTGAGTCAGAGAAGAATTTATAACCAAAATAGATATAGCATTTTAGGTAGTTTTGATTACACCAAATTAAAAAATTTTGTACAAACAAGCCCAATGCAACTAAGATTAGAAGGAAAGTAGAAAGCTGTAAAATTTTTACAGAAGTTTTCTCTGCTAAAGGTCTCATTTGTCTTAGAGAGTACTGAGTCAAATTTTTAAGAAAATGAGTCAATTACCAATTGATAAATGATCAAATGATATGAACAGGCAATTTTCAGAAGAAATCAAAGCTATTTAGAATCATTTAAAATGATCTAGAAATAAAAATTTAAACTATTCTGAGATACCTCACATCTATCGGATTGACTAATATGGGGGGGGGGGGGAATAGGGATATCAATGTATTCTTGTAAACTGATCCAACCATTCTGGAGAGCAGCAATGTGAAACTATGTATAAAGGGCTATAAAACAATGCATATTCTTCAACTCAGAAATACCATTACTAAGTCTATAAATCAAAGAATTTTTTTAAAAGAATAAGAACTACATGTACAAAAATTTTTAAAGCAGCTGTTTTTCTGGTGGTAAAAAAATTGAAAATTGAGTAATGCCCATCAATTGGGGAATGTCTGATCAATGTATGGTATATGATTGTGATGGAATTCTGCTGTGCTATAAGAAATGAACAGGATACTTCCAAAAAAATTGAGAAGTCCTGTAGCAACTGATACAGAGTGAAATGAGAAAACCAGGTGTACATTTACATGATTACTGTAGTATTGTACAATGATCAATTGTGAACGACTTAGTTCTTCTCAGCAATACAAAGATCAAGACAATTCTGAAGGTCCTATGATGAAAACTGTTATCCACATCCAAAGAAAGAACCCCTGGAGTCTGAATGCAGAATGAAGCATATACTTAAAACTTTATTATTCTAGGATTTTTTTTATTGTTTTTTCTGTGTTTTCTTTTGTAACACGGCTAATATGGAAATGTTTTTGCATGATTACACATGTATAATCTATATCCCAATGCTTGCCTTCTCAAGAAGAGAGAAGAAATGAGAGAATATGAAACTCAAAATTTAAAAAAAAGTATAATAAACATTTTTGTTTACATATAATTGAGGAAAAAATTGAAAATTGTAAGCTCCTTGAGGTCAAGTAGTATTAGTTGCTTATAAAAGTATATGATATATAAATGCTTCTTGTTATTGAATTAAGTTGTCAATCAAATAATGATCATTTATTTTTGTCTATTGATTATTATTATATTCTAAAAGATGACCTAGAGAGGGGTAATAGTTTTTCAGAATAATAGAATTTTATCTTTAGAAGGGAATGCTAAAAATCAACTAGTGTAACCCCTGCTTTCTACAGATGTAGAAACTAAGATTAAATTAATTAATAATAAGATCATACAAACTTGTTAAGTGTCAGAACTGGGAGAGGATCCTACTACCTTTCAGTCCATAGTGAATTCTTTGTCTGTAAATGATATCTTTTAAAAAAATTTTTGTGCACTTGCACAAACACAATAGAAACTGGCAAATTAAAGAGGTGATTATTTTCTGTTGGCGACTGATCCTTAACATCTTTAACTTCGTTGAAGTAATAACGTGTCAGCTTTCACCTGTGTCTTTATCTTTAGTCCACAGCCTAAAGGGGAGCTGCTCTTCATTCATCCATGTAAGATAAAAATAATTTAGTATTCTTGCTGACTTTTGACTGGTTTTTCCCTACAGGTGAAGGGAGGGGCAATGACTTTTCTGATTATTATGTGTTTTGATCTGTATTCCCAGGCTATCTTAGCACCTTTTTATAAACATTTTGTTTAACTTAGAGAGGAAAACAAATAGTTTTTCTTGGCAATGTTCATAAAGCAAAAGTCAGACACAGCAGGGGATGACTTAGGGGTTATACTGACCTGAAACAGGAACTTCATAGAATGTGTCCAGCATTAAGCTTTAACATTGTTCAAAATTCAGGCCCTCCTTGCTTCTTATTCAAAGCAAACATTACAGACCTTAGCTAGAGTTCAGGAAAACAGTAAGATGAGATATCCCTTATATCCATGGGCCTGAAGTACTTGCTCTTTACTTTTAGATTAATATTCAGTTTGTCCTTGTTTTTTTTTTTTTATTTTAAGATAGAGGCAGTTAGTGGTAAAATGGATAGAGTGCTAGATCAGAAGTGAAAAAGACCTGAGTTCAAAAATAGGCCTCAGCCACTTAGCCTTGAGACTCTGGTCAAGTCACTTGCTCTTGGTCTGCTTCACCTTCTTCATCTGTAAAATGGACATAAATAGCAACACTTACCTACCAAAGTTATTATGACAATAAAATGAAATAATGTTTGAAAAGAGTTTTTTTTAATTCTTTAAAGAGCTATACAAGTACTAAGGATAAAAGAGGCAGCTGGGTAGTACACTGCATAGTGTCAGAACTGAGTTCAAATGTGGCCTCAGATATTTATTAGCTGTGTGACCCTGAGAAAATCACTTAACTCTGGAAGCCTCAATTTTCTCAGCTGAAAAAATGAGGAGCAAGAAATGACAAACCACTCCAGTATCTTTGCCAAGAAAACTCCAAATGAGATTACAAAGAGTTGGATATAATTGAATAATCACAACAGCAATAACAGTTGGAGGAGGAGGAGGAGGAGGAGATGGAGGGGAGGTTTATATTTATTGTGTTAGTGTTTATTGGGTTTATTCTTCTAATTACTAAATTTTTAAAAAGAGCTAAGATTGCTAAAAGAGTTCAGAGGAGAGAAAGGAGAGCCTAAAAGAAATGATGTCTTGAGAAAATATTCTTAACTTTTGAGACTGATGTAAATGAGTGTAACCATACTCTTCTTATTTTCACTGACAGAGACAGAAGATTAGGCAAGGTAGTTTACAAGTCAGATAGAAGGTAGTAGATTTTGTGGAACAATATTGCTTGATTTGAATTTCATAGATACTATAGATTAGTTCTCCACCTGTGTTTTTTTCCCCATATGACTTCCAAGTTTCTTCCCTTAAAATTAGTATTATCATGATTGGTAGAAACTATGATTACTGAGAACTTAAATGATATATTATATGCAGTCCAACTTCTTAACACTGCTTAGATCTGAAATACATGACTTCCCAAGCTAAATGGGCATACACTTTTGAAATGAAATAATCATTCATTTTACCATTGATTCTTTAGCAAATTTTTTCTTTTCTATGAAGTTTTGGATATTTCTTTTCTCTTCTCTCTCTCTTTTTTTTGAAATTCACATGAAGTTCACAATGTAATACAAATTCCTAAAGATCATCCAGTATATACAGAATAAATTACTCTGTTCATTATGTAATGACACTGAAAAATCTCTAGTAAAACCCCCAAAGAATTGGACTTGTATAGTCTAGAGCTTGCATGATGCATGACAATGTTATGTGTAAAGTACATAAACACAAGGAAAAAGTAATGAGCTTTACAGGGAAGAGTGAAATCCTTTATTCATTCTTTTCATTCCAAATCTGAATTCATTTTTATAGTGCATGTTCCTCATTAATAACCTGAAAAGTCAGTTTGAATTTCAATCTAACAGTTTGAATTTCAAGCTAAAATTCTATACTTTATTCTTCATTATTCTGTTTATTAAATTTTCCAAAAAAGAAACCACTCTAGCAAAATACTGTTTTTTTGGCAAATTATATATAGATATAGATATAGATTAGATATAGATATAGATATAGATAGGTAGTTGTCTGTAAATCTTAAAGCACAATTTGAATATAATCTATTATTAATTTATATTGATTATGACTGATTCCATTAGGCATCCAAATACCAGATTATCACCAAAATATACTTTTGTGGGTCTTTTCATTCAGCAAGCATGTATGCATTAAGCACAATTAATTCTACCATGACACTCTTTTTAAAGACATGAATTTGTGCCATTATGATTGATATATTGGCAAACCATTTGTATACCAAGAATTTCAAGTTTGCTCACATGTGATTTTTTTTCCCCTCAAGAAACATTGAGAATGCAGAAAGCTATCACTTTGTAATAATTCACAGACTGCAACTTATCCTCCATCGTCTATCCTAGGATACTCTCTCAACTCTAGCCAGTCTGGAGCCCCCTGGGCATCAGATCCAGGCTTGCAGGTAGTACAGCAGCCCAAGGCAGTACAGCTGCCATCCTGTTTGTAGGTTTTATGCATTTCTTCAGTATGTCATATGTGTAAAACTACTACTATTTTTATTGGGTTCCTGTTTCATTTTTTTAATGTGTCACTACTAAGACTGTTAAATATTGTTCTCCTAACACCAGTTTCCCCATAAGCCCTGGGGTTTTTATTGTGCAATTTTGTATAGTGCAGTGATTTTGGGGGGACCGGACTGCTTGGCACTGGAGATTCAGGGACAAAAATAAAATAGTACCTGCCCCTTAGGGGCATATATTCTATTACAATGACAACACATATGTCTAAGGTAAATAAAATTATTCGTGAGTAGTACTGGTAAGCTTCTGTGAACAAAGAGTGTTTTTTTGTCTCTTTTTTTGTATCCCAGAGCTTAGCACAGTGCCAGAAGTTCATGCCTATAAATAAATATTTATGGTTTGATTGATAGTGAAGATAGAAGCAACTGAAAGGATGAACTGAGCCTTATGTTGATAAACCTGAGTTTAGCATTGAAGGAAGCTCAGGATTCTACCTGGTGAAAGTGAGGAAGGAAAGTAATCCAGGCCTGTTTAACAAGGCAGCTTTTTATTAAATATGGCAAGGTTGGCTGGGATGTAGAGTTCATAAAAGACAGTAACATAATAAAAAGTCTGAAATTAAAGATTAGAATCATATTGTGATTTTTAAATATTTTTAAATACCAAAGAGAGGAGTTTGTATTTTATCCTAAATTAGTTTTTTTCACTCAGGAATGCAGATGACCCTGTTTTTAAAGTAAAATTGAAATGTAAAATCAAGTAAAATTCTGCTAGTGTTGCTATATTGTAGAGGAATGGAGTATCAGTCTCTGAACAACTAAAGATCATACAAAGAAAAAAGGAGAGGTACATGGTGGGTATTAGTAGACTATAACATATAACCAACAGGGGATTCTGATGAGAAACAAGAATAAAGGCTAGCATTAAGACATTTTTTGGCAGGAAGGGTCATGTGGCAAGATTGAAGGATGAATAGAGTATCTCCAATACTCTTGAGATTTTGTAAGAAAGTGAAAAAGACTTTTGAAACATTAGGTAGCCCTGCTCTTTCAAAGTTATGGATGAACATAGACAAGAGTTGTAGAGTATGGATAAGCAGAGATTGATTGCAAAGTGAAAAATGGAAGGATTACATGAAAAAATAAAATAGATTCATTTGAATATTTTATAAAACATAAGGACTATGGGATTTTCCCACCTTTTATTTTAAGTCATAGAGATAGCATGGGATGGTACAGTCAGGTAGACCTAGGTTCAAATTCTGTCTCTAATAATACTAATTAGCTTTGTAACATTGAACAAGCTACCCTACAGGCAACTCTATAGTGATTAAATGGACTGTCATATGTATTGCAAAGCCATCTATATACAAAACTTGCTTCATTTCATATTTTGACAGCTACTTTAATGCTCTTTGGGTTGTAATTCAAACAACACTATATGACGGTGCAAAGTGTTCTTTCTTTTCTCCCTTATTTTTGATGGGCTTTCAATAGAATACATAAAGCTTGGGAACTAGAGAGAATAATAAAAGTCATCTTAAATCTTTAAGGACTGAAGAGGTAGAGGAATATAATGCCACTTTAAATAAAATGAGCTATGTTTGAAGTGCTTCTCAGAGTTCCCCAAATGGTCACCTGTATGCTTTATTTAGTGCATTTCAGTTAAAATATATCCTTAGTCTAAGCTTATATGTGAATATGAGTTTCTATTTCACTATATTTTTGGGGGGTGGCATAGCAGCTAGAAATTTAAGGAACAGCATGCTAAGTCAGCATAGTGAAGATGATAGCATCTTTTGATTTCTTTTGGTGAGAATAGAAAAATCTTTTCTTTCATTTTTGAAATGAATTAAACTCTATACAAGAAAATTGTACTTGGTTTTAGTTTTGTGATGTTGTTCTGTCATTTTTCAGTCACTGCCCCATATGGGTTTTTTTTTTTTGGTAAGGATACTGGACAGGTTTTCTATTTTCTTCTCCAGCTCATTTTACAGATGAGGAAACTGAGACAAATAGGTTTAAGTGACTTGCCCAAGGTAAGTATCTGAGGCTACATCTGTTTTCAGAAATCTTTCTGGCTTCAAATCCAGTGCTCTAGGACAATGAACCAACATAACAGAAGGGATGTAGCAAAATAGGAAGACCACTGAATTTGGAGTCAGAGGATCTAAATTCTAATCTTGGAAAAGCCCCTTTAATACTATACAAATCTCAACCACCTTATCTATAAATCAAGGGGGTTTGCCCTAGATGTTGATAGGCATAATGCTTGTTTTTAAGTAGACAGAGCTGGTTTCTCTTTAAGAGGCCTGGGAAGCTGTCCTTGACATTTGTTTGGCCTGGGGAACTAAAGACTCTAAGATTTCTTTAGTTGCTTCCTTCCCCCCATTCCTCCTCTGTCTTCTCTCCATTTTAATTCAAAAGGCTCAGCCTCTTGGGAATTAGTGCTCTAGAGGTTTTGAGGAATTCCTTTTGCTTTTCAGAAACTCTTTCCTGACTCAATGATATTGATCCTTGTGATAAACATAAAGGTGGAGGGGAGAAATGTTTGAATATAAATTCAAACAAGAATTATAACCTTTTAAAATCTGTATTTTTACAGTGCACCAGTGCTTCATTAAATGCTAACCATGAGCCTGTATAATTGGACTCTCTTGAATTAGACCCAATCCAGAACAACTTCTAAGGTCCCTTCAAGGTCTTTATAGGAGAGAGAGTCTGGAGGATATCAGTGTTTTAGACAATTAGTCAAGGTCAGGGAGGCTAGCTCAAGCAGGGAAAAACTCTAGGTCTTAGAAAAAAGATACCAAGTCTCATAATCCAGAGAGTTAGCAAGAATTATACTTTTGAGCAAGACTGGTAGACATGCTATCAGGTACTCTTTAGCTTTTTTATATTTTTTTATATAAGCAACCTTAGGTTCATAAATGATAATTGTAGCTATAAATAGAAGGCCAAAGACTATAGATAACCCTGCTCATAATTGGAAAAGAGTGAAGAGACATCAGTATTTTTGAGGGACCTCTAGTAAGTTGCTAATTTATGGAATGTAGTTATTCCAGAAGGTCTTTAGGGTAAAAGAAAAGTTAATTCATCTCTTGAAAGATGTGCTATCGTCCTGCAGTTTTTATTTTCTTTTGCTCCTATTAATAAGGGATAGGGAGCTAGGAGGCTGTGGAGCAGAGTTCATTGGTCACTTTTTAGCCCAAACTCCTTAAACCTAGGAAAGATTGTTTTATAAATTCATAAGGTGTTAGAGCTAGAAAGACATTTAGAGACACCTTGAATTATTTAGAACTGCTGCTGCTGCTGCTATTTGTCCTTTGTTCTCAAAAAAAAAGACTATGACATCAGAGAGGTAATGCCAAGACCCGCAGGGGGTGCTGTGCTAAGTCACCAGACTTACTTTCTACTCTGGAACCATCTGGGTCCAGTGGCCAGATGTAAATCAGAATGATTGGAGATGACCCTTGATTCAAGGTAATAAGAGTCAAGTTTTAGCTGCTGGCTACTTGGGTTTGGTTCTGCCTATGAGGAATCATTATTCAGACTCCGGAAAACATGGGTCGAAATAAAACAAAAATTTATTTAAAAGGTTGCAAGACATAGGAAGGGAGAGTGTTGGCCATGGTCAGAGAAGACTGAGGCAGCCTCCACCCAGGGTCCAACCCAGGTTTTTATGTCTTCCCTCTCACCCAGATGGCAAAAGGTAAACTCCCTTCCCCTATATGAACCTGGAATTAGGTAGAGGGTAAAGCCTAAGGAAAAGGATACAAATTTTACATTAAACAGGGAATCAATGGTAATGGGGATCTCTCAAGAGTCAATTTATGTCTCCACCCAAATTCTTTCTGTTCCATTCACAATTCTCTTCATCTTTCCCCAGCATCAAAGTGATGTGCCCAAAGTCACATAACTACTAAGTGGCAAGTGTCTGAGGTCAGATTTGAACTCAGGTCCTCCATGACTGGTGCTCTATCCACTGCACCACCTAACTGCCCATTTAGAAATAGGATAAATCCAGAACATCTGCTGTGAGCTTTGAGTTTCTTTTCAAGTCTTAGATCACCTTAAACTACTGGAGGATCCCCTCAGTGTATAGCTTGTAACCTGAAAGGTATCCTTCAGAGAACGTGGTCCACATACCTTCTCAGTTTTCTAATCCATAGCCTTTGAAATGCCTTAAAGTTTCAGGACCATTTTAATTTCTGGGTTAAAAAGTAGTTGGGGGTTGATTAATGGAAAAGTGTTTAAATTCAATCAGCTTCTCTTTCTTCATGAAGTCCACTTGTTATAGAATTTTTTTCTTTTGTCATTGGAATTGGGTGCTTTGTGGAGAGACAAAGATTGCAATACAAAGAAAACATTCATTCATTCATGTAACAAGTTTTTATTGAGTGCCTTCTGTTGTCCCAGCTGGGCCTATAAGCAGTAGGACCATCAATCTTAGATGACTAAACTTTCTCTCTTCTCCCTAGCCCCAGCTTTCCAGACCTTCTAGAGGCTACTCCCTTAACCATTAATTTACACATTATCATCCCTTCCCATATGTTGGCTAGAATCCCATATAGCTATTTCATTAAATAATCATGCCTGTAAGCAGATAGAGTGCTGGGCCTGGAGTTACGAAGGCCTGAATTCAAAAACATCCTAAAACACATACTAGGTGATTATGGGCAAGTCTTTTAACTTTTGTTAGCTTTAGTTTCTTCTTCTGTTAAATGGGGAAAATAACAGGATCTAACTCCCAGAGATGGTGTGAGAATAAAATGAAATGATAATTGTAGAGTGCAAGGCCTTAGCACATACTAGGCACTATATATATATATATACATATATATTATATATTATATATATATATATATATATATATATACTTATTCCTTCGCCCCCTTTTTTCCTCTAATGAAATTGGTTCTACTTCAATTAATTATCAAAGTTCATTGAGTTGTTTCATTGCTTAATGTAACTCATGGTTATACTTAAAAAAATAAAAAGTTAGTTTGATATCAATCCATTTCACGTGTGTGTGTGTGTGTGTGTGTGTGTGTGTGTGTGTGTGTGTGTTCACAAAGTTCGTTCTTTGGAATTCTCCCATGGAAAAGTAAAGGAAGGAAGCTGAGGGAGGATGGGCCGATTGCATCCTGTACCCTTTACAGGGGAGTGGCCACAGCTGGCTGAGCTGAAGGGACATAATACAATTCTGTTTTTTACTTTGGATGCCTAAACACAGATAAGCTTTCATTCAAGCCTGGAGAGGTTGTCAGGCTTTCTCCCAATGGGACAGAACTCTCCCAATGAGTTGGGATTTTCCTAGCACCCCATTTAAATGCTCCTTTACCGGATACTTCTCATAAAGGGAAGAGAAGCAGCAGGAGTGTCTGGGAAACAGATAGAGGAAAGGATCAGCTTTGAATTTATTTCTCCCCTCTGCTGATTCTCCTGATCACTCCCTTGAATGTTGTGAAGATAGACCTGTTGTTTAGCAAAAGAGAATGAACTCACAGAGAATGACTTATTTTTCTTATTTGCCGCTTCATGAATCTGGTCTGAAGTGATGGATGCACTTAGCTCTGGAAAAGGCAGAGCCTCTCTGGGATAACATGAGGTAAGATTTCCCTGTACAGTGACATCTGCTCCATTCTTGCCAGGTTTGCTTTGTGATAAACCAGGTATTGGGGTTATTTGCAGTTCTTTCTGTTATCCTTTCCTGCAGTGAGCTTACAAATTGTCCTTTCTCTCACAGCATGGCAAGGGAAAGTAAATAATTTGTGCCTCATTCTCTCAACAGAGTAGACTCTGGCTAGACTTTCAGCATATCACAATTTTTCGAATATGTGCCCAAGCCTATCATTGCAAAGCTCTGTAGCAGCTAAGATGTCCAACTCCTTTTTAAGGGGATTGTCTGATTAGGAATATAGAAGGATGATGATGTCTATCTCCTTGACTGCTGTAGTAAATGGTATTGGATTAAGAATCTGAATAGATTTCATTACCAAGTGCAACTGGAATCATAAATGATGTTTCTAATGGATTGGAAAGCTTCATTATCAAAATATTTTGCCAGTGATATGAAGATACAAAATGTCTCTACTTAAAGCTTATGTAGACATAGAGTGAAACATTCCTAGTCACTGCTCTTTTGATTTGAGAGGAAAATCAATTCTTAACATTTTAATTTAAGAATAGAAGTCTAGATGCTGAAGGAGTTGGAATAATGTGTAGATCATATAAACTATAATAGGGAGGCTGGGAAATGAACCTGTGTGGCACTGTGGTTAGAACACTCATTCTGAAGTCAGCAAGACCTAAGATGCATTATGACTTCAGACAAGTATCTACCTTATCAAGTTACTTAAGAACTTTTTACCTCAAATTCCTCATCTGAAAAATGCAGATAATAACAGCACCCATGCTCCCAAGGATATTGTAAGAATCAAATGAGATATTTGCAAAATATTTTGCAAAATTAAAAATAATACACAAATGATGGTGATGATGATGATGATGATGGCATTAGTATAAAGAACGTCTAGCTGAGGAAACTGCCTCTATCAAACTTATGCTGCCTTCTCTACTTCATAGCTTTAGTGAGTCTCCTAGACTAAAGAGAACACTGACAGGATAAGTGATTTACACAGACGTACACACGGCTAGTAAGTGTGTCAGAGAGGGACCTTGAGCTCTGGTCCATCTCTTCAGGGGCTCACTAATTCTTAGTTCCCATAAAAATACACAGTTTCTACCTGGTATGGACAAGTATGCATAGTGAAACACCTTCTAAATGCTGTTATTTTTATTTGATAGGAGAATTGATTTCTTTCATTTTAAACTTAAGGACAGAGCCCTGAACTTAAAGGAATGGAATGACTTATAGACCATACAAACTCTTTTGTTAGATTTTTATTATTTTCCTCCCCTCTATACCAGTTATTTGAGGACTTAGTATCAAATTAAGTTTATTAAAAATATACATAAAATGTATATCCTTAAAATACCTATGGAAGCCCAATCCTTTTGACAACTACTGGACATAATTTTAATGATAATTTTAAATTTTCTGAAGTATAAGAGTCAAGAGGACAAGCCTTATGTTTTTTCATTAATTTTTTTCATTAAAATTATTAACTATCTTCTGAAAATGCCAAATTACAGAATCTAGGAACAAAAATGAAATTTTAAAGATTCAGTTTAATAGCAAATAAATTGATAATTAAATTGAGTTTCAATTGAACCATCAAACAAGTCAGCCTTACAAGCACTGAAATTGACTTAAGGAGCACTTGGACTATAATTGTAGGTTGATGTCAAATGTGTTGTTGGGATGACTATTGGGTCATCAAGGAAGCAAGCAAAGCCGAAATGGGGTATGGACAGGAATAAGGAATACTTTGCAGAACAAAAGGGCACAGGGTCAAGGGAGTAGTACTCATTATAAATCATAAGATAAGTTTAGGAAAAGTAAGGAAATGGAGAGGATAATTTTAGTATCAAAGGGTTTTTTGGAGCTAATGTATTTCTGAGTAATGATGAGTTCTTCGGTGTAGTAGTCCCTGATAGGTAGATGGAATGGTGGCAGAGGTCAAGATTTGTTAGGTATTAGATAAAATGCATGATTAAGATGAAGAGAATGAGGCTAAATGTGGAAAAGAAAAGAAAAGAGACTCAGCCACGATCTAAAGGAATCCAGGCAACCCAGTCAGAAGATGGGAAAATATTCTGGAGCACACTATACTGACTATTATTAAGATAGGAAAAGAATGGAAACTTTTTGTAGTCTGAACTTCAGAGGAGAGCATGGGATCTTTCAGAACTATGTAAACTCTTTGAGGATAGAGGGACTGTTTTCTTTTTTGTAGCTTAAGACATTTAATAGATATTGAATAGGCTGAATTATCAATTCAAAATACTTTGCTTTTATTTCCAAATAAAACATGATCCCAATGCTAATTCCCATAGATATCCCAATAAAAAAACACACTCCTATATTTTATGTTCTATGCATTAATATGTAATTAAATAATTATAGTCAAGCATATAGAAGCCCTCTAGTGAGAGACACTATGTAAGAGTAACATTAAACTTCCTGAAAGAACCAAACATTCTCTAGGAACTTCACCCAATATTGAAAAATGAGCCTGTTTACAGAGGTATTTCAGTGTTTACGTGTTGCTAACTGTTAAAAACGAAATAATGGGAAAGTATTTAATTAAAATCTCATTGTAGGTCTTGGGTACTTTTCATAATGATTGTTGCTAAGGAATCTTCTGTTGACTATATGTCCCTAGGGGCACTGGTTTTGTAACATAGGGGAATGGTAGAACTTAATAAGTACCCTGTTACTCATTATAGGGACCCTGGTTAAATGCTGATTCAGGAAGAATGACCTCTGTTGAACTCATTATGTCATATTAATACTTTTAATGTCCTATTCAAAAATTATGCACAACTGACATTGTTTACCCTGTAAACTCCCAGTTTATTATAGCATAACAGATTATCGTATGAGTTAATGTGGCTAAAAACTTAACACATAATTCTGGGTCACTTCATAAATAAAATAAAGCAGAGTGTGTTCAAAAAATTCAAATTAAAACAATTTTTTAGTGTGTTTTTTTGGCAAAGCAATTGGGTTAAGTGGCTTGCCCAAGGCCACATAGCTAGGTAATTATTAAGTGTCTGAGGATGGATTTGAACTCAGGTACTCCTTACTCTAGGGCCAGTGCTCTATTCACTGTGTCACCTAGCTGCTCCAAAACAATTTTTTTTAAATTTCAGAAAATTTTAAATTTCAAAGAAAATAATGTATACACTATACATACATATGTATAAGTGTATTTAAAGGGGTAATAAAAAGTGAAATTAGGAAATGAAGGTGTTTGGACATTTAAAGAAAAAACAAAGCAGTGCCCTACAAAATCAAGTCAAAGATGTAATGTTCAAAATAATGATAATGATGATATACCTCATATAGATGGTTAAGGGTACCAATGGTTAAAAAAAAGTATGTTAAAGATAAGGGCAAACTTGATAAATTATGTTCAAGGTAAAGGTAGGCTTGATAAATATTTATATTTTTAAAAATAGGATTGATGAAAAAGTCATTTTTCTTGATATTACATCCGAAAGTTTTCATGGAAAAGATAGACTTCTTGGAGTTAAAGAAAAGAAGAGAGTAGGGGGTAGGGGCAGAGGATAGGTAGAAAAAGGAAAAGTTTATGGTAACTTAATGGTGGGCATTCCAGGAATATGATATAGCTTGGAAGAAGGTTTAAAGGAGAATGATCAGACAAAGAGAGTGTTGAGATTGTTTCATGGCTCTCTTCATGCTGCCAAAGTTTTTCCCTTAAGAGCTAATCATGCAGATGACTCTCCATGCAACCAATTTGAGGGCTTCCTGTTGTGTCTAGGATAAAATATAAACCCTTCTGTTTAGCTTTTAAGATATATCCTCAACCTGTCTTTTTAGCCTCATTGAATATCACTTATTTTCTTGTAATCTGAAATACTACCAACCTTGTCTTTTTTTCCTTACTCATGACATACCATCTCCCATCTTCTTCTCCTTTAAACTGGTCATTTCACATGTCTGGGACATAATCCTTCCTTATTTCTGCCTCAGAATCTGTTCTTATGGGGCAGCTAGGTATTTCAGTGGATAGAACACTGGCCCTGGAGTCAGGAGGACCTGAGTTCAAACCTGATCTCACACACTTGATAATTACCTTGCTGTGTGACCTTGGACAAGTTACTTAATCCCATTGCATTGCAAAAAAAAAAAAAAAGAATCCCTTCTTCTTTCAAGAAGGAAGGTGTCTAAGCACCATTAAGTCTTTCCTGGGTCCCATAGTCACTAGTGCCTTTCCACCCAGACTACTTTATATCTAACTATTTGTATGTATTGGTATTTAATTTACATTTATGCTGTGTATGTTTTTATATGTCTTCTCCCCCCATTAGGATGCAAGTTCATTGAGAATAGGCAACAATTTTATCCTTGGACCTATATTGGCACTGTTTCTAGGACAATGGCACAATAAGTGGATACTTTAAAAGCTCTTACTGGTTGGTTTTATAATTTTAAGTTGGTTTCACCTTGCCCTTCTATTCAAAATACTTTCCTAGAGATTAAGGAAAAAATATGAGTTTCTTATGACTATGAGGCTTATTGAGGAGCCCTAGAACTAGTAGGTTTTGTGACTTTTAGAACATTTTGTTTTGTTAAGCACTTCCATGTCTCAAGTATATTTTTCTTTAACCCAAGTTACTAAAATTTTCTTCTCCTCCTCCTCCTTCTCCTCCTTCTTTCTTCTTTCTTCTTTTTTTCAAATGAAAGTTTCCTTTAACCTTTGGCCACAGAGAGAAGTGTGTTTTGTCAAGTCAGAACTAATAGTTGGAAGAGGTTGGAAGATTGTAGAATTTTAGAGCATTTCTTCCTGAAGGTAACATTTTGAATCTGGAGTAATGTTTCTTGCTAAATTACAACCTTTGACATTACTTGACTCTTTAAATACACATGGATGCATATTTTTCTGAAAAAAAAAAAAGCTTCATTTTGAAAGCTACTTTATAATTTCTATTCGCCAAAGGGAAAACATAGGAGGGGAGAAAACATCTAAAGCAAGGGAAAAAATAATGAGATAGTACTAGTGTGTGTGTCTGAAGGGTCCTGGAAATTTTAAAGCTAAAATTGTATAAAAGGAATGTAATCAATGCTAACCCTCTGTTACTGATCTAGAATTAAACCTGGTGTAGGTGTTCTATTCTGCTTTCCCACTATATTATATGTTTTAGTTTTGGTCAGTAAAATGTGGGCTCCTGGTTTTTGTAATTCTGTGTAAGTAATATTTTTTCAATTGGAGGAATTTATCAATAATTATTTCTAAGACATTATTCTGTACCAGAGAGGAAAAAGTCTATCATAAAACAAAACAATGTCCTGAAAAGACTTTTCTGGTTACAACTATCTCTAACTGTGATTTTTTTAACCCATAGATCTATCTTCTGATTTTATTATGAAATACCTTTATTGGCTATTGTTTAGGAAAATGTATTTAAATTTTGCTCGAAATTGGTCAAGGTTTCACATAGTTTGCTTAGTCCTAACTCTAGTACCTTTTAAATTCTATTTTAAGTCAAACTGGTAATATATTTTCTAGAAACAGGGGAAAAAAGATATCCAAATACCCAAATCCTCTATAGGTAGCTTCCACTGCTACATGTCCAACTCCTGAAGGAAAATTAGCACCCTATGGAGTGGATGTTGCAAAGAGGCAAAGTCAAGCTTGGAATAAAGAACAACCTTATAATTTGGAAGAAGTAGGTTTCCCCATTTTTGTATGTCTGCAAGCAAAGTTATATTGTAGAGGAGATGCTTTTTTTGATCTGGGTTGTAATAGATGACTTCTATAGACCAACTATGAAATTGCTAGCACCCGTGTCTGTGTGTGTGTGTGGGGGGGTGGTATTTAGAGTAGACAAAGTTTGGGGAAACTTTGGGAAATCATTAAGCTTGATTATGTTACTTTATGTTAGATTATTTTAACATCCTGAATACAGTAGTCCTAAGTCTTTATCAAAACAACTCTGTAGAAGTTTTAGTCCTTTTTTGCTGCTGAAGAAATAACAAAGCAGGTAAAGGAATGACTTTCAGCTAACTCTGAGCACACATTTCACAGCATTTAACTCCAGAACCAGTAACTCTGCACATGTCCCTTAACATTCACTTGTGTCATGACCACCCTTTGCATTATTCTATTGAAACCAGAAGATGAGGGAAGGGAGACATAGAGGAGACACAAAGGAGTATGTATATAGAGATGTTCAGGGGCACAGAAAAATTATAACAATCTAGCTCCTTTTAAGGATACCATGAGAAAGAGGCAAAAAGGGGAGCAAGAGCAGGTAAAGGAGAAAAGCATTTCATAGTAAGTAGCAGGTACAGTTGGCAATTCTGCTTCTAGGGTTGTGCTTAAATTTTGAGCCAGGTGACTTTTAAGTCATGTGATCTCAGCTGGTCTTGAGGGTCTGAGGATCTTATCTGAAAAATAATATTCTTGATACTTCCCATCGCCATATATTGAAAAAGAGCTGTGTATGCTGTGAAATGTGACCAAAAACTATTTCTACACATCCAAAGTTTTTAAAAATTATTTAATAGACAGGAACAATTTTTAAAAATCAACTTATCAAAAGAAATAAAAATAAAAAAATCAACTTATCCATAAGGAAGAAAGATTTCACAAATTCACAAAAATTTGCAACATAATTGAACACTGTACCTCTTTCCTCTGGATAACCAAGGGAGAAAAAACTCAGAATGAAATTTTGGATGTACTATATCCAGACACAGAGAGAATATTAAAATAGATCAATTATCTTTGGGGCGTAGCCTTTCTGATCTCCTTTCTATTCTCCCATTACACTATTTTTCTCTCATCCCACCCTATTTTTTGAAAAGATGTGGTCTGTAAAATATTTTAGTTATCCCAATATTTCAAGAAGCTAATAGTGTTTGCTCTTTCTGTAATATGGATTTTATATCCATGTGACTATTTGGTAGCTGATAGGAACATTTCTTGTTTTACTTAACATACTCTTTTTTTTTGCAAGGCAACTGGGTTAAGTGATTTGTCCAATATCACACAACTAGGTAATTATTAAGTGTCTGAGGTCAGCTTTTAACTCAGTTTCTCCTTACTCTAGGGCCAGTACTTTATCCACTGCACCACCTAGCTGCCCCTAGTGTATGTAGGATATGCTCAAGGAAGACTAGTACCTTGGTGGGAGGACTGCCAAACCCCCATTAAGGCTGCTTTCTACCTTTGATGACCATCTAAGCCACCTAACTCTCACCTGTGGCTCCAAGAAGCTGTAGCATGCACAGTGGTCATACCCCGGTAAATCATTTAGCCAGGTGGGCTAATGCAGGTTGGGGGTAACCAAGTCTCAAATTTATTGGGGAGTAATGTGAATGAACATAGCCTCAGAATCAGCTACTGCACTGATGGCAAATTCTTCAACTTGAAAAGGCTATAAGCCAAGACCAAAGTGGAGGAAATGTTAGTGCATGATCTGTTTGCAAATGATTGTGTCCTCTATGCAGCCTCTGAAGCAAAGACGTAACAAAGTATGCATCAATTCTCTACCACTTGTGCTCATTTTGGTCTAACAGTTAACACCAAGAAAACTCGGGTGCTCCATGAGGCAACACCACACCATCCATATATGGAACCATTGATTACAGCAAATGGAGAAGTTTTGAGTACTGTGGACAAGTTCACTTACTTTGGCAAAGTCCTTTCCAAGGAGGTACACATTGACAATGGTGTTGACACTCCCACTGCCAGAGCTAGCTCAGTATTTTGGAGACTCTGAAAGAGAGTATGGGAGAGAAGAGATATTAATTAGACTGACTGCCAAACTGAAGGTCTACAGAACCATTGTGCTGACCTCATTGCTATATGCCTGTGAAACCTGGACAGTCTACCAGCACTATGCCAGGAAACTGAATTGCTTCCATTTAAATTGTCTTAGGAAGATTCTGAAGATCACCTGACGGGAGAAGATACCAGATACTGTGGTCCTATCGCAAGATATGCTGCCTAGCCTGGCATTCCACCTATACAACTATAATAGGCTGGACATGTTATTAGAATGCCAGATGAATATTTGCCAAAAAAAATTATTTTATGGAAAACTCACACAGGGCAAGAACTCACAAGGGGTTCAGAAGAAGTGATATTGGGATACCCTGAAGAACTTTAGAATTGATTGTAAGCATGGGAAACACTGGCATAGGACTACCCAGCATGGTGTGCCCTCATCAGAGAGGATACTTCAATCTATAAGAAACACAGAAATGAAGCAGCTCAAAGGAATCATGATATACATAAATTAAGACAACCTACCCCAAGTGTTCACAAGGACTATTTGTGCCCAACCTGTGTGGTACAGCATTCTAAGTTTGTATTGGTCTGATCAACCACAGTCAGACACACTGTAATTTGTCTCAGTCATAGTGGTCTTCTTTAATAACAAAGGATAAGAATCAACCAATCAACCAATATGGATTGTAACCTTGACCATGAGCTTTTTCAGAGCAGAAACTGGTATTTTTCTTTCTTGGTATCACCAGAGTTTAGCAAAGTATCCAAGCATAGCAATTAGCTATTTAATAAATGCTTCTTGACTGAACAATTAAATTCAGTAAATTCATTAATTTTTTCTTGGTATATTTTGTTGTTGCATCCCCTACATTTCCCAGTTATTTCCAGCCCATCTCAAATAGTCATCCCTTATAGCAAAGGATAGAAAAACGTTTGGAGAAAAACAGTGAGCAGCAAAATTAAACAATATATTAGTCAAGTCTGGCATGATGATATGCATTTTGTATAAGACAGTAACAAAAACACACATAAAAAGTCTTAGTCTTTATGTAACTTGCATCTTACTGGAGAAGTTTACATTTTTTAAACTTGATAGCTGTTTTACAGAGGTGCCTTAGTACTTCCATAAGTTTTGTCACTTGTTCCAGGTTGGCAAATCCATCTTTCTATCTATGTCTACATTTGTATCCATGTATCTCTCTGTCTGTCTGTCTGTCTGTCTATCTATCTATATATAGATATACATCTATGCACTAATGTGTTTATTTATATATGTGTATCTCTGTGAATATGTATTCATATGTGTGTCTTTGTCTATATATGTGTGTGTGTGTGTGTGTGTGTGTGTGTGTATATATATATATATGTATGTATGTATATTCTGCTGATGAGTTTATTTGCAAAGCCTTTCTAATGTGGTAGGCCAGACATGAGCATGGGTATTTTTGATCCTGTTTCCCCAAAGTCATTACCAGGTTCACATCTTGATGAAATGTTGGAAATAGGATTTTAGTAAGCAATGAATCTGAGATCATTTTATTTGAGCTCCAGATAAGAACTAGACTTGTGATTTCACTAATACAGGAAATTTCCAAATGAGGAGACTCCTACCAGTACAGTTCCACATGGTTTGGTTTGGTTTGGTTTTTTTTTCTGTAACTTATACTATTATCTCAGAGAGATGTTTAGAGTACTGAGATTATTATTTAATTTTTTTTCCAATTACATGTAAAGGTAGTTTTCAACATTCATCCTTTTGCAAACTTTGGGTTCCATATTTTTCTAACACTTCCCCCCCCCATCTCATGACAGTGAGCAATGTGGTAAAAGTTATTTATATATGTACAATCATGTTTAACATATATCTATATTAAAACTAAGGGGAAAACCCAGGCAAAAGAAATAAAAAAATGTAAAAGAAATTTTTAAAAGGAGCACAGAAGTTAAATGACTTGCCCAGATTCAAATGGCCAGTAGAGTCAGAGGCAGGACTTGAACTCAGGTTTTCTTCCCCTCTCTGTGGCTGTCCTACACATCTGTTTTTCACAGTATGTTTGTCCTTCCTCTTCAAAGGACAGCCTCACTTTCTCCTCCAGAGCCATCTGGGTCACATTGAGTGATCAGATATGAATCAGGACAAATGGAGATGGCCCTGGATGTGAAGCATTCAGGGTTAAGTGATTTGCCCAAGGTCATACAGCTAGTAAGTGGCAAATATCTGAGACTGGATTCCGACTCCTGTCCTCCTGTTTCTAAGACCAGTGCTCTATCCACTGTAAAGAGCCCTGGATTTGAAGACAAAAAGTGTGATCTTTATTCCCAACTGTATTTTTTTTGTGAGAGTTTGAACAAGTTGCCTCTGGATTTCTTCATCAGTAAAATGGGATTGGATGAATTGATCTTTGAGGTCCTTTCCAGGCTTTATAGCCTGGGATCTGTCTTGAGTTGAAAGATGGGTTAGTAGAAATACAGAGAGAAGCATAGATGCTTAAAGATAGAGTTGGGTTGAGCCTGGGATGCCATGCAGAAGACCTGGATTCAGTTATTGTCTCTGATATTCACAAAGCATAGAACTTCTCTGTTTCCTCATCCATTGAAATCAGAAGCTGGGGTGGGTAAGGATTAATTTAGGTGTCTTCTAAGACTTAGATATCTTATAACTCTATTTAGAGTTATGATCTATGATCATGTGTAACTTAAGTCCTTCAATTTACAGGCACAAAACCGAGGACTCTGGATTTCCAAAAATCAGAACATGTTGTTTTCCCTAGAAGTTAAAAGAAAAAGAAAAATCTCAACTTCCAAACCATCTTGGTTGCCAATTTCAATCTAACTGACAGGTTTTTATAAAGCTTTCTTTTCTCTTTTACACCTCACTGCCTCCTACCCGGCCACCAAAATATAAAATGCAAGAAAAATAGCAAAAGGAGAGTGTTTGGGGGGGGGACCTCTTTTGTTATTTTTATTTCCATTTCCATATTTCATGTGTCTTTTTTAGACAGCAATGCCTTATAATGCAGAGACCCTGGGTTTTATTCTGTATATATTATAGCTTCCATCTCATTAGGTATTTCTATATGATTTAAAAAATAATCCTCCTTGGATGACCTTCACTAGAATTTGGGAGTCTGACCAGATATCAGTCACATTTTGCAAAATCTTTTATATACATGTTCTTTCAGAGCTACTGTAGGATCACTTTTTTAAAAAAATTCTAAAAATATAATTTGTGAGAAGAGACTAGAAAAGTTAAAAGCAGGAAAACTGGAGGAAACAAAAAGCTTTTGTCCAAAGCCATATTTCCTGGAGCTTGACCATATCCTTTGTCATAAATTTGGACCTACTGCTTGTCTGGGTGTTCTTCTGTCACCTCTGTAGCTGCCTATGGTTCACCACTGTGGCATCTCAGTGATCAGCTCCTTTTCTCTTATTGGCAATTCTTGGTTCCCTGACAAGGTCACGTAGCTAGTAAACATCCAAGGTGGAATTTCACCCCACATCCAGACAAGGCTCTTTCACTGTCCTATGTTTCCTCCTAACACTTGGAATTTTAAATTTTAAAAGGCATACCCTCTAGAACTGGTTATTTTCTTTAGAAATCTTATACCTACAATTCATGACATCTAAGTGGCAGGGGTACTTTATTAAGTCATTTTAACTTTCCTCAAATCTCTCATGATAAGCACAGTCTCTTTCATAATTTAAACTCACAAGTTTTATAAGAATATAATTATTTGTCAACTTATTGGTGTTGATAGTGGTATAAACTTCAATGAAAACAGTGCTAAATACATGGAGTGTGGGGTAAGGGATGTTTTTTAATCTTCTCTACCTTGCTATTGCTACCTTAATGCTTTGCTTTGTTTTTGGTGTTTCTGTGTCAAATTAAAGACTTTCTTAGAACTCTTCCTTGGTACCTGAAGAGATATTGTGGGATCATCAAAAGAAAATGAGGACTGGTTAGGGAAAAAAAAAGATATATACTCATTTTTACAAATAAGAAAACCCAAACTTAGGTTAAGTTATTGACCTTCCCCCCTCATAGTTGGAAGAAAGAGTTTTTAAGATCTTCCACAATAGGCAGGAATTTAGCCTAGTCCTAGGGGTTGCTATAGAGTCAGGATTTATTGTTAATATCTTCTCCACCAAAAATAATAAAGAAATTCAATATATAGTGTTTAAAAAAATATTCTTGGGGAAAGTGCCCAGAAATTAAGTGAAGTCAGCAACTGTTTACTACTAAGCACCTATCCTCTACCAAGCCAGTGTGTTAAAGCCTGGGAATATGAAGAAACATAGAAACAGTCCCTAGCCAAAAGGACCAGGGAAGACAACATGTACACAACTAATACAACAGACAGAAAGAAAAACAGAGAGGTGGGGGAGAGATTGAGAGCGAGAGAGAGAGCGAGAGAGAGAGAGAGAGAGAATATTAAGGACTGGGAAAGCCTTCTTACAGAAGATAGACCTTTACCTGAGAACTTACAGAAACCAGGGAAGCTTAGCTGTCTGAGATGGAGAGAGACAGAATTTCAGGCATCTTAGATAGCTATTAAAAATGCACCAAATCAGAAGATGGAATGTCTTTTGAAAAGAACAAGGAAGTCAGTATTATAGGATCTTAGAGACTAGAGGGGAGTAAGGGTTAAGCAGAGTGGAACAATAGAGAGGGACCAAATTATTAAGGACTTTAAAAGCAAAGTAGGTAATTTAAATTTGACCCTAGAGGTAATAAGAGGCCACTGGAAGTTTTTTTGAACAGGGAGGTGATACAATCACACCTGCTTTTTGGAAGCTCACTTTGATAGCTAAATGGAAGTTGAATTGGAATGGGGCAAGGCTTAAGCCAGAAATTCATCAACAGGCTATTGCATGAAGAGTTGAGGGTCTGCACCAAGAGGGTAGCATTATCAGAGAAGAGAAGGGAGAGATGTGATGATTGTAAAATCAGCTAGACTTGACAACAAATTGGATATGGCAGGGGGAGTCAGAGAGAAAGGGGGGAGTATGACATGTAGGTTGTGAACCTGGGGGACTGAGAAGATGGTAATAACCCAACAGTAATAAAGAAATTAGAAAAGAGGGAGAATTTGTAGGGGGGGGAAAGATGAGTTCAGTTTTTGACATGTTGAGCTTCAGAAGAATTCTATGACATATTCAATTTGAGATATCCAACAAGTAGTTGAAGATGTCAGACCAGAAGTGAAAAGGTAGAGATTAAAGCAAGATAAGAAGATCTGAGAATTATCTGCATAGAGAAAATAATTGAATTCATGAGAATTCAAATGAAGTAGAATTAAGAAAGAAAAAAGAGGGCTTAGGACAGAGCTTTGGGGAACACCCATGATTAACAAGTATGACTTAGATGAAGAACCTATATAGGAGAAGGAGCATTCAGATGGTAGAATAGGAGACTCAAAATAGCATCTCAAAAATCTAGAAAGAAAAGATTATCAAGGAGAAGAAAGTGTCAAAGGTTGTAGAGAGATCAAGAAGAATGAGGATAGAGAAAAGGCTTGGCCTTTAAAACAATAAAAACAAAACAAAACAAAAAACAAAGGGGAAAGGACTTAATTGGTAACTTTGGAGAGAGCAGTTTCAGTTGAATAATCATATGTGAAGCCAGACTAGAAGTGAAAAGAAGTGAAAAAGACAGTAGGATAGGTTTCTCAAGGATGTTAGCATGCAAAGGAGATGAAATATAGAACAGTACTGTGGGACATGATTGATCAAGAAAAGTGTTTTTGTTTTTTTTTCCCAGATGAATAAGACATTAACTTATGTTTAGGCAGCAGGGAAGTGGCCAGTAAAATACAGACAAGAAAAGACAGTAAAGAGAACAAGACAATAGCTTAAAACTGCACCAAAAAATCTTCATGGTGCTCTGTATGAAGGGGAGAATCTGTCGATTGTAACCTTTGACATAAGTTGTACATGAACAGGGGTTTGCCTTGATCGGTAGAAGGATTCATCTTTTAATGGAGACATATGTGACGGAAGAGGAAGAGATAGTGGTGGAAGACAACTGAGTGTTATTCACTCGGTGAATGGCTTCATTTTTTATCAGCAAAATATGAGACAAGGTTGTGAGGTGAGAGGTTGGAGAGGGGTTGAGTGATGGGAGATTTGAGAAAGGAAGAAGTGGTATTCACTATAATGAGTAGGATAGTGAATTGATATGGAGGTATAAAAGGATTGTCTTGCTGCTGTGAGGGCATAAATGGACCCAGTTTGCAAAGTTTCATGATCAGTTAATAGTATTTGTTCCTCCATTGTTTTTTCTTTCTTTTTTCCTTTCTTCTTCTCCCCAAAATGCATCAAACTTTAAAATATGAAACAGCAAACCAATCATAATTCTAGCTAAAGTGATGTTTTTGTCTTTGGTTTTTCTAGATGAGAATTCTCCAGCCAACTTTTGGGATTCTAAGAACCGAGGTGTGACTGGAACACAAAAAGGGCAAATTGTATGGAGAATTGAACCTGGGCCCTATTTTATGGAACGTAAGTAAATGTCTTAAGATGCAATGCAGGGTGACTGCTAAGTGTCATATGAAGATATAGAAATCTATGACTGACATAGATAATTTATTGCTGTATTTTCTGATGAATACTTTTTAATAACATTTAAATATGTATAATATGTTTATAAAAACTATTTAAATAGTTATTAGCTTTAAATAATGTAAAACTTTAAAGAAACTTTTATGCAGTTTTCCCTCAATTTTGTATCATAGAAACTTAAGGTCACAAAAATTTTAATGTCATATGGAAATCATCTAGACCAGTTCTTTTTTGTAAATTAACAAGCTAAAGTCCAAGAGATACACAGTTATATATTTCATACAGTCTAATTAGTGGGGGGAGGCAGGACTAAAATAAATTCATGACTTCTGTTACAATACAATACAATACAATACAATACAATACAATACAATACAATACTCTTGTATTCCTATCACTATACTATAATTCTTTTGATTATAGAAAATTTGCAGAGTAAATAACTAAAAACTGTCTATATAATAACTGTTCCCTGGAGTATGATATATTTAAGTCTCATAGTTTATTTAGTATTTTCTACATCTGCTATTTTTAATATTTATCAAGCCAGAGAATTCCTTAGTTGAAAAATGAATCTTCTCCATAATGTTCATGACAGTGGTCATCTAGCACATTTAATTTTTCATCTGTGGAAAGTTCTGTCATTTCTAAATTTGATTTTTTTTAATAGGGAAGGCTTTGCAAAAATAGTTTGAATATTTGATTATCTAGCTTTTCTTAATGTATCAAAATTCCTATATCCTAGGAATACTGGGAAGCTTGAGATAGTAAAGGGGCAGTAATTTTGGAATAAATAAATACATACATACACACATAAATAAACAAACAAACAAATAAATAAATAAAACATTTATTAAGAACTTAAGATGTGCCAGACACTATTCTTAGTAGTGGAAATAAGACCAGCATCCTTTTTAAAACCCTATTCCCATGCCTCATCATTGTGTAGAGGTGACTCTTTAAGGGTATACCACTGGAGCATGAGATCCATCAAGTTCCATTGTAGAAAAGTCTTGAACTGTTGTCCTGACCACATAACCAAGTATACTATAGTTCCATGGATCTTTCCAGCTAAGAATGAAGAAGCTTATAACTTGTTTTCTGATACTTGTTGATGAATTTCTTGGCCATAGCAACATATGAAACAAACAAACAAAAAACAATGCAAAATAGTACTCCATCTTGTATAGACCACAGATTTTTCATTGGGATATATCATGAATATTTTATTCATGAAGAGAATTAGAATATTGAACATATTAGGTATCAAATGACGTAACAAAAATCAAATCAACTATTTTTAAAAGGCAGAAAATGATTAGTTATTGATGTGATAGTCATTTTTGTAAAGATCAATGGTAATATCAAATTAGAAAAGAGAGAAAGAATGAGAAACATGTAATCACAGAACCCAAGGATTGGAAGGGACCTCATTGGCCAACTAGTCCAAACTTTACACAAAAGAAATCCCTACTTTAACATATTTGGCAAGTGCCAGCCAACTAACCAGGCAAATCAAATCTGATCTATTTAAACAAATTGTTGACCTCCCAAGATTGGTTAATGGATAAAAGAACAGAGCAACCCCTAACATTCCTATAGTCATTGTACTTTTTGGAGGTGTGACAATGTATCATTGCCTGTTCTCCCATCCCTTACCACCTCTTTAGGCATAGCTAGCTACCCAAAACTCAGAAACAAACTGGTTCTTGACTATTTATTGTTTCTTCGTTCTGTGAAATGGTTCACAATCAGAAATACATATCGTTTTATCAGTGGAAATCACAATAATGAAAATGTACTCCCATCTCCTTTGCATCTGTAATCTAAGGGCCACTGAACTGTTGCATCTTCTTAGCAGCTCAAACTTCCTATTTGTGTATTTCTCCTCCTCCTCAAGTGAGAACCACAGGGCCAGTTTTTCTTTTCTGTTGTATTCTCAGCACTCATTAAATTGCTTTGAGTATTGTGTTAGCATTTGGCATTCACAAAGCACTTTATATGTTAAGTCATTTGTCCTCATCTGAGGTAGATGATATTATTATCATTTTATAGATGAGGAAACTAATATTGAGAAAAGTTCGATGACTTGCTCAGGGTTACTCAACTAATAAATTTTTTTTCTGCAAGATTGGAACTTAGGTCTTCCTGATTCTAAATCGCCCACATTAACCATTCCATTACACCTAAGCAATGTGAAATACTTTTTGATTTAATTGTTTGTACCACTGTTCTTTCAGATTTTCCGCAATGGCCTTTTATTTTCACATGGAATAGCTATAACGATAACTGACTGTCATTTCTCTTCTGTTTTCTGCCCTGGGGTAATTAAAGAATAACGGTCAGCCCATTTCAAAGACAGAGGCCTTCACAAAAGAAAATCAAATGTATTCAGGCTTATGAAACACATATAGAAGTATATTTTTAAAAGCATGCAAATCACTTGTAGTACCTGACCACATTTCTGCAAAGGGTGAGATTAAAAATATGACTCATACTCAGCATGGAGCTCTGACTCTGAGATGCTTTAAATAGGAACCATAAAGATGAAAAATGTAATGAGAACACTTGGAGAGATTATTCATGTTTTAGAATAATTTATAGCTGGTTATTTGGATTTGTGAATCTTTCCCCTTTTTAAATGACTAGAAAAATGATGTATGATCCATAGGGAGAAGAGCTTCATTTGAATTTCATGTGTAAGATATTTTGAAATTCAAAATTTAGCATTTAAGTCCTTGGAGTACTAGGTTAAATTCAAAGAAGAGATCTGAGGATCTTTATGGCAAGACCATTTAGGAGAAGGGTAGTATGGAGGAGAAGACACTTCTAACTGAAATTTTAATACATAAAGACATGTTTTAAAAATAATAATAATGGGGGTGGCTAGGTGGCGTACTGGATAAAGCACTGGCCTTGGGTTCAAATCTGGTCTCAGACACTTAATAATTACCTAGCTGTGTGGCCTTGGGCAAGCCACTTAACCCCATTTGCCTTGCAAAAAAAAACCCTAAAAAAATGATGATGATGATAATCTGTCTGACATATGCTGGCTGAGCAAATCCCAATCCCTTAATGGCCTGGGCAACTCTTTTAGATCATAAATTATAGAGAAAATATTGACCTACAAGTATTTTCATTGGCTGAACCCCATGCCAGAAACCCACTTTGTCCTCCTTCCTGGAAAACTGTTGCCTCATCTCCATCTTCTGGCTTCCTTGATCTCCTTCAGATCTCAGCCCAAGTTCCTTATTGCAGAATCAAGAAGCCTTTTCTAGTCCTTATTCTTAGGACTTTCCTTCTGAGACTCCTTACAGTTTTTCCTGTATACATTTCCTTTGTTCATAGCTTGTTTCACTTGTTATCTTTCTCCCTGTCCTCTCTATTAAATTTTATGAGCTTCTTAGAAATAGGGTTTGTTTTTTGCCTTTCTTTGTATCTCCAGGATTTAGTACAATATCTGGGACTTAATAAATGCCAGTTAACTAGCTGATCAATTTAACTATATTGGTAAAGGAAATTTCTTCATCTAGGTGACTAATAATAATAACACATTTATATAGTTATTTAATGGTTATAAATGGTTTCTTGTAAGGTAGACAGTGTATTTTATCCCCATTTCAAAACAAGTAAATTGAGGCTTAGTGGGTTTAAATTATAGAACTAATAAGTGACACAGATGATTTCAAGAACCAAGAAAAATCCACTTATGTTTCATTCATTGTGGACAAAACCTATATATCAAAAGTGGTATTAAATAGGTTCACAATTAGATATTTAAAATTCAAAAGATTCTCACTAAAAAAAGTTAACTTTTTAACTGGAAAAAGCCTGAAGCTTATTCAATTATATGTGTTTGTGTGCGCGTGTACTTGATGTTCAATCAGTTTCACATGTGGTCTGATTCTTTGTGACCCCAGTTGAGGTTTTCTTGCTAGAGATAGATACTGGAGTGGTTTGCCATTCTTTCTGCAGTGAATTTTACAGATGAGGTTAAACAAGGTTAAACAACTTCCCCAGGTCACATAGCTAGTTAGTGTCTGAGGCCAAATTTGAATTAGGAAGATGTGTCTTCCTGACTCCAGACAGCTTTCTAAAATACTGCACCACTTACCTTCCCCCACACACACATTTATCCATTGCAAAACTTTACTCTAACTTTTTAAATGACTCTCCACAAGGAAATAGAGATCTTCCTTAGACCTCCTCTTCAGGATCCAGAAATAGAACTCCTACCAGTCCCTTTGGGTAAGTCTCCCCTGCCTCCTCACAATGACCTTTTCAACAACAGTATTCTGAGTTCCAATCCTAGAGTCTGAGTTCAAATCCCAACTTTTCTATTTTCTACCCGTGTGACTTTAGGCAATTCAATTACTCTCTGATCTTCATTTATTCAAAGAAAGTGCTAAAGGAGATGATCTTGAATGTTCCTTCAGCTCAACCTGCCAGTCTTGTACCTGCTTTCATGATCTTGGAGCCCTGTGGCCAACTAGGTGATTTTCCTAAAATAGTGATTCTAATGGTTTGAGATTGCAGGTCCCAATTTCAATTAATCTTCCAGTCTTAGCCTTCCTCAAAGCAGGGATTGCCGGGTGTGGTCTACTACCCCCTGGTAAGTCTGTACATATTGTTGGGAGGTGCAGTGACAGAAAAGTTAAGTAAATGTATATGAAAACTAAATCTAAGTATGTTCAAGAAAGAATGCTAATAATTGGGTGTCCTGGAAAGGTGTCTAGTAGGAGCTTTTGTCTTGTGACCTTCCTTTTGCTCCCTCAACCAGTTTCAAGGCTAACTTTGTTTCTTCGAGGACCATTATCCATTATTAAAATAAGAACTTTACTGCTTTGTGTAAGGATAGAAATCCTCAGTAGTAGTCAGCAGGAGGGGTCAGATGGTCTTATTCCAAATGTTAACTCTTGCATTGACTTCTTCCCTCTCTGCTTTCCCCCTCTTCCTATCTAATTTCCTTCCCTTTCCCCAATTTTGAACCACTTCTTCCCATTCAGTTTTAAAGCACATCTGAAATTCAAAAGATTGACAGCTCTTATTCTCAGAAAGTTGTGCTCCTGTTTGTGCCAGAGGATAAATTTCTCTCATATTACTAAAATTCAGAATAAGATTCCTTTGAAGTCTGAGAGAATTTAGTAGTCAAGGAGAGATGTCACTCTTGAACATTGAAAAGGATATCTCTTAACAAATTATCAAAGAATCAAGGTTCCATTATTCAGTTAACTATGGCTTCAAGCTTTCTTAGGGAGGGAGAAATAAGAAAAGACTTTTGAGATGTTTTATTGCTGTGTCTTGTCTTTATATCATAGTCATTTCTAGGAGAATAACCCTGCTTTGTGACCAAAAAATAATAATTAAGCAAAAGTATTGACCACATCTGATGACATTCTGCATCTCTAGTAGTCATTATCTGTCCATTTTATTATTATTATTATTACTATTTTTGACTTTTAAAGTAATCTCTTTTTTTTTATGCCATTGTCACTTTATACAATGTTTTTCTGGTTCTGCTTATTTAGGGTTTCATTTTCCTCAGTGTTTAAGGAGTGATTGATCTTAAGCTATTTATTTTTAACTCATTTTTCAGTTGAGACAGCTGTGGTTAAATCATAGGTTATAAGAGGCAGAACCAGCATTGGAATTCAGGTGGTGAGACTCCCATTTCATCACTCCTTCCACTATACAATACTGTCTTCATTACAGTGTCATATTCCATAGTTTATTCACCAATTCCCTATTGTGGGTACCCATTTTTTCCAATTCCTTGCTGCCACAAAGAAGGAAATCATCAATATTTTGTCTTATGTTGGATCCTTTTCTGTTGTTGTTCTTTTAACCTTTAAATTCAGACTTAGTAATGAGACCATTGGATCAAAAAGTATGAAGAGTTTAGTCAGTTTTCTTGTGTAATGCTAAATAGTTATCCAGAATGTTTGAACTGCTCCAATTCTCCACCAATTGTATATATTAACATATCTGTTTTTCCTATGAATATCTGATTTTGCTGAATAATAATATAACCTGTTTTTTTTCACCAACCATTAATATAGTCCTAGGACTTTGGTTTTATACCTGTCTCTCTGCCACTTTTTAACCTGTATGGCCTTAAGGACATCTGTTAACATATTTGGGATACCTTTATAAAAATGGGGCCAGGGTAGTTGATTATATTTGTGCTGCTGAGTTAGAGAAAGCCATAAATCTTTGCTGACTAGGACCTTTATAACTTTATGTTATCTAATGTCAAATGGGCCATCCCTGTAGCTAAGCAACTCTTTTATTCTACCCAGATAACTAACTATTAGTTCTTCTAAGTTTAAATTCTCCCATATACTAGATCTCAAAAGTTTGCTATTATCCTTCTTTGGGAATTTGTGGTATAATAGGAAAAAGCACTAGACTTGAAATTAGAAGACTTGGGTTCAGATGTGAGTCCTGTAACCCTGAGTAAGTCACCATCTCTGGGCCTCAGTTTTCTCCTCTGTAAAAAAGAGAATTGGAAGAGAGGGCTTATAAGATCCCTTAAATTCAAAATCTATGATCATATGGTGATATTCCTCTACTTTTTCTTTTAGTCTCCTACAAAGAGTTGACCCATCTTGCCAAAACCCATCCTTCCATCCCATTGTGATCTTGATCCTATCCCCCTCCTATCTTCTCTGACAATCAGCTTGCCTCTAAAATCATCCCCACTCTCACTTGAATTTTCGATTTCTTTCTATACACTTGTTCCTTTTCTGCTGCCTATAAAGATGCCAGCCACTCTTATGCTTGAAAAATATTCACTTGACCTGTCCCCTCAAGCTATCATTCTATCCTCTTTAATGGCCAAACTTTTAGAAGAAACTGTTCATATTTATTGTGTCATTTCCTCTCATTGATTTTTCAACCCTGGCAATTTGGCTTCAAATATAATCATTCAACTGAAATTGCTTTCTACAAGGTAATGAATGATGTCCTAATTACCAGATCTAATGGTATTTTCTTGGTCTTCATCCTTCTTAGCCTCTTTTGCAGCATCTGATTCTATATTCTCTCTTATAGGATACTCTCTCCTTTCTGGGTTTTCATGACTGTTCTTTCTTATTCTCCTTCAGACTCTCTAGTTTAATACCTTTATTTAATAGTCAACACCAACCATGCCTCAACCCTGATGTGGGTGGTACTCCACCAGTGGTATAAAACTCAGTGATCCTTTGGGCTTCATGTTGACTTTGTTTTAAAATATAATATAAATATCTTTTATTGTATTTTTATTTACTTTAAATATTTCATTTACTTTAAAAATTTCCCAGTTTCCAAATTTCCCTGATTTGGACTGCTCTTAGGAGTGTTAGTAAGTCACATGATTGACACCTCTGAACTACTCTGTTCTCGATAAACATTCTCTCTTGCAATCTCATCATATGGATTCAACTTTCATTCTTTATGCAGAGGACTTTAAGATTATATTTATAACCCTAGTTTCTCTCTTAATCTTTAGATCCATGACTATTAGATATTTCCAACTGGGTATGACATAAAAGTCTTAAACTAAACAGAGGCAAAACAATTCATTCTCTCCCCACCCCAAGGCTCTTAAGTCCAACCCTCTTACTTTTGCAAGGCAGTGGGATTAAGTGATTTGCCCAAAATCACACAGCTAGGTAATCATTAAATGTCTGAGGTCACATTTAAACTCAAGTCCTCCTGACTGCAGGGCTGGTGCTCTATCCACTATGCTACCTAGCTGCCCTTAGCTATTTCTTTTGAAGGAATGTAGGAGTCACCATTCTAAATCACCCAGGTTTAGGTGATTAATCAGCATACATTTATTAAACATCTATGCATCAGACATTCAGCTCTGGGAATACAAAAAAAAAGGGCAAAAGATAGTCCTTGCTCTCAAGAACTCATAGTCTAAATGGGTCCTAGCCTTGTATCATCTTGGACTTTTTTCCTTTTCCATGCCCTCACCCTATTTCCAGACATTTGTCAAGTCTTGGTTTTGTTTCCACATGGCCTGTATAGGTCTTTTTTTTTTATATTCATGCAATCTTCCCCTAGTTTTCTCGCCTATGTTACTAATATGATCTCCTAATTTATCTTCTATATCCAGTCTCTCCCCTCTCTAGTCTGTTCTTTACATAGGTACTGAATTGATGTTCCTCAGACACATGTCTGATAATGTTGCAGACCTGTTCAGGAGGCTTTAGTGACTCCCAGTTGTCTCTCAGATAAACCACAGAATCTTTCAAGAACTTTGCAGTCTGGCCCAGCCAGCCTTTCTAGGCTTCCTGCACTTGGCTGACCTTCATGAACTCTCCATTAGAGCCAAATTGGCCTGCTTGTTTGCCATTCTCTCTGTAGGACATTTCATCTGTTATCTCTGCACCACCCCAAGGTTCATTGACTCCTCCTGGTTATCTCTGCTAGATGCTGATAAGGCCAGAATTGTAAGTTTGTGCTGCTCCCTTCCTCTAGGGAGAGGCAGCTTTGCTGTGTTCTATAACCACAGACCATTCATCTAAATCTGATCAACCCTGTTATAAATATAAAATGCCTCTTTTTTAGTCAAAAGGAGATAGATAAGTGAGGGTGCAGATAAGTGTGAACTTGTCTGTGCTCCTCATAAATAATAAAAACAATGTTTCCAATTGATAGTTCAATAATGTCATTTTCATACACAAAGAACAGAGTTAGACTCAATGCCTTGTTGAATATGGAGAAAAGCATTATGGCCAGTGTGTTCTCTTATTTTTTGAATGTCTGCTATTTATGGGGTCTGTGGATGAATTTGGCTGTTTGATATTTTCAGCAAATAAGTGTCTATCACATAGGAACTTATGAGTTTTTATGTCAAATATTTTTTCTTATGTTAATATTGTCTAATTCCTGCTCGGTGTCATGCTAAATGACATTGTTAAAATTCTAAAAATGAATTTATTTCAACCTAGAGTCATAGAATCTTAAGAGTAGGAGGAAAGAGAGGTCAGATAGTCCAGTCCATATCTTCTAAACACCCAACAAGTGATCATGTAGACATTGCTTTAAGTTCATGAGTAGGGGTGGCTAGGTGGCTTAGTGGATAAAGCACCGGCCTTGGAGTCAGGAGTACCTGGGTTCAAATCCGGTCTCAGACACTTAATAATTACCTAGCTGTGTGGCCTTGGGCAAGCCACTTAACCTCATTTGCTTTGCAAAAAAAAAAAAAAAAAGATCATGAGTGAAGGGAGGAGCTCACTGCTTCCTAAGTTTTTCTTTAAGCCTAAATTTATCTCTTTGAACTTTTAGCTATCTCCTATTTAGTTCTAGACACTATACTTGTCTTTTTTTTTTTAGGTTTTTTTGCAAGGCAAATGGGGTTAAGTGGCTTGCCCAAGGCCACACAGCTAGGTAATTATTAAGTGTCTGAGACCGGATTTGAACCCAGGTACTCCTGACTCCAAGGCCGGTGCTTTATCCACTACGCCACCTAGCCGCCCCAATTTAGTTTTTTTTTTTTTTTTCACTATACTTGTCTTAATGCAACAAAACATCACACTAGTTTTGATTTGCTGCCTTATCATACTGTTGATTCATAAATCTCATTTATGTTTTTCCAATGACTTGGTAAATAAGAGAGAGCCAAACACACATCCTTGGGATACTCCACTAGAGCCGTCTTCCAAACTGATATTAATGACTTCTCTTTAATTCTCAGTTCACCCCACAATAGATGTGCAGCCCACATCTATTCATTTTATACAAGAATAGCATGAAAAATTTAATTAAATATCTGGCTAAAATATTTTTAAGAGAAATGTTTATTTTAACAGATATATTTTTTAAAAATTATTTATTTTATTTTTAGTTTATGGGATAAAATAAACATTTCCAAGACAGTATAATAAACAAGATTACATATGAAACTGCAAATCAATTATGTACAACTTGCTATTTCTTTATATATATATATATATATATATTTAATAAAGTTATCATGCAAATTTCTTTTTTATTTTTTTCTTCCTTTCCCATTCCCATCTTAGAGAGGGTTACCATTAGACACAAATATGTATATACATATATACATATCTATCTATATATATAAAATGTATATATATATATACATATAAAATCATTCTATATATAGTTCCATTTATCAATTCTCTGGATGCATCCTTCTTTACTTGTCCTTTGTAGTTCTTTATGAAACTATGCTAGCTCTTTATATAGCCCACCTCTTTTTCATGTTTAGTAACCATTCCTTTGATACTATGTTTTAGAATTTTGCTAGTGATTAAAAATAAATCAAGAGAAGTTTAGATTTCATTTTCTTCCTTCTTGGAAAAATGACAACTTTGCCATCAATCTGAAATATTTTTCCCATTATGTAAGGAACATAATGAATCTGGGGAGAAGGGAGCCTTTTAGGGTTGGCCCCTCCTGGAGGGTCACATCTTACTGGGGTTACCTCTCCCTCCCTATTGTGTTCTTTTCTTTTTCAATGCAGTGGGGTTAAGTGGCTTGTCCAAGGGCACACAGCTAGGTAATTATTAAGTGTCTGAGGACAGATTTGAACTCAAGTCCATCCTGATTCCAGGGCCAGTGCTCTATCCACTACCCCACCTAGCTACCCCAACTCCTTGCCTATTTGGGAAAAATCTTGTATTCAAGGTTTCTTAAACTTTCCATTTGCCCAGAGTTCATTGCTTGAAGAGGAATGAAAGCTTGAAAATTGAAAAGGTTGAAAAGATTAAAAATATGACGGGTCTCCTTGAGAAGGGAAAAGGAAACCTGTCAGGGATCCTGAGTTTCTGAAAAATGAGATGCCTTGGGACCAGGGAGGTGCTTCCCCTTGCCCAAGAATTCTCTGCTACTTCATGGTTTGTCTTAGGAGAGAGGTTGTGAGAAGTGGAAACAATATAAGCATATTAAGGCAGGTGATGGAGTTAGCACCTAAGCCCTCTCTAGAAGACTGTCTTGTTGGGGATGCAGGGATTTCAGTTTTCCTTGAATCTTTGCTTAAATTTTCCTGTGTGAAGAAGGTGGTGGGAGTGCACTTGGGAATCAGAATAAATCTAGAAGAACTGAAGCACCCTGCTCATTGTCCTAGCTGCTTGTCTTGAGGCATTAGAATAAGGACTGCCACCCCAAAAGCTTTCATTCCCTTGAGGGAAGCCAAATTTCAACTATGTGGTTGAAAGAATGTTGGACTGGGAGGGAGAAGGACCAAGTTCTGGTCTCTGCTTTTCCACTAACCCTAGTTCTGTTTTCTCTATAAAATGAGGGGGTTGGTTTCATTTTGCTTAGGTTGGTTCCAGCTCATAAGAGTCCATAAGAATGTAATGTTGGGACTCTAACTGTGACTCCACTTTTATTTTTTTAATATTATTTCATTTTTTTTAGTTACAAGCCAAGATAGTTTTCAACACTTATCTTTTTGTAAACTTTTGAGTTATACATTTTTCTGTCTCCCTCCCTTCCCTCCTCTCTTCCCATGATGAATAATCTGATATAGGTTACACATGTCCAATAACATTTTACATATTTCCATATTACTGACTCCATTTTTATTTCAGTCATAATTGAACTTGGTAAAATCACTACTTTCTCTAGGGTCCCAGTTTCCTCTTCTGCAGAGTTAAACTAAATCTCTAATAAGTTTTGTTGCTGTTGCTGTTGTTGCTGTTGGTGATGATGGTGGTGGAGGTGGTGGTGGTAGTGGTAGAAAGAGCCTAAGAATTGGTCTTAAGCTTTCTTTAAGTTTTCTCTCCTCTGCCATCTTTCTGTTTACTTCATGGGCTACCAATTCAATATACTCCTCATCAGTCTTCCTGAATGTTGAAAGAAACACTCTGGTTATTAAGAGTAACTTAGGGGGCTGCTAGGTGGCACAGTGGACAGAACAACAGCCCTGGAGTCAGGAGGACTTGAGTTCAAATCTAGCTTCAGACACTTAATAATTGCCTAGCTGTGTGGCCTTGGGCAAGTCACTCAACCCCATTGCCGTAAATAAAAAATAAACTGTTCAGAGAAGAGTAACATAAATAGGAAGTACTGTGTATCATTGTCCTTATAAAGCAGGCATTCTGTCAACTTAAAAAAACCACAAAATTTGATCATTGTGTTTTTTTTTAATTTATTTCCTTTGTAATGTTGTGTATTTGATTTTATACATTAAAAACATTATACTGAGAAGGGGTCCATAGGCTTTACCACACTGCCCCCAAAGTGACACAAAAAAATGAAAGATCACTGCTATATAGGCTCTAGACTTTCATCAACACCCTCATGGTAACCTGCTTTCTCTGTCTGTCCCTAAAGGGAGGTGTCAGCCCCAGTCCTCAGTTGAGGTTGCCTGTTGTGATGAGTACTCCAGGAGGATTTGGAGTCCTTGTTGTTGATATGAAAATTCTTAGTTTTGATTCAGTCTGAAGTCCTTGATCTCTGTTAGCAGCAGGGTTGAAAATTTCAGTTTCCTGCCATAGAATTCATAATCTTAATCAATGGTTTCTATATTCTATAGTGGTGGTAGCAGCAGTAGCAAAAGTAACAATAGTAATAACAATGGAAATGTTGTTGTTCTATTGTGTCTGATTTTTCATGATCCTTCATAGACCATACTGTTCATGAGGTTTTCTTGGCAAAGATACTGAAGTGGTTTGCCATTTCTTCCAGTGGATTAAGACAAAGGTTCAGTGACTTGCCCAGAGTCACATGGCTTAGTAGTGTCTGAGGTCACATTTGAACTTGGTTCTTCCTGACTACAAGTGCTGTACTGTATCCATTGCACCACCTAGCTACTTAATAAAATCAATTTGACAAATATTGGGAGATTCTCTTATCTCTGGATATATGCCTGTGTAAAAAAGCAAGTCTCTATTAGTTCATTGCCTCTGAACGCCTTAGAAGAGAAGTTCCCACCATTATTCTTCATGTTTTTTTTAGTTCTTCCTCTTACTGCATGACCTCTCACAAGATAGCACCTATGTATTCATGACACAAAGCCATGGAATTGAGAGTTCTACTACCATCCTGAACTTCCATACCTATAAGGAATCCCCTTTATCACAAACCCTGCTTAGGTGCTTTTTCCTCTCTATTCAAGGTCTAACCTTTCACAAAGAGCCTCACATCTATTGCTTTAGCTCCAAATGTTCTGTGGTCCTTTCTCCTTTATTCTCTCATGTTTTTCAACCCTCAACTTTCTTGATGTAGATGTTTACCTTCTTCTTCTGATCCATTTTATTCCTATCTCAATGAATCTTTGTTTTTCCTGTTTTTCTTAAAGGAAAATTTTACTCTCTCTGATAATCTAGAGAGCAGAGAAATGTCAGTTCAGACCCTTTAATCTTCTTTTATAAGATGGAAATCTATTATACTTTCAGGCTGAACAATATTCACTTTAGTGTAACAGGATTTTTTATTGAAAAAAACAAATCCAAAACCATGTAGCCTGAACACACATGAATTTCTTATTGCATGGTCCTCTTTTCTTAAAAAAGTTTATATTGGGGTGGCTGGGTGGTATAGTGGATAAAGCACCAGCTTTGGAATCAGGAGTACCTGGGTTCAAATCTGGTCTCAGACACTTAATAATTACCTAGCTGTGTGGCCTTGGGCAAGCCACTTAACCCCATTTGCCTTGCAAAAAAAAAAAAAGTTTATACTGGAGCAGATAGGTGACTCAGTGGATAGAGCACCAGCCCTGGAATCAGGAGGAACTGAGTTCAAATGCAGCCTCAGACACTTAATTACCTGGCTGTGTGCCCTTGGGAAAGTCGCTTAACCCCATTGCCTTTTTGTTTTAGGTTTTTGCAAGGCAAACGGGGTTAAGTGACTTGCCCAAGGCCACACAGCTAGGTAATTATTAAGTGTCTGAGACCGGATTTGAACCCAGGTACTCCTGACTCCAGGGCTGGTGCTTTATCCACTATGCCACTACACCACCCCTACCCCATTGCCTTTCAATGAAAAAAATTTATACTCTTGTGCTTGAGTATTCATTTTTGCAAATTTAATAATAATGATCTGTAAGTTAAGTTAAGGGGAGCTAGGTTATGCCAGTGGTAAGAGTGTGGGGCCTGGAGGTGGCAGAGCCAACAAGAGAGGATCCTCTCTTAGGCACTCTCTCATAAAACTTCTAAACTAAGGACTCTAACTAAATTTAAGAGAGACAAAACACAGAGGATCCAGTGAGGCAGTTCTCCAACTCAAGGTAACCTGGAAAAGAGCAGAAAGGCTCTGCTCCCTGGGGTTGGAGGGGTGGCCCGCCAGAGCAAAAGAACTTCAGCCTCTCGGAGGCAGTCCCAGCAGGGAGCCCTGGCTCACAGCAGTGGGGGAGTTTCCTGACCTGTGCCCCGGGGAGCACTGGGCACAAATTGGGGGAACAGTGGGGGACCTCTGCCGGAGGCAGCACGTGAAGCCCAGCCCTCAGAGCACACCGCGAGCAGCTTGGCCAAGGCAGTGCAGATCCAGGAAACAGAAGCAGGTGGAGCCAGTAAGCAGGAGCCCCCAGGGCATGAGCCCATTGAACCTAGAGAAGGGAGTGAAGAGAGAGAGACTGCAGAGCTCTGTCCTCTGTCCCTGGAACAGGACTCTGGGGTTCTGACCACATTCAGATCCTGATCACAGTCTAGGCCCCCCCATAGAACAGCAGGGCCTCCGCCACCTCAGCCTCATGGCAGAGGGGGTCTTATGGTCATTCACAGACCAGGAGGGAGGACAGAGCCTCACACACTGAGACCCTTGTGGGAGTGTCCCAAAAGCTCAGGAAGCACCCTAAAAACAGGCTAAGGCTGAGAAAATGAGCAAGCAGAGAAACAAGAGGAACACTATTGAGAAATATTTTGCCTGTGAGCACAAGAAGGATCAAAACACTCAGTCTGAAGATGAGGAAGCAACAAGCTCCTGCATCTAAAGACTCCAAGAAAAACAGAAATTGGGCTCAGGCTATGACAGAGCTCAAAAAAGACTTTGAAAATCAAATGAGGGAGTTAGAAGAAAAACTGGGAAAAGAAATGAAAGAGATGGAGCAAAAACATGAAAATGAAGTCAGCAGCTTAGTCAAGGAAATCCAAAAAAAATGCTGAAGAAAATAGCATGCTCAAAACCAGCTTAGGTCAAATGGATAAAACAGTTCAAAAAGTTATTGAGGAGAAGAATGCTTTAAAAAGCAGAATTGGCCAGATGGAAAAAGATAAGAAAGCTCTCTGAGGAAAACAAATCCTTCAGACAAAGAATAGAACTCAGGGAGATTGCTAAATTTACAAGAAATCAGGACTCAATACTTCAAAACCAAAAGAATGAAAAAATTAGAAGAAAATGTGAAACATCTCATTGAAAAAACAATTGATATGGAAAACAGATTTAGGAAAGATAATTTAAAAATTATTGGAATACCTGAAAGTCATGATCAGGAAAAGAGCCTTGACATCATTTTCAAAGAATTACTACAGGAAAATTGCCCTGATATCCTAGAAGCAGAGGGCAAAATAGAAATGGAGAGAATCCACCAATTCCCTCCAAGAAAGAGATCCCAAAAAACCAACCCCCCAGGAATATTATAGCCAAATTCCAGAACTCCCAAGTCAAAGAGAAAACATTACAAGCAGCCAGAAGGACACAATTCAGATACCGTGGAGATGCAATTAGGATCTCACAGGACTTAGCAGCAACTACATTAAAAGCTCATAGGGCTTGGAATATAATATACCGGAAGGCAAAAGAGCTTAGATTGCAGGAATCAACTACCCAGGAAAACTGGATGTCCTCTTCTAGGGGAAAAAGGTGGACTTTCAATGAACTAGGGGAATTTCAAATGTTCCTGTTGGAATGGCCAGAGCTGAACAGAAGGTTTGATCTTCAAATACAGGACTCAAGTGAAGCATAGAGATTGGAGGAGAAGGGGAAAATATGAGGGACTTAATGATGATGAACTGCATGTATTCCTGTATAGAAAAATGACACTGATAATACTCATATGAATCTTCTCAGTTAATAGAGCAGGTAGAAGGAGATTTTATAGATGGAACACAGGAGAAAACTGAATTTGAAGATAAAATATGGTATAAAAATGGAGCCAATAGAAAAAAGGGAAATGTAATGGGAGAAAGAAAAAGGAGAGGGGGAATAGGCCAAGATATTTCATATAATAAGATTTTTCTTTATTACGATGAGCTATTGCAATGATATGGAAGGGGGAAGGTAAAGGGGAATGAGGGAATCTTCGCTCTTATCAGAGGTGTCTAGGAGAGGTAACAGCATATATACTCAATGGGGTATAGACATCTGGAGCAAGAAGGAGAGGGGGGAGACAGGGGGAAGGGGTGGTGATGTGAATGATGGAGGAGAGGATGGACCATGGGGGGAGAGTGGTCAGATATAACACAATTTCTTTTTTACTTCTTGCAAGGGGCTGGGATTAGATGGCCTGTCCAGGACCATAGGGCTAGGTGGATGCTGGGCCTAAGGGGTGGTATGGGGGCTCAGGGGCCTCTTGGCCCCAGGGCCAGGGGATCTGTCTGCTGTGCCACTCAGCTACCCTACAGCAGAGTTAGAGTGAAAAGAGAGAGAAAATATAGTACATGATAGTGGAGAAATACGAAAGGAGGGAGTTGCGATCAGCAATGGCAACAGTGGAAAAATATGGAAGTAACTTTTGTGATGGACTTATCATAAAGAATGTGATCCACTCATGACAGAGTTGGTGGTGTTGGAACACAGACTGAAGCATATTTTTTTATTATTATTTTTTTGGGGGGCTGCGGGGCAATTAGGGCTGGGTGGCCTGCCTGGGGCGGTATAGCAGGGTGATCGTTGGGTGTCTGAGGCTGGATTTGGACCCAGGTGTTCCTGGCTCAAGAGCCAATGCTCTGTCTACCACCCAGCCGCCCCTACTATTATTACTATTTTATTTTATTTTAGATCTCTTTTTTCTTTTTTTTTTGTTTTTTTGCAGGGCAGTAGGTTTGGGGTGGCTTGCATGTTACACAGCTGGGTGATTGTTAGGTGTACAGGGCCGGATATGGACTCGGGTGCTCCTGGCTCCAGGGCTGGTCCTCCATCCACTGCACCACCTGGCCATACCTACAATTATTACTATTATTTTGTTTAATTTTAATTTTAATTTTTTTTCTCTCCCCTTTACTTAATCGCTGAAGCGAGTCTATATTTTTGGGGGGGAGGGAGTATTTTGTTTACTCTTAAACAAGAATTTTTTTTAATGTATAAAAAAATTATTGTACAAAATTAAAATAAATAAATATTAAATTAAAAAAAAGAAAAGAAAAGGGAATTTGGACGTGTACCTTCTCCCCCAGAGTAGTGAGGGGCCTCCAGAAATCAAGCTAAAAAGGAAAAGAGCAAAACCAACTGGGATGATCATTCCAGGGAAACAGGGCTATTTTCACTTCTCTCATTTTGGTAATCCCTTTGGTAATACAATAATATTGTCATGGGCAGTTTGAATTTTGAAATCTTCAGCTTACTGACCCATTATTTAAATCTATGGTTGTTAATATATAGTATCTATATATAGTATCTATGGTTCTTAATAATGATTGGACATAAGAATGGACTGAATAAAAAAGATGATTCAAAAAAAAAGTGTGGGGTCTGAAGTCAAGAGGACCCATTTCACTGAGTTCAAATCTATCTTCAGATATTTATTAGCTATGTGACCTTAGGCAAGTCACTGAACCCTGCCTTCCTCAGTTTCCTCATCTGTAAAATGAGCTAGAGAAGAAAATTTTAAACCATGACAATATCTTTGCCAAGAAAAACCACAAAAGGACTTAGACATGACTGAAGCTACTGAATACTATCAACATAAAAAGGCCAAATTATATGAGAAAAGCTTATCTTGTATAGATCAATCAGAATAAAGCAATTCTATTGATTCATTAAACCCTTTAAAAATTAATTCTTTTAAAACCCATTTTAAGTGATAAGTTAATAATTTATCATCTTCACTGATTTATTAGAGCAATTAATTGCCTTTCCATTATAAGTTTCAGGTTTAAATTCTTTTAAGCAACATAAAATGGAAAGAGCATTGGTTTTAGAGCAGAGGACCTGCCTAAATTTAACTTTTGGTTCTGCCATTTATTATTTTTGGTATTTTGGTTAAGAGATTATATCACTAATGACAATAAATTCTTGCTTTCCTTCCCTCTAGTCTTCATTTACTTTTTTTTAAAATATGATGCCCAGGTGGTTCAGTGGATAGTGCACTGGCACTGGAGTCAGGAGCACTTTAGTTCAAATCCAGCCTCAGACACTTATTAAATACCTAGCTGTATGATCTTGGGCAAGTCACTTAACCCCATTGCCTTGTAAAAATAAAAAAAATAAATTTAATTTAATTTAATATGATTCCATATAGAAAATGACACTTTGGCAAAAAAAGCAATATTTGGCAGTTATACATCAATGGTTCTGAAGCAATTTTCCCAAGAGAAATTCTTATGATAGAAGGAATTCACTTTGATCACACTCAGTTTATACCCTTTGATCTTGTTCATTTTATAGAAACTTTCTCAGAAAAATAATTAGCATTTATAGCTATTTAATCTTTTTTTGTGTATTGAAGATATTTAGAGAAAGCCTTAATTTTTAGAGATTAATAGACATCCAAAGCAATATTGATTCTTTAAAGTCTCCTGGTAAAGGTTAAAGCTGCATGGTATCAGACATAGCATTTTGAATGAAATATTTGCTTGGAAACATGTTTTGAAAGCACTGACTGACTTACTGAAAGCTTATTTATCTCTTTAAATTGTGATGAAGAAAATTTGCTAAATACTAAATCCTTTTAAAAGACAGCTTAATTATTAAAGTATTAACTTTTAAGGCAACTTTAGATGATACTATATGGCAATAATAAACATAATATCATCATAATCCTCTCATAAATATCCTAAAATAAAACAATATGAGAGTTTTTGAAAGGATAGTAAAATTCCATTTTTAAAGATTATGTTGAATCTAAAATTAGTCAACTTCAGTGGGAGTTCCATACAAAATCAAAATTGACATTTATCTTAAGAAACTTATGAAATAAATATTCTACTTCCCAAAGTGAGAGAAATCACTAAATCTAGATTTGTCTGAAAACAATTTGAAAATCACATAAAAATCTAATTAAGGATAATTAAAACCTGTTTCACTATTAGCTTCCACTTAATAAACCTTACCTTTCCATAAAATATTATTTTTTAAAATATTATTATTTCCATAAAAATTATTGACTAGTTGGAAAATATGCCTGGGGAAAGCTATACATATATATGTAATTGAATGGACTATTAAAATATCCTATTTTTAAAGACCTAGAAGCTTAAGACTATATATATATATATATATATATATATATATATATAAAGTTACTTAGCTTTTCAAACTTTGTTATTTAGTCTATTTTTACTAGCTAGGCTTACTAATTTACTATTACAACTATATGCAAGAAAAAATGAGTTCTGCCTCAAGTGATTTCAGGAATACCACCATAGTTTGAAGTTTGACATTAGAAAATCATATCAAAAACTTGGAAAGATCAAAGATGTCAGTGAGTACATTAATAACTAAAGAAAGAGCTAATTTGTTTTTATCAGTTTTCTTGTTTGAATAATCAGTGATTTTCTGATTCATTTATCAAATTTTTTCTGTATTCAATTTTAAAGATTATCTCTATAGCACACATGTATATACACATCTGTCTGTCTATCTATCTATCTATCTATCATCCCTTAATCGTAAATCCTAAAACACTGGGAAAGACCTATATCTAAAAGGCCTAGGTCTCTCACTCCATGCAATTCAAACACTTTGTTTCCTAGGCTATCAGGTCACTGGGTTAAGATGATTCTGGAAGAGGCAATGAGAAGGATGTCTTTGCATAAAATTCCCCTCATTTTAATCAATATAGTGTGCATGCCATATCATCATTCACTTGATGTCACAGTCTTCTTCAATTATGAGGGACAGTAGTCATCACTTTCAAGACAAAATTTAAATCCAGTTTCTGATTCTAGAGCTCCACAAAACCTTTCATTTTACAGAATAGAAAACTGAGACCCAGAGAGAGAGAACTGACTAGTGAGTCCTCTAACTGGATTATAAACTCCTTGAAAGAAGAAATGTGGTCACTATCTTTTTTAAAATCCCTGGCAGCTAATGTAGTGAACTACACATAGTAACTTGCAGTAAGGGTTGTCAGCATGGGTGTGAAGCATTCTTATCAAACTTTCAGAGAAGCTGTCAAGATATAAAAGGAAACAGGAAGCAGAACAATTTGTTGCTATCTGATTTGGCTTTTGGAAATGAAATAGTTATTCAAATTGAGCAGGACAATTGGAGCCTTAGTTTGACTTCATATCCATATTTAATTTGAGTGATTTGATACTACTGTTTCTTTAGATGATTAATTGTGTCCTTGTTTTGTTTTACAGCGGAAATAAAAATATGTTTTAAATATTACCATGGCATTAGTGGAGCCCTGAGAGCTACTACCCCATGTATTACTGTGAAAAATCCTGCTGTGATGGTAAGTGCAGTTTGCATATCCCATGATTAAATATAGGCATGGACAGGTACCATGGCCATTGCTGTTAAAGCAACATAGCCATACTTTTGATGGACAAGGGAACAGAAAATTTGTTTATGACATGAAGAGCCTCCATTCTAAAAGCACAGCAAACCATGGACATTGCCTCAATTTAAATAAGGAAACAAACTCTAAATCTTGGGAAAAGGATAGAGGAAAAGAAGAATGAGAGTGATTCTTCTCGTTACAAAAGAGTTCTTAGTTTTATAAAAATGATTAACTGGGATGCCTTTGAATGGAAGCCAGTGAACTTGTGTCATATTATACACTACTAAGTGCTTTCTCAGTTGAGGAAATCAAAGATGAGATGAGAGATCAAAGACTTCTCTAACATTAGCATTAGCCAATGACATGAAGTTCAACTTTTGTTATGCAAAGTTTTAGACAGATCTAGTCATTACAAAAGAGTAAAAAAAAGTGACTCTTCTAGACTAAGATCTCAGCAATCCTGTGTGAATTTTTTAGGCTATTTGGGTATCCTCAAAGGATCTAACATCCAAGCCCAGGTTCAGAAAGAAATCTCTCCATACTTGAAAGTATTTCTTGAAAATCATCTTGAAGGACCTAATAGAAACTATTTCCTGCCTCCCACCTCAATAGCTTTATTATGTCCAAAGAATCCTAGATGTAGAGCTGGAAGAAACTTGTGCCATTGAGTACAGCCCCCTTATATAGGTTAAGAAACTGAGTCACATAAAATTTAGATGGCTTGCCTAAGGTCACACATCTGATAAATTATCTGAATCAGGATTTGAACCTGGGTTTTTCTGACTCCAAATCCAACCTTCTACTCTGCCATATTGTTTTAACATGTCAAGATGAAATTCATTTAAGAGGGAGGGGAAGTATACTTGCTTTTATAAGGTTTTGATAAAATGTTCTCAGAGGCTTTTTTTAAGCCTAGTATTTTGGTCTTTAGTAGTTTGGCTCCCTTTCTTTTTTTTTTATAGTTAGCAGTTCACAAGAAAGAAATGGGGAAAAGGGCTTCTTGTTCTTGTATATTATTTAATATAAGAAAAATTAATTTTTTATTAACTATAGAAATCATCATGAGACATTTCTGTCACCTGATTGACAAACATGAAAGGTGTTGGTTATTTGGGAAGCTACACAAATGCCTTCTGGTGATAGTTCTGAAGAAATCAGCCTCAATTTTTTCCTCACTTTACAAAATGGCCGATGCTTTAGGTTATGGGCAAATAGGGAAAAGAAAAACAGATTAACAAATAAGAAATCAAGGGTTGTATCTTCTATCCAGAAACTTTGACAGTGTTCACTTGATGTCACCTCCACTTGATATCTAGACTCCAGAGCAATCTCTTACTTTTTCTATAATCTTTTTTTTTTTTTTAGTTTTTGCAAGGCAGTGGGGTTAAGTGGCTTGCCCAAGGCCACACAGCCAGGTAATTATTAAGTGTCTGAGGCCAGATTTGAACTTAGGTCCTCCTGATTCCAGGGCCGGTGCTCTATCCACTGTACCACCTAGCCACCCCTCCTTTTAATCTTTTATCTAACTTTTTGAAGAAATGGTTATCAATCTTAAAGACAAAGCATCTAGGCAGATAAATTGCCAAAAATTGGATAATCAATCCAAATTTTCAGTTACACAGCCATAAGAGAGTCAATAGTTGAGCAACAGCCCCAAAAAATAAGTAGAGAGAGAGTTCAGTTGGACACAAAGAGCAGCTCAGAAGACCTGGATTCTGTTCGCCCTCTCCTCCTGACTAGCTGAGTGACTGACTTTTGACCTCTCTGAGGGTCAGTTTCGTATCTTCAAAAAAGAGAATGGATGGGCTAGATGACTTCTTGAGGTCCTTTTCTAGTTCTAATATTCTATGACTACAAGATTAGGATCAATAGTTATTGAGGTACATAATAATTGTCCTGAATGGACAATTAGTTATAGCTTAATGTTCCTTGTACTTCCTATGTTAATAGATTTTTTTTGGTGTTTATTAGTTTTCATTATTCATTTTTATGGAGCTTTGGAAACTATTTGGAAAATATTCAGGTATCATTAATGTAGACATGTCATTGCAGACATACCTTGTACCAATCTTGAGTATTTTCATACACTTTCACATTTAACATCAGTAAACATTGATATAATTTGACTTTGGAATGTTAAAAAAGTGACTGTAATTGAAAATCTTGAGCTAAGTAGGGTGGCTTCAGTAACAAATATCTTTGAAGAATGAATTAATTGAAATAATTTAAGTATTTTGTGCTAAACACTAAACTGAACACTGAAATAAATGAAAAAGGAAAACTAAATGAAAAAAATTATTTGACTTTAAGGAATTTATATTCTAGTTGAGGAGATAAAATGATACCTAGAATTTTTCTATCACTTTATTGCAACTAGATAATGCAGTGAATAGAGTAACAGATCTGAAGTGAGGAAGACTCAACTTTCTAAATTCAATCATGACTTCAAAGGCTTCCTTGCTGTGTTACCCTGGACAAGTCACTTAACCCTGTTTACCTCAGTTTTCTCATCTTTAAAATTAACTGGAGAAGGAAATGCCAAACTTCTCCACTATTTTTGCCAAGAAAACTCCCAATGGGATTATGAAGAGTTGGAAAAGACTGAGACAACTTAACACATACATCACTTGAACTCCTGCAAAGTGCGTTAAATATGTGATCTCATTTGATCCTCATAATGACCCTGTAAAGGGAGGAGTTTTTACAGATTATGAAACTGAAGCTGAGAGAAATTAAATGACTTACCCAGGTCATATAACTACACTCATCTCTTCTTGATTATGTCCATCATTCTGTCAATTATATCTCTTAGCTACCTTGTTAACATAAGGTAGTAGTGACCAAGGAAATTTAGAAAATTTTTAGAAAATTACATGAATCAGATGTGGTACCATAAAGGAAGCATACTGATATATCCTTTCTAGGAGCAATGGCTATCTTGATTTGATTAAAATTCTAGAAATGGAAAGGATGGAAAAAAGTTTTGGGAAAATGGCAGAAGATATGAAGGGAGTGACAAAATGTCTCAAAGGAAGATGGTGGGGGAGTGAAATGAAACATGATTGGAGCCATCCTAGTACAGTAGATTACATGGAACCTTTACCAGTAAAGCCAACCCTAGAGCATGTTTCCGAGCTGAAATGTAAGCAAAAAAAGGAACTCTCTGTGGAAATTATAAATTTATTTTTCTAATGAATAATTATTTGGAGGCTTGATTTGAAAAATTCCAACATTATATGATAGACATTGTAGAATACACTCAAAAGAACCCTTGTTTTGTTTGTTTTAGTTAAATTTAGTAAATAATAGAAAAAAATTAAGATATTTCTAACCACAAAATAAACATCTCATTAGTAAACGTTCTGAAACACCTTTTATTCTAGTTAATACAAAAATAAATATAATAAAAAATTAGGACAATAAAGAAAAACAAAACCAAAAAAGAAAACTCTTGATTACCTGAGAGTTTCCAAGCTAATTAAAATCTTTCTAGCTTCTCCTTTCTTGCTCTAAATTAATCAAAGTCTCCAAATGCCACCAGAGGCATTAGATTTTCCTAGCCTAAAAAAAAAGCATTAAATTGCTTATATTGATTTTGCATTAAGATCACTCTGTTACAATCTGTGGATAACTTTAAGGTAATTAATCTGCTTCAAGCATGCTATGAAGATCATCATCACATTTCTCTTCTCAGAAGTCCTCTGATACTATAGTACTTAGAATCAAAATAAAGAATATTTTAGATCATAGATCATATAATGAATTTTGGTGGTTAATGTGTTCTGATCAAGATTATATAGAGCTCTCCCTCTCCCTCCCCTCTCCTCCACTTCTCTTTCCCCCTTTCTCTGTCTTCCTCTCCCTCCACCACCTTTCCCCCTCTCTCCTTCCCTCTGTCTATTTCTATCTAGTTCATAGGATCATAGAATTGGAAATGTCTTTAAAAGCCATAGATATCATCATCATCTTATAAAAGAGGAAAAGAAGGCCAATAATGTTTCCCAGAAGATTTGAAACCTGGTAGTCATTCCTTTCTTCAACCCCCAAATCCCAAAGACCAAGAGAACTTTAGGAAAGTGGGAGGGAGAGAAGGCAGAAAACCTTTAGGATCTAATTCTTTCCTCCTAAAAGTCCCATATGAGTAAGTAAGTAAGTATCTATCTCCAGAATGGAAAAGTATGAATAGCAGAACTGTGAGTATGCTACGTTAAATGTTAGTCATGGAAGTTATTTTTAACATATTAATCAGCTATCTCTAAAAATTTAAGGATCCTATAGTTATACTTACATGACCCAGTGGTGCAACTGTTGTTTCTACAACTGGATCTCCTCAATGGATTTGGTATAATTAATTAATTAATTTTCCAATTACTTTCAAAGACAGTTTGAAAACTGTTGAAAGAATCATTTTTGGGGTAAGGTTTTCTTCCTCCCTGTCTTCTCTCCCCCTGACAAGAGACTAATCTAATATAGATTATATATTTGTAACTATTTTAAATAGACATCAATGGACTTGGAAGAAGTGACTGAGAAATTTGTTGAGGATTCAACAGAGAAACTCAACAGGGAAGGAAATGAGTAGCAATGCTCAGTTATTGGTTTCCTCTCTCTCATCCCTTTTGGAGTTTTTCAAAGCCAAAGGAAACCTCTGACATCTCTGCCATTGATGTCTTTACATCACTGCTATTCATCAAAGCACTCAATGATGCAAGTATTTCAGATACACAGGAAATGATGAATCCTACCATCTCTGTGATTTAGTGTTTCTTTCCTTGGTTGATGTTCTTCTAGAATCTAGAAACTATGAGTTTATTCAAACAATAGGCAAATTTCCCTAAATGTTGTGTACAAATGTTGGTTCCCACGGATATCCATCTCTTCAACTTTGTAACAGTTTTTCATAACTTTTCCTATTGGAGAGTAAAGCTGAATTGTGAATTTTGCCAGCATTGCTTCCACAATTAGCCCTGTGTAAGATAATTGGTTTGGTCTGAAGATTTTCCTTAGAGTATATTTCATAGAATCACAGAATTTGAAGGTACCCCAGAGGACATCTACTCCAAGCTGTACCTAAAGAGAAATCCTCTTAGCAATGTTAGTCATCACTTGAAGACCTTCAGTGAAAAATAACCCACAACTTTCTGAGGAAGCCTTCCTTTTCTCTTTGGTATAGCTCTCATTGTTAGGAAGCTTTTCCTTACCTTAAGCTAAAAACCTACTCCTATTAGTATCCTTTTGATAGTACGTCAGAGAATTGAAGCAAATTCAGGGCAAAGGGGACTGATAAATTGGAGGATATCCATGGGATGGCCAGCAAGCGAAGGGCTCATGAGAGTGTGGCATATGAGAGACCAAGGACATTTAAACTAAAGAAGAGAAGCCTGGACACAAGGATATAATAGATATCTTAAGGTATCCAAAGGGATATTACATGTAAGGTGATATTAGACTTGTTACAAAGCAGAGTTAGAATTAGTAGATAAAAGTTGAAGAAAGGAAAATTTAGTGTGATTATAAAAGAAAGGGAAACAGTAACAGTTAAAATTGCCCAGAAGCAGCAAGGGCTGATTGTATTTCTCTTCAAACAAAAGCTGTATACTCCCCTGCCTGGTATGTTAAAGAGAAGATTTGTGTTAGGTAAGGGGTGTACCAGATGACCTCTGAGGTTCCTTGAACTCCCAAGATTCCTTGGTTTTGTCTGATCTACATGCTATCAATTTATAAACATTTATGAATTATTGATTATACTAAGTGCAGGGGGTGATACAGAAAGAGGCAAAATCAAGTCCCTGACTTAAATGAGTTTATGACCTAATGGCCAGAAAGACAACATGATAGAATGGACAGATTGAGCATCGACCTTGGCGAAGACCTGGATTTACATTAGATCTCTACAGTGGAGCAGCTTTATGAGTTTTAGGTTCCTCCTCTGTAAAGTGAACATGATTATGTTGTGTACCACACAGACTTTTTCCAAGTATCAAGTAAGATAATGTATTGAATACTATGCACACCTGAAAAGCACTATATAAGTGTGACATGTTATTGTTATTAGAATCCCATTGCACTAAATGAAATACTGTATTCAAAATGTTTTGCAAACCAGAAGGTACCATATAAAATTCAGCTGCCATTATTATTTTTATATGAAAATACTTTATAAGAAGTAAAGAGCAGATGGTCAAATGTAAGTTAATATTAAGAATAAGAACAGCCTACCCAAGCTACTATTTTTAACAGCATTGTGATCAGGAGTGTACTGATAGATGTTTAACAACCAGTTCTTTGAGAGGAGGGATACACAAACATATTTCTAGGTTTAATCTTCATTCTTAACATTTTCTCCATCACTTCCTTAAATTTAGACAATCATCAAAACAATAAATCAAATCCTGCTTTTTAGCCAATTTTCTAAGTGTAAATGCTCACAAATGAAAATTTAACATTCAAATCTCAGAAGCTGGTTCAACTGGCTCTAGTATTTCCTTGAATATTCCCCTACTCTCAATGAAAACTTAAGGGGAAAAAGGAGGTGCTCAATAATATTTGGCAGTGGCAATTTTAGGTTTTCCTATGAAGTCTATTGATGTAATAGAATAATATATTTATACATACTAAAGATCTTTGATGTTTATTTCACAAAAACAACTGAAGACTTTGAAGAAACCTCTTTCCTTCAGAGGAATCCAACTGTGGTAGAAGCAGCTGTCTAGTGCAGTGGATACAGCCCCTGACCTGGAGTCAGGAAGACCTGGGTTCAAAGGTGACCTTAGATACTTCTTCACTGTGTGACCCTAAGCAAGTTACTTAGCATCTATCTGCTCATTTTTCTCATCTGTAAAATGGTGATAATGGCACCTACTTCCTAGAGTTGTTAGAAGGATCAAATGAGTTAATAATTGTAAAGTGCACAGCACAGTACCTGCCACATAGTAGGCTCTATATTAAACATTAACCATTATTATTATTTTTCATTATTTTTGCGGTTTAGGAGCTCATCTATAGTCTAATCCTAATAAGCTTGCAACCTTTGTTCTCTATTCCTTAATACTACCTTTATGAAACTATCCATACTTGAGAAGGATAAGAATTGTTATTTATTCAGTGATTGCAAATCAGTGTTGATGGTGCTTCCCAATAAAACTCTAAAGTAGATTTAGAGATAGAATCACTACTGCTGCTATGACATCATCTCTGATGCAGTCAATGATTTTCTCTTCAGATGGGGGCAGAAGGCACGGAAGGAGGTGCTTCAGGAAATCAACACTGTCGAAAATTAGTCAGTTTTACTTTGTCAGGTAAGTGCTTTTTATAGCCTTATAACTTACTTATATGTTGTAAAGATACAGATACATGCTCTCCCCCCAACACACACAGACATACATCAGATTTCGCATATTTTAGGTTTTCTAGCAGTATCTCTCTTTGAGTTGTAAGTTGATTATTTATAAAACTCACTAGTAATGACTACCAGCAAATTGACTAATGATTGCTATTGTAGAAGTTGTTTCTTTAAACTTCTCGTATAAAAACTTGGATGTACAAAAAGAATAAACAAGAATGTAGCATGTGACAATCTAATTAGAATTCTGTTTTATATTGAAAACAACTATACTTATTCATTTGTATTGAAAGAAGAAAAATAGATTGTAAGGGCACAATAAAGAAATATTCTCTGATGGCAATGGGAAAATATACATAATGGGTCAGAAAATAGCTGAAATGTGCAGTTATTAAGAAAGGTGTAATGAGTTGTATATTTGCCAAGGTGCTTAGAGAAATGTCCTGATTGACAAAATCAAGCAAACTCTCAGAAAAGCCAGCTTTCTTTTTCTTTTTTCGTTTCTTTTTTTTTTTGACAAGCTTTTTTTGGCTGACATCTGTGAATTAAAGAATTCGTGCAAAATAAAACCTAACAGATGTCTGTCACTATAAAACTCTCTGTTTTTGTACTCATGGAGATATTGTGTTACTGAGGTTTAAATCACATTCATTTGCTTTTCTTCCCAAGTGACAAATTTGGTAAACAGTCATAGAATTTTATAACTTTTCAGTTCAAAAAAGAAGGGATGAAATTAGCCATAGAGGGAAAAGTTAAGCAAGTTCTTAAAAGGCCAAAAACATAATTCACATATTCATGCATATGTGTATATGTACATGAATATATAGGCATGTGCATGTAAACATTTTTTTTTGAGACTGAGTTTCCCCATCAGGCCCAAGCTAGAAACTCAAGGCTCTTATCTCTCTGCTGATTGTTCTGCCCTGGGCTGGTTGGCTTCTTCTTAGGCAGCCTAGTGATCCTCTCTTGCATGCTCCTACTGAATTGGTGCCAGATTTCATGTAGATCTTGCAGCCCTTTAACCTCACTGCAGCTCAGGTAACCTCTAGCCTCAGACATCCTAGTAACAAGGACTATGAATATGCATCACCAACTACTCTTTGCCAATTGTGTTATTAATGTATGGTACAGTTAGAATTTTCAGTAATAAAAAGACAAAAATGAAAGCATTTAAAGGCAGCATTTTTTAATGACAAGAATAGAAGACAAGTTGGAGCATTTGAGTTTGAATCTCCTCCCTTCTCTCACCCTACCCTCCCTTTCCCTCAGTAGGCTTTAATTTCTTCATCTATACTATCAAGTCCTGCACTAATGATCTCTAAGGTACCTTCAAGGTCTAAATCCTGTTATATTTCTATTCATAAAATGTCTTCAGTATTTAGGGCACATATACAGAAGATATGTATGAATTAGTTTGTTTTCTCCTCCTTGACCTTCCCTGAATGGGAAACAGTTTAATTTGAAAGCCATGTGTTACTTTCTTTTGTGACTCCAAAGTTTCTTGGTCTTATTCACTTGCAGTTCTGGGAAGCCCAGATTTGCTGATTGAGAACAAGGAAATTGGTTGATCGTTGTATGGTTCCTTCTCCTTGGAAAAACACAAGACTGTGCCTTTCTCCTTCCCCCTCCACCCCCCCCCCCATGACCTGGAAAGCAAGCAAAGCAGTAGTAACAAAACCTAGTTTTTTCTACACTATTACTATGAAACAGTTATTATTTTTCCTTCTTTTTAAAAATCTACTCCCCTCACCCCAATAGCCTTGGAGAAATGAATTGTATATTTATAAATATATATAATACATGTATAAATTTTTAGTATAACTTGGACTGGGGATGTGTTGTCCAGAATAGGTTAGCCTGCTCCTATTTTACGTATCTTTTCCTTATCTTTTCTTCCTGGTTCTCTTACTCCTTCTACAACAGAGAAATTCAAGACATAATGTACATAAGTCTATGTTACCCTATATTGAAAGTCCAACAAAGTACAGACCTCAAAGACACCATATGTCATTCAGTTTTAAATTATTGTTGGGTATTGCTGGGAGACAATAAAAATGTCATTTTGTCCCTGTCACCATACTAACTCACATGTTGGTTTCATGAATCATAAAAGAGTAGATGCAAATGTAGAATTTTTATATTGAATCATTAAGTTACCCCTGAATAATGACATCTAGAACCTGAAAATTCTAGGCTATTTTACTAAAAATAGGAAATGAGCTCCAAAACACAGGTCATTGTTTTTTCTCTAATTAAATTGTTTATAATATCTAGCATGAGTTGAAAAATAACTTTCCAACCTACCAAAAATGACTAGCACATGGAGAATCTGATGGAGAAACATCATATAATGAGAAAGAGAGTTATAAAGAAGAAAAAAACATCAAGGAACTTCCTGGACCCAACTTTGATTCCTGCCTCAGATGCTATGGAGCTGGGTGACCCTTGGCAACTCACCCCCTCAATCTTAGTTTCCTTGTCTCTAAAGTGGAGATACTAATGGCATCCACCTTACCAGTTTGTTGAGATGATCAAATGAGATAACATACATAAAAAGCTTTGCGAACCTTAAGGTGTAATATAAACAGTAGATGTTATTATCATTATCAATAATAACTTTAAAAAGGAAAAAATAATCAAACAAATATATTAAAGGAAGAGAAGATGAATTGGTCATGTGGTAAAGGCAGCAGATGATAGTCAGATGGCCAGAGTTGTCCACTGATATCCCCATAATGTTAGAAGAAAGATAGTATGGCCTCTAGCCCTCCTGCACAAGCTGATGGCAACACATGGATAGGAATATGTATAATCAGGCATTAATGATTGTGACTTCTATCATTACAGATGGCATCTAAACCCTTGAATATATAATACAATTTGAGTATAAGAATAACATATAAGGGGCGGCTAGGTGGCGTAGTGGATAGAGCACTGGACCTGGAGTCAGGAGGACCTGAGTTCAAACCTGGACTCAGACACTTAATAATTACCTAAGTGTGTGACCTTGGGCAAGCCACTTAACCCCATTGCCTTGCAAAAAAACCTAAAAAAAAATATAAAGTCTTATACTTGGATAAAAAAAATCATGAATATTCAACAGTTCTGAAAAAGATCTAGGTATTTGAAAAGACTGTTAAGCTCAATATGAATCTGCAGTAAAATGCTAAAATGGTCTTGAGCTATATTAAAAAAGAGTTAATTTGTAAGAAATGACAAAAGGGATAATTTCATAAAAACTGGGAAGTCATATATGAACTGATGCAAAATAAATTGAGCAGAAGTAAGAGTACATTGTAATAGCTTATTGTAATGAAAATCAACTGTGAAAGATTTACTCTAAACAACAGTGATCCAAGACAGTTCCAAAGCACTTGTGATAAAAAAACACTATCCTCTTCCACAAAGAGAACTGATGAACTCCAAATGAAGATTGAAATATAGTTTTTAAACTTTATTTTTCTTGGTTTTTTTGTCTGTTTTCTTTTGTAACATGGCTAATATAGAAATTTGTTTCGTGTAACTTCATGTGTATTGTTATTGTTCAGTCATTTTTCAGTTGTGTCCAACTCTTTGTGAACCAATTTGAGGTTTTCTTGGCAAAGATACTGAAATAATTTACCATATCCTTCTCCAGCTCATTCTATAGATGAGACTGAGACAAACAGTGATTTGGCCATGGTCACATGGCTAGCAAGTATCTGAAGCTAGAGTTGAACTCAGGAAAATGAGTCTTCTTGATTCTAAGTCACCTAGGTCCCTTTCACCTCTCAAATTTGATGATTCTATTTTTATTATATCCAGCACATAAACTTGGACTGATTGAAATATACTCATAATTGGTCCCTCTGACTAAACTTTCTCCCCCCCCCCCCCCACCCCGTTCAATTCATCCTAGGCTCAGCTACCAAAGTGATCTTCTTAAAGCAAAAGTATGACTAAATGGTTACAATCCTCAAAAAGGTCCAGGAGTTGTTATTTCTTGATAAACTGTAATTTTTCTCTGTGGTATTTAAAGATCTTTGCGATTGACTAATTTGCCAATTTTATTCTGTTTTTCTTTTTCATAGTCAGCTAGGTGGTTCAAGAGATAGAATTCTGGGTCTGGAGTCAGGAAAACCCAAGTTCAAATCTGGTCTTAGGTGCTTACTAGCTCTGTGTCCCTGGGCAAGTTACTTAATCCCTTTCTGCCTCAGTTTCTTCATCTTTAAAATAAGGATAGTAATAGTACATTAACACAATGCCTTTACCATAGTAGACACTTAATAAATGCTTATTTCCTGGTTTTCTTTTCATACATTCTTCAGTCTAGCCAAACTAATCCCCTTTTCTTCATATATCACATGCCATCTATAATATCCATGCTTTTAAACTTGATTGTCCCATTCTTCCTCCTTATCTATCTCTTAGAAATTCTAGAACCTGCTGCATGAGCCAGCCTCCAATTTTCATCACACCCTCACCCATGACAGTATCTTAACAATGTATATATTTAATACTTACTTATATGTGTATAGATTGTTTCTCCCAGGGTATAAGGTAAGTTCTTTAATGGCAGGGACTGTTTCTTTTTTTAATCTTAATATTATCATCATCAGTGCCTGTCATGTGTTTAGCATATAGTAGGCTATATATAAATGTTAACTGTTATTGATCATAATTGTTATTGCTTTAAAATAAATAATTCAAATTATTTTTGCCTTGTTTGCCTTTTACTCTTACTCCCTTGGAGTTAAGCATTTGGAGAAAAAAAGCAAATATTATGAGAATCAGAGCAGGTAAAAATTGTAATAACTGCTATGCTTTATTACATAAAATTAATATGACTCTGACTTGGAAATAAATAATTTTATCCTGGAAAACATGTGAGTACTGTAGAAGTAAGTCTGCAATCATAAATGTTCCATTGTTAAGGATTTGTAGTTGAATGTAGAACATGAATGAATTAAAATTCACAGGGGAATATTGAAACCATTCTTTAGTTAATAGCTTCATATTATAGAGAGGACTGAAATTGTAAATCAGAAGATCCGAATTCAAATTCTGGTACTTTTTAGTTGATTATCTAATCTTGAGGAAATCATTTTTACTTTTCTTGCCTTTAATGTTTTTATCTATAAAACAAACTAGAAGTGCTAGATGATTTTTAAGATCTCATTTCTAAGATTTTATTGCAGATTTGAAAGTATCTTTTTTTTTTGCAAGGCAATGGAGTTAAGTGACTTGTCCAAGGACACACAACTAGGTAATTATGTATCTGAAGTCATATTTGAACTCAGGTCCTCCTGACTCCAGGACTGGTGCTCTATCCACTGCACCACCTAGCTGCCACAGAAAGTATCTTCTGATCAATCTGTTTTGGTTATTTGAATGATGAAGGAGAAATCGCAGCAAAGATGAGATGAACAAAGGATCCTGGATCAGCATCTGGGAATGGGGGTGGGGCAGCTTAGTATAGGATGGTGGACTGAGAGCTGTGCTTGGAGACATACTGATTGTATGACCTTAGACAAGTCATTTAATTTTTCAGTGCTCTTGGAAATTTTAAGTTACGAATCTTCATGGAGAAAAGGAACACCCTACACTATGAAATCCCAGATGTAGACCCAAGAGAAACAAAATCAACCATATGGTTTGGTGGTTGCCATTTATTTCCATATTACTCTTCATTTGATGCAGAGAAATCTGGTTATTTGAATTAGCTATGTAGAGAAATTGATTCTACAACTTGGAAAGAGTACAAGGTGTGAGTTTGAATCCCAGCCTTGCTAGTATCTATATATCTTTGGGCAAATAACTTAATAGGGCCTCGATTTTCTTTATCTGTAAATAGAGGATGCTAGACTAGCTGATCTCTAAGATCTCTTCCAGCTCTAGATCTACAGTTCAATAAATGAAATGAACATAATAATTAACAAAGGCATATATAAAAATGGGGAGGACCCACAATTTTTTCTCAAGAGATATTTTATACCAAATAAAGTCAACTGAAATACTATGGAATCATGACACAGACAATAAGATGCTAATATGAAATGATGCTATTTGTGAAATGCCAGAAATGGGAAACGTGATACTAATGAGATATTTCAGCAGTTCCTTTGAAGTGTCTAGCTGGTTCTTTTTCTGTCTTTTACCATTTTGGATGCCTTTTCAGATCAAAGATCCTTCCTGTCCTTAGTGTTTCAGTCTTGGCTTAGGAACATTTGAGATGAATTTTTTAAATATTTTTAAATATTTTATGACATACTCCCTCCTTGCTGCCCTGCTGTGGGGGAGTGGCACTAACCTTTCTTTCTGCATGCCAGTTTTAAATGTAAATTTTGTGCATTTTTGGATCATAGGAGCACTACATGCTTTTGACCTGTTCCAGCCTGATTCCAGGCCTGACTATATTTCAGTAAAATTGATTTCCTTTGTAAACCTATGTATTTTAATTACATGATACCATGATGTTCTGTCAAAAGAATCTGTGACATACAAAAAAAAAGCTAAGAACTCATGAGACTTTCTAAGTAAGTTTAAGTCAGGTAGGGACCAGATTCTGAATTCTAGAACATTATGAAGATCATAGTTATGTAAAGGCAGTTTTTTAAAAAAATCGATTTTTGTTACTTGGTCAAAGTGGGGAAGCACTTTCTGCCAATGAGGATGGGCACCTTCATCACATCTTCAAGGCTCAGAAAGTTGTCTGAAGTTTTGAAAGGGTATGTTATTTTTTCAGGGCCAGAGAGTATGTGGAAGAGGTGAGACTTGAACTCACTTCTTATTGATTTCAAAGCTCATGAACCTGATTTATTACCTGCTCCAATTTTTTATTTTTTTTTCTCTTTGGTGTTGCAATAGAATAAGGTGGTTGGGTTTTTGGGGGGCGGGGTAAGTCTATTTATTAAGGATTTCTCCCAAAATAATATTTTAAATGTGTGAGAATAAAAATAAGGTTGTCCTGGAAAGTAATGATGCAGGCATACATGTGGGAATCAAAAGCATTCCTAGCCTATGATTCAGGAAGTTTCTACTAAAGGCTTCCTCTATGTATCCTGTCAGGAGAACACTGAATGAATTGATGCTTTAAACCACTTCTATACCAGCCATCTCATCCATCTTAATGTAATAAATTTTATATAAGTTCACTAAGCAGTTTCAATGAAGTTATTTGTTCTAATGATGATATATTGATGAATATTTTTCTTGCCCCTCCCCTTTTATTTTTTAAGATCTTAGGGCAGTTGGGCTAAAGAAAGGCATGTTCTTTAATCCCGATCCTTACCTTAAGATGTCAATTCAGCCAGGAAAGAAGAGCAGTTTTCCTACATTTGCCCATCATGGGCAGGAACGAAGGTCCACCATCATCAGTAATACAACTAATCCAATTTGGCACAGAGAGGTAATGACATATAACCTTCTAAGTCTCTAATGCTTGATGGCATAATAGTTTATCAAGCTGGTCTCTTAGCCCTTCTTTTCACTGAATGCTTCACACTGTGAGTTACTTCTGGGAGATGGTTTAGATTGTCAAGGATGTGGTTGTGGTTTCAGGGGCTGTATGAGAGAGGCCATGGGAGAGCATTGAATTCTAGTACATAGATGATTCTACTCTCCCCCTTGGGTTGTGGCTAATGGATTTGTGGATTCCTATAAGCTGTAGGTTTCAATTAATTAGAGAAATACAATTGACTTGATGAAAGATCTTTAAGTGAGTGTTCATCTTCAGGGTAGACATATTGATGTGGACAGTATGTGCCTAATTCTTTAGAACTGCAGCATTCTGTAGTTTGGCCTTCCTCTGAGCTGACTAGATGAAATTAAAGGTAAGATTTTTCCCATGAATGCTATCTATAATGATATTAAGAACACACGTAAGTACCTTGCCTATCTGGTCTGGAGGGCAGAAGCAGGGACTATATTAGAAATGTCCCTTAGTTTTATTAAACATCTTCAAAATGATCCTGGGCAAGTTATATATTGTTTGTGTTTCAGTTTCTTTTTAAATAAGTCCTGTTCTTTTTTAGTTTATCAGTTAAAGTAGGCCTAATATAATGCATGTTTAAATGGCAATAATAACATTTATACTTTGGAAAGGACAGAACAGAAATTCTGACAAGAGAAAACATTAATTGAGAATACTCAATTTTGTGGAGTGTTTCCATTAAGTTTTCTCTGGATAGTTATGAAAATCAAAAAGAATTCCCTGCTTTCTATATGGAAAACGATGCTGACTGAAAGTAACTTATGAAATATTTGTAAAAATCAAATGATCTCCCACTATATTGAATTTTATTTAGGGTACTAGAGTCTCTTTCCCCAATTTCTTCATTTTAAATTAAATAAGAAGTTTCACTGAATTGTAATTTTAGTGAGAACCATAGTATTTCATTCATTCAATATTTCTATTTTAATATTAATATAAAATATTTTTTAATCCCTAAAAATCACTGTGGTTCAATGGTACAGTGGAAAGATCACAGTTTTTAGAATTAGAAGACCTGGATTCAAGCATCTCCTCTGTCATTTAAAATTCGTGAGACCTTGGGCAAGTCAGTGACTTTCTGAGTCTCAGTTTGCTCATTTGTAAAATGAGGGAGGTAGATTAGAGAGCAGTAGATACTGATGTTGTTATCAACCTGGTTGACATAAAGGATGATGTTACTCTTAATAGAGAAGGAAGTTTAGAGGAGAGATAGTTTGGGGGACATGTATAATGGGTTCTCTTTAAAACACTTAGAGTTGGGCGGCTAGGTGGCGTAGTGGATAAAGCACCGGCCTTGGAGTCAGGAGTACCTGGGTTCAAATCTGGTCTCAGACACTTAAGAATTACCTAGCTGTGTGGACTTGGGCAGGCCACTTAACCACATTTGCCTTGAAAAAATCTACAAAAAACAAAAAAAATTAAACACTTATTGTTGAAGAATAAGATATCTGGATGAAAAAATCCAGGAAGCAGGTGTTTTGTAGGACTAGATTTGAGGAGAAAGACTTGAGGTGGATATATAGATCTAGAAATCATCTTCTTGGAGACAGAAAATCTAATGAGATCACTAAAGTTAAGAGTATACTGTAGAAGAAAAGAGGAGATAGGATAAAACCTTGGAAGAATAGTGTTTTTATTAAAAATTCAATTTTTGATATTTATGTTCAAGGTGAATTAATGTTATCCCTTTCTCCTTTTTAGAAATATTCGTTTTTTGCACTTCTTACTGATGTCCTAGAAATTGAAATTAAAGACAAATTTGCCAAGAGTCGTCCTATCATCAAGCGTTTTCTTGGGAAACTAACCATACCAGTCCAGAGGTTGCTGGAGCGTCAAGCCATTGGGTAAGAAAACATTTCCTTTTTGGTTCTTAATAAGAGCAGCAGCTATGTTTTTGATGGAAAATATCACTTTTCTGACTAGTCAATAAAGATTTTTTTAAGTGATCAGATTTCTTTTCTATTCTCATTCCTTTAAACACCATAAAATTTCCTTGCACTTTTAAAATTTTGACAACTTACTTCTGACTATTTTATAAGGAAGTTATTATTTTAGCTCAAACTTGACAGATTAATCCTATGTCAAGATGCCCTTGCCTGTATGCTATAATACACCTTTTATAAAGCAACATTATAAATAAAGGAAGAGACTACTTTATCCTAATCAATTCTATAAGATAAGAGTTTGCTTCTTAATGATAAGATCTAAAGCATTTTCATGTATTAAAGGGGCCTCAGACATAGAAAGCATATTCATTCAAGCAACTAACTTTCAGAATCTGCTGCATTTATACTTACCCCATCCCAAGATTTTACCTTTCTTTTATTTATTATCATCCCTGATGATTTACATTTACATTAGAATTTAATTTCTAGATTGATATTTCATTACAATGTAAGCTCCTTGAGGCCAGAGACTATTGTGTTGGCTTGTATCTCTATTGCCAGTACTTAGCACAGTTCCTGTAGTATAGCAATGATTTTAAAAAAGCTTTACTCCAAATATACGTATCCATATCCATATATATATGTAAGTATGTATGCACACATATTTTCCAGATTAATCTTAGACTCTTTTTATTATAATTTAACAAAATTAAAACAAATCTACATTTTTATTGTTTAATTTATATGTCTGACATGAACTCCATAATAGATTGACTTAGGATTAGATAACCACTATTGATTGCTATTATTGTATCATAATATTATAATACAGTATCATAATAAATAATAAATAATTCATTATAAAATCTTAATGTAATGCTATAACAATACTAATTAAGATGTGTATAGTTCCTATTATATGTCAAGTACTATGCTGTGATGTTTCTAAAAAGGAAAAAGGGATAACATTAATTTACCTTTAAAATAAATTCCAAATACATTGGATTTTGATAGAAAGCACGATTCTTCCAAGGTTTTATCCTGTCTCCTCTTTTATTCTCCCCACTTTATAATTGAAGAAACTGAGACAATCCAAAGTTAAATGACTTGTCCAAGATCACACAGGTCTTTTTGATTCCAGTAGCACTCTACCTACTGCACCATCTCACTTGCTTAGGCACTATGCAAGAACTATGGATACACAAGAAAGACCAAAACCAGTACCTGCTTTCAAGAACCTCACAATATGATAGGAGAGACAACATCTAAGCAATTGTAAATAAATATTTAAATAAGATACATATAAGATAAATTGGATCTATCTCAGAGGGAAGGCATTAACATTAAAAGGAGATGAGGAAAAGCTTCTTGCAAAAGGTGAGATTTTAATGATGCTTGAAGAAGGCCAATATTGAAAGAGAATTTTTTTTTGCTTTTGTTCTCCCAAAAGATATCTTCAACTAAATAGAAAGTAAAGAAAATCTTCCAACTCCAAGAATAGGTTTCCCACAAAAAGGCACTAATATAGGGTATGCCAATGCCCACATCCTACTACAAATTCTATATCAGCCTGAATAATGCAATCCCCTAAAACTATGCCCATAATAAAAAATCCCATTGATGGCAAAATAAAATCAGCAACTTTACATCAATACTCATCACAACTCATTGATAATATACATCTAATGAAAGTTTAGTTGGATTACAGTAGTTCAATACTGTTGATAAATTAATAAAGCATTTTTAAGTGTTTACTTTGAACCAGTTCTGTGCTAAGTTCTGATATGGAAAGACAACACATAAGGAGGAGCTAAGAGGGTTGTGGAGACAAAGCCTAACATAGAGCAGGGAACAAAGTAGGGTGCTCATTGAATTAAGGAAGAAACTGACCTATCAAAACTGAGACCTTTGGTCTCTAGGTTATAGAGAAGGAGGAGGAGAAGGTAATGGTTCAAGTAAAAGATCTTTGGCTGGAGTAGCTGGGGAAGTGAGATGGGGTGTGGGCTCCGACAAAATAAAGCAAAATCTGGACTATCAGATCCAAGGGACCCATTTCATATGACAGAAAAATTCCCCTATAAATTCTCCCAAATAAGTACAGATGAGCTCTAGATTTGACATTAGAATATACAAACAGCAATAACTCAATTGCTATCAACAGCTTCATGTCAGAGAAAGCCTCTGTCACTGCTCCCTATGTACTTCATTTAACATCAGAGAAAAAACAGAATTGTTGGTCCATATGATCAAGGACCATGATGACTAACACATTAATCAACAAACGTTTATTGGATACTTGTGAAAACACTGAGAGGAATATCAAGAGGTTTGGAAGGTGATCCCTGTTGTCAAAGAACTTTTAGCATCACTGTGGAAACAAGACATACACAGAAAAAGAGAATACCACAAGGAAGCATGTGATAAGTCACACAAGAGGCACAAACAATAAGTGATAAAAGAGTTTAGAGCAAGGAAAAAAGTCTAGAGCCTAACAAAGTGTTTTGTACATAGCTGACACTGAACAAATATTGAGTAAATGAGGAAATCACTATGGAACCAAGTAATGGGAAAAGTTTCATTGAGCTCATCCTTGAAGAATTTCTATGATTTGTATAAATGGAGAGAAGAGGGGATATGGCATGACTATAAGCACAAAGGGGGAAATGTATGGGAGTATAATGAGTAGACCAGATTGCCTAGAGTACAGTCTCTGAACCTGAAATTTGTGAACTTATTTTTTAATTTTTTACAAATATTTTGGAAATTTTAAAAAATATAATTGTTTTCCTTTGTAATCTTATGGGTTTTTTTCCTTGTTCATAGCTTCAGTTGTGTCTGGCATTTGGAGCACTCTTGGAAAAGATATTGTAGTGGTTTTAGAAATACTAATTTCTAGGGGATGGAGTAGGGAATGACCCCAATTTTTCAATCAAATCAAAAGTGATGCTATCTGCTAAGGGGAAAGTAGAAAAGGGTCCCCTAGGGCACTCAAGAACAGAAATGAAAGTTTGGAGCAGCCTTGCCATAAAGTGTTCTTTAGGAAAGAATGAAAGGACTGTTGGGCATTAGTTGTGGATGCATTTAGTATATTTGTTTGACTTCCTCAAATGGTATGTGAGTAGGAAAAGGGAGGCATTTGGTATTGGTGATCTTGGGTTGGGGTTTGGTAAATCCTCAGCACCACTAGAACAAAGGGACTAGAAGTACAAAGTTAAAAGGCAATAAGTAACTGAGCTGTTCAGCTGTGATACCGACATGGTGAAATGAAGAAAATGAGACCAAAGGAGGTTTGATGGACTGTAGGTATAGGGAGAAATGTAGAAAATTGAAGTCATAGAGAGAACAAAAAGATAAATTTATTAGAATCTAGTTAAAGGGAGAAATAGAACAGGAAATTATGGTCCCTTAGGGGAATTTCAGTCTTTAAGATATAGAGCAGTTACTCAGCAATGAGCTATTAAGGGACATAAGGAGTGGCCTATGTGTAGCTGAGAATGAATAAAGTTGTAGGTCATGAGAGTTAAGGATGTCATGAACTGGGATCCTGAGTTGTTTGAGAGGACATCAGTGTTTATTTTGAAGTCCCATTATATTATAGGACCATTGATCTGGAAGTACCACAGAAGATGTCCAAACCAATCTCCTTATTTAACAACTGAGGAAACAGAGAACCAGGAGAATTGTTATATGCCCACAAATGTAGTAGGGATTGTCTTCTAACTCCAGAATCAATGCTGTTTCCACTATATTGTGATTGGTTTGGAAAGACACAAGATCCAGAAGTCTAATTCTTTGAGGAATAAGGGAGAATGACTGGGAGACTGATCAGTGACTCCATAAATTCTAAAAAATTAAATAGACAAATGAAGTTAACCTCAAAAGAGAAAAGGTTGCTGAGTAATGGTTTTGGAAGTGGTCATCAGGAGCAAAGAATATATGAACTTATCCTCCTGATTTGATGTGCTAGGGCCTAAGAGGAAGGAACAGTGGAGAGGATGGACAAAGATACAATTGGAATAGAAAGTCTGAGGTTCAGAATCTCTTTCCCACATTCATGGCAGCAAGTTGAGAAAAGTTTGCCATCTCTTCTCAAGGTTCTGGCTGGTCCCCTATTTCTACTACATGTTGTTCTTGGTTAATAACTCCATTACCTGGGCTACATGTTATCACCCTTCTTGGTCTTCTTGGGTTTGGCAAAGCTTTAGGAATCTCAGCTCTCACAGAATTGATTTCTTAACTTTGTGACCATATATTTGAAAACATAGTCTGAATCCCGATTGTGCAATTAACACTAGTCAATGGAATTTGGATTGTATTTTTCAGTCAATGGGGAGCCATTGAAGGATTTTTAGAAGAGTGAGATTAAAGTAGATACCAGTCAAGTTGAAAGCTTACAGGATGAATTTGAGGAAGCAGAAAAGAGAAGAATGGAGATCATGAACTTGTTGCAGTAGTTCAGGCAAGGTGCAACCTTCCAGGACTTCAGTTTCCTCAGTTATAAAATAAGATGATTGATTTATAAATGGCCTCTATGGTCCCTCCTAGGTCTAGATACATGATTCTGCAATATAATGGAACTTCAGTATAAGCACTAACATCCTCTCAGACAACTCAGTTTCCAAGTTCACTGCTGACATTCTCAATACTCATGCCTTGCGACTTCATTTGATCTCTTGCATATTAAGACCTGTAACTGTGACAGATGAACTTTTGTCTAGATTGTTATAAACTCTAAATTAATGAAGTTATAATTTCAGGATAACTTCTCATATATTTCCCAAATAGAAAATCTATTTTGTTTCCCTGAACAAAATGATTCTAGTTGCAACCTAATTTTTATCTAAAGCTTTCCCTTTGCAGTTTATTGAATTCTTCTGATTTCATTGGAGAGTCAATTAAGTGCCAGTATGTTTTATAACACCTCTCTTTGAAACCAGATAATCTTCCTTTTAACAAAAATGAATGTATCTCAGGTAGTAGAGGAGTTTGGTTGGAGGATGGTGGAAAGGAGTGTATATACAGAATGAAATTAAAACCATAAATCATGAATCTATGAACTGAGCAGGTTCTCTCTACAGAGATTTTTCTTTGCTTGATGAAAAATTTAATCATTTCAAGGCCCCCCTGATACATTGAGAGCTTCTATTCTGGTTTTAAGATCGTGGGGTAGGACCCCAAGAAAATCACTTAACCTTTGCCTCAATTTCTTCATCTGTAAAATGGGGGTAATATAAGTACATACCTTACAGGGTTGTTGTGAGGATCAAATGAGATAATATTTGTAAAGCAATTTACAAACCTTAAAGTATACTATAAATGCCTTATTATTATTATTATCATCATAATTATTATCATTATTATTATCATACATTTGGTAGCCAGACCCACCATGAATAATATAGAGGTTAGAGTAGAAAGATTCTTTACTATCCCAGCCCATACTTACTGCCTCTGTTGTACCATTTCTCACATTCCTATTCCTGCTTCCCTTTCCAACTCTGAACCCTATTTCAAAAAAGTTAGACACATTCTCTCTCTCTCTCTCTCTCTCTTTCATATGTGTGTATATAGGTTTCAGTTTTCTCATCTGTAAAATACAAATAACCACCTAATATATTTTATGAGGAACAAATGAGATGATGTATAAAATATTAAATAATTGTTCATTATGGTTATTATTAATGAAAGTTCTGTGTATGGAAAAAGACTTTAAGGAACAGTTTAAAATGTCATTAATTTTAGATAACTTCTTTAATGGATCCCAAATGACATATGATTTGTTCATTATTTGTACTTTTTTCCTCTTTAGCACTATCCATTAGAGGGCAGTATGAGAGCAGAAATGGTTATGATTTGGTAGGACAAGAGTTTATTATTTTCTTTTCTTAAGAATAAGCTGAGTCTAAAATAAAAGTTATCTACTTGTAGCAAAGACTCGGTATGAGTCCATTGGACTTTATTTTAATAGTCATAGATGTGAAAGATAAATATTGAATCCAGCTTACAGATGAATCGAAGTTGTTAATGCTTTCTCTCCTGACTACCTTGTACTTAACTGTTTTATATGTATTCACATCATATTTGTTTGTGTATACTCATACAAGGTGTTCCAAAAGTCTTTGTGCAAATTTAAGCTTTAAAATTAAAACTGAAAAAGCTGCTAAAGTCTAAACTTACATAAGACTTCAGGGAATTGCTGCATCTGTACTTGATGTCTTTCCCATTGGAATTTAAGCCACCTGAGAGAAGAGATTTTTTTAATTTATATTTCTATCTCTAATGCCTACCACAGTACTTGCCATATAGGAAGTGCTTAGTAAATCTTGATTGGTAGATTGATTGGTTAAGTTAGGGATTTTTTCTGTGAACCCAGATTGTGTAATGTGAGAAATAATCATTTATAGCCTTTTCCTTATTGAATATATAGAGTGTTAAAGTGATAATAGCTGGTCACATTCTCATTCTATAATATACTAAAAAACTGATCCCTTCATAGTTTTCCAGACCCTATCAATCAATAACTTACTATAAAATAGGGAAATAGTCTATCATCTTTCTAAGGAAATACCATATTCATGCTCTGTTATATTTTCTATTTTTATTAACATTTTCTCTTGTTCATTGCATGATTTCTTTTGGTCTTTAAATTTGAAACCCAATGATAATTCATAAAAAATTTGATAGAACTATAGTCAAACACACCAGTCTTTGAGCCTTTGATTGATGAACACATGACTTGAAAAATCATGGAGAAACTTGGGCTAAATCTTATAGAGTTTGAAGTATGACTTATAGAAGGAGGGTAAAAGATACTGGAAAACACTGTTTGTTTGTTTGTGCAGTGATCAAATGCTCAGCTACAACCTTGGCAGAAGACTCCCAGCTGACCATGTGAGTGGATATCTCCAATTCAAAGTTGAGATTACATCTTCTATTCATGAAGGTGAGGTATCTTTGTGACTAAATGACTATTAAAGGAAACACAAGTTTCTTTAAAGTATCCTTTTGTATTTGTGCAGTTCCATCAGAGAAAGGGAGCTGTCAGAAGAAATTAACTACTGACATTACCAAGGCAAATATTAAAATTCATTTCACAAAAGCATCTGGGTCATACCTGTCTTCTGAAATCAGAAAGGAGTTTTTCCAATGATATTCCAAATATCAGATATCAGCTGTCATATCAAACTGCCTTGACAAGTACTAAGTGAGTTTAGCATGTAGGAAAACCTTTACAACTCATTAATAATGAGAAGAGTTCCCAATGGGATGGTCAAATGCTCCCATCAACATATATGGCCAGTGTAAATGGTAAGAAAAAATTCAATTTTTATGACTATTTAATCTTCTTCTATTGGGTAAGATTTAGTTTATAAGCCCACTGGAAAGGGCTGTTTCCTCCCTCCCTCAGAATTACTCTAAATTTTTAATGCCATTGTTGTCTCCACTTTTCAAAGACTCCCAACTCCTAAAGGGGCTGCTTTGGGAGTAGTCTTTTCTGTGGTCTTCCTTTTGAACCAAAGGGCCAACTAGGAAGTCTTCTACATTGTATCCAGTAAAGTTCAAGACTGAATAACCTAAGATGTCATTATTTCTTTTACTACTGTTTTTTAGAGTGGATTTTTGTTTACACATGCAGATTAAGGGAAGAACAAGCTGGTCATAAGAATTTAATGAAAATCAATGAGAAGTATAGATTTCTTTCCTCCTCCATTGTTGTTTTAATTAAATTGATTGCAATAAAGGTTACTTGAGATTTCTTGACTGTCCTGTGATTAGGGCAAATTAGTTCCTTATATTTACTTTCCAAATATTGTGTTTCTATTTAGATGCTTCACCAGAAGCAGTTGGCACCATCCTTGGAGTGAATTCTGTGAATGGAGACCTGGGGAGTCCCTCTGATGATGAAGACATGCCCGGAGGACATCATGTCTCCCCTCCAGTCTGTTCTAATGGTCCAGTCTCTGAGGAGAGTGCTCCAGAGGGCACCCCAAAGCATTCCTTTAGGACTAGCTCTACTATGGAAATAGACCCGGAGGAACTAACCTCCAGCTCTTCCAGGACCTCCCCTCCCAGAGGACGACAGGATTCACTCAACGATTATCTAGATGCCATTGAACACAATGGTCCTTCCAGGCCTGGGCCATCTGCCTGTGCAGAAAGGTCCCTTGGAGCTTCTCCCAAACTACGGAGTAGCTTTCCCACTGATACCAGACTCAATGCCATGCTTCATATTGACTCTGATGAAGAGGATCATGAGTTTCAGCAAGATCTTGGTTACCCTTCCTCCTTGGAAGAGGAAGGGGGCCTAGTCATGTTTAGCAGTGTTTCAAGAACTGATGAAGGGAACCCAATGAAGCAGGTGAAACCAGAAGCTACCCCTGCTGAGGAGGAGGAAGCCCCCACAGAGGAGGTGGCTGCTATGGAGAATAAACAGGAGGAAGAACTTCCAGAGCTTCCTGACAGTTGCTCAGTTTCAGATGCAGCTGTAGAAGAAGGAGAAAATGACCAGGAAACCCAGGCAGGTGCTGAGCAGGACAGCGGTGAGTTGTGTGATTCTCAAGAAGGGGACCAGCCGACCAGCGACGTGGACCCAGTAAACTCAGATGTGCCAGGGGAAGGCAGAAGGGCCATCAGCGAGACTGAGTCTCTTGATCAAGGGTCTGAACCTTCCCAGGTATCATCGGAAACAGAGCCCAGTGACCCTGCCCGGACAGAGAGTGTCAGTGAGGCCAGTACCAGGCCAGAGGGAGAGAGTGACGCTGAAGGAGCTGATAGTTCCTGCAATGAGAGTGTTACCACCCAGCTGTCTTCTGTGGACACCCGGTGCTCTTCTCTGGAGAGTGCCCGGTTTCCTGACACACCAGCCTTTTCATCTCAGGAAGAAGAAGAGGGAGCCTGTGCTTCTGAGCCAGCCAACAGTGGCCCTGCTGCCAGCTCACAGGATTCTGGCTGCACTCCTGGGTCTTTGCCTGCAGTAAGGGTCCCCAGTGGTCAGGACGAAGGGCAGGTGGCAGAAATGCCTTCCTTGCCAGATGGAGAGGAGATGGGGGAGATCTGGCAGAGGAGGAGTAGTCTTCAGACCACTGCAGAGAATCCCTCCCATGAAGAAGACACAGGGGATGCCCAAGAAGTTTGCGAAGGGGCCACTGCTCAGGCTGAAGGAGCTACAGGAGGTAACAATAATGGGGTAAAACCAGGGAGAAATGATTTTCAAATGGTGTTATGGAACTACTGAATAATTAGAAATGTTTTTACTGAAATGTATCCATTCATAGAGAATCCTTTCCTCTTAATTTGAATTTTTGCAAGTAGGTTGCCTTTCATTGCTGACTTTAAAAGGCTAATGGTTGTCTATAGGAGTTACTAAAGCAGCATATGGTGTTTATTTAAATACAGTACTTTAGATTTGTGATATTTTGGTGAAAAAGATCTACCGTCATTGCTTCTCCTCTCCTCTCCTTAATAAACAGCTCCCCAAAATTGTCTTGGACATAATTTTAACATTTCTTGACCAGTCATTGATAAACCTTTCTGAACTGAACTGGCAGGCATATAGTCAGTCAGATTCACCTTCAAAAGCTATTCCAACTTGGGAGGACTTGAAGAAGCTCATGGGCCATTAGAATAGCCTTTGAGATCCCAGGGTTATCATCTCTATCCTACAATGAGACTTTGAAATATAGAGTGGCTATTTATAGTAAAATTCCCCAAAATGATTTGGAATTTCTTAGCCAGTCAAAGGAAATTCTCAAGTCATATGTTACAGACCTCAACTAGGACCTATGATTTATGATGGCTTTAATTAGGAAGATGAAAGTATATTTTGGTGATGGGGTGGTGGGGAGGGAGGGTTTAATCTGAAACAAACAACCTAGTTACATTAGTAGTATAATTAGGCCTCAGAGCCTTTCAAGACACATGAAATTATGTCTTTGTAAAAATACAGCCTTGAAAATGAAAGCCCAAGCATGTGCTTTGCATAAAATATTTCTCTGTTTCTTGCCACCTGCAGTACAAGAAATGTCAGCCAGATTGCTGAGCATGATTACACTTGAAGAATAAATAATGCTAGTATGTTGGCCAAAAGGCAATTTAAGACCTCAGTTTGCAAATAAAATTTTGGCATTCTCAAAGAGAACATGCTATATAGGAGACTGGTAATATAAATGTATAAAGTAAAATAGGACATTTCCAAATGTTTTATTTTTTTATAAATTTAACAAAGTCAAAGGAAACCTTTCATCAGATGTCTAAAATAGCAAAGGTCTACTACACCTAGGCTTTTTACCTAAGAAAAAGGTAGCTTATATTAAAATATTTGATTCTTATCTAAATTATTTACTTCATTTCTTCTTCCATTTCTATTTATTCTATATTAGGAATTGTAATTTTAAAACTTCTTAAAATATTGGGATAGAGGCCTGTGTTGGGGTGATGGGAGGTGGAGCATGTGCATGACTGTGTAGGGTCACTTCTATTTTATAAGCATGCAAATTTGTGTACCCAAGTCTCTACCTAGGAGATAAATCTAGAGGGAGTTAAAAAAATTTAGGTACATTTTACAGGGTATTTCAGAAAGAAAAGATAATACCCAGATAACTTTTTACCTTTAATCCTAGGTTCTCAAGCCAACGGCCACCAGCCTTTGCGATCGCTACCTTCAGTACGTCAGGATGTTAGCCGATACCAGAGGGTGGACGAGGCTCTGCCACCAAGTGAGGACCTGTTAACTAAAGGGCTCACCTTTTAATCAAAGGGTTCAAGGTAGAAGCAGCTGCAAGGATAACAGGGTAGAACTTGTACCTTGACCTTAGACACCAATACAGAGGGCCCTAAGGGGAGAGAATCAGGGAATCTGTTCTTGAGAGAGGTCAGGACTCCTTCCTTTTCCTACTACAAGCTCAAGTCAAGAAGTGAAACTTTTCTTGCAGCTTGAGTGCCAAGTGAATATTCATGTGGTAATGCTGAGCTGAACAGATGCAGGCAGTCTGGACATTTGGAAGAGAATGGAAATCTGTTCTTTTTCTTGGATGCTTAATGTCCAAATGAAGTTTGTTAGCCTCCAAGTAATGTTATATAATTTTTTTCTAGGAACGTATAGACAGACTCATTCCATTTTCAATCTATGATCCATTCTGGGCCACATGAACTTTGATAAGGCAGCAACTGGAATTAGAGTTTTGAAACAAGACCTTTTGTTATTGTTATTGTTTTCATTCTAGAGAGGAATAAAACTACTTATAGCATAAAGGAAAGATGGTTGAGATACATGGATGCTGAGAAGTAGGAACACAAACTGATTTCAGCAGTAAATGAGTAAATGAGACCTACAACTAACCCTAATCTAGATATAATTTAATGCACTATTAAAACTCCTGGGTGGGGGCAGCTAGTTGGCACAGTGGATAGAGCACTGGCTCTATCAGGAGGACCTGAGTTCAGATCTGGCCTCAGACACTTAATAATTACCTAGCTTTGTGACCTTGAGCTAGTCACTTAACGCTATTGCCTTAAATAAATTTTTAAAAAATTAGAAAAAAATTCCTGGACTCCTAAGGGAAATGGAATTATATAAGGACAAAACATTATCACAGAACATTTAGGAAGGAATTTTAAAGTACTACCAGCAAAGTTCTAGTTAGATAAACACTGCTTCTTTAAAAATATAGTGAACTGCTCCTTTATCTTCATTGTTTTTCCTTTTGATGATTCAACCTTTGTACTTACCCTGCTTTACATGTGTTTTTGACAGGAAGGTGATGATTTTAAATCTCTGTTATTTAAAAACAAAAGGAAAAAAATAGATTAAAATGTAAAAAAAAAGGAGAAAGGGTAACAGACTAGCATCATACCTTGTGACACATATTTAAACAGACACTTTGGATAGATAGTGTGTGTACTGTCTAGACAAAAGATGAATAAGTGCCATATGAACTGTATCATGAAAAAACTGACTATGCTTACATTTGAAGTAGTGAACAAAGCTTGTATGTTATCATTACTTTAGGTTATTTGTTATTCAAAGCAATGGAAATTTCCTTGATATCAACTTTGAAGTGTTTTATATTCTTTTTAAATAATTATTCTCTTACTTCCCCCCTTTCCTTCTCCTTTCCCTTATTTTCTTTCCCTTTTTTCTCTCCTCTTTGCCTGTCCTCTCTTCTCCACAAAATACTAGTTGAATATTTTAAATTGTTCTCATTATTGGCAAATGGAAATTTGCCAATTTCCTTACTGTTTGCATTGAGAAAGAAAGAATATATTCCTGAGTGATTTATGGATGGAATTTCAGGACAAGGTAAATTAGATTAACAGGAAACAATCTTTTAGCTATTTTGGTTTGTTTTGTATACATGAATTTATAATTATGATCAATGTTATCCAGTTCACCATAACCTAAATATATTAAGTATAGAGTATGGTGGATAGAATAAGGGACCTAAATTCAAATTGTGCCTCAAATACTAGTTCCATGGTCCTAAATAATTGGGCAAGTCATTTAGCTTCTGTCTGCCTCAGTTTCCTCATCTATAAAATGGGAATAATAAAATCACCTACTTTCCAGGGTTATTGTGAGGATCAAATCAAATACTTATAAAGTACTATGTAAACTTTAAAGCACTATATAAATATTAACTATTCTTCTAATTATTATTAAGTATGTAGATAACTGGTATCCCCTTAGCCGTGATGAAAGAAAAATGTGGGGGGGATACACAAAAACAAAACAAAAATTCGTCTTTGCTTAGGTCATGGAGTATGTGTGAACGAATTCATGAAATACTGGCTCTTGACCAAAAAAAAAGTTTATTACGTATTACTGTAGTTAGCAGAAGCTAAGGGAGAGAGAAAATTATGGCAATGGGCTGATCACCAAAGTCTCTTCCTCTTAAGCAACTTCCAGTTCAAATGGGGACATAGAGCTGTCTTGGGGGAAGAGGAGGGAAGGGAAGAGGATGCTGAGACAACATCCAGAAGGCACACATTTCCAGAATTGGGGCTACTAGTTGGAGATGAACCACTTTTAATCTGAAGGAAATGAGTCTTATAAGAGGGTTAATTAGGCAGGGACCAAAAATGAGTAAAAGAAAAATAATTAGGAATGGGATAAATATAGGGGTCACTAAGGAGAAAAATCCAGGAGCCCCATCTAAGGGGAGGAACCTGAGGAAGTATAGCAATGCAGAGAAATATAAAATAATACTCTATGACCTCAACAAAGAGTGGAGCCAGTTGGTAATTAAATCAGTTTATCCAGCATATATCTTGTAAAAGTACTCCCAATCCATGTCTCTTCAGTATATAGGGTAACACTATGTGGTAGCAGGTCATATTTTATATATACATCCTTATCTCCTATTGACTACCTGTACCAAGAAAATACCTGCTTCCTAAGTGAAGCCTCCCAAATACGGGGCAGGAAAAGGTGGGGTGGAGGGAAATCTGCCCTGCAATCCCAAAAGAATGAAATCTCTTGGATGCCAGCAACACACCATCCCCCTATGCTATCTCGGACATGATGGGGAGAGAAAAAAAATTCTAATAGCTAGTACAAGAGTTATATGCTGGAAGAACATGCCCCAGCCAGAACTCAAACTCCTGCAGAGGGCAGTTTACAAACAAAACAAACAAGAAATAACTTAGCTGAGAAACAAGTCTTCTAGAGTCAGAGTCAATGCCTGCCCCATGTTGGGCACCAAAACGGTTATTGAAAAATGTGACTAAAGATTTCAGGGATTCAAGTCAGTGTAAATGAATTCACTTAAAAGACTGACCCTTGATTCTGAAGAATTTATGGACAAAAAATGGTTTATTACATAGTATTGTGATTAACAGAAGCTAAGGGAGAGAGAATTAAGGCATCTCCTGAGGGGATGAACAAGAAAGAATGTAAAATATAAAGACAGAAGAATCACCAGAGGATAGGTAGTAAAGAAGGAAAGTAAAGGACAGTTAAAGAGTGTTGCAACTGGGCTGCTCCTAAGGGATGAGAGGCACATGAGAGGTAAAGAGACATAAGAGCGTATTTGGAGGATCATACCTCCTAAGAACAGGCTAGCTTCCCAAAGGGAGACTGCAACTCAACCAAGGAGAGGATGGCCTTTTAAAGGGACAGTAAGATGAGGTCATTAGGGACATGTAGATGAGGGCTTTCAAGCCAGGGCAGGGATTCATTATTTTGTTGATAGGGGCTCCTATGAAGGTTAGAAGCCCAAAAGACTAGTCCTTTCAGGCTAGGGCAGGGGCCTACTATTAATTATAGTACATATTTATTTCTCTGTCCAAAATTTCCTCTACTACAGTACCTTGAGGTTCAATTTCATTAATTTGTCTTTGCTGTTGTTTGGTATCTTGTTTCTTAAAGCAACTTTTTCAATCCTGCTCTCTATTCTTTCATGTTAGGCTATGAAATATTAAATTTTGACCCTTAGCAAACTAAGAAGATGACTTACCATTTTGGTTTCAAAAATCTTGTCCTGTTTCTGAACTTGAATAAAGATATTGATGCCTATGAGCTTACGGGTCCCTTCAAATATTTACTTTCTTCTAGCTACTGTTTGAAACAAGTCCTAATGGTTCCTAGGAAATAAGGAAGCTTCAGACTTATATACTATAATACCACCTAGTATTTCACTGTAAAATAGCTGTAAGGTAATTCTCTAAACTGAGTATGGTGATAGTAAGAATTGCATTTTAATTCTGAAGGTTGGTGACTAGAAAGAGTGCAGGTTCAGGGAATCCACTAAAATATGGTTATATAGATAAATGTTTAGTTTGGAGGAATCACAAAGAGAGAAAAAACAGGCATGTTCATTTCCTTATGGGAATTTGTTTTGACTTTAAATGTGTCTGTCCTGAATTTTAAACAGTTTTTCTTTTCTCAGTTTGGCCATATGTACTACTGTATTTCTATAGATGACTTCTGTTGCTTGAAACATAAATATTCATTTTTATCTGAGTTGGTAAGATTCAAATGATGTTCAAATCTTGTGCCATCTTGTAAGAAAGAATCGCCGTGTTAGATAATGTATGTGAATTATATCTGGAGAATATTCATTTAGTTACTTATGGACTCTGACCCCTGCAAAATAGTAGTGTAGAGGTGTTATCTCATAATTCTTTTTTGAGATCAAGTTCCACAAAGCTAATTTCAGTTGTAAAAAAATCAGATAGTACTGAATCTCGCCATATGGTTATTTGAGGGAAGGGCTGAATGGAAAATCATTCCTTAAATTATTGTGATCATTTTGACCCTAGAATCATAGAGTTACATGTTAAGAACTGGAAAGTCTTCTATTATTGACACTTAGAAAAAGTGAAGTGATTTGCCCAAATTTAAATAGCAAGCCCATAGCAGAAATAAGTCCAGAACAGTAATCTTCTGCCTCATGTCCAGGCTTGTTCAACTGTGCCACTAGGATAATTTTGAACATGTTGACCTAATTTCCCCCCACCCCTCACTAAGGAAGATTTTAAAAAATATTGTTTTACTAATTTCCTACTTCAAACAAATGCTGACTCTGAAGCCTCAGGCAAGTCACTTAAGTTTTCAGTGTTATTAGGCAACTCTTAAGACTTTGTTACAGACAAAGTACTAACTGACCTACATTAAGAAAGGACATTTCCTTGTGGGGCAGTTTTCTGTGTCAGTGAAACCACAAATCCAGACCCTGTCCCTATTTTCCTCACTGGTACTTCCAAGTCCCCCATTCTCATTTTGTAAAGAACGAAATTTGCTAGTGTAAATCTCATTCCCAAATCTGTCTTCAGAATGAGTCTAGTATTAACCCTTTAGGAAATTCCATTCTCTAATTAGGAGAGTATAAACCTACTAAAATAACTAAAGAACAGTTGGCCTTCTAGATCCCCTCTATAAGACAAATAGAAGCAAGAAATTTAGGTGTCAGTCTCCAGTGGATTGTGCATGAGTCACATCAGTGCCATGGTAATTCAGGTTCAATAATGGAACAAATAAAGTGTCCATAAATTATTTTACAGGAAGGAAATAACATTTATTAAGAGCCGACTATGTGCCAAGTACTATGCTAAGCATTCTATAAACATTATTTGATTTGATCTTCACAACAACCTCCATTTTATGGCCTCAGGAAACTGAGGCATACAAAATTCAGTGACTTGACTAGGGTCACATGATTAGTGTGTCCCAGGAGAGATTTGAACTCAAACCATCCTGATTCTAGCCCCAGCACTCTAACTATTGTATCACCTAGGTATCTCAGTAAACAAACAGTGGCTTACTTAGCCATGGTAGAGAAAAGATATTCTACAGGAATTCTACATTGATTCAGCAGAGTTGGTCATGCTGTTGTAGAAGTCTCAGAGAGCTATTTGGGATGGCTGGTCTGAGAGTCAAGGAAAATTTAAAATCAACTCATTCATTCATCCAAATCACCTCATTTTCTAGTTGAGGAAATTGATGCCCAGAGATGTAAAGTGACTTGCCCAAAGTCACATCTGCATTTGTGTTGGTTCTGCCATAAATTTCCTATATAACTTTAGACAAACCACTTAAATCTCTCCAGCTTAAATCTCTCCAGGACTCAGTTTCATTCCCTGAAAATTCAGGAATTGTGCTAAATTAGTTCTTAAGTCCCTTTCCATTCTATTGTTCCATGGTATTTCAAAGAAATTTGAGCAGGAAACAGTCTAAACTTAGTAATTATGTTCAAAGCCATAAATAATGAAAGTTCACCCCATATTCCCAATCAACTAGTCCCTTTGCCCAATTTCCCCTGAGTTCAAATTCATTTGGAATCATCTGTGAAGCCTGATCTGATATTATTCTTGAACTCCAGCAATAATGATCCTCTCCTTCTGTGCATCCCTTCCAAATTCTTTACCAACTGGAGAATTTCATTTCTCAAACTTATTTAATTTTTTCCCTCCAAACAATAAGCTACCTATTCCTCTAATTAACTCACATCTTTTCTTCAGCTGGAACAGATGGTCCCCAAATTCTTTCACTTATAAGGAGGTGAAGCCCTGTGCTGATTGTTAGATGAATGAGATTAAATATATGTGAAAGCACTTCATAAGGATAATGTACCTTGTAAATGCCAATTGTTGATAGTCCAAAAGAGCTAAATTAAGCAGTCTTAGTAAAATGGTAATGGTGGCATTCCTAAGTCCAAAAGGACAAATGAATGTATTTTGGATAACTTTGCAAATATTATTAATCATATTTCTTTTCAGTGGCTAAATATCTAATCCTAAAGTGTGGTAGAATGAAGAAATAACTGTAAAGATCAGTATTTCAAGCGTATTGTTTATTTTTTCAAGTTTTATATTTATTTACTTATGTTGGTTTTTTCCAATGCACCATTTTTGCATGGTTTTCACAGTTTTGAGTTCCACATTTTTCTCCTTCCTTCCCTCCTCTGTCTGACAGAAAGCAACCTATTATAGGTTAAATATGTATAATTATGTTAAACATAAATCCATATTAATCATATTGTGAAAGAAGAAGCAAATCAAAATGAGGAAAACATTAGAAAATAAATTATAATACATACTTCTTGTTTATTTTTAACATCCTATGTCTTTAAGAGGTCTGGTTATTAGAAAATGAATTTTCTCATTCCAAGGCTTCAGGTATGTTTTCTGTTCAATGCTTAGCAATATAATTTTAGTAGAGCATAGGCAAGGAACTATACCTTCTGTCAAAAGTAGAGTGACTCTGAGTTATTTGGTTCATATAACAACTTAATTTCCCTAGTCTTCATCCATCTCCCAAATTAAACATCTTTACCTGTGGAAAAAAAAGTAAATAAATTTTAAACATATTTCTGTAACAAGTCACTAAAAATTGCTCTTTTTTCATAGTAGCTTCCTTTGATCAAATTAAAGAACAGAGGAGTAGGTGACATCCAATCAAGATACCAGCCAATTAGCATTTGAAAAGGATCCTTAGAGACAACTTCCATAAGAGTAAATAACAAAACAAAGGCTCAGCTTGTAATGCCCTTGACAGGCCCTGGAGTTGGGTCTTTAGGCTTTTCCTTTCACTAGAATGTCTTCTTATCTCTTCTGCACCCTGCCCTGCCCCATACTACCTTGTGGGGTCATACTCTTCTCTGGGTGAAATGATAGGGGTATTGGTCAAGAGTAAATGTCCATGAAACTCAGCATTCTCTACCCAGGCTAGCTGAAGGTCAGGACTCAGCAAACTATCACTAAATGTGCTTCTAGCATTATTTGGTTTTGCTCTTCTTTAAAAACAAAACCTCCCTACATTGGGGGAGTTTTCTAAATAGTTTCCTCACCTCTGAATATTATATCTTCAAAGTACCCATCATTTGCTATCCTAATTTTAGAACACCTCAATGCTAGGATTGGCAATGATTATGCTATGATTTCACCTATGGAGAATCTTCACTGGAAAGACTGATTCTCCTGGGCTATCTCTCTAAGGATAAATATTTAAACCAAAAAAATCTTTGCAAATCTTTTTATCACCACCATCCCGAAAAGTAAAATGACAACCAGGAATATGAGGTAGTATGTTGTAGATTCTTTTGCTTATCATCTCCATCATATTAGGTTAAGTCACAATCTTTCTAAGGCTCTTTGGGGATATGGGAACAATAAATTCTCACAGTCATGTTAAAAAGACCAAGTGAGAAAGTATATATATATATGAAAGTGTGTGAAAATGATAAAGTATTATATGTACATATAGAATAGGATTATTATCATTAATAATAGTAACAAATCTAAAAGGAATTAGAAACATTTCTAAACATCACTTAATACTTAGTTATCAGTCCTATGTTAGGTATCTGATACCTGATAATACACATCCTAGCCTTTGTTAATTATTATTGTTGCTCATTTAATTTTATTTTAAAGTCACTTCATAGACCCTTAATCTGTTATACACATGATTAAAATGGTGAAATTTCAAACATACAAATATTAAAGTAGGAGTTGTTTGATTCAAAGAAGTGTGTAAGGATATGTTAGCATTTTGTTACTATTGTCTTTAGGGATGTCTTCCCTTTTAGCTTTGTCCAGTACATAGCCAAGTGGAGAGAGAGAGAGAGAGAGAGAGAGAGAGAGAGGCCATCCTATCTTTTGATTTGATAAAGAATGGTCCCAGAAATTTAGGAGGAGAACATGTCTCAGGAAAAGTTATACATATATATCATACATTGGCTTTATTTTATATATATATTTTTAAGTAAGCAAATTTTTCACATAAATTTTCAGAGCAGGGGAATATCTGACAGAATATTAATCTACTTTGAGTTGTTAAAGAAAACATGATGGCTTAGCCAAAAAATTCACCATTTTTTTAAAGGAAGGGAAAATATATGGAAACTTTATAGATAGATAAAGAAATTACACTATTTTAGAAAACTTTTGCTATTTGGGATGGTGCAAAGTGACTAAACTCTGAAGGAAAACTCTGAATGATCATTGAGCAACAAAGATCACAGTCTTGGTGGTGATGAAATTTTCTGAGCTACTCCACAAATGTAGAGAAGTTGGTCCTACCTATAATGGCTAGCTTTTGATCTTTCCTCAGGGCTAGAAAATTTACAGATTTACAAGGCTTCTTGAACAAAAAAAATTGTGAATGCAAATAAAAGAAACCAATACTCAATTTATATTCTCTAATATATATATATATATATATATATATATATATATATATATATATATATATATATATATCAACACATACTAATTCTACTTTTTTAAAGGAGGTCAATATTTACTATCATACTGCTTGCCTTCTCAGTGGATGAGGATGTAGGAAGGAAGGAGAGAATTTGGAACTCAAAATTTAAAAGAATATTGAAAATAAAAAAATAATAATAATAAACTGTATATAGGATGTATATCTTTATAATATTGAATTTTAAAGTCCTTTATTCTAAAGAAAGAGATGTAAATTTGGAGACACTTCAAAAAGTTTGTGCCCTGGCTAGAATATAGTTAATAAACTATTCCCTATAAAAGATTCTAGAATCACTAAGGGGAAGTTATACAAGGAGGTATATGATTACAAGCACAAAATGACTATGTAAATCATAGGAAACACATGTTTAACTCAGGAAACACAATTATAGTCTTACCACCTAATAATTCTTGTTACATTACTGCTCTTTAGATTGGGAGGCTCGGATTGACAGCCATGGAAGGATATTCTACGTGGATCACGTAAACAGAACAACAACTTGGCAGAGGCCCACTGCTCCCCCTGCCCCACAGATGCTTCAGAGATCCAATTCTATACAACAAATGGAGCAGCTAAACCGTAGGTGAGAACAACCACCATAGTCTCACTCTTTGGGTGGTGATCACTGGGGAAGATGCTTAATTGTTTTTGGATGTCAATATTAAGTCAGTACCATAATTCTTAATTTGATGAACTTCCATATGGTTTGTGTGTATGTGTGTATGTGTGTGTGTGTGTGTGTGTGTGTATGTGTGTGTCTTTAATAGATATTTACAAAGGAAGGTAAATAATATTGAAAAAATGGAGAGAAATAATAAATACTACAGTTTTCATAAGTAAGTTTTGAAATCTGATCAAAACCATTTTTACCCTTTCTGTATTAGTGTGTTGTTTTTATTTTCTAATCAATAGGAAATTCATTCACATTTCAATTTTATACTTTTTGTTATGCTTTTTTCTTTTTGACTACAAATATATAAAAAACTGAAGCTAGAAAGAGAGCTGGTTTCACTTCAAACGTTTATTAATTTAGTTTTCCTTGGTTAAATGATATCATGCTTTCTTAGATTTAACTAATGTACCAAGAAATTTTCTAAGAAGTCATGGATTAAATAAACCTAAATTAATAGGGATTTAATGTCAAAGAGACTTAAAAAAAAGTGGATGGCTGTATAGACAGTGCATATATCTCCTTACTCTAGTGAAATAATTCGGCTGAGTTTTTGTATTTTTATGGTCTACAGTATGTAACTCCAGCCTTTTGATGGCAGGTATCAGAGTATCCGCAGAACAATGACTAATGAAAGACCTGAAGAACACACTAATGCCATTGATGGAGCTGGAGAGGACACAGACTTCCATCAGTCCAGTGCAGGTGAGAATCAGTTGCAAAGTTGAATCCTAGCAAGGTGAGGAATAAACCAGGGATAATAATTCCTGAGAAAGTATACTTTATATACTGAACAAATAAATTTTAATTTTTCGTGTATGACATGACCATAAGAACAAGAACAAAAAAATGGTAAAGTTATAGTAAATGAACTTTCTATTGAAATTATAAAAGTAAAATTTGGGAACTGGGTCACATAATCTCACATGACATGTTTACCTTTGGCTTTGATCTATATGGTTGGAAAAGAAAAATTTACTCATTTTAAAAAACTTACTAGTTAGAAAAGAAGATGATTGTTCTATTTTAATATTATGAAGTACAGTTACAATTTAGTATGTTAATTTAGATCAAAGGTAAGAATTTCTGATGGCATAAAAATTTCTGTTTAAGTCCAAGCGCATGTAAAAAATGCTAGATATTCTTTGCTTTTTTACTTCACACTTCAGATCAAAGGGGACAAAATCAGTCCAATTGCGTAAGATGGTTCTCCTCAAAGGTTTTTTGTTTTGTTTTTTCTGTCTAACAGATTTTCGACGGGAGAATGTGCTGCCCCATTCTACCTCCAGGTCCAGGCTGACACTACTGTTACAGTCTCCCCCTGTGAAATTTCTCATAAGCCCAGAGTTCTTCACCGTGCTGCATTCTAACCCTGTGAGTATCCTCTCTCGCCCTGGGTTCAAATCTGGATGGATGTGATGAATAGGTATTAGGAGGCAAGAATAGGGGGGAAGGAAGGCAAATTGTTATATATCTGCATTCAGATAACCTTTTTCTAATGAGTCTTGCTAAATGTCTGGACTGAGCTTTGAAAGGAAAGGGGAAAAAAACCTTTGTTTTTATATTGGAAAAAAAATGTAACCCACTGAAGAAATCTTAAAAAAAATAAAAGCATTTAAAGGAAGGTCAAGTTTGAAAAGGATATGGGGGAACATATAACAAGGGGTTGAAGCATGTGATACTGTAGAAGAAGTTCTAGATCTTAGGTCTGATTGTGAAGCCTATCTCTCATGTTCATGAGCTAGGTGGTCTCAGGCAAGTTATTTTACTTTTTCATTTGTAAAATTAAGAGATCAAATGAGATCAGAAGTTCTTAACATGATATTCCTAAACCTGATTTTCATATGTGTGTGTATATATATATATATATATATATATATATTCACACATATGGGGAGAGAGAAAGAAAGAAATAGCTAAAGATAGATATAGATAACAATTTCAATATAATTGATTTATTTGTGTTCTTATATATTTGATTTTAATGCATTTAAAAGTATGATTTTTTTGAGAAGGGACCTAAGGGCTTTCCTAACAAAGGGATCCATGCCACATACAAAAAAGATGGTTATGAAATCCTAGAATAGTTGATTTCTTAGGCTCCTCCAGTTTCTACTCAATTATGATCTTGATGTTGTCTAAGGTATGTATGTAGAGAAAGACTTGGAACCAAGATCCAGATCAGCCTCTACCACATAGTGTTTATGTGTCTCTGGGCAAGTCACTTGACCTCTCTAAAACAATTCTCTGAGACTATGAGCAGTTTAAAAGATACTGATATGCACTGAGAGAGAGTAAAACACTAGATCCAGTCATTATTCCTAAGACTGAGAGAGTTTGCCTTGGCGGAGAGGTAGCTACAAACTTCTCTCCCCATTGAGAAGTTTTTCTACTTACCTGTACACCTTATTCCCATGAGTTCTCAAATAGCATATAGAAATTCTGGTGTTAGTAATAAAGGATTTACCACTACATAAGTGATTGTTATTTTAGCCTGCCTCCCAGTGCTTCTCTATTCTCCCTACCAATAAAATACCAAAGGATATTTTACCAGTATCCTTCTCTCTCTCCACATCTCTCCAAATCTTCTTCAAAATCCAAATTCCATAGTCATTGAAATGTCCTCACTTTCAGATTTCCTGACTTTCCATTTGTATCCTCTTATCTATATTCAGGGATGATTCCTGGGATAGAAAATCTGTTTACTCATTTACAAGAAGTATTTATTGAATGCTGTTCATTACCCTAACATAAGAGTTAACTAAGGGAATAAACTAGAAGATTCAATCTTTGTTGCTAAGTAATTTAATACTTTAATTGGGAAGATGAGACATATTGCAGAGTGATCATGTAATCCCTTCTTCAAACTTTTCATAGCCCTGTGGTCTTCCCTCTCTTTTGTACTATCTCATTCTCCTTCGTATCCTAATTATTTTTATACTTTTTTCCCTCATTCCCTTACAGACCCTCTAAGAACAGGCCCTGGGTAATTTCTATCCTTATTTCTTCAATGCTGAACAAAATTCTGTTCAGCACTTGTTCCTGTGATCCCTCCCTCTGATAAACTGTTCCTCCCAGAACCTCATTTTCAGGAGGAGTTCAGACTCACTGAGTCTTCAGTCCTCTACAAGCTGCATTGCTAACTAATCAGACTTTCTCTACTGGGCACCTGTGTCCAGTACCTTCATTTACTCCCCACTTTTTCAAAATCTTATTTATATGTTATGTTTCCTCATTCAAATGGCAATAACTTGTCTTTCTTTCTTTGTGCTTATATCCAGAGTTTAGCAAAGTGACCTGCACAGCATGAGGGATTCGTAAATGCTTGTTCACCTCACTAGTTGGGTTTTTTTACTTGAATCTGGGGAACAAAAGCAATCTTTCATATAAAATGAATCAAAAGGACAGATGAGGAAAAAAATGGGGTGGAAGTCTGTTGGCTAGACAGTAGTGCTCTTTGAAGAGGTTTTGTGTAAGTAAAAAGAGAGAAGAGAACATGAGGACATTTTAAATGAAAGATTAGGATGAACAAAGAAACAGACAAAAAAAAAATCAATAAGTATTGAGGCAGCTAGGTGGTACTGCAGTCCTGGAGTCAGAAGGACCTAAATTCAAATCTGCCTTCAGATTCTTGACACTTAATAGCTGTGTGACCTTGGACAAGTCACTTAACCCTATTGCCACAGGCAAACAAATAAAAATAAATAAGTATTTATTGAACATTACTAGTATCAGAAACTATGCTGGTTAAATGAAAATAACCCTTACCCTCAAATTATTTCATTCTATTTGAGAAGGCAACATAATTTTCTTCCACATGTGTATGTATGCATTTATGTATGTATATCCTTCTGTATGTTGAGTAACCCCTCATAGATTTTTATTACCAAAATTGTGATTGTTGCTACCCAGTGGTCACCAGCAGGCATTCTTTCATAGTCTAGTCACTTTGTTTATACCACCTTACACACCAAATTTTCTAGAATAGATTTAATTTTCTTATCTACCTATAAAGCTTCTGTATACTCTTTATTTCTACATTTTTAAAAAATTCATAAATTTTTGGCTAAGAAATTACTTTATTGACTGAAAGTAGATTAATATTTAGCCAGATACACATATAATGCACACATATGTCTATCACAGTATATAAAACATGTATAAATATATTTTATATATAAAAATATATATATTAAAAATAAGTAAAGGGCAGCTAGGTGGCATAGTGGATAGAGCACTGACCCTGGAGTCAGGAGGAACTGAGTTCAAATCCAGCCTCAAATACTTAGTAATTACCTAACTGTGTGACCTTAGGCAAGTAACTTAGCCCCATTGCCTTACCAAAAAAACCCTAAATAAATAAAAAAAAATATCAGAGAGTCCACATGGAAGAGTAGATGGAAGGAAGGCTGGACTCAGAATCAGGAAGACTGGAGTTCAAATCCTGATTTGACATATATAGGCTATGTGATGTTTACTAAGTTACTTGAATTTTAGTCCCCTGGATGATTTTCTAAGACTACAGTTTGCAGACTAGGTGCCAGTGAATGTAGGTAAAGACACTTACCTTACCAGAAGTTCTCTATAGCAATAAATCATAAATCCATTCTCCACCCCCAAAAAAAATCTAACTGGGGGTATCACCATCATATAGGAGGTAGGGCTTTGAGATGAGTCTTGAAGAAAACTGTTTTAAGAGGCAGATGAAGGATGAAGTTCTAGCCTTGGGGGTCAGCTCATACAAAAGCACATGAGTCAGTGATAGAAAATCATATGAACAGCAAGAAGTCCTATTTGACTGGACCATAGAGAGTGTGAAAGGGCCTAATATATATAATATAGCTGCACAGGTAGGTTGGAATCAGGCTGTTGTTCAGCCATGAACAACTGACTCTTTGTGACTGTCCACAGAGTTTTCTTGGGAAACATTCTGGAGTAGTTGACCATTTCCTTCTTTAGCAGATTAAGGAAATAGAAACTAAATGACTTGCCTAGGGTCACATGGCCAGTAAGTATCTGAGGCCAGATTTGAACTTAGATTTTACTGACTTCTGGTCTAGTATTCTAACCACTCAACCATCTACCTACCTCTAATCTGATCAGGATGTAAAGGACTTTAAATGCCAATCAAAGAAATTTATTATTTTATCCTAGAGGGAATAGGGAGCCCCTAAAGTTCATTGAATGAAGGATAACATAGTAATATCTGTTTTAGAATTATCACTTTGGTAGCTGTGTAGCTTGAAGAGAGATAATCACAGGGGAGCAATTAGGAAGCAACTACAATATTTTAGAAATTTAGATGTAGAAAAAAGTTTGGTGGAGAAACATTGTAAAGGAAAACTTAGTGTGACTTGTTGACTAGATGGAAACGGGAGTGGGTTGCATCAGAATGTTCCTCCTCAGGGCTTGGGATAATGATGATCTCATTAATAAGAAGTGAACAAGTTGGGGAGGAGAAGCAATTTTTATAGAGGGAGGGAGAGAGAGTCTAGTATGTTTGAACCATGTCATAAGCATATTAGAACTATTAGCCTGCCCTGGACTGGAACCACAGAACATTCTCCCTCAGGGAAATTTAATGGAATCACACCCATGGGACTGAATTCAGAGTAGAACCTAGAGAATACAGAGATGAAAGACCCAATACTATTCAAACCCACCTAACTTCCCCTCACTCTTACAGTTGTTACAATAGTCTGAATCCATTTACCCATATTTGGCACATTGTAAGGAAAAATTAAAGCTTAAGGGAGGGTCCAGGTCCTAAGTGAGCAGTGTGAGTAGCAAAGCTCTCGGGAGCCATGACAACAAAGAGACACAAAGTCAAAACCACAAGTGAGTCAGGACCTGTGATACCAAAGCTAGACTGAGGGCTGTGGTAAGTCCAATTCTGGTGAGGAAGTAAAGTGATTCCTAAACTGGAATTATGCCATATTTTCTGCAATGAGGGGGCAAGAGGATTTCTCCAACTATGACACATTGGGTTTGGGATATTCAATAGTTGAGTAAACAGTTGAACCAAATTTATTATTGAATCTTACTAATATTTGGAAGTATAACTATGGTTTTGCCACTTTAGTAAAATATTCTATCTGTAAGTGTAGATTTAATGAATTTATAGAACATAATAAAGAAAAAAAGTAATTTTTCTGAAGATGAAACTAGTCCTGATAACTAATATACATACAAAAGTCCTTGTTGTTCAGTAATTTCAGTTGTGTCTGACTCTTCTCACCTTATATGGGGTTTTCTTGACAAAGATACTGTAGTGGTTTTAATTTCATTCTCTACTTAGTTTTAGGTATAAGGGAACTGGGGCAAAAAAGGTCAAGTGAATTGCCCAGGTCACAAAGCTAAGTGTTTGAGGCCAGATTTGAATTCATAAAGATGAATCTTCACCTCTGTATGCCTCTGTCTTCTCAACTATAAAATGATGATAACAACACCATCTGTGTTGCTATGAGGACCAAATGACATAATATTTTAAAAGCACTTAACAAAGTACCTAGTACACAGTAGGCTCTATATAAATGCTTATTCCTTCCCATTTCCCAAAGAAGAAATTTGGCAGTAATATGGAATTACTTAGTGACATCTGGTCCTTGCCCACAGCATCTGGGGGCTTCTCCAGGCTGCCACATCTCAGCCCACATGACCGGACGTGACCTGATGCACTACTCACTCAGGATCTGAAGTCTTGCTCAAATTCAGTATAGGATGGAACACTAGATGTAATTGAATGTCCAGAGGCCCAGGGATTAACCACAGCTTCTCTGCAATTGGGCCTACCTCTGCTCCTGACTCACACCACTGAGCACTGCCCTTACATAGATGAGAATCTTCTGCAAGAATGCTCCAAGAGGTGCCGGGGGGGGGGGGGGGGGGGGGGGGCAGAGCCAAGATGGCGGTGTGAAGGCAGCATTGCCTGACAACTCCGACCCCACAAATCCACAAAAAACAAACAAATGAGCACTCTAGCTAAAATTTAGAGGGGCAGATCCTACAGAAAGACCGAGTGATACATTTTCCCAATCCAAGATAATGTAGAAGTTCCATGGGAAAGGTGTGCTTCACCAGGACCCTGGCAGCCCAGCCCAGCGAACCCCAGCACAGCCCGAAGATCACCAGCAACAGCTTGAAGGGGCGGGGAGAGAACTCTGCTGCATTTGGGTGCCTGTGGAGCGAGGAGCATGGCTGCAGAACCTGCAGTGAGAATTGGGAGAAAGCAGCAGCCTGCACCCCCAGAGAAGGTAAGGGAAGTCTGCAGAGATCTCTCTGCTCTCCCTGGAGCAGGACTCTGCTGTTTGCCTCCACTCAGACTCAGGGTGCAGTTTGGGCTTCCTTACTAAGATAGCTGGATCCTGCCTTATAGCCTCAGGGCAGAGGGCAATGCTGTGGTCATCTACATATCAAAGCATGGGCTAGAGAGCTTAAGACCTTGGAAGAATAAAGGTCCCAGTGGGGTGTCCCCCCACAAAAATACAACCCCAAAGCCTTGGAAGTGTTGTAAATTAGCCTTGGGCTGAGGAAATGAGTAAACAACAGAAAAAGAAGGATCTGACGATAGAGAATTACTTCAGTCCTATGGAAGATCAAAACACATACTCTGAGGATGAGAAGCTTCTGTATCCAAACCTCCAAGAGAAAAAGAAAATGGACTCAGACTGTGGATGAGCTCAGAAAAGACTTTGAAAAGCAATTCAGGGAGGTGGAGGAAAAATTGGGAGGAGAAATGAGAGCAATGCAGAAAAATCATGAAAACCAAATCAAAAGCTTGGTGAAAGAAATACAAAAAAATACTGAAGAAAATAATATGTTAAAAACCAGTTTAGGCCTAATGGAAAAAGCAAAACAAAAGGCAAATGAGGAGCATGCCTGAAAAAGCAGAATTGGTCAGCTGGAAAAGGAGATAAAAAAGCTCTCTGAAGAAAGTAACTCCTTGAAATGCAAAATGAAACTAAAGGAAGCTGATGACTTTGCAAGAAATCAGGAAGAAATAAAACTCTTACAAAAAAGCCAGAAATTAGAAGAAAATGTGAAATATCTCATTGGAAAAACAACTGACCTTGAAAACAGATCCAGAAGAAATAATTTAAAAATTATTGGGCTATCTGAAAGCCACAACCAGGAAAAGAGCCTAAACTTCATTTTTCAAGAAATAATACAGCAAAATTGCTCTGAGATCCTAGAAGCTGAGGGTAAAAATAGAAATTGAGAGGATTCATCAGTCACCCCCTGAAAGGGATCCCAAAAGAAAAACTTATAGGAATATTATAGCCAAATTCCCAAACTCCCAAATCAAAGAGAAAATTCTAAAAGCTGCAGGAAAAAGACAATTCAGCTACCGAGGCTACATAGTCAGGATTACAGAGGATCTGGCAGCATCTGCATTAAGGGCTCATAGGGATTGGAATATGATATTCCAGAAGGCAAAAGATCTTGATTTACAACCGAGAATCAATTACCCAGCAAAACTGAACATCCTCTTTCAGGGGAAAAGATGGATTTTCAATGAAACAGGGGACTTTCAAACTTTCCTAACGAGAGGACCAGAGCTGAACAGAAAGTTTGATCTCCAAGTACAGGACTCTGGTGAACCAATAAAGGGAGTGGAAGAGAGGGACTAACTATGAGGAGCTTGATGATGTTGAACTGTTTTTATTCCTGCATGGGAAGAAGATATTGATAACTCATATGAACTTTCTCATTTATAAGAGCGGTTAGAAGGAGCATATATAGACAGGACATAGAAAGGAGTAGAATATAATGGTATGATGTGGTAAAGGTATGGAGTCAATGGGCGATGGGAGAAAGTACTGGAAGGAAGGAAAAGGATATGAAGAAGAAGCTGAAAGATTTCACATAAGAGTCAAAAAAAAAGATTTTTCAATGCAGGGAAGGGAGGAAGGCAAGGGGAAATGAGTGAGCCTTCATTCTCATTGGTAATGGCTCAGGGAGGAAATGACATACACACTTAATAGGGTGAGGAAGTCTGTCTTGCCCTGGAGAAGGATGGGAGAAAAGGGACAGGATGAGAGTAAATGGGGGGGGGGAGGGAAGGGGGGAATAGAAGATCAAGGGAGAGGGTACTCAGATGCAACATGCTTTTGGACAGGGCCAGGATGAAAGGAGAGAAAGAATAGAATAAATGAGAGTGGGGAGAAATAGAGTGGAGGTACAGCTAGTTATAGCAACTGTGGGGAAAATATAGAAGCAACTTTTCTGGGGGACTTATGATAAAGAAAGGAACTCACCCCAGAGACAGAGCCATTGGAATCTGAACACAGACTGAAGTACAATTTTTTTTTCTCTCTCTCTCTCTATTCTTGAGGTTTCCCATCTTCTGGGGGGGGGGGAGGGGGGGTTTATGTTTATTCTGATGTTTACACTTATAACATTCAGTTTACATCAATGTATGGCACGGAAACAATGTAGAGACTGTCAGCCTTGGGGGGGAGGGAGGAAGGGGAAAATTGTAGAATTCAGAGCCTTGAAAAAATGATGGGTATAATTTACTATTGTATATAATTGGAAAACAAACAAAATGTTTAAAAATATAAAAAAAAGAAAGCTCCAAGATGAGGTTACATCTGTTACAGAAAGCATAAACATAGCTATCAAGGGAAAAGGTGATCACAGAATTCTGATATCAGGAGGAATCAGATTCATTATGTAACCATTTATTAAAATCAGGAAGAAATCATCTTATTGACTAACTTTAACTTTCAGCATAAATACTGACTTTGCTTTTTTTGATCATAACATTCAGTGGAATGGAGTCAAAGAAACTGGATTTAAATTTTGGTCTTGCTACATAGTACCCTGTGACCTCTGACGAGCTAGTTACCTCATTAAATCTCTCTTTCCTCATCTATAAAATGAAGGGTTTACATTGGATGACCTCCGAAGCCCCATTCAGCTCTGTTTCTATGATCCAATGATTGTGAACGTATAATGTAATTAACTTTTTAACAATTTATGTCCTTTTCCATATAATTTATTAAATCAAGTGACTTGCCAAAGAATTTATTTGCAGCAAATCTGGCCTGGTTGTCCTTCTTGATTTTATAAGGTCTCTATCCTAAGGAATCTTTTCAGTTGTTAACCTATTCTCCCCAGAGATCATGAGCTACCTCTGCTTCTAAGTCTTGAGCAATTTAAATTTTGTCTGGTTTAGGAAGGTTTCTCACATTCTGTGTGTAGGAGGCAGTGGAAATTACCTTGAGTGTTCCTACTGATGACCCCAGGATTTTTCACAGGGAAATCCTTTTCTTGGATTGATAGAAGACAGTATAAAACAAACCAATAGGATTTAACCTGGTGATTTTTGAATCCTCTTTTTCTTCCATTATTGGTTCTTTGCTTATGTTTTCATAGGCTTTGATGTTTTATAAAGAATAATTCTCTCCTAATTTAATGCATTCATTTTAAAGCATCTAAGCATTCTCTAATTGAAAAATTACCTTTTTTTTTTTGTAGTTGTACATGCCATGACCCTCTACTGGTTATAAACAAACTTCTTACATGTATAGATATTTATTTAGCTACCTTATATTATGAATCCTGCTTGTTAATGATGACATATATATAATAGTTATTCATAAAAATATTTTTAGTATATAAGAGAGAGTGATGCAAGTCAAAGTAATAATTATTTTGACTTTTAATGAGCTTTAGAAATACACTGATTACAACATTAAGGCTGCCCTTAGGGCTTCATGGAGGAGAAAAAATATTTACTTTTTCTAAGATTCCACATATATTCTTCAAAAAATGTGTCAATCATAAATAATCTGCAGCTCAGATGAATAGACAATCAATAGTCAGGTATGTGAAGAAGTGATTTTTTTTCCTTCCATTTACTAAGTGAACTAGATAAAATTTCAATGTAAAATATCATTCTTAATATGTGCAGTTATTGAAAGGAGGTCTGTATAGCAAAGCAATTTCTGGGGTCCAGCACATAACAATATTTGTTTGACTTAGTTACCCATTTTAGTTTATAAAGTACAGCACTAGGGTGTTGAGAGACTGTTATACTCTCCTGATGTTTATAATTTAGGAAGGGGATAAATCAATAAAAATAATACAAAGTATTAATTTATAAAAAAATAGTGAGTGTACATTTTAATCTACTTGTTCATTAGACTAAAAGTCAAGATCTACCTTTTCTGTACATATTTTTGGAAAGGAATTATCTATGAAAAATATTACCGAAAAACCAGAAGAAGTATTATCTAGAACTCAATCAAGGGTTTTTTTAATATTAATGCTAAAGTGCTTAACCTGTGCCCTGTAAACTGGAATAAGACTACCACATAACAAGACCCTTTGCTGGGCTTTCATAAGACAAGGGCAAAAGACAAACAGTCCCTGCCCAAGGAGCTTACATTCTGCTGAGGAGTAGATACTACCTGATATTTTAATAATATAAACAGTTTAAATAATTTGACATAGACTCAGCATATTTTTGGAGCCAATAAAGGGTATTTAGAGATCAATCAGTTAAACTCTGTCATTCTGGTTTATCTTACTTGATCCTCCTGCTCTTGGGAGTGAAGGAGGAGACTTAATGCTCATTTGGAAAGAGAAGAAATGGAGATATGAGTAAGGGTATAGCCTTAGGTCAAATATCTAGTTAGTAGCAGAGGAGGAACTGGAACTTGAGTATTCTCTCATGTTTCCTCTCTTTTCACAATACATTGCTTCTATGTCTAAAGTAACATGTTGAATCATTTTACTTTGAAGTTTGAGGCCATCCAAGATGAGCTTCCTCAATTCCCTTCCTTTCTATCTTCAAACCTCTCACTGTTCTTAGCTATTTTTATTTTCCTTTCCTCTCATCTTAGAAAATAAGTCAGTTGACTTCTATCTTTGTCAATGCTAGTTCATCTACCAATGATCTTGACCTTTTCCTTTCCAACATGATCTTGATTCATCAGTCATACCCTCCTTCATATGTATTTTTCAACCATTCCATCTCTTCTAATTCCCTCTCCCAAGTTTACAAATATGCTGTCAGATATTAGGAAGAGGCAGTGGGGAGCCTGTTCTAGATTTCAGAGATTGTTCTCATGCATGCTAAGGAGAACACATGAGAATTAACAGCTAATTATATTAAAATTTCCTGACATCAGGGAAAAGGACTTTTGTCTGTTGCTGTAGATGTTGCCAAGGTACTCAGGGGAGTTGAGCCTCACTAGTGACTTCTCTGTTTAGTGGGACAGCAAAACTTTAGAAGTCCTTATTGACAGAGTCAGTGTATTCTTTGATTCCACATTAGACTATCATGGCAGTCTAGGTGAGAGAGGAGGAGAGTAGAGTCTGAGGTAGGAAAGTGGCAGTAAAAGTAAAAAGGGTTGTTAGATATAAGTTATAAAAATATAATTGACAAGATGAGGTATTTAATTGGTTACAGAGGGTTAAAGATCAGAGTGGTCATAGGGTCAGAGAAGAAATGAGTTTATATCCAAGAGATATTGCAAAGGTGAAATCATTAGGCCTTGGCAATAGCTTGGATATTATGAGTATCAGATAGTGAAGACTCACTGAGGGATAGGGGGATGATCTCTTCCTCTTCAGTAATAGGGAAGATGAAGAATTCATTATATTTGCAGAAAATATAATGAATTTGATTTTGGATATATTTAAGATCTACAGAACATCCAATCTGAGTTGTCTTAAAGGTATTTGGAGAAGCAGGGTTGGATGTCATCAGACAGTTTGGGGAAGTTAAGGTAGATTTGATAATCATTAGCATAGAGATGGTAATTAAATCCATGAGAGGTGATGAGATCACCACGTGAAGGAATGTAGATGGCAAAGAGAAGACTTAGAATAAAAACCCTTAGGACACCTACAGTGAGAGGACATGATCTAGATAAGGATCCAGCAAAGTTGATTGAGGAGTAGTCATATAAGCTTGAGAAGAATAAGAGAGAGTGTTGCCATTTAGTTACTACCAACTAATCCTGCACCTATTCTGATCATTGCTGGTGTTCTCACTGCTACTCTCTGGTTATGACTTTTTAAAAACTTTTCCTAAGGTTTAAACAAAAGATAAGTTTATGTTTTATTTTATTTTGACAAGAAGTAGTCTGGTTTTATTTATTGCTGTAGGGAATTTGCAGTGAGTTAATTCTCTCTGCTAACACAGATATAATCTAGAAAGCTTCTTTCTACACTTAAGGATCCATTATGTTCTCTGTGAGAGGCACCACCAGACTCACAAACTATATTTCATCCTTGATTCCTCTCATTCTTTTTCACCCCCCAAACCAATCTGTTTTCAATACCTGCCAATTTCACTCTTACATCATCTTTTTCAATACACCCCCCCCTTCTGACACTGCCACAATTCTGGTATATATTTGTGACATAAACAGAGTACCTATTTATTCTATGAAAATGGAAGTCATAACTCTTGACATAAGTCATATGGTGCATACAGCTTTCCATGCTGATAGACTGTAGGCAGAAAGGAATAGAACAGATGGATTGGGGGTCATTCTGTTGGAAGCCAACTCATACATCTCCACATCCCATATACTATTTTATAGAAGGACACTCTCAGAGTACTGCCCTACCCTAATAGCACTGGAACAAAGTTGGTAAGATAGGCAGGACCCTCACATTTAGAGTACTGCAATGACCTGCTAGTGGGTCTATCTGCCTAAGTCTTTGACAACCTTGATTCATTCTCAATTCAGCCACCAAAATGATTTTCCTCAAGCACAGGCCAAACTATGTAACTCCCTACTCTATAAACTTCAGTGATTCCTGTGATATGTTGTTCTTCATGACAAAAATCTTCTGCTTGTCATTCAAATCCTTTCATACACCAGCCTCCTCCTACCTTTTCTTATACCTTAGTCTATGCCACATACTTTTTGGTCCAGTGACATTGACCTTCCTGCTATCCCAAGAATAAGATACTCTATCTTTCAACTCTGGTTGTCATTCATACCTAGAATACTCTCCCTTCTCTCCTCTGCCTACTGGCTTCCTTGGCTTCCTTTAATTTCCAACTGAAATTCTATCTTCTACAGGAAGTTTTTCCTACTGTTATACAGTTCACATGTGTGTGACTCTGTGACCCCATTTGGGATTTTCTTGGCAAGTATACCAGAATGGTTTGCCATGTCCTTTTCTACTCATTTTACAAGTGAGAAAACTGAGGCAAAATAGTGTTAAATGACTTACCCAGGTAAAAAACACAACTAGTAAGTGTTTGAAGTAGATTTGAAATCTGGTGTTACTCATTTTAGGATTGTCATTTTATCTACTTCAACTAGCTGCCCAAGTCTTTCCCAATCCCTTTAATTCTAGTGTCTTCCCTCTCTTATTTACTTCTTGTTTATTCTGAATATAGTTTATACAGATTTGTTTGTTTTTGTCTCCCCCCAATAGATCATAAGCTTCTTGGGTCTTTTGCGTCTTTTTTTGTATTCCCAGCACTTCACACAGTAGGTTCTTAATAAATGTTTATTGATTTGCAGAGTAGGGTGAGGATGGGAGTACTAAACACATTATGGTAGATGGCAAGACAGTAGAGGATGTAAAGCATGTTAAGGGGATGATGTGATTCAGGAGGTTGTATGAGAGGGCACTTAGCAATTCAAATCTCTTAGTCTCTGAAAGGAGTTTTAAAACCAAATATATTAACCCTTCCAAGGCATGGTGATTCAGGAAGTGTATCAGCAAGGTAGATGGCAAGAAAACCAGATAGGATTACCTAATACTTAATTCACTGAATTGAATCTTGTCTCTTCATATTTTACATTAATCAAGATGCGTTATTTTTTTTTACTTTATGTTGAATAAATCTATTGATGTGGGCTAACTCATGGTTGTTCATACATTTTTTTTCAGAGTGCCTATCGCATGTTTACAAACAACACGTGTTTGAAGCACATGATCACCAAAGTCCGGCGGGACACTCACCACTTTGAACGCTACCAGCATAATCGAGACCTAGTAGGATTCCTCAACATGTTTGCTAACAAACAGCTGGAGCTGCCAAGGGGCTGGGAAATGAAGCATGATCACCAGGGCAAGGTAACTGAAGAAAGAAAAAAGCAGGGTATTTGGGGGAAAGGGGCTTGGAAGGATATGAGCTACTTGACTTTTTTTGTGCCCTGAATAACCTAGTCCTTCATAGCCCTGCCTATCTTACCAACTCTGTTCCAGTGCTATTAGGGTAAAGCAGGACTCTGAGTGTCCTTCTATGAAGTAATATATGGGATGTGGAGAAGTATGAGTTGGCTTCCAACAGAATGACCCCCAATCCATCTGTTCTATTTCTTTCTGCCTACAGTCTATCAGCATGGAAAGCTGTATACACTATATCCTTCCTATGATTTATGTCAAGAGCTATGACTTTCATTTTCATAGAATAAGTAGGTACTTGCCGTTTATGTCACAAATATTAAAAAAGTGTGGTGTGATCTCAATAGGAAAAAAATTCTTTCCTAGACTAGTATCACCTAGGAAAAGATAAAAGTGTAAAGAATATTGCATGTGTACCCCATAATAGGGTTGGATTGTCAAGCTGCTCTGAATATAACCTTTCACACCATCATTGTCCATTCTTTCAACTTCCCTGACACATTGTATTACAAACTGTCTTTTGATATCATCCTTTACTTTTCTTTCTGTGTTCATTTCTAGAGCTGAGTCTGTTGTTTGGAATATTCACTCTTCTAAGATCCAACTGTGAAAATCTTTCCATTCTTTTACATTCTACACATATCCTCCTATTAGATTATAAACTCTCCAAGGGCAGGGATTTTGTTGTTTCTTCATTGTGAATCTTCAGTACTCAGCACAGTGCCTTTGTACTTAGTAGATATGTAATAATTACATATTGAATTAAATTGCATATTCATTTGAATATACCAGTCATTTAAATATCTACTTCCAGATGGTGAGGAATCTCTAAAAGAGTTCTTTGGATGAATAATAGGAATATTTCTGTATGGGTTAGCTAGATGGCAAATGTTAAGTCTCTGGGATGGGAATCAAGAAGACTCATTTTCAGGAATTCAAATTCAGCTTCAGATACTTACTAGCTGTCTGACTCTGGCCAAGTCACTTAGTTCCTCATCTGTAAAATGAGCTGGAGAAGGAAATGGCACATCACTCCAGTATCTTTACTGAAGTCAAAATAGGATCATGAAGAGTCAGCCCTAACTAATACTGAATGCCAACAAATAAGTATTACACTTATGTGTAATATATATATATATATATATATATATATATATATATATATATATATATACATATGTAGCATCAATCATCCAATTTATCAACAGGCATTCAATGCAAACACAAATACATGCATCCATACAAACATACATATATAAATACAAACACATATACTCATGGAGAATTCACTTTGATATTTTCAGGTATTCCTTGCAAAATAGTCTTGAGTTTTGGTTTGTAAATAGTTGGCCCTACAAGTTGCTGGCTTTGGGGGCTTGAGAAGGCCTCAAACTATTTTGCCACTTAGAGATTTGGAAGAGTTTGCTGCATCTTTTCTAAGAAACCTGTACCCAGAACCAGAAAGACCTAAAAGCTTAGCACCTCAATCTATAAGATGGAGCCCCTTCAGGCACCACACCTTTAATTAAGCACTTAAGCTAATACTTTAGCTAAAATCTCTAACTGGGATTTCTTTCTGCTGGTGTCAGCAAGCATCTGGAGAATTATTTCACTGGATGATATCTTTCTATAATCTCCTGGAGCCTGCTCTGTCTGGTAGTTGTCAGGTACTAAGATAAACCTTTAGAAAGCAATTTGGGAATAATAGCAGCAACCTTAGTCTTCTCAATGATGATCCATTCCATAGTCAGAAAATATCTAACAATATATCATAACCAAAAAAAAAAAAGCCTAGATTTCATTTTTCAAGAAATTCTACAGAAAAATTGCCTGATATCCTAGAAGCAGAAAGTAAAATAGAAATTGAGGGAATCTACTGATTACCTTTTGAAAGAGATTCCAAAATAAAAACTTCCAGGAATATTATAGCCAAATTTCAGAACTCCCAAGTCAAGGAGAAAAATGTTACAAGAAGCCAGGAAAAAACCCCTCAAATATCATGAAGCTACAGTCTAGATTACACAAGATTTAGCAGCTTCTACATGAAGGGCTTGCAGGACTTGAGATATGAATTTCCAGAAGGCAAAAGAGCTTGGATTACAACCAAGAATCAACTACCCAGCAAAGCTGAACCTAGTCTTTCAGAAAAGATCCAACTTCCAGCTATGCCAAGATCCCAATCTTCTACCTTGTCGGTTTTAACTTTTTAGCCAGGAACTTCTAAAGATACTAAGTCTTTTTTGTCTATGAACCTTTTTTCCTAATATTTTATTTATTTTTCCAATTTCATGGTATGAAATTTTTTTTAATATTCATCCACTTGCATATTTTCCCTACTATCCTCCCTTCCCATCCCCTTCTCCTCAACAGCAAATAGTCTGATAAAAGTTGTACATGTACATTTGTGTTTAATATGTTTACATAATAGTCATTTTGTGTATGAGGAATTAGAACTAAGGGAAAAGAAAGAAAAACCATGGAATAAGAAGAACAAACTTAAGAGAAGGGTTTTTTTTTAGGTTTTTGCAAGGCAAATGGGGTTAGGTGGCTTGCCCAAGGCCACACAGCTAGGTAATTATTAAGTGTCTGAGGTCGGATTTGAACTCAGGTACTCCTGACTCTGGGGCTGGTGCTCTATCCACCCCAAGACAAGTTTTGTTTTGTTTTTTTAAGAAAGATTTTATTTATTTTGAGTTTTATAAAAATTTTTCTCCTATTCTTGCTTCCCTCCCCATCCCCCACAGAATGCACTCTGGTTAGTCTTTGCATTGTTTCCATGGTATACATTGATCTAAGTTGAATGTGATGAGAGAGATATCATATCCTTAAGGAAGAAAAATAAAGTATAAGAGATAGCAAAATTACATAATAAGATAACTTTTTTTCTAAATTGAACGTAATAGTCTTTGGTCTTTGTGTCTATGAACATTTTTTAAAAAGTAACTTAAATTTAAACATAAATTGAAGAGACATTATATGATGGAATAAATGTTGGATTTGGAATTAGAGATCTGGATTTGAATCCTGCCCCCCCCCTTTTGTTATCAGTGTTAATTTCTCTCTGGGGCTCAGTTTTCAAATCTACAAAAGGAAGGGAAAGAATTCAACTTGGTGATTGCTGGAAATCACAGACAAGTGATCCATAAAGTTGAGTCTAAAGGAATCAATTTTCTTTTCCTACTACTTGAACCTAAATTAATCCTTAAATTTGTATCCTGACATTCCAGTTCAAGACATTCAAACTGGAAAGAAACAAAGAAAGAAACAAAAGAGAGACAGAGACAAGCAGGCAGACAGAAAGAGACAGAAGGAAGGTAGGAAGCAGAGATGGTGTTAGTTTTTGCTTAGGCTGAGCTTATGGTGCATATTATTCGTGTGTACCTGTCAGATCTTAGGTATATGATTTGATATATGTGATACAGTTTGATTTACTTCAAATGGAAAATTACATTATGAGAAAAGAAGTCACTTATTAGAAAGGGAAAATCATTCTAAAGGTACTGTGATTTTTTTGCCTTTCCTGGGAGGGAATCAAGGACAATTGGTCAGTTGGACTCTAAATCATGGTGGGAATATGCAGTTTTTAAGTTTAAGTAAGAAATAATGGTACTAGAATGTTGGTTGTTTAATGATCCTCAATATTTCTAACTCTTGACTGAGTGACCATTAGTTCATTAATTTGTTATTTATTACTCAGGGGAATAATATATTTAGAAAGCAAAAATCAGCTCCAATCAGGGAGATATAAAGTGTATGCATATGTATATATATGTGTGTGTGTTTCACTTTGTTAATCTTATGATTTTAAGGAAATTATGAACACCAGTCTTGGAGTCAGGAGGATCTGAGCAAATGATGTAGTAAAAATTAAGGCTCAAGCTTAGGAATCAAAAGACCTATATCCCAACCCTGGCTATGCTGCTTAGCTTTGGGAAAGTGATGTAATCTCTCTGCATGTTAGTTGCCTCATCTTTAAAATGGAAATGATTCCTATCTGACCTTCCTTAGAGATCCATGAGAAGCAGTAGAGTATAGATAAGTAAGTAACAAGCATTTAAGCTTATTTACCAAATTCAAAACAGTGAGAATAAATAAAAGCAAAAAGTGACACAGCCCCTGTCCTCAAGGACCTTACGTTTTAATTGGGATGTGGGACATTGTGACAAAGTTCTCACAGCCAGGAAGGAGATGAAACATGATGGACTCAGGGCCATCCCCAAAATAGAAATCCAAAAGATTATTGTGGGGGCATGGGGGAGGCCAGCATAAAGAGAGGCTCCAAGGCCTTCTAAATTAAAATCAAATAAACATTTATTAAGTACCTATCACATTCCAACCACTGTGCTAAATATTTGGAGTACAAATACAAAATAATAAAGGTCAGTCTTTGCCTTCAAAGAGCTCCCAATCTAGTGAAGAAAGAAAAAACATAGTAGGAAACTGAAACTCTCAGGGTAGGGGGAAGTACCCAATATCAAGGCATGACTGAAAAGTCAGCCAGCAAAATCCCAAAGTAGTGAAGCAAGATGAGAAATGCAAGATGTGGAGAGAAGATGCAGAACAAGGGGGTAGCTGAGTTATTATGACAAAGTATTTAGAGACAGAAGTACATCTGGGAAAAGGAAGAGCCTTGGTCATGGAGTCTGAGATCCTAGTTCTACTACTTTCTTCCTATGTGACCAAATATATAAAACTCTGTTTGGCTCTTAAAATTCTTAATATCTGGGTCCCTTTCTATCTTTCTTGTCTTCTTATACCTCACTACCTATTATGCATTCCAATGACACTAGTTGTTTCTTGTTGTTTGTCATGCACTACATTCTGTCTTTCAGCTGGGAATGTTTCATTGGTTGTGTCCCCAATGTCTCTCCCTCATTATCTCCACCTCTTAGCTTTCCTGAAGTCTAAGACTTCTGCAGTGTCTTTCCCAGTCCTTCTAAATCTTAGTGCCTTCCCTCTGAGTCTACCATATTCATTCTATGTGTTTATATCTGGTTTGTACAGTTTTGTTTTGGCTGTTTTTTGTTTTCTTTGTTTTTTCCTCTATCTTAGACTATGAACACCTTGAAATTACAGACTATTTTTTCTGGGTAGAACACCAGCCTTGGAGTCAGGAGGATCTGAGTTCAAAACTATCTTCAAAGACTTGACACTTACTAGCTGTGTGATCTTGGGCAAGTCACTTAACCCTGACTGCCTTGCATCTAGGGCCATCTCCAGGCATCCTGATCCATATCTGACCATTGGACTCTGATGGCTCTGGAGGAGAAAGTGAGACTGATGACTTAGCACAGCACCCATTTACTCAAAACCAGTTCATGTGCTAGTCATGGCATCACCTCCCTGATGTCATGGTCTTCTTTGAGAATGAAGGACAAATCATCATCATTGTCTTTATACACTGCCTGGCAAATACTTTGAACTTAATAAATGCTAGGTGATTTGTTGCTGTGACCTTCAGAAAGCCATTTAGTCTTCTCTATTTAAGGTTCTTCATATATAATTTCTCACATTGCAAGATTATTGGGAAGAGTATGCTTTGTAAATATTAACAATGTGTTTTTTAAAAATTATAGAGTCATAGATTTAGAGTTGAAAGGAACCTTGGAGGTTATCTAATTCAGGTAAGGAAATTGATTCTCAGAGAAGTTAGTCTAAGATTACTTAGGTATCAAAGCTATATCTTCCATCAATCAACCAATCAATAAACAATAATTAAGTGACTACTATGCCAGACACTATGCTAAGCATTCAGAATAGAAAATGGAGCAAAAAAACAGCCCCTGTCTTCCAGGAGCTTACAATCTAATGAGTCAGGGATGAGAACAGGAGTCTGAAGAGGATCTGGTAGAGGCCAGAGCCTCCTAGCAGGGAAAATCCCAAGGAGTGGCTGCACAACACTCCTTTTGAAAATATATGAAATTATTTTGGAAATTATAAGTGTTTCTATATGTATAAGCCATAAGAATGAGGATGGAGAATAAACTATGGCAGTCAGGAGATTATCAGCTGTTTTGAAGAATGCAGTTTTAATAGTGTGGTAGATGGCAGAAGTTACATTGTAAGCAGTTCATGATAGTGAGAAAGAAATGGGGGCAGTCAGCAAAGAATTCATTCAAGGAACTTAAGAATGAAGAAAGTACAGGGCATTCAGTTACTTTGTTTAGTCTATTTTTTTTTCTAAAAAAGCCAACCTAGTTTTGAAGAGAGAGATAATTTGAAAAATTCTAAGAAAATACTCTGGAAATTAGGAAGTTTTACTTTTGAGTGAATTTTAATACTTTCAGAATCATGCCAAAGGGCAAATTATTTTTTTTACATATGGTTTGCCTCCCTTATTAGTGTTATTTTTTTCTTCTTCCTGTGAAGTGACTGAAATGATAGTAAGTTCATACTTTCTTTCCCTAACTTCTTCCTTGTCCTTACCAACTCATTTAGCTTAGGAGATATTTCTCAATCCCTTCTCCCTAGATAAAATAAGGAGACACAAGTACTTTTCCTAGGTTAGGAATATGTTTGCATCCTTAGCTTTTACACCTGAATCTGGCCCTGTATTTCATGTCTATGAGTCAATGTTTGGCCCAAGGAATGGTTCTCAAACCATATCCTAAAGGTGATAATTGAGGTGGCAGCAGCAGAAGAATGATGGCAAAGTAGAAGTTTTCATTGAAGGAAGTCTACCACCATCATTGTCCAATGCTGGTTTCTGGTTTCACCAGAATCTGATTTTCTGTTTGCGTAATAAGTTAGACTATCTATGGCATAGGGTCCGAGTCTGGATTCAGTGATTCCCAGTTAATAAACAAGTTCTTTTTCAGAAGTTCATTTGCAAGTTTCTTGTTTGAAACTCAGAATTCATTTTCCCATGGAAAGAATGTGATAAATGGTGGTTAATGTTTCAGGTCAATCTGTCTAATGCATAATATGCAGTGTGAATATAATGTAATCTGACCTAGTCCATGCAGCAGTTTGTGTGAAAAAATTCATTCTGAGTTCCAATTTGAAACTCTTCATGCCCCCCCCCACACACACACACACTATACAGTGTTTTAGGACTGGAAATATTCTCTTCGCCCTTGCATCAAGTCACCAGGTGACTCTTAGGCCCTATTACAAGTGAGAGATTAGAGTTACGGGTAAGAATCTGGAGAGCAATTGTGAAGGACAGGAGCTTTTTGATACTTCTCTATGCTCCATATATGGTTGGTATTCTTGCCACTCCTCTTCTTTTTTTTTTCTCTCTTGCTCCAGGAATCATCGCCCGGTTTTCTTTCTAGTACTTATGCTACTCGTTTCTTCTACCTTGAATCTCTCTTCTCTCTGGTCCACTGTGGAATACACAGTGTTACTTCTCTTCTATACATTTCTTTATTGTTGTTCAGTCATTTTTCAATCATATCTGACTCTTGTGTGCCCATTTAGGATTTCCTTGGCAAAGATGATGAAGTGGTTTGCAATTTCCTTCTCTAGCTCCTTTTACAAATGTGGGAACTGAGTCAAACATGGTAAACTGGCTTACCCAGCATCACATGGCTAATAAGTGTCTAGGGTCAGATTTGAACTCAGAAGAGTAATCTTCCTGATTACTGTCTCTGCATTCTATCCACTGTGCCACCTAATTATTCTATTGCTATAATAAAGCAGTAGTCCTTTTGAAATTTTTAAAAGATTTTTAACTTTTAAAAGAGTAGGGATTTTAAAAGTTTTATTCTTGAGTTCTTTCCTTTGCAATTGCGATCTCTCTCTCTCTCACTCTCTCTCTCGCTCTCTGAAAAAGTTAAACCTTAAAAAAAAGAAAAAGTTAAACCTTATAAATAAACATGTAGTTGGCAAGAACTAATATATATATATATATATATATATATATATATATATATATATATATATATATATATATATAAAACTAATAATATACATAGATATCATATAATACTTTTTTTAGGGTTTTTTTTTTGCAAGGCAAATGGGGTTAAGTGGCTTGCCCAAGGCCACACAGCTAGGTAATTATTAAGTGTCTGAGACTAGATTTGAACTCAGGTACTCCTGACACCAGGGCTGGTGCTCTGTCCACTGTGCAACCTAGCCATTCCCATCATATAATTCTTGAGTAACATGAAGCAAGAACAACACAGGACATTGAGGATCTTGTATTCTAATCCTGGCCTCACATCTCTTGGCTTCTTTTTTCTCACCTGAAAATTGAGGGAGTTATATTCATGTTTTCCCAGTTAATTTTCTGATTCTTCCACATTTTGAGTAGCTGTCTCACACTATCCTGGGTGCTTTGGTTGCAGGAGCTGCTACAGATCTAGGGTTTTAGGAAAAATAGGTCAATAGAAGAAGGAAGAAGGGGAAAAGTATGAGGACCAATCTTGGGCCTATATTGTGCTAGGGATCCAGGAAGAGGAAGAGAAGAAAGTTATAGCAGCAAGGAGGGAAAGAAATGTCCTCTCTACGTGGACATTGAGACTAAGTAAAAAAAATGAGAGATGGTATGACATAATAGATAGAAACTTGACCTTGAAATGAAGAGGACCTGGGTTCAAAGCTTGCCCCTGATACATACTAACTTGGAATACTGGGAAGTCTTTTAATCTCTCAATGACCTGGACAACTTTCTAAGACTATAAAGTTGCGGAGAAGATGCTGATCTGCAACTGAGAGTACCTTGAACCAATGAAATGTGATCACAGATTCTGTTCCTGTCCCTAAATAAATAATAAAACACTTGCACAAGGTCTGATATCTGTCATTTATCATGTCACATCCTGCTAATTGTGAACTTTTTTGAGGGAAAAGTAATATAACATCTTAGTAACTCTTAAGTAAATAAAAGTATAGCAATAATGGCATCATTTCTGTATGTAATCTTCCTAGCCTTATTAGACTGCTGGGTGGCATAGTAGATAGCATTGAATCTTGACTCAGAAAGACCTGAGTTTGAATTTGACCTAAGACTGACTATGTGATCTTAGGCAAGTCACTTAGTCTTCAACTACTTATCTTATCTGTGAAATGGGGATAATAATAATACCTACCAGCAGGTTGTGAGGATTAAATGATATATAATATTTATAAAATGTTTAGCATAGTGCATAGCTATAAGTATGTAATATATCTTTCATGTTTTCTTTCTCCTTCCCAATTTTCATCTCTCCCTCCTTCATATTTTTCTCCTTTTCCATAAATCATTTCCCTTCATAAAACTTATGCAGTAAAAAAAGAGACTTAGAAGAATAGACAGAGGTGGCGCAGTGGATAGAGCACCGGCCTTGGAGTCAGGAGTTACCTGAGTTCAAATCCAGCCTCAGACACTTAATAATTACCTAGCTGTGTGGCCTTGGGCAAGCCACTTAACCCCATTTGCCTTGCAAAAACCTAAAAAAAAAAAAAAAAGAATAGACAAAAATTAACTGAAAACTAAATAATCTAATCCTTGAATGGATCACTCTAAATGTCTATATCAATAAAAGAGAAAGAGCATGTCAGTGAATTGAACATCAATCAAAAAAACTAGAAAGGGCACAAATTAAAAATCCCTATTTGAACACTGAAATAGAAATCTTGAAAAATCAAAGGAGAAATTAATAAAATCGAAAGTAAAACAGCCATTAAATCAATTTAAAAATTAGGAGCTAGTAAAATAGTAAAATAAGTAAACTATTAGCTAATTAGATTTTTAAAAATAGAAAGAAGAATACAAAATTCCCAATATCAAAAATGAAAAAAGGTAACTCCAGCAATGGAGTTGAAATTAAGTAAATTATTAGGAGTTATTTTGCCAGCAGAACTGTTGATCTAAGTGAAATGGAAGAATATTGACAAAAAAAACTGTTCATATTAACAGTAAAGGAAATAAAATAAAATAAAATAATGCTATCTTGGAAAAAGAAAGCTTGGCTCCCTAAGAAGAAATCTCTAGGACCAGACAGTTTAAATCTTCTAGTGAATTCTACTTTACATTTAAAGAACAATTTATACTAATACTACATAAATTATCTGGGGGAAAAAATAGGGAAAGAGATTCCAGATTCCATCTATCACACAATTTAAACTAGGAAGAGTGAAACCAGAGAAAAATAGTTTCCCTAATGAACATCAATGTACTAGCAAGGACATTACAACAATATATCACACAGAATATACATTATTACAAGGTGGAATGTATAGCAGTAATCCAGTGCTAGTTCAATATTAGGGAAATTGTCAGCATTGTTAACCATATCAGTAACAAAAAACAACCAAAAGCACATTATCTTACTAGGTGAAGAAAAAGCTTTTTGATAAAATGCAAAGCCCATTCTTATTAAAAAACATTAGAAAGCATAGGAATAGATGGGGCTTTCCTAAAAACTATAAGTATTATCTATCTAAAACCAAGAGCAAGTATTATGTGTGCAAAGAATAAACTAGAACTTTTCCCAGTAAGATCCAAGGTAAAGCAAGGGTGTCCTTTATCACCTCCAATATTCAATATTGTACTAGAAATGCTACCTATAGCAATTAAACAAAAAAAAAGGTAAGAAAAGCCAAGTAAACTCACTCTTTGCAGATGTTTTGATGGTATAATTAGAGAATCAACTCAAAATACAGTTGAAATAATTAACAACTTTGCCAGAGTTACAGGATATAAAATAAACCCATAAATCATCAACAGATATTACCACAAATTCTAACAAGAGATTAAAAAAAAAGAAATTCCATTTAAAATAACTGCACTCAGAGAACACATTTTTCACACAATTAAAACCAGATGGTGACACACTAATCAAACTAGAGCTAGGAAAAAATAACAAAATTCATCTGGAACAGCAAAAGGTCAATAATATCAAAGGAATTAATGAAAAAAATATGTGAAGAAAATTGGCCTAGCAGTACCAGATTTCAAGATATATTACAAAATGATAATCATCAATCTGGTACTGACTAAGAAATAGAATGATAAGAACAGTGGAAAAGATTAGGTATACAAAATACAAAAGTAAAAGATCAGAGTAGTTTAGTGTTTGACAATGCCAAAGATCCAAGTTTGGGGGAATAAAAACTCACTATTTGACAAAAATTGCTGGGAAGACTAGAAAGCAGTCTAGTATTAACTAAGCATAGACAAATATCTCACACCATATATTAAGATAATCTCAATATTTATATGTGATTTAGACATAAAAGATGATCTTATAAAGAAATTAGGAGATTGTGGAAAAATATGCCTGTCAGATCTGTGGTAAGGGAAGAGTTTATAATCAAACAAAAAATAGAGAGGATTGCAGGTAGCAAAATGGGTGATTTTGATTCATTGAATTAAAAAAGTTTTGCACAAATTAAACCAATAAATCCAAAATTAGTAGGAAACCAGAGGGAAATTTTACAGTAAGTTTTTCTGATAAAGGACTCATTTCTCAAACCATTCTGGAGAATAATTTAGAAATCTGAACAAAAAGCTATAAAAATATATAACACTTTTATAATACCACTACTAAGTCTGTATCACCAAAAAATCAAAGCAAAAAGAAAAGGATCTATATGTACAAAAATATAGAAGTTCTTTCTGTGGTGACAAAGATTTGGAAATTGAGGGGATACCTATTAATTGAGGAATGGGTGAACAAGTTATGCCATATGATTGTGATGAAATATAATTGTACTTTAGAAATGACTAGGGAGGTGATTTAAGAAAAACTTGAGAAAACCTATAAGAACTGATGCAGAGGGGCAGCTAGGTGGCACAGTGGATAGAGCACCAACCCTGGAGTCAGGAGTACCTGAGTTCAAATCCAGCCTCAGACACTTAATAATTACCTAGCTGTGTGGTCTTGGGCAAGCCACTTAACCCCATTTGCCTTGCAAAAATAAAAACACCTTTAAAAAAAACTGATGCAGAGTAAAGTGGATAGAACTTAAAAGAACACTGACAACATTAACGGCCATATTGTAATGATCAACTTAACTGGTCTGATTAATACAAAAATCCAAGATGAATCCGAAGGATGATTGAAACATATTTTTTCTACTTTATTTTTCTTGTTGTGGGAGGGAGATGAAGAATAATACAGATAATACGGAAATATTTTGAAAAATTTCAAGTGTATAATTGGCATTTTATATCACTTTCTCATTAAATCAGAAGGAGATAATTTGGAACTCAATTTAAAAATGTTAAAAAATATATTTTTAAAAAATCATCAATCACTTTGGAGAAAGCAGTTTTAGTTGGATGATGAGATCATAAACTAGAATGGATATAATTTAGAAGCAAGAGTGAAGAGAAGAAGTGGATACACCTAATATAAACAGATTTCTCAAGAAGTTTACCTAAGAAGAGGAGGAGATATAATAATAGTAGAGATGGTAGGATGTAGTGAGTGTTGAATTTTTGATTAAGGATATGGATAGGGGCAGCTAGGTGGCATAGTGGATAAAGCACCGGCCTTGGAGTCAGGAGTACCTGGGTTCAAATCCGGTCTCAGACACTTAATAATTACCTAGCTGTGTGGCCTTGGGCAAGCCACTTAATCCCATTTGCCTTGCAAAAATACATAAAAAAAAGGATAGGGATGACATGGGTGTGCTTATTGGGATTAAGGAAGGAGGCAGTAGGCAGGCAAGACTGAAGATTAGGAGTGAAGATGATGATATATGGGAAAATTCAGAGATGAGCTGGGGATTTAATGCATTTAGATAGTGTGTATTTGACAAGGAGAAGGATCATCTTCTCATCTGAGACTAGAATAAAGAGAAGATAGTGGGGAAGATATTTGAGTGATGTGAATTAAGGAAAGGTGCTATCAGATAATACCTCAGTTTTTCAAATTAAGTGATATTTGAGACCCCCAGTTAAGAATGAAGGGTCAAGAGATGTTAGGAATGATTTGAGAAAAGATTAAGGTTTGGAACTTCAGATGTAGGGATTTCAATAGCAAATTGATCCAAAAGGAGTAAAATGCTTGTGTTGCTCCAGTAAGGGACAGAGATTGGATAACACAAATTTAAGGTAGACCCAGTTGGCAGTTGCATGATTTTTCTCTAGCTCTTTTGTTCTAGGAAAGAATATTTCAAGGTTAGACTTTGGTTAATGTGACCAGTGAGAGGGCAATGGAGAAAAGCTTCCAAGAGTAAAGGATAGGGTAGAGTTGAAATAGTTCATTAAAGGGTCATGATGGGAAAGGGAAGAGAATTTAGCCATTACTAGGGTACTGAGAAATAACTCAATAGTATAGAAAACAAAAGTAATGAGAGGTTCACATACTGGGTTTCAGGGTTCTAATGCATTAGGAGGAAAAAAGTAATGATAAAAAGGAATTTGAGTGCATGAAGATGAAATCCTTAGGGAGTAATAGTGAGGTTTAGGAATTTAGTAATTGGTTTAGGTGAAGTAGAGTTGAAGACTCCAATAGGGGTATGAGAATTTAGTCTATTGAAGAATTGGGAAATATCAATATATATCCCCTTGTATAAGGATAGGAATTCTGGAGAGAGAGAGAGAGAGAGAGAGAGACAGACAGACAGACAGACAGACAGACAGACAGACAGACAGACACTGAATTTGAGCCAGACATTGAAACCACTGAGGAAGAAAGGAAGAATGTCCTTGGAGTTCAACAGACAGTGGCATGCAGATGAGTTTATATGTTTATATCCTTTCCTCCTTAGTGAGAGCAAGTAGCCATTCTTTCACCAAAGAGATCTTTACAATACACACCACCATCACTTGCCTTCTAATTAATTTTACTGACAAAAAAGTGAGACTTTTCTGTTTCTGAAACCGTCTTCAGCAAATAGTATCATGCATGCTTCTACTGCAGTTCTTTGAAGGTCAAAAGATTGTGTGGGAAAATAGGGAACAATGTAGAGAAAACAATTATATTGTACTCCTCCACCACAAAATTAGTGAAAGAGAAGTAAGAAACTCCACAAAGGGAAGGAATGTGTAATATCTTACTTTTAATTGGAGTAAAATAAAATAAATTCTGTTTTCCAAATTCATAGTACATTACAGAACTAAGATCTGGGAATCTCCAATCTATATTTATTATAGTACTTCATTCTTCAATTATGGTTCTTTATATTGTGATCAATGTCCTATTACTCAAATATATATGTGTAAACACAGTAGGTGTGTATACTGTTATAGATCTCTAGGTTATTTGGCAAAAATTTCTATTTAGACAATTTTAATTTCTTTTAAAACTCCATTCTAGTTTTGTTAAGGTTATAGTTGTTATGTCTTAAGAAATACTAATGTGCTTTTCTATTCTTTTAATAATAACTTTTTTCAGTACTGAGTGAAGAAAAAGTGTATTTTCTTTGGCCTTGCTGACACACTACTTGGCTCCAAATATCTTAAATTTCCTGGCTTTGACTCTGCCCTGGAGCAGTGAAAGAGTAGAAGTTTTTAAAATGAGACTAGATTTTGGTGTGTTTGTATTCTTTTGTTTCTAACCATGGTTCTAGTGCTCATTAGTGCAGAGCTAGGAAGCTTGAATTAATTTCTTTAATGAAACTTCACATCAGTAGTTGTGTGCTACCCTATTGTTCCACAATTACTTTACTGGGAGGTAACCTAGCTGTTCTTTGATATAATCCTCTGTTCACATAATCAGAATACCATGTTGTTTTTTTCAAACAGAATACATAAGCAAAAGTTAGGTGCTTTTAATAGATAATTATATGGTATTAAAGAATTATGAAATACAGTGTGCCCTAAATGAAAGATTATTAGATCAATTTCTGTGCTGGCTTGAACTAGTTAAGATGTCCCGTGGGACACATTCTTTTCCCAAAAATTAATTAGAAGGTAGTTGATGGTGGTAGGCTTTGGAAAGACTTATTATAGTAATTAATAGCTTCATTACATAGAGAAATGACAGTCCTTCCACTTATATTATGCCTTTCGCATGCTTTCCCCCTCCTTTGAATAAGTGTAAATTTTCATTGCTCTTCTGTGAACTAAATCATCCTTTATATGCAGACAGAGAAAGTCAATTTTATATGCAGACAGAGAAAGTAATTTTGTCCAAGGTCACACATTGTGCCAACAATGGAATGCTGGGGTCTTGATTCTTTGTCCCGCATTCTCTTAGTGCTGTAGGTATGTGGTTTTGAGGGAGTTCTTACCCAGGACCTTGCTCCCAAAGTATTTGGCAGACTTAAAGAGCATGTGTAAACAATAGACATAGCATTCCATCTGCCTCTGAAATTAAGCTCTCTGTGAGTTAGAAAAATGTCACCTTTCTACCTCCCACAGCAGCCTCATAAACGGGTTAAGAAGGGGTATTTCATGCCGTGTGATAGCAAACTCCCAGTGGCCTTTGGAATCCCAAGGAGACCAGGGTAGTCATTCAATGTCAGTGAAGCCACTAACAGGCCTAAGGCACTGGGCAGAAGATGGCAGAAATGGGGAAATAGAGGAAAAGAAGAAGTAGATCACTGAAAAAAAGACAGAACTATAGAGACCAAAAGGAGAAATAGAAAGGGTATTCCATGTCATGGGAAGTGGGAGAATCCTCAGGTGACAAGTGGCCTCCCTGCCTTGTTTTGCTTTGTTTAATCTAGATACAAGATTTCATCAGTTTGGGAAACTCCCTCCTTGGATACATATCTGCAGCAACTCCTAACAGATTTTTACAGTCACCTGGGACACTAAGAGGTTGTGACTTGCCCATCATCACACAGCCCAAATATGTCAGAGGCACGATTTGAAGCTAGGTCTTCCTGGCCTCTTAGTGGGCCCTCTAAATTTACTGAGTGCCTACAAAGGATCATGGCACTATTTGATATATGAAAATGAATATGACACAGTCTTTGCTCTCCTAGAACTTATAGGTTTTTTGGTTGTTCAGTAGTTTTCAGTCATGACTCTCCATGATCCCATTTGGAGTTTTCTTGGCAGATACTGGAGTGATTTGTCATTTCATCTCCAACTCATTTTATATATATGAAAAATTGAGGCACACAGGCTTGAAGTGACTTGTGCAGGATAATACAGCTAGTAAGTATCTGAAGGCAGATTTGAACTCAGGCCCAGCACTTAATTCACTGTACTCCATAGCTATCCCAGAGCCCATGCTTATTTAGGGATTTATCCAGTTTGGTTGAAGATTATTGTAACTGAAGAAAAATAATGATTGATAAGACTTGATAGCTTATTTGGGACCAAATCTTGGGAGGATCATGGTGACCTATAATAGAAATATTATCTAATTGAAAATCCCGTACTCCAATACATTTGTTATCCTATCAAGGTGAGTATTCCCTTCACTGATTTAGATTATAACCTCTCCTTCCTGCTTATTGAATCTGAATCTTGTCTATGTCTTTCCATAAGTTCACCATTGGGAGTCCATTCAGTGTGCAAATTACATTTTACATCTTGCTACCTTTCAGACAAAAGAGCAATCTGTAAGAAAGAGTTGCATTCTCACTAAAAGACTAATCTGCTTTTATCATAAAATTCTTTTTGAGAATGACATAAACTTGTAACTTTGGTAATAATATTACATAAGAATAGGTAGGCTTTTGAAGGTGGCTTACTGTAGCAGATTGCATCTTCTCAAACAGTGGACAGGTGCAAAGATTACAAAGCATTCATTGTTTTTACCTAGTTCAAAAAAAGCATTTGATTCAGAACAAAGCACAGGCTTAAAGATTCTCCTTTAATAAGGACACTTTCATATAGACATACATACATATATATGTATATATACACACATACAAACATATACGTACACGTGCATATATATGTGTGTGTATATATGAGAGACAGAGAGAGAGAGAGAGAGGAGATATTAAAAAATTCTTGGTAAAACAATCCTCAGTTTATTATTATCATATAAAGCATAAAACAGAGAGACATATTCTTGTCAAATGGGTTCTGCATGATAATGGAACTGGCTAAGTTCAAATGGGAAGAATTCCCTATACATGTTGAAATAGTCCAAACATCCTAATTATGGAATGATGTTATGTTGACTGCATCAAACTCAGAGCATTACAGGGCCACCTAAGTGAAACCCATGATTACTCAAAAAAGAATGGTTAATAATACATAAAGGGAAAAACTATGAGATGAAAAAGGCCCTTTTCTAACTATGAGATAGTTTGGATGGCCAGTTGGATGACCAGTACGTATATAACATGACTGGCACTTCAAATAAATGGTAAATTGGGTCCTAAATTACATAGGAGAGAGTAAGCAGGATTGCATTTGCTCCTCACCCAAAGTTCATTTAAAAAAATGTTCTCCTCTATCGTTGCAAATCATGTGTGACAATAATTTCAAAGAACAAAAATTGTAAGGGACCTAAAGGTCAATGGAGGGGACAGGTAAGCTACAGCCTACTTCCAGAAATGACCTAAGCTGGAACAGCCATTTAAAAGATATATACCAAAATTCCAGAAGATGTCATCTCATCAATGTGAGTGTTTCCTTGAAACATAATCCAACCTGAGTGATTCCTATTTAAGGCCTTCCAGAGTGGGTCAGTTCAGTATATAGAGGCCCTCTTGATGTTCTCTTGAAATCTTGAGGTTACTATGGACACCTACGGTCCATCAGATTGCTCCTTTCTCTTACAGTGAGATCAACCTATATACATACATACACACACACACACACACACACACAAATATATATATATATATATATATATATATATATATATTTGTGTGTGTGTGTGTGTGTGTATGTATATACATACACACACACACACACAAATATATATATATATATATTTGTGTGTGTGTGTGTGTGTGTGTGTATGTATGTATATTAAACATTTCTTTGAGGGCATACTTTCTATCATGTATTCTTTGGAACTTCTTGTTTACAATGTGTTGCAGTCCTCATAATATCAACTGGGTGCCTTTCTTGCCTTTCTTTTACCCTTTAAATGATCTGCAAATATAGCTCATTTTTAAAAACAAACTTTTTTTCAATTATCAACCAAATATTTCTTCACACATATCCCCACTGAAAAGGGAAGGAGGGAAGGACGGAAGGAAATAAGGGAGAAAAGGAGAAAAGAAAAGTACTATAACATTTAAGAAAAATGAAATAAAACAAATTTCCAAGTTGGCCATATCCAAAAATGCATTTCTTAGTCTGTATATTAGTTACTTTCTTAAAATCTTTTTTAATGTCATTTTATTTTTTCCAATTACATGCAAAATAGTTCTCATTCATATTTTTGTAACATTTTGAGTTCCACTTTTAAGTAATTTGATGTTATACATGTACAATAATGCTTCTTGAAACCATACAACAGCAGTAATATTTATAATCTTTTGCTTCATAGAGAAATTTGTGATCATTAAAAGAATTTTGCAGTTTTCCAAAAACTCTGTTGATGCTCCTTTTCACTTCTGAATTCAAGTTTGCAGGATTTGTTCAAGATATAATTTTCATATATATGGATAAATGTGTTTGTATACATATATATATGTGTGTGTGTGTGTTTTTGTTCACTCAACTGCATAGTATAGACAATAAGTATTATTTTTCATCCATTTCATTTTTTGTATGGTTAAGTAGGAGCAAATTTTTGTGATGATGTATCCCATGTGGGAGGCTAAGTACTAAATTTTGGGCCTTGATACATGATGTATAAACAGGAACATCTTGAAGATTTCAGTTTCCTATAGGCCAAGAATTCTTTCATAAACTTTCTAAAATAGTTTGATAATGATATTCCAGCATAATTAATTTCCTTTTTGATCCTATGTATTTTATTTTATAAACATAAAATCTTATTGTAAGATAGGGTCCATAGGTTTCTTAGCAAGGGTATCTGTGTTATGCACAGAAAGGTTATGCACTCCTACAATAAGGAACCCTCTTCCAACTTAAACTCTATCTCTTTGACAGTGGCAAACATTGGCAATCATTGTTGTTGTTTAGTCATTCAGTTGTGTCTGCCTCTATGTGACCTCATGGACATTGTACTGGAGTAGTTTTCCATTTCCTTTTCTAGTGTGACCCCACTTTACAGATGAATAATTGAGGCAAATATGGTTAAGTAACTTGGCCAGGGTCACACAGCTGTATGTATCTAGATGAATCTAGTATGTAAGATATGAACTCAGATTTTCCTGACTCCAGAATCCAGTACGCTACTCACTGTGCCACCTAGCTGCCCCAAGCATAACACCTTCTTACTTTAGCTTTACTTGATGTAAATAATCATATTTTATCATAATGAACAAAGGTCACTGAATAAGGATCAGTCTCCTCATTATAAATGGCAGTTGACATACAGTGATTGAAATTTTGTGTGAAACTTTAATAATAGTGTCTGTATTGTTTCTTCCATCTTTTTCCATTTTAAAGCATTAATAGTTATTTACATAATCTAGAATGGAAATGAATAATTTTAAAGCTCATCCAGAAAATGTATGATTGGAAAAGGAAATGGACCAATCACATAGTGGGAACAAGGGGAAAGCTCAAATATTGCTCTGCACTATTTCCCACAAAATATAAAAAGACCTAGAGGAAGGTCTTTAGCATGTTGGGTAGATCTTTTGTGAATGATCAATGAAAGGGAATGGATAAGAATTACACAGTATTAAAAAGTACAGATGTGTAACAATTTGAACTCATAGAAAGTCCATCTCTCAATGAGATAACGTATCCATTAATGTGAATTAGGAAGAAACAGATTAGAAATAAAGCATCTAGTTAATTTTTGCAACAATTTAGGAAAGAAGTAGCAAGAGCCCCAACTAGATGATCAGCAGTAAGAATAAATAATAAGCAGAAGGATCCTAGCAAAATTTCAGCAGTAGAATTCCCAAGACTTAGTAACTGACTGAATATAAGGGGCAAGGAAGTTAGAGAAAAAAATACATTATTCTTGAAGTAATTACAATGTAAGTATAATAATAGCTAGCATTTATATAACTTTGAAATTTACCTAGCTTTTTATCAATATTATCTTTATTTAGTTAAGGAAACTGAGGCAGTATGAGGTAAACCAGTAAGTTTTTGAGTTTGTCTTCCTGATTCTGGATCAAGCCTCTTTATGCTATATCCCTTTATTGCTTTCTTGAAATGAATGGGAGATTGGTAGTATCTTAAATATATGAAAACATCAGGAAGAAAGCATAGGGTTAATGGCAAGAAGGTGATGAGTTGAGCTGTGAACATGTCAGAACACCTGCAGGGAGAGATCTAGCAGAGTTGGAAGTAAAGAAGACAGGTTGGAATTAGAGGGAAAGATTTAGTTATCTTCATCATAGAGATGTCAGTCGAAGCCATATATGTAATTGTCAAAGAAGAAAGTGTGAGAGAAGGCTTATGTTAGAACTCTGAGAAATCCAGTAAAGGAAGAGCATAAAGAAAATTAGTCAATGAAAGAGAAGGAAAGGAGCTGTTTTGTAGGAAGAGAACCAGGAACAAGCTTTATCATGGAAGTCATAGAGTTTCCACAAAAATAAGAGGGGAAAAACAGTGTCAAAAGCAATATAGAGTTTCAATTGCATGAAGATTGAGAAAAAGACACTAGATATCTTTAAGACACTACCAATCTTTAAAAGAGAAAATTTTTAAAGTATTGAGGGTGAAAGCCAAAGTGCTTTGTAACAATTTTTATTGTTATAACAATTTTGTTGAAAGAAGGAAGAAAGTCTGGATGGGGAAGGCAATTGAGGCTAAGTGGGAAGAAAATGCAGTGGCTCCAGGTATCTAGAGAAAGTGTCTTTGTTTACATATTTGTTTGATTTACTACAGTATGACTGTAGTTAGAGGTCTAGGAATTAGTGTAGGGGAGAGTATGAAGATAAGAGGGAAAGAGGAGAAGAGAGGATATCTGATATCAGAACTTTCTCACTTTATCATTTGAAATATTCAAGCTTTTCTCTACTTCTTACTGGTATAGGATTTTTTATTATTTTCTTGGTAAATTAATTTAATTCTCTTGAATCCAGTTTTATTTTTTTAATTTTTTTTTCTTTTAGTTTTTTTGCAAGGCAATGGGGTTACACAGCTAGGTAATTATTAAGTGTCTGAGGCTGGATTTGAACTCAGGTACTCCTGACTCCAGGGCTGGTGCTCTATCCACTGCGCCACCTAGCTGCCCCTCTAGTTTTTTTTCAAACAGTTTCTTGTAGCAAGGCTTTATTGAGACAATGCACACTGGACAGGCTTCCTAAGACCCATTATACTGTGCTGCTGAATGTAAATGATTGTTTGACTTAGAAAAACACAGTCCCAGTAATTACAGAGGGGGTTGTTTTTCAAAATATATTGCTGATGCTATTAAATGACCACTCTACAAAAAGCATTCCTAAAAAATTAAATTGAATAAATACACAATCCTATTTTAATGCTAGTGCTTCACCTTCTTTCTTAATCACTGTGACTTACTATTCTTCAGACATGAAATACTACTAATTTTTTAAGTGCATGAGAATTGAACATGACTCTAGGAAGTAAAATTTTGAAGTTGGGATGTTCATTCCCTTAAAATAGTTGTAACTAATATCCATATGTGAGAACCAGTTAATTCCCATCAAGGTCTTTGGAAACTGAAAGGATCTTCTTAAGTGTTACCTGCCTACTTTCTAAATGAAATAGTGTTTTGTGTTACCTCTTTGGCAGTAATATGGGCAGAGGCTAAAATGTAGAAAATGTTTTAATGAGGGCAGAAGATTTAAGTAAAAAAAGAAATAGATTTAGAAATGTTTTCTCATCTAAAACCTCTGCTGGAAAAGAATGTTAACAATAAGACAAAGATTTGAAGTATATTGTAGGGGAAGGTCTAAGGAAGTGAATCCTAAGTATATTCATATAATCTCAGGAAATGTGAGAGCTAGCTACCACAGGAATGTTAGCTCTATGGATGTAGCAGGTATTAACCAGAAGTTTGTCTTTCTTCTAGGCTTTTTTTGTGGACCACAATTCCCGAACCACCACCTTCATTGATCCCCGGCTCCCTCTGCAGAGCAGCAGACCCACAAGCGCTTTGGTCCATCGACAACATCTAACCAGACAACGCAGTCACAGTGCTGGTGAAGTGAGTCAGAAAGTTTTCTCAGGGACTTTCCTGATGGCTGATGAAAACTGATTAGGCTGTGACTGCACTTAAGTTGAAATGGGCTTTAAATTTTTTTTCCTTATTTTTGGTAGTCTGATGTGAGGTATTTTGATAAAAAATGAGGTTTAAAATATTAGCAGTTATGTGAAAACACACAGAAACATAGGGAAAGTTGTTTTGTTTTTTTTATTTTTTATTTTTTTAGTTTTTGCTAGGCAATTGGGTTAAGTGGCTTGCCCAAGGCCACACAGCTAGGTGACTATTAAGTGTCTGAGGTCAGATTTGAACTCAGGTACTCCTGACTCCAGGGCCAGTGCTCTATCCACTGTGCCACCTAGCTGCCCTGAAAGTTGTCTTTTCTTGTTGTTTATTTGTTTTTTTAAAAGAACTGATTGACCAGGGGAGATGGGTAGAGAATAAAATTTGTTTATATACCCTTATGCATAGATGGTTTCATAATCTTGTATTATATATATATATATATATATATATATATATATATATATATATATTCACTGGGGCTAACAAGAAAGGATACATTCAAGGCAAGTCAACACAATTTTTTTTTGAGTACCTACTTTGACACTGTGTTAATTGCTTATATATAAAAATGGCAAAAACTGTCTCTGCCTTCAAGAAACTCATAATCCAGTGAAGAGACCATGCAAGTAACTCTGTACAAATAAGCTATATATAAGATAAATTAGAGATCATTGCTCCACCCTACCATTAAAGAGAACTAAAAAAGACTTCTTGCAAAAGTTTCAAATTTTGGTAATTTGGAAGTTAAGGACAGGGTTGCAAGAATAAAAGTTGTGGAATTTCCTTCCGTTATGATTTTTTAAATTAGAATATGTGCTTCTGTCTGTGGAGGGCTCTCTGATATGCCAAGTCTGGTGGATCTAAGGATATTGGTTCAAAGTGTCATAGATTTAGAGCTAGAAGGGACCTCAGATGTCAGTTAAGGGGTTGAGCTGACTGGAGCCTATGATTTCTTCCAGGTCAAATCTTTTATATCACTATTGATTCAATAAAATTTGGCCCTCATATTAATATGCCTGTTTTCTGTGGATTCTTAATGTAGTGTCATAGTGAAACCACTTGAGGGCACTCAGATTTCCTAATGACAAGTCACAGACAGCTTCACTTTATAACTGTAACAGTTTATGTGAGCAAAGGAAGTGTTCAGTATATAGGTCATCTGTCCTTCCCTTAAACACTTTTATTGTTTGGGTTTTGTGTATAGCATATAAAATGTGCTTGGCACATAGTAAGCACTTACACACTTTATGTTTATTCATTCAAATGCATAATTCAAAAAATTTTCCTAAAGCATTTTTAGACAACAACCAAATTTGCATGTATGCATTTGTATGTATCTTTTCAACATCATCATGATAAACTTTGGATTTGGGATGGATGATAGAATATTCTCTTAATAAGAAGAAAATGGGGTGGCTAGGTGGCACAGTGGATAAAGCACCGGCCCTGGAGTCAAGAGTACCTGGGTTCAATGTTTGTGTGTGTGTGTGTGGTGTGTATCAAGAAAGATATTTATGTGAAGCTCATAAAATTTATGGAGATGCTTGATATGCTCAAAATTTTTAACTCAAGAACAACTTACAAATCTTCACTCTCTTTATCCTGTAAATTAACAATGCTACATTGCAGGATAGTAGTATGGTATGTTCTGCAAACACAAATAAATCTCTTACCTTTGGACCTGGTATTTGATAAATTGGTAACATGTTTTCATTATGCCTGGTGTCAAATTGTTTTTTAGCAAATTCACCTTATTTTTCAGTTCTCATTAAGCAAATGGTTCTCATGACTACTCAAAATGATTCATTTTAAGGAAAGCCACAACTAAAAATTATAACTGCCCTTAAATTCCCTTTCATTATTTCCCCCCAAAATCTAAAGTATTGTGATTGTCTAATGAATCCAATTTCAGAAAGAGATGCTGAAATAAACACTAATATTATCTGAAGATTGCTTTTCATGTGAAATAAAGATAAATAGGAGTAGTAGAACTCACCCCTCCTAACATTCACCTTTCAAATCTACATTATTGTTAAACCTTCACAGAAGTTGCCTACTGTTTAATTGGTGGTAAGAGGTACATTCTGTGTTATGTCCTATGCCAACTTGCCTATTGACTAGATCTGACATAAAGAAATGAAGAATTGGGGACAGGACTCATTTCTAGTTCTAAGAATGGTGACACATAGCATCCTACTTGCAGGAGAAAAACCTTATGTCTGACATCAGCGTCTTTAAATAGAACCTTCATCCTGATTAAAAAAAACCTTGAGTAGTGGTTGATCTCACAAAGGCAGTGGCTGACCTCATTATACAAACCCAAGAATTCATAAATAAGCCAATGTGCAAAAAAGGCATGAGCTTTTTCAGCTATATTCACTACCTTTGATATTTAAAATATTCCAAAAATTTAAATGATGTAATACATTAAAATTGATAAGTCTTTGAATGAACAGGAGTGGGTGTACATTACTTAGTACTAATATACAAATATGAAATATGTAGTCATCTGATATCTTACCCTTCATAACTTGGTATTCAGTGAAACTTTGATGAAAGAGCATGTATGTGTCTTTATAAAAATGAAAATAAAATCTTAAAATATAAAATCTCCCTAAAATTATCAGGACCTCAAAGCAAAATTGTTCTATACATGTTTTATATCTAGTTAATAAACTGTGTCAATATTATAAAATAAATTAATTCAGTTTAGTACAATTAAATCCATTTGCTTGCTGCTGCTACCAGTTATCTTATGTGGTAACTTCTAAATAGAAATAGCAGAAAAATAGGCAGTAGAAAACTATCTAAAGGTAACTGGTCAGTTCTTCTGCTGAAACTTTTAAAAAGAAGAGTGGTTGGTTTAAATTTGAACAATAGGACGTTGCCTAACTTACCTCCCAAATCAACCCCTTTTTTGTTCATTTGCCCCATTCAGCTCTGTAAATGTATAACTGTTTCCAATTGACACACTACTAAGATGTGTTTTAGATGAGAACTCTAGTTCTTGGGTAGGACATGATTATGTTTCTATTTACAGGTAGGAGAGGACTCTCGACATTCAGGGCCACCAGTTCTTCCTAGGCCGTCCAGCACCTTCAATACTGTCAGTAGGTCACAGTACCAGGACATGGTTCCAGTGGGTATGTCATCAGCTTCTATTTTGGTCTTGAGAAAAGGAAATTCTAATTTAATTTTGCATGCTAATATGCAGCATACATATATGTACATACTGTCATTGCTGTGGGCTTGGGCTTTGGATGATTCTATTCTTTTGACATTCCTTACAGGGAAATTTTTACCTTTGAGTAACTAAGATTGAAGTGACTTGTAAACTACCAGCATGTCACAAGTATATCATATAGCATTGGCAGAGATGTTTTTGTGCTATGAAATTCTATTGCATTTTTCTTAAGAAACCTTTAGCAGATTTAATTTATGTTTGAGTTTTTAAAGCATTTAAAAAACACAATACAAGGTGAACTTTTATATTTCTTAGCTTTTTGAATATTAATATTTAATTATTGAAAGTGATTGAGAAAAATGACTTATTAAAGGATACATGAAATATGGTCATTAGAAATTACTTGACTGCTGATTGTAGTAAACATGCCCCAAACTGTATGTTCTAAGATTGACAACATGTGATTTTATGGTGATATAATTAATTAAAGGCAAAACAGGTTTTTTTTTGAAATTTTGAAAGACTTGAGAATAGTGTCACCTCAATCATTTCGCTCATTCAAGAAAAATGGAAATAATCCCCCCCAGTACAGGGAAAAAAGTAAAGAAGGAGCATGATGTAGTGGAAAAAATGTTAGTTGGGATTCCTGGGTTTTGTCTTTCTGCAGCCATTAAATTGGGTTATGTCACTTAATCTCTCTGTCACCAGTTTTCCTCATGTATAAAATAAATGGTTAAACTACATAATCTCTAGGGTTCCTTCTAATTTTAAAAATTCTATGATCCCAAGATTCTGGTGCCATATGATTGTGGAAATTTCCCCTTATGTGAAATACTAACAGATTTATAATACTTTTTTAGCCATTAAAATTTTGTTTTATTTAAAAATAAGACAAATTAGTAAATGTTTGCTATGTTGACTGGTGTAAAAAATACAAACAGAAAAACTTGAAGAAAATTTGAAAAATGTTCGACTTTTGTTTTTCTTATTTATTATATTCTTGATCTCTTTGAGCTTGGCTAAATTTTAGATACAGTGTTCTTAATTTTTTTAGTTCACTTCTTGTCTGCTTTTAGCACTCTGGAGAATAGTTAATTTTTTTGTTTGTCTTATGAATGCAAGAGAAAAGAGATAAAGAAAGCAATACTAAGTGGTATTCTAGATGAGACAGTTCCTCTTGCATGAGTCAGTTTTTTTATGTTCCTGGTTCTCATGCAATCACACCAATTATCATTCTTTTAGATTTATTACTGTCCTTACTGCTGTGCTGTAGTCCTATAGAAGGTATATAAAATATGTGATAATTGTTTCTCTAGAAACAATATGCTAAGCTCAAATAGGCGATTCCTTGGGGCAGAATATCAAACCATGTATTATTAAAGTTGCAAACTACTCAGATTAAATGTAATCTGTATGAACAAAGATATTGAATATTTTAAACTGCATTCATTCTTGGAAAATAATAGAAAAAACATAGATTTTAAAAACCCCATATTGGAAATGGGATTATATGCTAACAGTTTAAAAATATTTTTGATTTTATGTAAAATAGGTTAGTCAACCACATTAGTCATTTTGAATAATTTATTTTATTATTTATATGCCAATATTCAATGCATGCATACTAAGTAACAGAATATAAAGACAAAATGCTGAAGTGACTAGGGAACCAGCTTCAGAGTCAAGAAGACCTTAATTCAATCCTTGACCCCATCAGGTTCTGGCTGTGTGACTTTAGAAAAATCATTTGACTTCTTAACCTCCTAGGCAACTCTGGAAGGAATTTTAATTGGTTAGCATTACCAATCTCCACAAGTAGAGGGAGTTTCCACACCAGAAGTTCCCTAAACAATGAAACCAGGGGCAACTAGGTGGCACAGTGGATAGAGCACCAGCCCTGGAGTCAGGAGTACCTGAGTTCAAATTCAGCCTCAGACACTTAATAATGACTTAGCTGTGTGGCCTTGGGCAAGCCACTTAACTCCATTGTCTTGCAAAAAGAAAAAATCCTTTAAAAAACAACAATGAAAGCACGGGAGAAGAGAAGCAGGAGGAAGAGGAAGAAGAGAAAGATTATGTTGCTTTAAAGTCAGGCAAATGTCTGCAACAGGTTTTGTTTATATTTCTATTGTTAATAGATAATTATTACTTGGTTTAAGATCTTCTATATCATTTATAGAAGATAAAAGTGTTGGTTGAACGTGAATTCCTGATGTAAGATTCATGACCTAACACTTAATACTTATAGCCATTTAAGTAGAATTTTATGGCATCATGGAATCAATCAGAGATGGAAAGATCTTCAGAGACCATCTGATCCAACTCATACATGAAAAAGAATCTCTGCTTGTAGTCAATCATTGATGTGGGGAGCAGTGAGAAACATAATATGCAACTTCTTAAGGCAATGCATACTATTTTTTAATACCTCTAATTGTTAAGTTCTTCCTTATTTTCTAATTGTTAAGTTCTTATTTTCAGGCTACATTTACTTCTTTGGAATTTCAACTCATCAATCCTATTTCTGCTCTCTGGAGCTAAGTGAAACAAATCTATTTTTAATGATTTTTTTCCCTTTAAACCAGGTATTGATCAGTCAGTCTTTTGGTCTCCATTTGAGGCTATATATCATTTTAATCATTTAACCATATATAATATTTTTAAAAAATTATTGTCTATAAGTATACTTTTTTAAATTTTACAAGTCTTAGAATGTAGTTTCTTCTCTGTGTTCATGCTTGGTCAAGACAATATAATGAAATTCTCAATATTACCCAATTTTATAGCTTGAGTGGTACCACTCAAGGTATCAGTGGAAGATTTCATAAAATTAAATAAAGTCAAATTGTCAAGAATATCAAGATGGGGCAGCTAGGTGGTACAATGGATAGAGCACCAGCCCTGGAGTCAGAAGTACCTGAGTTCAAATTGGCCTCAGACACTTAATAATTACCTAGATGTGTGGCCTTGGGCAAGCCACTTAACGCCATTTGCATTGCAAAAACCTTAAAAAAAAAAAGAATATCTTAAGGGAAAAAAAAGAAATACTAGACTGCCAGATATCTAATTAAGTTAAGTAGCAATAAACAAAACTAATACTAAGGAAGAAAAAAATAGAAAAAAAAAATCAAGGAGTTGAGTTCATAATCCTAAACTAGATTTAGAGATAACAATGTCAATAGATTTAACATAACAAAACATTGGAGGAAGAATTAATTGTTAATTAAAAACTTGGGAAAATCAGATCAAAAAATTAAAATTATATCTGAATTCCACACAATATATTACAATAAAATTTAGATACTTCAGTGATCCATTTATACAATCTCAGTCACTGACAAGTTTTGATTACAACAGAATATTTTTCTCAAAACAAACAAAAGAGAAAGAATAAAGAGGATTCCTATTTATGGATTTTCTAATTCTTGCTGCATAGCCAGCATCAACTAAGAAATAAATGTGTGTATATTTGTATTTATATGTACATATTGAAAAATCTCAAGTTACTAATTGTGTGGAGGTGGATTACAACTATCTCTACAGATGTGTTGGAAAAGATTCATGTGTGGCCTATTGCCATTTATATATTTGTTATAAAAATGACTTGTCCCTTTCCGTGTTCTTACAGAACCTTCTTTTGATTGTGGCTCTAGCAATTGTCTCATAGGCTACCTAATATTTCACCCCAAAACAACCTCTTTATTTTCTGAGTGTTACATGCTAGTTTGAGATTTCTATTCCTACCCTCCCAAGAGTTAATAACTATAGTTTATTTTCTTTATATTCTTTACATTTTAATTTTCCTAACTTTTTATGCAAAATTGTTTTTAATTGCTATTATTTGTCATTTATCTTCTATGTATGCATTATCTGTTGAGAATTGTCTGATGGGAGTACAAAATATCTTAACAACATTTTTGTTTTGCTACTTGATGATAACTGTAATTCCATTAAGATGATTCTGGTAAAAATGCTCAATGAGGCCAGATAAGGTAATTGTTGCAGTTGTTAATCATTTGTTTTAATTGTGCCTGAATCTTCATGACCTAATTTAGGGTTTTTGGCTTTTTTTTTGTTTGTTTTGTTTTGGCAAAGATACTGGAATGATTTGCCATTTTCTTTCTGCCGTTCATTTTGCAGATGAGAAACTGAACAGCCCAGGGCTAAGTGACTTGCCCAGAGTCACACAGCTAGTAAATGTTTGAGGCTGGATTTGAACTCATGAAAACAAATCTTCCTGATTCCTAGTCTTGTGCTCTGTCCACTGGCCCACTTAGGTGCCCAGAAATAAAGTAAATTAGATGCTAATCCAAGTCATAATAATAATAATAATAATAATAATAATAATAATAATAATAATAATACCAACTTAAGATGTAATCAAAATATCCAAGTATCTTTTTAAAATTTTTGTGTGGATTTTTCTTATCATTGTCAGTAAAGCAGAAATTTGAGGTTATTCTTTAAAATATTCTCATTTTCCTTTAACACAGCCTACAATGACAAGATTGTTGCATTTCTGCGTCAGCCCAATATCTTTGAAATTCTACAGGAGCGTCAACCTGACCTTACCAGGAACCACTCACTCAGGTAACCACAATGCTGTTGATTTCATTGTCCTATTTCTGGAAAGTAATAATCTTAGTTTTTAGTAACACTAAAAAATAATTGGTAACTCATGAGGATAAAAGATGACTTATATACAGAGAAATACTTCAGAGCAAGGGTTTCCAACATTTGGTAGTGATTGAACTTCTACTTCTTTTGTGTGATAGGTCAAAGAACATTCCCAAAATCTGGAACTCTCACAAATAGAAGGGTTTGTAAAATGAGAAAACAATAAGTTACACCTATAGCCCAGAGGTCATCCTAGTTTTCCAAACCAAGTAGAAGAAATTAGACAACAATCCATCTGTCTTAAAAAATCTATTGAGCACCAAAAAAAAGTATGGAGGTGATTAAAATCAGGTTTTCCTAAATCCTGACATTCTCATTTTATTATAACAGTAATACATTGTAATCCCATTTCTACATAATCCATTGCACAAATTCAATTAGAAATCACATACTTCATGAGAAGGATCAAATTTTGTTTCTAGAAATGTGTTATGTACAATAAAAGCCTCATAAAACATCATATTATTCTTGTCCCAAAACATAAGTATTTTATGCTATTAAAGCATAATTCCTTTTTTCTCTTCTAATCTTTAGAATTCAGTGCAGTGTGGTTCCATATTTTGCAAGGGAATTTTTTTTTTAATCAGAAGTGTAGAAGGTAAAAATTCAATGTCAAATATAGAAATTTGAAGCTCCACAGCAGAAATTTCATAACTGTCAATCTTTTTTTCTTTGCTAAGCCCTCTGTCATGTATTGCTAGAGCAATAAAGATACTTCTAGAAAACTGAAGAAGTCTTGTAATTTCCCCTATATTAACAATTAGTCCTCCACAATATAAGTAACTCATCATCAGCAATTAGGAGTACCCACCAACAAATCTGGAGGGTTTATCTGTTGAAAGTGTTTATAGTAATTAACATTTTAGAGAGTTCTCTTGGGCTTTGATAATATTGTCAGTATTCCCTGTTGAATTGGAATTTTTTTTGAATTAATAAAAGGGAACTACTTTAGACTCTTCAGGGTGATCTTTTTGGTTCTCAGTAATCTGAGATGTTTCAGGGTCTGTGTAATAGTTATGAAAGAGGAGGAGAAAGAGGAATCTAACATTTCAGTTTAGTATTGTTTCCTCTACAACATGGTCTATAGCATAGACCCAGAGGATGGCATTCTCATGAGACTTCAATGTATTTGTTGTTGAATGAAAGTAATGAGTTACCAGGTTTTGAATTGTTATTGTACACATTCATAACTTGGATACATCATGAAATGGAAAAATTACATGCTGTCATGAGAAATGGAAGGAAATGAGACCAACAAATCAGTTAAATGGTGTTGTTCCTCTTAGCCAAAGCGTGTCATAATTTTCTTTTATAAAAAGGACATTTTGGGGTAGTCAAACATTTTGCTTACCATAACAAAGTAAAAGGGAAGTTTATATATCTGAAAGAACATTCTGCTGCATATAGTTCTAAACTGCATTATGAAAACAATTTCCAGATGGACAGGGTGTCCTGTAGGGCTTGTCTGTCACTAATTTTTTGACTCTTTTCATAATGAATTTAATCACATAGAATAGATCATGTTTTAAAAAACAATTTGGAGGGGCGGCTAGGTGGCATAGTGGATAAAGCACCTGCCCTGGAGTCAGGAGTACCTGGGTTCAAATCCGGTCTCAGACACTTAGTAATTACCTAGCTGTGTGGCCTTGGACAAGCCACTTAACCACATTTGCCTTACAAAAACCTAAAAAAAAAAAAACAATTTGGAGACAAAAGTTATCTATGGTCCATTCTGATACATCTAAGGCAGTAATTACGAACTTTACAGTATGCCAATTATAACATATATTAACCATTGTATGGAATTTTTCCCACTTGTTTCCATAATTTTCAACTGTTCAATAGGAAAGTTAATTTTTTTACTTTAAATTCTTACGTCTTGCTTGTAATTGTCACAATGATAGAAAATAATTCCACTCATTACCTTAATTTATTTGATTTGAGCCCATACATTCCCCCTAAAATCCATAATTATGCTTATAGATACATACATATAAAGAGACATATATATCTACTTATAGACTTGTAAACATATGTTCATGTTACCCATACATACATCATAAAATATTGATGAACTCTTGATTTCACTGATATATTTACTCCTATCAGTAGAGATGGCATCCTATCAATTCCTTCTCCTCCTGTGTGAGATTTTTCCATGTCATTTCATAAATCTTTGACAGAAGAGTTCATACTAACATGAAGCAGACTTGCTTCAATTTCTTTAAATTATATTGTGACTGCCAGTGCAGCACCAAGTCTTTCTATTAAGCTATCCCTCTTTCTTGCTAAGTCACTGATCATCTTTCTTTTTCATCATGAAGTTCTTTAATGATGTTTTTATATCATTTATTACATATCAGTCATTGTCAATTATATGCTTCAATCTGTTCGTGTCCACTGCTCATCTTTGTATTGTCCTCCGATTGTGCTATGATTTTGTACCTGAGATCATGTTGTTTAATGTTAAGCATCCACATGTGCACACGGTAAGAGTATTCCTTACAGATGTTTTACAAGATTATTACAATTGAAGTAGTTCATTAAATCATCCAGCAACCTAAGAATTGTTGACTAACTTCAAATGGTCTAATATTTCAGGCATTTCTGAAAATGGATAATTTTAAATTTAAAAAATTATGATTAATCTATATAAATTCAGTACAACTTAGATATTTCCATCTTGCCAGAGAAGGAAATATAATGATATTTGTAGCTGATGTGATGTTGAAGTTTTTGTCCTTCATTCTCGAAGAAGACCATGACATAAGGGAAAGGATGCCATACTATGCACATAAATTGAATTTGAGTGAGGGCTGCTGTACTAAGTCATCAGTCTGACTTTCTCCTCTGGAGCATATGAGTCCAGTGGCCAGATATGAATCAGGACATCTGGCAATGGCCCAGGGTGCAATGAAATCAGGGTTTAATGACTAGCCCAAGGTCACACAGCTAATAAGTGTCAAGTATCTGATACTAGTCTTGATCTTCCATCTTCCTGACCAAGGCCAGTACTCTATTCACTGTGCCATCTGATATCAAAGAGAGATCAAATTATTAAAGTTTAGGACTAGGAATAAAAAATGAAGTTCTATTTCTAGTTCAGTTATTGGTTTATATCACCATCACTTCAGATAAATAACATTTCCTCTGGGCTTTGGTGTTTCCAGTGGTAAAAATGGAAATAGCTTGTTTATAAACCATGCTCATACTTCTAAGGTGTGTATGAGTATGTTTGCATGTGTCACTGGTACCTGTTATTATACCTGGAAAGGTCAAGCAAAATGGTTTTGATATTAATCAGCATAGTTGATAGCTGTTGAAAATTGCACATCACTATTTTAACATTTGGAGGCACATTATACAAGTTTAATTTTATAATTTACCAAATGAAGATGAAAAAGGTATTCAGCTGTTTTCTTTTTTCCCCTTAAACTTGTCAGATATCTCAATAGAGCAAAGCATTAATTTTAATACAATGGGCATTTAGACCTAAGAGTGCCTTTTGTTTCTCTTATTCTTAATTTAGTATCAGCCTGTTTTTGTTTGATTTGTATGTTTTTAAAAATAATACATAATTAGGAAGCTAAAGAGAGTTCAGATAGCTTCTTTGTATGTACATCACAGTAAAAGTGAGTAAATTTGCTGCCTTTGTGACAGGTTGCTTTTATAAATATAATAGTAATTCCAACAAAACTCCTAGCCTGTGTAGGGAAAGACAACTCTGATTTCATTGATGATGAGATTCCAAGATAAAGAAATTCTCTTGACCAATTCATGTTGGAAATTGCTCTATAATTTATAGTCTTAGACTAGAATAGTTTATGACATTGAAAGATTAAGGGATTTTCCCAGAGTTGTACAGCTGATGTTTGTCAGAGGTGATACTTGAACCCAGGTCTTTCTGGCTTTGAGGCCAGTTCTCTATTAAACCTAGAATAAGACATGCCCTTTGAGCTTAATTTCTAACTATCATAATGGATTTGAAGTTCCTCAGTGATATCTTTTATTACATACAAATCAATGATGATCATATACTGAAGTCCATTTATGCCTGCTATGCATTTTTCTATTATCCTTTGAATTGCCTACAATGCTGTATAGTGCTAGCTCCATAGCATAGTAAGTGCTTAATGTATATTTGTGGCTGTTGCTGCTGCTGATAATGGTTGTTGCTGGTAGTCTGTCCGTTTATAGCTGTGAAATAAGGTATTATAGGAATAGTCCTACATATTTGTAATGGTCAAGCTTAAAATTAGATAGGGGTCTATAATACGGTTATTGAAAACTTTGTTGTAATGGTTCAAGGAAACAGGTTTAATAAGCTAACTGTAATAGATGTCTTTTGCTGTGTATAAATATAGATTTGATTTCACCTATGATCTATCCAAATCTATGTCATCATAAATACTGAGACATAATGATGATGATGATGGTGATGATAATGATGATAACATATTACTTTCTGAAGCCATGGTACTAGTTTGGATAGATTCTTATGTGTTTGTTTGTTTTTTGGCAAGGCAGTGAGGTTAAGTGACTTACCCAAGGTCAGACAGCTAGGTGATTATTACATGTCTGAGGTAAGATTTGAACTCAGGTACTCCTGACTCCAGGATCGGTGCTCTATCCATTGTACTACCTAGCTGCCCCCTCCCAGGATAGATTCTTAATGACCTCTTTTCAACTCAAGTTTGCTTAGCTAGACTAGATGTCATATTTTGTGGTTTTTGGCAACTTTGATATTTAGCAATCTGATATTAAGAGAAATATTTTTGATTCAGCATTTCATTTTTCCCTGGAATCACTTCTAAGAAAGCCAATGCCCATCCCCAAGTGATAAATGATCAGTCAACCAGCTAGTGTTTCCTGGGTCTCCATGGGGTATAAATATTTGGTAGACCATAGTAAAAAACAAACTATGGGTCCTTCCTCTAGGAGCTCATAGTCTAATCATGTAAACAGGACAAAAATCCATGTAATTAATATTTGCCCATAAAAGCTCAATAATTGTATAAATATTGAGTGACTAAAAAAAGAACAGAAAGAGTACTGGTGGCATTGGAGAATTAAGTCACTTTTTCTCTAATAGTTAATGAGCTAAATTAGGGAGAGAGAGAGAAGAGTGGGAAGTGATTTGACATACTGGACTAACTGGAGGAAAGTTATTCTATTTTTTAAGATGGTTGTATATGTATGTATGCATGATCAAAATTGAGGAGAACAAATGATTGAGAAAAGGAAAGGGAGAGGTTTTGGAAGAGAAAGAATTAAATTTTCTGTAAAAATGAGCTAGACAAGATTCCCTCCCTCCCCTCTACTTCATCTCTAATCAAAGTACAGCACTTTGTGCCTCTATATTAACCTCATTTAATTAAATCCTGTGTCGAGTTGGTTGTTCTGGTTGGATAGGTGAGCAATTCAAATCCATTGGAAAAAACAATAAAATATACTTTTGATAATTTTTCACCACACCACTGTTCTTCTTTCTCTTTCTCTACTTCTTACTTCCTTTGTCTCTCTGGGAAATGCTCAAATGATTCCATGACCTTATTGATTCAGAAGTCTTCTCAGTGATCCAAATCATAACTCATGCTTCCTGCTCATACCTGTCCATGTCCTCCATAAGTTCCCTTACCAGAGTTCCATCCAACACACTAGAGGCATTTCTTCTGACGTTAGCAGGGTGCCAGTGGACCATTTAGACTATCCACCTGTCATCCTCCTCTCCATCATATAGTCAGCTCATCTTCTTTTTCTGTCACATTTCCTTGATGTCGTCTTTTACTTTTGTTTTCCAAGTCTTTTCATTGAATATATGGTGCTGCCTGCTCAACACCACCATATTCCTCTCTTTTACCTTTATAGGATGTTATTGTTGTTATTGTTCAGATATTTCATCTGTATTCAATTCTTCATGACCCCATCTAGAATTCTCTTGGCAAATATTGGAGTGATTTGTCAATTCCTTCTCCATTTCATGTTTATAGATGAGGAAACTGAGGCAAATAGGGTTAAATGACTTGCCCAGGATCACATAGCTAGTAAATGTCTGAGACTGGTTTTGAAGTCGGGTCTCCCTGACTCCAGGCTTGGCAAATATTCACTATTCTACCTGGTTGTCTTGCCTATATGATACTCATTTTTAATTCTTTGGAGATATTTGCATTCCATGTCTCACTATTATACCACAACCCTGGTAGAATGTTGACTTTGAAAATATGAGCCTTTTTTCATGGAATGCCTGGAGTTACTAAAATAGTTTTACAATTCCTTGATGGCAAACAAGGTTTCTCTCCCTCCTTTTCATCTCTGGGGCCAATTCATTCTCTACTTTACTATTATTGATCTTGGCTATATAATACTTATGGACAATTTCTTTAGGATAATTTCTAAGTTCTATTAAAAATCATGTGAAACTTTGGCAATCTTTTCCATATGGATAGGTAAAATTCTTTTGAGTGGTTAGTTATCTTAAAGAAGATTCTGCAGTCTGCTGGGATTTGATGCAACCAACATGATATTTTCTGCCAATGGAAGCATCTGGAGGACCTCAGCATTCACAGATAATCTCTTTTCAACTTGGACTCTGTAAGATCTCTGAATATGGCAAACATTCAACAAGAATGCATCTTCATGTCTTATGTTAATGATCAGAGGATCATTGGAAAGGGTTACTTGTGTTGTTAAAGCAAAGAATTTTGAATGATTTTATGTGTGGATGGGAGAACTTTGTCAGAAAAGGGAATTTTAAGGAGGTTAAATTCAGGTTATTCCCCTGAATCAAATACTTTTTTTTCTTAACAGACTAAATACAGTGGCTTTTCATCTTTTCTTCTTTTTACAGTTAAATGAAAATTGCTAAATATGTAGATCACTGTTGAATATTACTTGTTCTCCTCTAATACCAAATTGGACTTCTTTGAAATTTCTTTATCCTGAAAGTACTACCTTATCAAATTAACGGCTAGACTAGCATCAAGCTATGCACACAACTTGTGAAGTATCTCATGTGGTACTGCATTTCTAAAGTTGATACTTTTGGGCGGGGGTTGCAAGGCAATGGGTTAAGTGACTTGCCCAGGGTCATACAGCTAGGCAACTATTAAGTGTCTGAGGCTGAATTTGAGCTCAGGTGCTCCTGACTTCAGGGCTGGAGCTCTATCCACCTAGCCACCCCTAAAGTTGACACTTTTAGTGCTACTTTTTATCCCATACATTGATGTTTCCCATCACTCTTTTATGAACCTACTTTGCTTACATATGTGATTTGATTTAGTGAACCCAATTTTCTTGGGTGCTAGCAGGGCATTCATTTTTATTATATGTATTTTTTGACAGTGCTAGAAGCAAATATGTGTGCCAAAGAATTTGAATTTCAAAATAAAGTAACAAAGACAACATTGATTCCTATAGTACATAATAAAATGTTTTGATAGTTGTAGGTTTCTGTGTCAACTGTATAAACACTTTGTTAACCTCTAGAAAAAAAAGTTTTATTATTGCTGCTGCCTCACTATAATGCCAGTTCAGGGTCCAAATACTTGAGATACCTTTTGAGTGAGACTATCTTATAATTAGATTAGATGTATTTACTATTAAAATTTTAGGTCCTTGAGGAAAATGACTGTTGTTTGTCACTTTTGAAATCCCAGTGTACATAGAAAGGTTTAATAATTGTTTGTTGAATTCAGATGAATCATAAGATTGTCATAACTAAAATTCTTTGACTAGGCTTTCAAGACACACCTACTTCTTAGTTCTATTTTATGGACAGTGGTACTAGAGTGATGTCTTCCCATGTGTTGAAGTACAAGGAATTTAAGCACTTCATATATTTTCTTTCCACAGTCTTCTCAACAATATATCTATTACTTATGGAGAAAGGGAAACCAAGGTACAGAATGAAAAGACATAAACAAAACTCAAAAAAAGCCCATCTGCTTAGTCTAGCTCTCAATCTCATTGTTTGTTGAATAATACAAAGGAAAGAGCTTTATATTCTCCCCCTCTAAATAAAAGCCTTTTATATAAGAACCCTGAAAGGTAAAACAGTTTCTACACTTCACTCTAGGTGCCATTCCATATTTCTATGCCAGCTTGTGTGCCCTCAGGATGTGAACACAGCTCTGAACAGCTACAACTCCCTGACACCCTTCCCCCCTCCCTTCGCCCTCCCCCCCCCGACTTTTTAACATTGTTGGCTTTGGATCAACCCCAAAGGCTGATTGTCACAAACATTTTGGGAACCCTTGCATTATCATGTAAAGTTAAGTTAGTAGTCGAAAGGAATCTCTATAGGCTAGGATTCCACTAGACATCTCAAGCCAAATAGAAATACAAAATTTTAAAAGGAAAGACCTTAAGATTTATGTAGTCCAACTCATACCTGAAAAGAATTTCCACTCCAAGATATCTAACAAGTGATTTCCCCCAACATCAGTTTGAAGACCTCCAGAAGGGGGAGCCCATCACCACCGAAAGCAAGCCAATCCTCTTGATCAATTTTAACTGAAGTGAAATAAATTCTGAGATAGAACTTAGATTGCCTCTTTACATCCTGGTCCTGTCCTCTGAAGCCAGAGTACTCCTAAACTTTCTTCCATATAACAACCTTCAAATAAATACTTGGTGACAATCATTACGTCCACCCAAGTCTTTACTTTCCAAGCCAAACAACCCCAGTGCCTTCAACCTATCATCCCTCACATGGCTTCACCCTCTAGTTTATTAATGTCCTTCTTCAATGGCAATGTCTAGATCTGAATAAATACTCCTGATCAGTCAATCATTAAGCATTTATTAAGGGCCTGCTATGTCCCAAATGTTGTGCTAAGCATTGTAGATTCGAATGTGGAAAAAGAAAACTAGTTTCTGCCCTCCAGGAGCTTCCATTCTAATGGGGGAAATTGAAGAACATTTGTTTGAAGGTGATTAAAAGTGGGGAAGGAGCCCCTTAAGGAGGCACAATGGAGAGGGCGGCCAGAGTAGTCCCAAAGTAGCACAACCAGATGAGAAACGGGGAGACAGATGTCTGAGCTGAGCTTTCTTTAAATGGAGGTTGGGAGGGTAGTGATGAATTGGAATAACTACCACTAGCTTGCAGATGATGAAGTTACCACAATAATGAGCTTCCTGGGTCTGAGAAGTCCCAGAGTAGGGCAGCCAAGTGAAAAATGAGGAGAAATATTCACCTTCCTTGTAAATGTTGTCCTGGCTATTTCTGGAAAGGACCCTGTCCCTTTCCCCCTAGAAAGCACCATGATTTCTGTGGTACAGTGATTTGAAGGGCAACACTGGATAGGAAAATGAGCTCTAAGCAAACTTTAGGCCTTACAAATGTTGAAAATCTTAATATGTAAAGTTTCCTGCCCTCTTGGCCCCTTTAAGTTCTCAGGTCCTACCTGTCTTTCAAAGCTGGGTGAAAACAGCTGTGATCTTTGTTCCCCCACATTTTGTTCCAGACTTGTGGTAAGGCAGGAGGGTGTGAAGAAGAGTCTGTTCACCTTGTATGAACATCCCCTTCCTGCCCAGATATAAGCAAGTATAGGAAGTGGAGACTGCTTGCTTGCCTGCCTGCCTGCCCTTAATCTGGTTCTGTGAACAATTTTACTTCATTATTTCTTCCTGTGAGGCTTGACTGGCTCAGGTTTGGGGTTTTCTTTTGGAGGGGGGTGCACTTAAACTTCCTCTCTAGCGTCAGGACTAAAAAAAATCAACTTGTGGCTACTTTGCCTTTTTGCCACTAAAGCCCAACATGATTTCTTATTATGAACAGGGATTGTACGGGGCTAACAGTTCCTGATTTGTTTGTTTGCTTTGTGGGGGTAGAGGGGAGTATTAGATATAAGGAAGTGTGTGTCACTATTTTATATCCCTCGATATTTACTGTAGGTTAGATAATAGGCAAAGATAGGGACACACACTTTTATTGGTGTAGGGAAAGAAAAAGAGAAAGGGGAAAAAACTTGCTATGCAACTGAAAAATCTTGAAAATTGCACAGAGCAAAGAGTCAAGTGACCTGCCCAGGATCATATGGCTAAACTGCAGCAAAGATGGAACTTGAAACCAGGCCTCCCTCACCCCAATGACAGTATAATGTAATAGTAGATCTATACCTCTGAATCTGAGCCAAACTGGGATAGAAGAAGACAGATTTCACTTGGTTTGGTTTGTTCTTCAAGTCAGATATTAATCTATCACTATAATGATAAGAAGGAGCTTGATGAAATGAGTCAGATTTTTTTTCTGCCTTTGAAATGTCTGCTTTACAATGTGTAATAACAATTTCCTATAATTGAATCAAAATTTGTATGCTCTTCCTCTATAAACAAAAATCATGATAGGTATTCTTTTCTTTGCTTCTCCTTTTCTCCACCCACACCCCCCAATAGTTTTATGTGTATCTTTTAGACTGCTGTGAAATTGAAGGAATCAGTAGAAAAGCTAACTGATTTGTAGGCAGATTTTGCAATCCAGAGCATTTTGTGGTTTAGAAGCATTGTTACTTCTGATTATTTCAGAACCCATGCTATATTTTGACTTCACCAAAATGGGTAGTTGGCTTTATCAGAGCATTTTCTGTGGGAATTTTTGTCTTAAGACCTATTGTCCTGAGATGACCTGCTGGAGCTGATTTTCTAGGGCGTATCTGTGTTCCGGAGGAAGTGGTGAAAGTGCTTAAGTATTTGAGACATTGCCAGATGGCTAGCACAGGTGATCTTTTGCTGGAGTTAAGTCCTATTCTACTTAGCATCTCATTTTAACCTTTTGGGTTAAGTTGGAGCTATTAGGATTTTAAACAATCAATTTTAAAATGTTTTATTAAAAACATTGGGCATCAATGCAACAAAGTCAACTTGCTTATCTATTTATAACGAAATTACTTAATTTCATTGTGTAAAGTATAACAACTTTTCAGTCTTTCCTTTTAAATGCTCATTGGGATTCTTTGTTCATTATTATTCACGATTTCTCTTGATCATAGTTAGTATGTACTCTTTTCTTCTAATTCTACTTTATTTTTTTCCACTTTGCTTTATTAAATGCTTTTTGCAGAGAAGTTACAGCTTTTATATGTCTTTAGTTTCCCCTTAGAATCACTGTTCTTTTATGTTAATGAATTGAGTTTTAAAGATTCTTTTTATCTTTTTTCTAAAATTATTTCTAGAGAAATTGCTAAAACATTTCTAGAGAAAAGATATCAAGGGAGTTTTTTGTCCATAATACTGCAAATATTTTTATGTAAATATATTAGGAATTAGTTCACTAATTTAGTGGTAGTTTATCAATTGTATTTGCCAGGATTATAACTTTATTGTGTTGTCAAGAAAATTAAGTTAATTTATGTCATCAGTTCACTTAAAAGAAGCAGAAAAATGTGACTTGATCCTGGCAATAAAATGAGAGTTTTTTTTTTTAATTCTCTGAATTGGATCCAATTAGTGCCTTATTTTCTGTGGTCACTAAAAATACATGAGGTAGTCATGAGAAGAAAAACATAAAAAATTACAAGAGTTGTCAAATCATGAAATGGGTTATGAAGACTTTGAGCGTAATTTTAAAAAATAGATCAATATGATTAAAATAGACATTCTTTATTTAGAAAAAATAGAGATTGGAGAGGTGAGGAGTATTATGATTCTAAGATTTTATTAAGTAAGCCATTTTATGAAAGTAAGTTATACCTCCAGAACTATGCTTCTAAATGAAGTCAGATGAGTCTGATTAGTTCTCTAGGAAGTGAGGTAAATGCTTGATGGCCTAGTTCACTTAGGAACTAGGAAGTGGTTCACTTTTGTTTTAAGTCAGAGCACAGTAGGGTAGAACATTTGTGAGTCACTATTGAGATCCACTTCTACCACATCCTTAATAGCAGTAATTGTCTTCTATGCCTAGCACAAAAGATTCAAACTACTGATACAAAAAGAGAAAAGAACTTTTAGTTGTATCATGGAAATGCTAAACCAGCATGAAATCATGAGTGAACATGAGTAAAGAAGACATGTATAAATATGTGTGTATATATATGTGTGTGTGTATTCTGTTTATATGCGTATGTATTTGTGCATATAATACACATATATATAGGGAAGTCAGGTTTCATCTACTTTGATTCATTCTTAAAGGGAGATATTAATTTCTAACTATAATGATGAGAAGGATCTAGATATGTATATACACATGCCCACAATAGCTACCAACAAAAGGAAATGCTAAGTTATGGGATGTGAAGGCATATGCTCTATTAGTGTCCTTCCTGATGCCAAGTTTCTGAAGGACACAGCCTGAGGCTTTGCCATTGTGATAAACAGCTTGGCCTTTTGGGTATGAGTCTGTTTCAAAACAGTCTCCCTTGTCAGATTAGATCCATTTACCTTGTAGAAGCATCTGGCTAGCTGATAATTTTCAGGAAGTACTACAAAATCCATGAAAAATACTTTTTTCCCTTCTCCTTTTCCATAGCATATCATTCATACAACCAAAACAGCTATTTCCTTACTCAAGACACAGGAAGCATGTAATCCACAGTGATTCAGTGGATTGTCACTAGTCCTTCATATTTTAGCTAGCTATTTGTAATCCTCTGCTTGAGGAAACTGGAAAGAATGGCTAGCCTATTTGGTTTTTAGATTTTTAAAATTTTATCATTACTTCAGAATTTCTGGATAATCTAGTAATAGTCTATATAGGAAAAAAAATGTTATAGAGAGAAACTTTATTTTTCCAGTATAAGCATTTTGGTCAAGAAGTTGGTATTGACTCACTGAGAATATTTCCTGGGTCATTTCATTGTTCAATTATAACTAATATCTTAATTCTCCCATATGTTTTGGTATGTTGTTTCATTGTCATTATCTAGGATGAAATAGTTAATTTTTTCGATAATTTGTTGCTTGATCCACTCATTCTTTAAAATGAGGTTATTTAGTTTCCAATTAGTTCTGGGTCTGTATCTCGCTGGCCCAATATTGTACATGATTTGTATTGCATTATGATCTGAGAAAGATGTATTCACTATTTCTGCCTTTCTACAATTGATTATTAGGTTTTTATGCCCTAGTCCATGGTCACTTTTTCTGTAAGTGCCAGGTACTACAGGAAAAAAAGTATATTCCTTTCTATCTCCTTTCAGTTTTCTCCATCTAGGTTTTGGGTTTTTTTTTTTGTTTTTTTAGGTTTTTAGTTTTTTTTAGTTTTTGCAAGGCAATGGGGTTAAGTGGCTTGCCCAAGGCCACACAGCTAGGTAATTATTAAGTGTCTAAGGCCATATTTGAACTCAGGTACTCCTGACTCCAGGGCCAGTACTCTATCTACTACACCACCTAGCCACCCCCATCTAGGTTTTCTAACAATCTATTTACCTCCTTAACTTCCTTCTTGTTTATTTTATGATTTGATTTATCTAAATCTTGGAGTTGGAAGTTGAGGTCTAGCACTAGTAGAGTTTTTATGTCTATGTCTTCTAGTACCTCTTTCAACTTCTCCTCTAGGAATTTGGATACTATACCATTAGGTGCATACATATTTGGTATTGAAATTATTGTCTATGGTACCTTTTAGGAGGATTTAGTTTCCTTCCTTATTTCTTTTAACTATCTATTTTTGCAGCTGATTTGTCTGAGATAAGGGTTGCTACTTCTGCTTTTTTCACTTCAGCTGAAGCAAAATATATTTTGCTCCAACCTTTTACCTTTACTCTACATATATCTCTCTCTGTTTCAAATGAGTTTCCTATAAGCAGCATATTGCAGGATTCAGGTTTTTAATCCACTCTGCTATTCACTTATATTTTAAGGGAGAGTTCATCCCATTCACATTCAAAGTTATAATTACTATCTCTTTATTGCCCTCCATGCTATCTTCCTTCTGTTTGAATTTTTCCCTTTTCCCCCTTTATCCATATTCCCCAGTTTATCCTCCAAAGTAATTTTATTTTAAAAAATTAAAAAATAAATTGTTTAAATATCATCAAAATAGAAGTTTCTAAATTATAAGATTTTCTTTTCCTGTTATATGCACTAAAACTACTGTTATCAAACATCCATGAGAAAAAGTTTTGCCTGGTTCACACTTTGAAATAACCTCAGGGAGATGCTTTCAGAAAAATTATTCTGTGTCTGTAGCTGTGAATTCATTTCTTATGAATTTTTTTTTGTCTTTGAACATCTGAACAGAGCTGAAGGAAGTCCCACAATGGTGATGTCTAGGTACATTATAGATTTGTGTTATACAAGTGCAACCAACTCTAAGGGTTTCCTGTTCCACTAGGATAAAATATAAAATGCCTCTGTTTGGTTTTTAAAGTCCTACACAAACATCATTGGATATTACTCCCTGTCTTGCACTCAGGGATCCAGCTATACCAGTCTTCCCTCTGTTCTTCACCTATCATATTTTCTCTCTCATCTCCATTCCTTTGCACTAGTCATCCCACCTCCTCCTAACTTCTGCCTCATAGAATCTAGCTAGAATCTAATCTGATTCCTCCAAATGCTATAATCCTCCCTTCTAAACTGCTTTGTTTTTTAGCTATTTAAGTGTGTGTGTGTGTATACACACACACACACACACACACACACACACATGAATATTATTTTGACATGTACTAATTTTCAGTTCCTTGTAGGCAGGGATTATTTCATTTTTTCATATTTGAATCCCCAGTGCCAAGAACATATTATGTACTTAATAAATATTTGATTAATAAACATTTATTTGATAACTCTGAATAAAGTAAACCAAACTTGTGCTGCAAAAATTCATATATTGGTGCAGTAGATACAGCCAAGGTCCAATCCAGCTCCAGATACTTACTAGCTATGTGACTTTGGGCAAGTCACTTAACTCCTAATTATCTCTAAGAAGAAAAAGGAGCACAACTTTACTCATTAAAAATGTTTAATGTTTATACATCATTTTCAAAGAAGATCATGACATCAGAGAGGTGATGCCATGACAAGCACATGAATTGGATTTGAATGGAGGGTGCTGTGCTAGCCAGCCTCACTGTCTCCTCTAGAACCATCTGAGTTCAATGGCCAGATGTAAATCAAGACCACTGGAGATGGTTCTGGATATGAGGTAATCAGGGTTACTACTTGCCCAGAGTCACAGTTAATAAGAGTCAAATGTCTGAAACCAGATTTGAGTTCCCATCCTCCTGACTCCAAGGCCAGCTCTCTGTCCTCTGCACCACCTAGCTGTCCAGTAAAAATATTTAATGGCTATTGGGGTCACTACTATTGTAGAAGACACAGAGATAAACAAGACAGTTTTCCTGCATTGAAGATCTTAATTTCTGTAACATAAATTTAGGTAAAAGAACTAGGAGATTAGACTCCATAGGTTTTTGTTTGTTTGTTTGTTTGTTTTGTGGAGACAATATATGGAAAGTACTCTAGTCTTCTCAGGAAAACCAAGTTTGAATCCCATCTCCAGTGCTTGCTAACCGTGGACAAATCTCTTCATTTCTCTGAGCTTTACTTTTTTCTATATCAATAAAAATGAGGATAATAAGAAATGTGGTGTCTGTGTCCTGGACTAGTTGTTAGAATCAAATGAATTAATGTATAATGAACATTCTGCAAAACTTAAAATGCCATAGAAATGTCAGAAACAGAGAAAATTCTTTTTATAGACTCTTAGCATACAGCACACTGACAGATTCATCAAATTGTGCATCAGCTGCTGATTCTGTATTCCAAGCCTTGCAGTGAGTAAATTGTCATTCATAAGCAGAAGCATCTTTAGGGAATTCCTTTTCTGTTTGGATGATGCACAGGGCCTCTTCTTTGACAGTGGCAATCACCATTGCTAGCATTTGTTCTCTGCTTTAAATCTTGCTTAATTCAGTTCAGTTCAGTAAATTTTTTATTGAACAGAATGAATAGATTCCTAGTTCTGTGGTCAGAGGATCTGGGTTCAAATGCTCTTGAAACCTGTCGGTTCTCAAACAACTTGCTTAATCCACCTGGACCTTATTTTCCTCAACTATAAAATGAGAAGACTAGACCAAATAGCTTATGTGGTCTTATAAAAATAGCCCCTATTTCTCCAGGAGTTGTATTATGTATTATTAGATCGCAGATTGTTGAACAAGTATTTCTGTGATTGCACTTGTATTTCTTCTTGGAATTTTTAAGACTGCATTTTTATATACTGAAGCAAATCCTTTTTGGTAAGTAATTAATGCAATAGCATTTTTATATATTTACCATGTTGTGCAGTGATTTTTCAATTGTGTCCAACCTTTGTAATTCCATTTGGGGTTTTCTTGCTAAAGATAACAATAATTTTCCATTTCTTTCTCCAACTTATTTTATAGATGAGGAAACTGAGGCAAACAAATTTAAGTGACTTATCCAGAATCACACAATAAATTCTGAGGTTGCATTTGGATTCAGGATGAAGAGGCCAGTAACTCTTATCCTGTCCCACCTCACTGCCATCAATTTCTCCATCAATTTGGGAATATAAAAATGTGATACTCTCTTATGAATCATCTGTGAAAGCCACTCTGCGTGCTCCCCCTTTTTTATTTTCATCTATATATGTAAAGGCCAATTCCATTGACAATCTTTTTCATACTTTAAGGATTTTCCCATCTTTGATATATCTTGAAAACTGATATTCTGAGTACCTATAAAATGACATTCACCTCAAACCTGGATTCCTTCTGTGTATATTTATTTGGTCAAGCCCTTCCCAATATCTTTTTTTCTTGAGCACTATTTCTGCTGCTTCATATAACTTGAAGGTGTTCAGATTTTAGAGTCCAAATATGGTTGTCTCCCTGTCATAAAATAAATAGAAGAAATCACAATTGGAATACTGGCAACTCTTTTTCATTTCAAATCTACTTCTTATTCTTTCCAGTCTCAACTGTCCACAGTATTTCCTTCTCTTTTTTGAAAATCAGAACAAAATGTGCCTTTCTCTATGTTTTTTGTCCTGCTTTCTACACTCTTTCGAAGATCATTGGATCAGCAATCACATTTAAAAGATATATAAATATTCTTAGATCTAATTTCTTCTATACTTCATTGAGGTAGCTAATTGTTCTCTCACCATCTTCACATTTATTTCACTTTTCAGTTTCATTTATTCTTGAGCTGAATAGGGTTTCACACATCAATTTTTATAAAGGCTCTTTCTTCTATCCTCCTTTTTTTAAACCAGTTTTATGAGGCAGTTCCACTTAAAATCTATCATTCCCTTCCATATTGTTTTACAAATGAGTTTTTGGTCTAAACTGTTCATAATCCTTGGTTTGCTGTCTCAACACTTGGAAAGGAGATTAAATGCCTTCTTGTTGATTTCTTTTGCCCTCCTTATTGTGGCATTTAATGATGAGACATCATTGAAATTCTCTAAGAAATGGTACTAATGAGATTCAATTCTTTTTTTTTTTTTAGATTTTTACAAGGCAATGGGGTTAAGTGGCTTGCCCAAGGCCACACAGCTAGGTAATTATTAAGTGTCTGAGGTCGGATTTGAACTCAGGTACTCCTGATTCCAGGGCTGGTGCTCTATCCACTGCACCACCTAGCTGCCCCCAATTCAGTGCTTTTAGTCTCATCTAATTTTCATTTTTCAAAATTGACAACTCACTGAAATAAATCAACAGAGAATTGTTATAATTGCATGCAGGTCTTATCTTTATAAGAAATATTTCTCTACTTATAATTTGGTATTCATTTCAGCCTTTATTCTATCAGGTCAATGTTTGGGCTCTGTCATTTATAACCAGTTGTTATACATCTATTAAGATACTGTCAGTTTTATTTTTGGTGATATTGTTTATTGCTTGCTATGTTCAGTGCCTTCCAAATCACCTCTTAAAGAAAGTGTTCATGACGTATAGACATATGTGCATAAACTACAACCCTCTTAATTGTGGTCCACTTAGAAGGAAACTAATTAGGAGTACTGAAAGAAAAGCTGGTGAAAAGTCACATGACATTCTGCTCCCTGTTATTAGATACGTAAAAAAAACCATCAACTTCTTTATTTACCATTTTGATGAGCTCTTAGATTTCCACTTCGCTCCAACTTCTTTTTGTCTTATGGTTTCATTTATAGTGAGAATGTCAATGTAGATATGATTCATTTCCTTCAGTGAGGTTTTGACTCATTGGTTGTTGGACACTGATTTTACATAGAATAACAAAAATTAATGTTTGTAGATTGTCTAAAATCCTCTGTCCTCTTTTAATTATGGAAGTGGAAAGGAGTCACATAATATTGCAGGTTATATATTTCTTTCAACTTGGTCTTCACGGCCAAATAATTTACCTCATTATCCAGCCTAATGGTGTCAAATTCTCTGTACTTAATGAGGCCACTTCTTGGATAGCTGGTATAATCCATCATTCTGATCATACTAGAAGCCATTTCAGAATGGGATAACCTTCCAGGTAGCTCTCTACTTTCATATACTTTAAGAATTCTACTCTTCTGGGGCGGCTAGATGATGCAGTGGATAGAGCACCAGCCCTGGAATCAGGAGTACTTGAGTTCAAATCCAGCCTCAGACACTTCATAATTACCTAGCTGTGTGGCCTTGGGCAAGCCACTTAATCCCATTTGCCTTGCAAAAACCTAAAAAAAAAGAATTCCATTCTTCCACAGTAACTTTAAAGTGGGATTTGTATCTAAATGTATCTAAAGCAATATGTTTATAACTGGCAGTTTATTTTATTGTTACTAAAAATACAGTAGAATGGATGTATCATATGTGAGATAAGGGTTTCAATCAACTTTTCATCCTATGTTCCAATCACATCTTTTTCCCTGCTATAACCAAAATCAAATTAGTAATCTAGTATTCTGAAAGAGTATTAAGGAAAAATAATCATAAGAATTTCTAAGGAAAGGAAAGGAAAAACAACATAAGAATTCATTAAAACTATGTTTAGATATAGATAAAATGAGGAACTCAAAGCTAAGAAAGGAAAAGATTGCCTTTGTAAATCAGATAAATAATGCCAAGGAAAGCTAAAGAAAGAAATATTTATAGATTTATAGATCATCAATCAGATATCATCAATATCTGAAAAACACTTATATTAATAGTTGATAACGAACATTATGCCTGGGATGAGATAATATATATAGGATGTGAGGCAAAGAAGAAAGAGCATGGACTTAGAGTCAGGAAGACCTGAATTCAAATTTTGCCTGAAACATTTACTAGCTGTGTGAAAAGACACATGATCTCCTTTGGTCTCAGTTTCCTTATCTGAAGAAGTGCCTACTATGCACCAGACATTGTACAACTATCCTGCAAAAGTCAACCCCTGCTGACAAGAACTTTATAGTCTAACAATATGGAGCAAATAGGTTGTATGCCGGTCCCCAATACTCCCAAATACAGCCTAAACAAGATTAAAATGTAGTTCCTATATGAATTTGATGTGTTGATGTGTTAATGAAAATGTGTGTATATATGGTGAGGATTAAATAAGAAAATACATGTAAAGTTCATGCCATGGCTTAAATCTCTATTTAACTATGAGCCATATAATTATTACCATAAAAATCTATGATATTGAATAGTGTGACTGGATAGTATATATGAAATAGAAAATCGGAACAGGCTTGCAAACAGAAAAAAAAGATGTGTAAGTCATGCCTGCTTTAAAGTATGAGGAGCATATCACATGTAGCTTAAATTTATGTCTTCATAAAAAGAAGCATAAACTTTAAAAGATCCCCTTTGTAAGTAGCCACCTTTTCTTGAAAACTGCTTAGGAAGTCAGTGTCATACAATTATATTATTATAGCAAAAATACTATTAACTTGAGAAATTTATTTCCATTAGTTGAATGTTTCTGTCACCTGAAGCAGATGCAGCATCAGAGATGACAGCAATAGAAAACCTTTTCATTTCAGGTCTTAGGTTATTATGAGAATTGGAATTAATATGGAATTGGCATTTCTAGATTAAAACATGGTGTCTGGAAAGTAAGAGATGGGGAGAGGGGAAGAAGGGAGGGATCAGCTTTTTATATTTTCTGTTTTTTCCTTATTACTTTATTTTATGCTGCCTTGTTATTCACACAATACTTTTTGGAACTGTTTCTTGACTTGATTAGGGAGAAGATCCAGTTTATCCGGACGGAGGGGACACCTGGACTGGTACGTCTTTCCAGTGATGCTGATCTTGTAATGTTGTTAAGGTAGGTAACCTGTTTAGCCTTTAACTCTTAATGAACATGCTTCCATGATTGATGCAAAGCAGTTCAAGTATGTAATATGAAATGAATTGGTGACAAATAACTTGATGAGACAGAGCTATGAGAGAGATTTGGTTAATTTAGCATACTTTGAAATCATAATGACATAGAGGAAAGAGATTTACAGAATTAGTCTTAGAGGGGACCTCAGAAGTCTTCTAGTGTAGCCACTTCATTTTGAAGATAAGAAAACTTAGGCCCAAAGGCAAGCAGGTAGCAAGTATCAGGGCCAAGAGTTGGGCCAAGAGTTGACCAAAGGACTTTTGATTCTAAATAAAGTGGTTTTCTTCCACTGTATCAAACAGATCTGAAATCAAAGTCTTGTGTCTATACTCTGCCCTTGCTTTGGACATTTATTTGAGTCACCTTGAGTCAATCACTTTACCTATCTTGGTTTGCTCATTTCTAAAATGAAAGGGCTAGACTAGAGGAACTCTTATGATCCTTTCCTGGCTCTAAATTTATGATCATTTTGAAATGACATTTGTATTATTATTTTTAATATTATAATTTATTATGATAACATATTATTGGGAGAAGAGGAAAAATTATATTAAGGGAATATAGTCCATCAACAGTCCAGACTAATTCTCATTCACAGTAGGAATTAGAGAAATGGATAGTTATAGCCTTTCAGAGCAAACAGATAATTTTCACCTTTTGCTGTCATAAAAATCCACAAAATATGCTTTGTTCCTCTTTGCTATTTAGACTTATCCACTTAGTTGTGTGGTTTGAGAGAGCTTATGTATAGAAATTTGGAATTTGAGTTATCATTTTGCCAGTAATGCTAAATACCAACTTGAAAGTTCTTAAACACATTGACCAATTTTGTCTCCATTGTTATTGATAAGGCTTGCTATGAGTGGTATGAAGTGGAAAGAACTCATCAATAATCATTGTCATTGATAATCTGTCTAGGAAAAAGGTAATGACTTTGCTCAGTCTTTAGGAAGTTAACACTAACTACAGAACAATATAGAAAATTTTTACTAAGCCATTCAAGAAATGTAAAATTTATTCCAGAGGTAAACAAGGGCTAGAGGGACTTTAGCATTGCTTATGTGGCCAAGTGCTGACTCTGGTAATTGATTGCCTGATGCCTCACTGAATCACAGAATTTGAAAGGTAAAAGAGAGTTCAGTGACCAGAGAAATCCCCACTATAACAAGAAGTCATCCAGCTTCTGCTAGAAGGAGTCCATCCTTGCTTTCAAGAAGGAAGTCTCTAGGCAACCCACAGCACATTGGACTAATTCTAATTGTTAGGAAAGTATTTTTTGGGGTTTTTTTTGTTTCCAATTTCTTCCCCTGACATCAAATTTAAATTGGACTATTTGCAATTCTCCCTTTCTCTTAGCTCTGCCTCAAACTACCTATCTCTAAAATTAATTATATTTTTCTTCCTTGTGGAATAATTAAAATTTGTTTAATAAAGAGTTTACAGATCCTTTTCTCAATGTGGTATGCTACTTGATAATATCTCAAGAAGTGAAACCCATGGGAAAAAAAAAGCCAGCAAAGGCAATAATTAAATTTATTTTTAAATCTTCACACAGGTGCCAGGGCATCTAATGTAACATTATAGAAAGTAGTTTGGTGGGGGAAATATGGCAACCTCTTATAATTATTAGAACTGAAATTAATTTAAGAGGCAGCTTCTGAAAGACAGAATTTCATTGATACTCAGATTTGAAATTAGTTTCTACTAAATACAGAGGACTTGAGATACTTTGGGGAATAGTAAAGTTAGAACTTTTGATATAATGATACTTTTGTACTTACAAAATATTTGCCTGGCAAGTAACATTTTTAAGCATATTAAAAAGTTGAAAAGCATTATTAAGTAATGGATAAAGCCTTGGTCTCAAGAAGTTGAGTTCAAATTCTTTAACACATATAAACTGTGTGACCATGGACTCAGGCAACTTTCTAAGATTATAAATTGAAGATGGATTGTGATTTGAATTAAAGGAGAGAATTTTCATTCAGGAATTTCCTACACCAATGAAATCACCAGTCTACCGAAATAAATGCATTTCTATTAGATCTCTCTACAGTCGACCTGTGTTTCTTGTACACACCTTTAAAAATATGTTAAATGACTTCAGTAGAGAACGCTCTTTCTTTTTTTTTAATTTTTTTGTTTATTTGTTTATTTTCGCATTACTGCAATAAACTTGTTGAAAAAGTAAACATAATCTCCCCTCTTTCCATGAACTTAGAGAAACCTCAAGAAAAATGAAGTCAGTGGGGAAAAAAAGTGTACTTCAGTCTGTATTCAGACATTCTCAGCTCTGTCTATGGGGTGGATCACATTCTTTATCATATATCATCAGAGAAGTTGCTTCAATATTTTTTCCCACTGTTGCTAATGTTAATTTTATTTGCCTCCATTCTATTCCTCCCCACTTCCTTTTATTCTAGTCTCTCTCGCCTTTGACCCTGTCCCTCCTCAAAAGTGTGTTGTATATGACTATCATCTCCCATGATCTTCCTTCTTTTCCATCACCTTCACCTCCCCTCCTCTCCCTTTCCCCAGTTCCCTTTCTCCCATCCCTTTCCTCTCCTTTTGAGGAAGCTCTTTCAATCCAAATTTTAAAGGCGTTATAATAGAAGACAAATAATTTGGGCAACAGAACTGCTGGGATTTCAAGACCACATATTTTCATCAGTTCTTACAAAGTTTACTAATATTCTCCAGTCTGATAGATAGTATTTTAGGGAAACTGGCATACTGAGCTGGTTTTAAATATAGGATGAGGTCTGTTGGGTGTTTAGGTAAGTGCATTCATATGTATTCTGTGCATTCTCCCACTTTTTGGTCATCCCCCAAATCATTCATGTAACAGCAGTCAAGCTGGAACACAACTGTTTGACTTCACTCAACACACTTTGGTTTGCATCACCCAAATCTAAATGAAACAATTTTATTCCTGGAGACAGGAAAAAATTTATCATAGCCAAATCGATGAAAATACCAGTCACCATCTATACTTTATTGAGCTTTAGGATAGAATGCTAAATATTTTAAACCATGTCATGTTTAGATTATCTGCCTTTTGAAAGAGTACAAAAGTTGATAAATATCTTCCTCATTATTTACTTTAGCCAAACAAGTGCTTTTGAAGTTCATATTGAAAGAGCAACTTAATATTTTTCCTTGAGAAAATAAAGATAATTTTTAAAACTCATTTTGGAGAAAGGCAAGAAAAGTTAACTGTACATGCTATTTATTCCCTAACTGAAAAGGAAAAGAAATAAAGACTTTATATAAGAATGGCAACTTATTTTAGCTAATAGGATTTTTATTGGGTGATTAATTTCTGAAATGCAATTCAGTACACCTGGATTTTTAATCACTTTGTCATGGTAAAATGACTGGAGTGTAGAAAGTTGTCTTCATAGCGTTATGCCTCAATTCTTCAGCATTTATTTTTTGAACTAATTTGAATTGAGTGATTTGATTAATGTTCAAATAATTTATCCACAAATGAGAGAGTAAGGGAGTGTGTGTTTCCTTCTAGTTATATATTTTTAAAAGGAAAATAATTTGTGGGAAAGAGGAAAAGATTATGATAAAGTTGTAATTTCAAGATTATTGCTCTAGGAAATCATTACAATTAAAAATAAATACTTTTCCCCTTCCCCATGTGTTTAAATGAACAGAGATTTCTAAAATAACTAGCTTGAACCTCTTATATTTCAATCAATTTCAGTAGTCCTTTCAAAAACTTCATCTCATATAAAATATATTCTGACTCTGTAGATGACTGCTTTTATTTTTAAATAAGCAAATTTAGCACTTATATTTAGAAATGATTAGTTGTTGGATTTTGTCAGTAAACAGGGAAGAGTGCACATCATAATTTCCTAGTTTAAAAGAATAAAAATAACATGTGGATGTATTTTTATGCATTCAAATATAAATTACAAAAATATCTATTTGTAAAATCTTTGTGTCTGTATTAAAAACCAACTTAATTCTCCATCATTATAATTTTTGAAAAGTCTAGAATTCCTGTATTCAAAGCTTCTCTGTATCTTTGGGAGAGTGATGCTTCTTGTAGTCACATTATGACAGAGTGAGAATAACCATCTTATTCAGAATGTTAAAAGTAAGGAATTTTGACTTGATGATAGTGAATTTCTCCTTTCTGGTCTTTCCCAGTTTATTTGAAGAAGAGATAATGTCATATGTGCCTCCACATGCCTTACTCCATCCCAGCTATTGTCAGTCCCCACGCAGTTCCCCGGTGTCCTCACCTCAAAACTCTCCAGGTAAGTTCAAGTGATACTTAGGGAGTGAGCACTGACATTAAAAATTAGTAGGTTAGGTGACAGAATAGTGTGGAAACACATTTTAATGGTCACCACATGAGTAACTCTCTTGTATACTGGTATTTCTTAGATCTTTACAACTAACTTATTTAATTATTTATGATAGACAAAGAGACAGTAAGATTCTGGAGCATGAAATAAATTGTCAATAGTGACATGCTCATTGGTCACTTTCTTTTTGTTTGGATAAACTATATTTAGTATTTTGCAACAATGAAAATGACTTTTGTAAATTTGAATTTAATCATGTGCCTTGAGTCCCATTATTATTTTGGGGAAATATTAAATAATCTATTTTCATTTAGCAGGCCATTTTACTGGAGAAAAATAATTATACTGTAAGGAAATGATCTCTAAATACTCCAACAAATTCATGATTTCAAACATACAGGCACTACCTTCTGCAGCAGTATAGACTAGTATAGATTACAACCTACCTATCCCTTCTCCTGCTATGATATTCTTGTTCATGTCCTTTGATAGGTCCCCCATAGAATATCTGACTAGTCTGCTGGGGGACTTTAACATTCTTTTGATAATACTAAGGTTGTCTATCTTCCAGCCTTTTCTATTTTTTTACATGACAAGTTGATCTGTCTTCATAGATGGATATCTTGGATGCCACTTCTTATGCATGAATCATTGATGGTAATAAGCCATAACCTGCTTACTCCTCCACCAAAAACCTGAAATTGAGATGGCTTACTTGCAATGCTATCGATAAACAGAATATGTAAACCATGCCCCCCATCCTTCTATATTGCCTTCTGATTATTTCATCATTCCTAATGGTCTTCATCTTAATAACTTCTACTAAATCTAAATATTTATACTTATGGAAATTCTAAATTATTGAAATGATACTAGATATTTGGCATCTCATAGGCCCAGTGACTATTAAGAACTAAAAAAGACCTTAGAGATCATGTAAATTAAGATGAAGTAGATGAAGCTGAGAAATCATTCTTTGAATTCTGTGAATTTTTTATCTAATGCTTAACCCTTTATAATAAGTTCTTCAAAGATTGTCAAATATTCAGTTTTTCATTTAGGATTACAAGTTAATTATGGGATTGGGGGAACTTAACACTTTGGATGAATTGGGAAGTAGAAATTGAGGATCATCAAAAACAGAGATTAAGAAGAAATAATAATGAAGAGCAATATAAAAATCACCAAGATGCCCAACCTCAACATTAATAACCTTCTTATTTAGTGTTTTAGAAGTTGCTTCTTAATTAGGATCCACCAAGCATCAGTGTTGGATAAATTATACAAAAATCATATAAGAAATGTATCTATAGAGTTGAATTATATGTTGGGATGATATGTTTTCTCAGGTTTAGGATAATATATTTTCTGAGAACATGTATAACCCAGATATCTTGACATTAATAGAAATGTTTGGGTACTTTATAATTTTTAGAAAGAATGGTCTCCATATTTTTGGCCAAGACACTTTAGTGGTACTTCTTTGTTCTTGAAGTTGATATATATTTCTTGATACTGGTGGAAATGATTATAACTGATTTCACATGCTAAAGGATTAGGATCAGCTAACACTATCTGATGGGGATTTTTTTTGAGGCTTTTTAATAGATTAAAGTATCCTTTTGAAATCATCCCTTGGGTTTTTGAGAAAGAAACATTTTCAACATACCCAAAGTAGTTTGAACTCCTTTTTCTTGACTAGAATTTCACTACTTTGGGATGAAATGAAAATAATATTGTTAAAATTTACTACTATATAATAAAATTTAATGATCATTTTAAAATATCCCTCTAGAGACTCAAAGTGCTTCTAATCTCAAGGACATTTGCATTTCTGCAAACAGAAGTGATGATAGGAGCTGTGGAAAATTTGATTCATTCTCTTTGCAGCTGTCAGAGAATTCACCTAAAATTTATCAAAATCTTGGAATGGGAACATTTGTTTTTGTGGAATAATTCTAATGTCAGCCTTAGCTATAGCTATGATAACAGGAAAAGGTCTTTTACAACTTCATAAGATTTATTATTCCAAATATGAGATCCAACAGTTTAAGAAACATTTGTAACAGCACATTATTTTTATTACCATTTTAATAATTATATAAGTGTTTTCTTATGTGAACACCTTTCAGATACATGAAATTTACCCATTTTAAAATGTCAAAAACCTTTTAATTTTTAATAATTTTTAAAAATAAAAATCCTAGTCAAGAACACTTTCTTGCCTTCTCTAAACTAAAATAAATATGATTTATTTTTTTCTTGATGATTCAGTCATCATGATAATTCTCATTTACTATGCTGTGCTGAACCATGCTTAAATGTCTTTCCCTTCACTGTCATTGGCTTGTTAAATTCTCTGTGATTTTATTTTTAAAATATATTTATTATTTTATATAAATCCAAAAAGCATGTTTATTGGAACACTGTTCAAAGTAATTGTTGATGAGTTCTGAATGATACTCTGGGCCATCAATTCTATGAAAGCAAATCACAGAACTTGAGTTCAGTGGGACTATGATTCCTACAATAGCTCTGGCAAATGATCATTCTGCTTCCATTAGACTGTTAAAATTTACATATCCAGCCTGAATTCCTGTCCAGTATCTCCATCTGGATGTTCTATAAAAATTTCAAACTCTATGTCCCAACACAGCTCACTATGTTCCCCTCTTTCGAAATTCATATTTTCTTTGAGGATACCACCATCTTCAATCACCATTCACATCATCCAGGTTTTTTAACCTTTTTTAACCTTGACTCTTTCCTTTCCCTCACCTATCAGATATAACTAATTGCCAAGTCTTATCTTTTCAATCTGTTCTTGTTCTCCATGCACACAGTCATCACTCCAAGTGGCCCATTAATGTAGCCTTCTAAATGGCTTCACTGCTTTAAAATCTTTTCTCTCTCCATTCCATTCTATCCATAGTTGCTAACATAATCTTCTTAAAGGTCTGGCCATATCAGTCCCCCACTCAAGATACTCTGTGGTTTCTATAAAATTGCCCTAGGATAAAAATACAAAATCCTTGGCTTAGTATTTGAAGCATTTACATCCAGCCTCCCTTTCCAGAATTTCACAATTCATTGCTTAAACATACATGTATCCCCCCTCAAACTGAGCTGAACATAGATTTCCCTTTGACACCCCAGTGCCTTTTTCCAGGCTGTCCTGAATGGCTGGAATGCACTCTGTCCTTACCTTTACTTCTTAGCTTCCTTAAAGGTTCATTTGTTAATGCTGCCTCTTCCTTGAGGATGGGGACTGTTTTTTTTTCTTTCCACAGAATCTGGCACAATGCTTTCTTTATTCATTTGAATTGAACTCAGAACATTCATTCATAGGCATTCTGATGGCAATTTCCACAGTTCAGAGAGTTTTTTTGTTTGCTTACTGATTCTTACCTTCATTTTGAATGGTGAAGATTGCCCCAAATCCCCAGATTCCATATAATCAGGGTGTACCCATCTTTACTGTTTTGTTCATTTAGTATGTTGGCTTTCAGCTAGATTTGGTGTCAACAGAAGTTATTTAAATTGACAGGAAGATTTCCATTTTTTTAAATATGGCACTATGAAACTTTCCAAGGACTTGACCATGGAGTGAACCAGAGGAAAGAGAGTTTCCAGCCAAACATAAGGCAAATATCTTATCTTAAAATCAATACAGTGGGTGGTTAGGTGGCACAGTAGATAGAGCATCGGCCCTGGAGTCAGGAGTACCTGAGTTCAAATCCGGCCTCAGACACGTAATAATTACCTAGCTGTGTGGCCTTGGGCAAGCCACTTTAACCCCATTGCCTTGCAAAAACTTAAAAAAACAACAACAATACAGATAGATACATGGAAAAGCCCAGGATATAATAGTTCCATGCAATAGGAGCCAAGTGGAGCCTTTATTTCCCTGACATTCAGAAGTGTTGATCACATTCTTCAGATAATCCATTGCTGGTAATTACTGACATAAGAAAAAAGACTGTGCAGATGACTCCTAAATCAATTTTATCCAGTGCTTATCTGTCTCCCCAAATCCAGCCTTCTATTACTGTTGAATGTCACCACCTGGTTGTTCCATTGGTATTTCAAACCAGAAAATATCTGATAACAGAATTTCAATTCATTATTTTCCTCCACAAAAACCTGTCCTAAAATATTATCTTTTTGTTTTATTTAGAACACACATACAAAAATGAATGCTAGAAATAGTTTTCTTCCTACATAAGATGGACAAAAGAGGGATTCAAATCAGTATTTTAGCTGGTTATTTCATAAAAGTAGGGACACTATTCCCTTTAATTTAGGAAAAAAACAGATATCTCTTTGTCTGATCTTGTTACCTCTTAGACTTCTCTTCTTTAAGGATATGATTTCTCTCTCATCATACCCAGTTTGGATCAAGGTACAACATGGAAACAAAGTAAAGACTGACAGATTGCTTTCTGTGGGGGGGGTGGGGGGAGGGAAGTAAGATTGGGGGGAAAAATTGTAAAACTCAAATAATATCTTTAATAAAAAGTAATTGAAAATAAAATAAAATAAAAGTAGGGATAGAGACTATACTTGTGATGTCAGTAGTATAGAAAATTCCTAAATGGAAATGCATGCATGTGTGTGTGCATACACACTTCCAGTTGGCACTTTCTTTGAAACTTGTCACCTAGAGTGACTTGCCCAAGGTCACCAGGCTAGGTTTTCCCAGATATGAGGTCAGCTTTCTGTGTCTCTATCCATTATGCACACTTTCTCATATTCATATTTAGACAGATGCACATAGATAGATAGATACATGCATATTATGTGTGTATATATATATATATTGAGAGAGCACACATGTTTTCATTTTTGCTTCAATCTATTCATGTGGATATTTTGTCTTGGTCCTCTTTTCCTGGTCCTGGTAACATCATAATTGCACTGGTTCCATCTTTCAGGAATATAGTTGATTCCCAAAGTAGAAGTAATTATTGTATTTATCCTGGAGTGTTTTGGCACTTACAGCTGACTTGCAACAAGAGCTTGTCATTCCCCGACAGAATCATTTAGGGGTAATTTTTTAACCATGAAATCATGCATGAGTGATTTTTAACTTTTCCATAATAGAATCATTTGTGTTGCAGTCCTCAGAGCCTCCAGAATGGTATCCTTTTGCCTAGCATGAAAGTGAAGTTTGGGCTCATTTTACGAATTCAGTATTGGTAGAATTGATCATGGCATTTTATACTTCTCTTTTTCTCAAATGATGGGCAAAAGGAAAATAATAGATCTATTACAAGGGTTCTTTTTCATTCTCAATACTGTGAACTGACTTCTCTTTTCCCTCTAGTCCTGTGACTATAATATCCCCACAACTCTGTCCTCTGTGCTTGCATATCCCTATGCATCTTTACTAGTTTCATATTTCTGATGGCTGCCAGATATTTCCACATGAATGTCCCATCATCACTGTACACTCAACACACCCAAAGCTGAACTCACCATTTTCCCCCTAAAACTGACTCTTCCCAACTATTTTATCACATCAGAAAGGCATAATCAATAGAAAAACATGCTTGGAATCTGGAAATCTGGGTTTGAATCCTGCCTTAGATATTCTCTGAGCAAACATGGGAAAATGACTTAAGCTCTGTGGGAGAGTTTTCTGGGTAGTCCTGGACAACTGATTTAAACTTCCGCCTGTAAAACAGAAGCTAACATTTGTTAGCTCTAATTTTTCCAATCTCAATTCCAGTTCTATACTTTGTTGTTGATTCTGTTTCTCTGATGATTGGTCAACTGGGGGGAGAGTTCAAGGAAGAAGTGAGGGAGTCTCTTTGGACTCATTCCCCTTCCCCTCACTAGATTTTGATTATAGGCACAATAGTCTAGGCTTTGATTATAGGCACAATAGTCAAGTCCCTCAAAGTGCTTTTTTCTGTTGATATCACCTTCTGTGATATGCCTAGGCAGAGAGGCATGTCTAATTCTTTAAATCAGTTCCAATATATTTTGTAGTCTGATTTCATCCAATGACTTGACATACTTAACTCTTTCCAAAATAAATAAGGATTTGTTTGCTTCTAGATTATATTTTTGATTGAAGGTTCTGATTTAATCAAAAGGTGGTCTCACCAAACAAAGGTATCAGGGTGGAGAGTATCTTGTTACTTAGAGGAATTGAGGTTGGGAATCTGAGACCTTCCTCTTACATTTGGATTATTGCAACAACTTTCTAGATAGTTATTATGTCTTCATTCTCTTTCTTTTCCCTCCAAATTACTCCCAGACTAATCTTTCCTAGACACTGCTATGATAGACTCTCTACCCCCTACCCCTTTCAACAAGCCACAACCAGAATTATAATTAAGCTAGGGCAGTTGGGGCTTCAACCTAGATAATATAGATAATATAGGCTAATGCCCACCTGGGAGCACATCCCCCTGACCTATCTATGCTCAGCCTTCCCTTTCCCTTTTCCCTGAGAACAGCACTATAATTCATCCTTTGCCTATTTGGTTCCTTCCTTGACTATCAGCACTGTTGATCTCCTGCCCCAATCATATCCCTAGAAGTTTACTATTTCCTCCCCTACCCACCCGAATCTCCCCTCAAGTGACAGAGAATGTTGTTTTTCCCCTTTGATAAAGCAGAAAAACACAAGATTTCTTTTTTACTTAATACAGCTCTCCAAATGAATCTCCTTTCTCCCATCCCTCCAGTGCCAGCATTGTTTGACTTAGGTGAAGTTTGCTGTTTTTGTTTTTGGAGTGTTTTTTTTTTAAATTATATCTCTGGCTATAAGGGTTCCCTGCTGTCTACAATATTAACACCAAAAAATTCTATTTAACCTTATTTCCTCTATTATTTCATGTTATAAATCATCTACTTCATTTTTGCAAGGAAACTCACTCCTCAGGAGTACAGGGATGTTCATTCCTACCTCCCTGCTTCAGTTTTTGCTGTTTTTCTTTCCTCCTTTCCAGTTATTTAGATTCTCCTAATTCTTCAAGGCCCATATCAAGGCTCTTTTCCTCTCTCTGTTCTTCTCCGATGTATGCCATTAGAATGTGTTTTTGCTTTTCTCTGTATCCTTTGGGGTGTATAGGGTGTCCTGAGAAGACTAGCACCTCTGGTATTAGGACTTGCTGAACTCTTTCAGGGCTGTTCATCCACCTTTGGTGTCATCTTCACCCAACTCTGGTTTCATCTTCACCCAACTCTCACTTGTAGCTCCAAGAAGCTGTAGCATGTGCAGCAGCCACACTGCTTAGTAGTGCCATTAATCCAGGTTGAAGGAAACTGATGGACTTCAGATCTATCAGTTATTTAGGGGATGCCTATCCCAAGCATGTGAAGACTTCTTCGAGTAGATGAGAACAATTTGTTCCAAGGGCCTTGAAGATGGCTCTGTGGAATGCTTAGAACTTGGTCATACATGGAAAATGCTAAGGTCATCCACTGCATCTGGGGTCATTGCCAACTGTTCTGATTTTTTGCTTGCCTCTGGATTTTGATGCCTCTGGAAGAGTGAGGCTGATGATTTTGTGCAACTCTGCCTTGTTTAAATTCAATTCACACAGAAGACCTCACCCTGTGTTGTCCTTTCTGGAAATGAAGGATATACAACAACAATCCTCTGTGCATAACACAGTGTCTGGCAGCATAGCAAATAATAAATGTTTGCAGACTTTTACAGGTTTTCTTTGGTGTGCAATGAATTGTGTGGACCTTATGTTTTACAAAGCCTTGTGCTTGAACAGTCTACCACAAATTGTATGGAATACGGATGTGCTGAAGTCTCCCATTTTTCTTGTGATGTGTTGTAATTCTCACAACAAAGAATAAGTCATGAGTCAAAATAAAATTTCAGAACCATTTTTTTATGAAACTTGACTCAACAACTCATATCCAGAATGATCCCTAATCCCTCACCCCTGTAACTTCACTTTCTACAACACACAGTTGGAAAGGACTTGAGATGTCTTCTGATATAACCTATACCAAATAAGAACCCTTCTACCATGTGATAATTTGCTCTGCATGTGAAGAACACCATTGAGTAATAATAATAATGATAATATCTAAATAACATCTATATAGAGCTTCACATTTTTAAAAAAATTTTTATTTAAGGCAATGGGGTAAAGTGACCTGCCTAAGGTCACACAGCTAGGCAATTATTAAGTGTCTGAGGTTGGATTTGAACTCAGGTCCTCCAGACTTCAGGGCTGGTGCTCTATTCACTGTGCCACCTAGCTGCCCCAGAGTTTCACATTTATTATCTCATAAGGTCCTCACAATAACTCTGGGAGGCTGAAGCTGTTTTTATTCCCATTTTATAGATGAGGAAACTGAGGTTGTATTTGAACTCTGCTCTTCCTGACTCCAAGCCTAGCACTCTATCCACTGTATCAACTAGTTGCCCCCATTCTATTTTTGGACAGCTCTAATTATTTGAGAATTATTTCTTATATCAAGTCTAAATTTGCCTCTTTGTAGCTTCCACCTTCTTCACCTTTGGAGTCCAAGCAAACTTGGAAAAACTTGATCTCCCTTCCATCTATTTGAAGAAAATTCTCCAGGTTAACTCTCCAGATTTCTTTCAACTTCTCATCACATGGACAATCTCAAGACCCCACATGGGCCCATTTTCCCTCTACAGGATAACTGTCCAGCTTTCCATCCCTGTTGCCTGGTACAGAGTAGGCACTGAAGAAATGCTTGTCAGATAATTATAAATAGCCTTCCTAAAATGTTGGTTCCCAAAACCAAATACAATATTCTAGATACTCTACAAGGCATAGAACAGCTGGATTACCTATTACTTCCCTCGTCTTGGTTACTTTGCATTTATTTGTTCTCTGATGTTTTCATCCATGTTAGACATGCTTCCCTGGTTTACAGTGTCAGCTTCTTGAGGGGTAATACTGTCCCAAACTTTAGCATGCTCCATGCTGCTCAGCGGAGTGCTGATCACTCAGTGAACACTTGTTAATTGATTTGTTCATTCAAGATATATTTGTTGTTGAATTATTAACAGAGGCAGGTAGGTGGTAAAGATGATTGAGAGCTGGACCTGAAAGAAAAACTTGAGCTCAAATATGGCCTTGGAAATTTATTAGCTGTGTGGCTTTGGGTAAGTCACTTACCCTCTGTCTGCCTTAGTTTCCTCAACTGTAAAATGAGGATATCACCTACCTCCCAGGGTTATTTAATTAAATGAGATAATATTACTGAAGTAATTAAAACAGTACAGAGTAGATGCTTAGTAAATGTTTTATTTCCTTCCTTCCCTCCTTCCTTCTCTTCTTCCCTACTTCCTTACTTCCTTCCTTTCCTTCTTCCTTCCTTCCTATTGTCTATTTGAAAAGTATATCCTTTTGTTTTAATCATTTTGGGGAGATTTTGTTTTCTCTAGTGGAAATATTCATGATTTTTTTGAAAACTCTAGGTCTGACATCCACATTCCCTCCCACTTTTGTGCCCCAGCCCTAGTCTTTCAGTCATCCTTGTGACACTAAACAAGCTTCTCATGGAAAAAGGATAGGGCCCCTTCTACTGGTTCATTAGGGATGCTTACTTACTGCTGAATGACATTTAACACCCCTGTTCTGTTTCCCCACCCAGAAGTAGTGTCCTTGGCAGTAATGTCAGTTCCTGGTCTTATTGTCAAGATTAAATTTTACCCTATAAAATGTTTTGCTATTCTTTACATATAATTATGTGTCTGAATTCACTTTTAGCAATGGGGTATGTCTGACAGAAGTTAATTTTATGGGGGAATTCAAGGAGAATTATGAAAAGAAAATACATTATTCTTGGCCTGTTGTCCCACATTCTTTCCTACTGTAACTCCTGTCAAGTTACCATTATATCATCCCAGCATCAAGCTGAGAGATTCCACACACTGAACAGTGGCTCATTGGAACTGAGTTAACTTGTCTGACTCATGTTAGTTTGGGCTAAAGAAAAGAACATATTTCGTTAACACATTCTTACTGTATTGTCTATTAAAATTTGGAGTTGATAATTATTGACTAACACTGACATAATGACATATTTTGAAGGGAAAGCATCACTTGAGAGCTCTGTTAAGTTTAATTATGCCTTCAACTTTAAAAAAGATTAAAAGGACATGTTAAATATGTTATCAGCTTTACTTTATAATTTTGTTCTTAAAATCATAGTAGTTCTTTTAAAAATGATGACTTCTAGAAAGAGTTTTTGCTGTGTTGGTTACCTAAGGCTCTGCAATTCTGGTTCATCTTCTCTATGTTGTTTACTCCAGGTACGCAGCGTGCCAATGCTCGAGCTCCTGCCCCTTACAAGCGAGATTTTGAAGCCAAACTTCGGAACTTCTACAGGAAGTTGGAGACTAAAGGATATGGACAAGGGCCAGGGAAGTTAAAGTGAGTAACAGTGATCTGTGGAACCAGATTTTATGATGATGATTAGAGAATGACCTCTGTTTGGGAAATCACTAAACTGACTCTGAATGAATATGATCAGATTTTGCCTTAGTCTTTTCATTGATGTCCTGACATTGTTGAAAGAAAGCATTATATTACAACCTACTTCTGAGAATAAGTGCCATTAAAACTTAAGCTTTTTTTGCTTTAAAATGCCACCACTTACTGTGTTATAAGAAAAAAATACAGTTGGGGAGAGAACTATATTTTTTCTCTTCTTACAATTTAACTCATACTATATATTCTCCAGATGCCTTTTAACATGTCATGAATTAAATTTTACTATTACCCTAGCTCATCCAAAAGCATTAATAACTTTCATCTTCAATTCTTCCCAAACAATAAAAAATAATAATAGCTAACATTTATAAAGAACTTTACAATTTTCAAAGACATCTTTAAATATCCTAAGTGATTAAAGAATATTATTGCTCCCAGTCCTTATCCAGCTTCCTTCATATTTGGGACAACTAGCACAACCATATGGTTGTGCCAAGAACAAGTTTTCCCTATCTCTATTTGATGGGTGTAGGTAGGGGCCAATTATCATTATATCATTTGAAAGTGCCAAAGGAAGGGAATTTTCCTGCTGATGTTGGGCACTTTCATCTATCCACATGAACCAATTATACAGGAAGGAGCTTCTGGCTAGAGTTCAAGGTCAAGTTTCTGGACCACAGTCCCATTTGAAGATCTCTTGGCCCCAGATGGAAGTTTCATTTCTCCTCAATCCAAAACTCTTTCCCAACTGCTTACAAGGTAGCAAGAGATATGCCATAATTCTAATCATAATTCTCACATTTATATAGAACTTTACAAAGCATTTTCACATCTATAATTTCATTTGATCCTCACCAAAAGCCTGTAAGAATAAGGGCATATATTATTATCCCTATTTTATAGATGAGACTCAGAGAGCTAATTAACTTTCCCAGGGTAACTCATCTTAGTAAGTGGCAGAACCAGGAATCAGGTCCAGGTGTTTCTGATTCCAAATTCAGGACTCTCTCCAAAATAATCATACTGCTTCAGGAATTTTGCAAAGCAGCAGTAGATACTTTTTGTCCTTTGCTGCCATGGACTTTCTTTTGCACTGAATTCTTAGAGAAGAATAAAGATAAAAACATCCTTCTTATTTCTCCTATTACTGGATGACCAAACTATTAGTCAACAATAGGCAGGTCAGTACATTATTACACTCAATTGAATCCAAGAACATAAAGGCCAAAAAATTCATCTAAATGCAACTGTCTCCTAACTACCTGGGGTTAGCAAGACAAGAGGAAAAAAAGCTTTGGGAGGTACCCTTCATCTCCATCACATCCTGAACTCAAGTAAAAACTCACAAGAGATTTTTGGTGGTAGGCAGAGAGGAGGGGTGCATGGGGCCTATGACCTTTGTTGAAGGGGTTAGCCAAAACAAAAGCAATTCTTATCATCTATCAGATACATGGAAAGTATCATGATACAATAGAAAGAACAGTGAATTTATAGTCCGAGGACCTGCATTCAAATTACTAACTGAACTTGGGAAGAACCATAGGACTCCTTTGACCCTTTGCCCTTCTCTGTGAAAGGAGATTGGATTGAATGATTTCAAAGGTCTCTTTTAGTTCCATCTACAATAATTTCATCATTATCTAACTTGATATTGATTGATACCTCAAAGCCTTAGTTTTCATGTGCCCCTGGATTCATTCTCGGTTCATGTTGGTATACAGTTCTACAGATAGCCCTATTTTTTAAGCAACTTTTTTAAATGTAAGCCCTATTGTTAATGCATATAGATGCTCCAGTTGCTGAGGGGAGCTCCTATCCTTGTGGCCTCTCTGTAATCCCTGTTGGGAAGGAAAGGGAGAATTACTTCAAGCAACTATATTGACCTTGGCAGTCATCAGCTGCATCAGAGGCCACTTCTAGGGCTACCCATGAAGGGTTTTTAGCAAAAATGTCTAGCAAAACTCCTTCCATGCACATATTTGACCCTTAAACAAATGGCTGGAATAAATAGAATTGAATAGAATCAATGCAAAGAAGCTCAGCATTGCATAGTAGGAAAAAAGATGAAGAAGGAGTATCATCTTCACCCAGTCTATGCTTCAGGTGCTGAGGTTTATAGGATCATAGCCCTAGAGCTAGAAGGGACCTTGGAAGTCATCTAGCCTAATCATCTAATTTTATAGATGAGGAAACCAAGGTTCAGGAAAGTCTTGTGCAAAGTCACACATGAAGCAAGTGTGTGAGCCAGGATTTGAACCCCACCCTCCGGAATCAGTGTTCATTTCACATCATCCTCATAAGCAAAACTGCTATCTGTAAAAGACTTTAAACTTTGCAGAATGTTTTTACATATATTATTTCATTTGAGCCTTATAACAACTTTGTGAGGTAGGTATTGTGGTCCCTGGTTAGTTTGAGGAAACTGAAACTCAGATTAAGTGACTTTCCCATGGCCACACAGATAGTAAGAGCAAAATTTGATCTTCCTGACTCCAGGCCCAACATTTCCTCTGGCACAGAACACCCTTCTGTCATCTTTATAGTCTTCCAAGTGTTGTCATTTGCTTTAAGAGAAAGCTGAAAAGTCTTTGGTAATAACTCCAAAAGATGGTTACTTATCCTCTGCCTCAGTTTCTTCAGTTGTAAAATGAGAATAATTATAATACCTAAATCTCAGGGTTATTGGGAGGATCAAATGAGATATTTGTAAAGTCTTATGGTAGTTACTTTATAAATACTATTATTATTATTATTATTATTATTATTGTTATTATTAGACTCAATTTAAAATTTTTAAATATAATTCAGCTGTGTCCTTTTCTTAATGAATACTAGGATATAGATGTTCAAATTTAGAATAGAAATTAAAAAACATTGTAAACCTCTTTTGGAGGAATAAAGATATTCCTTGTTGTCTAAGTTATGTCCTCAGGCACTTAGTAACTAGATCCCTTTCCTAAGTTCAGTGAGACCTACAACATTACCTAATGGGGTTGTAATTCCTTTATTAAACAAAAAGTTTTGTGTGCTTTATTTGGTAAGCATTTCATTCTTGGGGGAAAAAATCATTTCACTGTACACAATGGACTTTCTGGGGTTATTATTCCAGGTCATAGGCAGGCTGCTCTGCCTACCAGCTTATATTCTCACATGTGCTTTTAAAAAAAATTCAGTACACAGTCATGTTAGAGATGGCTGGGAATTTTTTTTTTTTTGCAAGTAAGCTGAATTGTGCTTATAATGATCAAGTTAATCTAAAAAAAATATAGTTTTATGGAGAGTGACATAATATATGTAGATGATATGTGTATATATTTTACATACCTATGTAAATGTATATTATACATGCTTATGTGTTTCCCTCTAGGATAAGTAATGTAAACCATTTATATTTTTTGAAATAATTATGTACAGGTTAATCATCAGAAGAGATCATTTATTGGAAGATGCTTTTAATCAAATTATGGGCTATTCCAGAAAAGACTTGCAGAGGAATAAGCTCTATGTCACCTTTGTTGGAGAGGAAGGGTGAGTAGAACAGAGAAGTGACCTAAAGAGTACAAGTTGCCTGTTATGCAGCTGTGCCCGGATGTTTCACCACCATATTGTGGTTGCCTAAAACAGGAAAGCTTTCTGGCAGGAAATTCCATTCATGTAAGCTTAAACCTTTAAACCTGATTACTTTCTTTTTTTTCTCTTTCTTCCTTTACTTTTATTTCTTTCTTTTTTCTTTTTCTTTATCTTTTTCTCTTTTTTCTTTCTTCCTTCTACCTTTCCTTTCAACTTTCTCTTTTTCTATTTCTTTCCCTCTTTCTCCCTTTATTTCTTTTTTTATCTCTTTCTCTTTTTCTTAGCTTCTTTGGGTATTTAAATTTTTTTGACATTGAAATGATTCTGAATTTTAACTGATTTGGGGCTCCTCTTTCCTTTTTTTTTAATTGAGGGGCAAGGTGAGGCTTGAAGAAGGAAAAATTTTATATTTGATTGACTCTGCTCTTTAATTGTGTGTAGTGAAGTGTAGGGTAAAAAGCATTACACCTTCTAGGCAAGGCCAGTTTTGCCTTTACTGGTTGAAATCCTATTAACCCTCCTAAGAGATCCTTGTGAACAACATTTCTTGAGCCCTCTTCCTAATTAGTTCCACCCCCAGTTTCTCTGTTTCCTTGGGAGAGGAAGGAAGCCAGGCAAAATACTCACCTGACATAAACAAATGTATCAAACCTTGATGACTCTTCAGTGAGTAAGACCTACAGATAAGGATTAGGCAAGGTGTCCTAGACTCCCACACAGTTGAAGAATCTTGCAACCAGACAGACACAACATTTGTGAAGTTTTCACCTTAGAAGGTGTCATTTCCCATTGCTATTCATTCCCAACCTCCTCATTCCCATTCCTGCACTTGACTTCTCAGTGGTGAGAATTAGCTTAGAGATCCCAGAGTTACCCATTCTGTGAGCCCTGAATTGGTTGAAAAATCCAGAGCATCTCCTATCAGCCCATGTTCATGTGCATAGTTTTTGTTTTTTGTTTTTGTTTTTTTGTTTTGTTTTTTTCACGTGCATAATTTTAAACCAGGCCTCTCAGTCAGTCAAGGTTAGGGATGCCTGCCTGCTCTGTCCCTAAGGTGCTGGACAAGGTCACTGCATGATGAAGTCTTCACCTTAAGTTGTACTGTAGGGCAAAGTTTCCCTTAGGGACTTTTTTCTCTTCCCCTTAGATCTCCTTTATCATTTCAGTTAATGGCTGATTCTTAATGTTTTTTTCGTACTCTGCCATTGTAGGCTCTCCCTTACACCCCTGGACTGAATATGTCTTTTACAAGGCAACCAACAATGTAGAAATGTGAATATATTAACCTGGAAGCTTAAATGGTTTTAGTCTCATAGTTTTAATGACCAGAACTAACAAGGTGGCTGGGAGACACAGGTGTGCTAATGAAAAATGAAGAAATATATTTGGCCTTGACACAGCTATGCATAGGATGTGAAGTATGCTCTGCCCCAACCAGTGAGGGGAGAATGAATTCCCTCACCTGGCACCCCAGTTTCCTTCCTACACAACCTCATCTACTGTGGGGCATTATTAAATCATACTGAGTTTTAAGCATGAAGCTGTGGCTGGAGGACTCTTAGTAAGCATGGACGTGGAAAGGAGACCTGAATTTGGAATTAAAGATCCTGGGTTCAGAACCTGCCCCGAACACTTACTAGCTGTCTGACCCTAGGCAAGTCACTTCATTCCTATGGGCCAGTTTCCTTATTTATAAAACATGAGAAGTGGATGTGATGAGCTCTAAAGTCTCTCCCAACTCTAAACGTAGGATCTTATGTTCCATTATGCCAGCTTTGAAGAGAATAGACTATTGTAATGCTTATCCTAAACCAGCTTTCCTAAACTGAACAGGTAGCCTCCATCTCCACCAGCAATGCTGAAATCTATTTAGTATCTTTTTCTTTGATAAACATAGATAATCTCTCTTCTCCCATTTCCCAGTGCCTCTCTTTTTCTTAATACAGCTATGGTTGGCCCACAAGGAATTTAAGAAGCAGGAGAGTTTGTAAAGGTTTGGACTGTCCCAGCCATAGGGGGCTGTTCCAGTGCCTGTTCCAGCCTATCCACTAGCAATATAAACTGATATGAAGGAGACCAGATGATTTCAGGACCTCACCCCTAAGCAGCTGCATATGAAAGGAGATATCCTGTTGACTTCACTCTAGTATTATGTTGGAGTCTCTTTCTTTTAATCTTGATCTTCAAGAGAAGTAAAATTGAGGAACAAATAAATTTCAAAAAAGTAACAGGTTGCTATTCTTGGGAGGGAAAATAGGAACAACTTAAAATTAAGCATTTGCTTCTATTAAATATAAATACATTAAATAATTAAAAGCTCATTAATCTTTCACTCTGGTTTTAAACTGGGAATACAAGTTGATTTAAATATTTTTACTGAAGTAAGCAAAGCAAATCTTACCACTTGCTATTGTATTTAGATATTCTATTGCCTTTTAGAAATATTTCTATTTAATTCTTTTGTTCCATATATAGCTATAATGATAAAAAGCTTGAAATTCTAGCAGGTCTAGTTTGTGATAAAAAGTTTAACAGAATTTTCTTAAAGAATCTAGAAAAAGTTTATATATCCAGTTTTTACACCAGGTGTCTCAAAAATCTTAGTACAATTTTAGGCTTAAAACTAAAATTCAATCACTCTACACTATGTCTGGCTGCTCTTTGCTATTCCCTCCATTGGCATAGAACAAGATTATAACTTCTATACCTTCTCATCCTCTTTGAGCCTTATCAACAACTTTTGATATATTTTCTTTGTGCTAAGGGGGCATCACTGTATCATTGGGGCTCATTCTTTTGACACTTGTGATATCTTATACCATATGGCATCACCAAGAAGATAATGTATTAATATGAGGGGCCTCTGGCAGCAAGCAGCTTAGAAACAGTCTTTCCAAATACACATTTCTCAAATGCGCATTGCAGCCTAATCTTATCCTAGTCATTCTGTTCTATGAGCCAGCACTTTGTCTGTGCAACATTAAGATCCATGTTATATGCATATGTGAATATGTTTGCTGAGAGTCAATCCAGTTAGTTGGTATAATCTAGACCAGAGGAGTCCAACAGTAAGTGACAAAATTCTTCTGTGCAGCAAAATCAAATTAATTTTAATTGGGAAATATTTGACAAAAATAAATAAAATTATAATATATCATATATAATATTAATCTGTGGATTTCTAAGTCATTATAGCAGTCAGAAATTCATTTCTATTTGAAGTTGGCACCACTGATATAGGCAATATCCATATGTCATCCATTTTGGTTTGGTTTTGTTTTTCAATTAAAGATGGATGAGCTGAAAGAACTAATCATGTCACTGTGGCATGCCTGGCTAGGGCTTTACTTAGCTTATGTGAATGGAACATTTGGAGAACAAGTTATTTTTCTGTTTAGTCTTTGTATAAGATAATTTCCATAGCCTTGGTGAATACCTTAGGGCAGTCAAGCACTTAAACATTTCTTAAAAGACCTTGCTGCTCTGGACACTATCTACTAAGGAGGGGTGGGGGTGGATAGAACAACAATAGTAGTGAATGATTCTTTACAGGTTCTTTCATTCTACCAGGAAAAGATCACATAAATAAGTAAATTCAATTACTTCAAAAAGTAATTTTAGATAAGACAAGGAAATTCAGGATATATACAAATTAAATACATAGTTACTGGGGAGAAGGCACTAAAAACTAGTCTTAAAGATGGCACTGAATTGGAGCTGGAAGACTCAAAGCCACATCCTAGGTGTCCAGGGCAGCCTTTGCAAAGGCATGGAGGTGGAAGATGGATTATCATGCATAGGGAACAATAACATCACTTGGTTAGTTTGACTGGCCTTTCAGAGTGTGATAGGCTAAAACCAGATCAGATCATGAAGGGTTTAAATGACAAAAAAGAGGAGTTTTTATTGCTAATAAAGCTTCTAGAGTAGTGGGGAGTGATGTGATCAGATCTATTCTTTGGGAATATCACTTTAGCAGCTGGGGGAAGGATGAATTTGATAAAGGAGAAGCTGACCTTTTAGGAGATTATTGCAATGTCTAGTTGAGAAGTGTTGTGGACCTAAAGTAGGGCAGTTGCTATGGGAGGTAAATATATCTTTGTTTTGTGCCTCACTCAATGTTTATAACAATCAATACATAAGTATTTATTAAGTACCTTCTCCATGGTTGTATCTGTCATAGGACATATTTACATATGTGGAGGAAACACCTTGCTTGAGGAAAGCATTTTAACCTTTATATTGAACCTCTTGATCAACAGAATGACTATGAAGTGCCCTACCATAATTGTCATATGCAAAAGTCTTCTTGTTATTTTCTTAAGTTTTCATTAAAGAAACCCATGACATTCATGAATAAATCATTCTTGTAAAAGAGTCTTTAGAGATGAAAGGAGAGACCTTTGGATTTGAGTCCTAGGACCAGAGTTCCGATCTCAACACTTCTGTTTACTGTGTGACCTTGATCAAGTCACTGAACATTTCTGTAACTCATTTTCCTCATGTGTAAATTGAAGGGATTGGGCAAGATGATCCTAGGATCCATGATCTTATGAGCTTGTGATAGTTGGTAATTATTGATGTTTTCTCAGTTGCCTTTTCGTCTTCTTAAGTAAAAGTAATACACATTTGCAATAGTTCTTACTCTTTTGGAATCTTTCTCTCTTTGAAGTATCTTGAAAATTATTCCAAAGTACTCTTAAATTATGACCACCTAAATATATTTATTCTATGTCTTTGGTTAGGTTCAACTGTTTTTTTTCAACATATTTTTGCCACTTCCTTTCAGTAAAGTGGTGGCTCTGTTGATAAAAAGGACATGCAAATTTAAAGTAGACCTCACTTCATAGAAACTCTAGAATTATAAGTTCATTACATTTTACTTTGGGATTTTTTTCTCCTTGTCTTTATCTACCCCTCACTACCACCCTCAGGACTGTTAGTTAAAATGTTGCTATTGTTGTTTAGTTGTTCCAGTCATGTCTGACTTATTGTGACCTTATCTGGGGTTTTCTTGTCAAGGATACTGAAGCAGGTTGTCATTTCCTTCTCTAGCTCATTTTACAGATGAGGAAACTGATGCAAATAAGATTAAGTGACTTGCCCTGAGTCTTACAGGAGAAAATGTCCAAGACCAAATTTCAAATCAGGTCTTCCTGATTCCAGAGTTCTCTCCAGTGTACTACTTAGCTGCCCCTTAGATAAAAATAGAATTGAACTCAATTATCTGTTGAAAACATTCCTTCTAGATTCTTACTGATATCATTTGCTTTATCCAATGAACAAATTTGAGCTGTGGTTTGCATAAATGATATAGTGAAGATAGAGGGCTAAATGTGGAATCAAATCTTAGCTTAGACACTAGCTATATCACCGTGGCCAAGTCTCCAGGCCTCAGTTTCATCCTTTGTAAAATAAGGGGTATGGACTTGATGACTTCTACTAATAAGAGAATTATTATAATAATAATGACTATGGCTATTACTATTAGGACCTATATAGCATTTTAAGGTTTGCAAAGTGTTTTTTTTTCAAATATTATATTCTCAAAACAACCCAGGAGCAAGATGTTATGATTATCCCCATTATTTACCAGTTCTAAAGCTATATTCCTATGAACCTGTGGTTTATGTATTTCTAGCAGGTCAGGAAAATTTAGAAAAAAAAGACTTTTAAAAATGATTTTTGGCCAGCTTAGGTGTGAATCAGAAAGTTTGCTGAGAGAGAGAGCATAAACTCTTCTTGAAGTTGATCTTTGGTCATTTTTGTGATAGATTGGAATCAAAGGAGGATTGAGGCAAAATAAATGATTGGAAAATGGGTAATCTGCCCCTTATAGGGTAATGCCAAAAGGCATTTTAGTTGAGATAATGTGAATTCCCAGAGTATCACAGATGCCTGTGTTAAGAAATCACAAAAATGCTTCCAACATCTAGCAAGAACTTTTCACTTGTCAGTACCACCACTCTGGCTCCACTGATGCAGATGACTGTGTTCTTTAGAGGAGAGAGTCAGAAGCCCCGATTTCAGAGCCTACCTTGGACACCACTAGCTATGTGGTCCTAGTCACCTGACCTCTCTATTTCCTCATCTGTAAAAAGAAAAAAAAAGCTATTTGCAGCTCCATAATAAACAACAATTTAATTAGCAGAACAATTGTTTTAACCCTGTTGTCTGGTTTCTTACAAAATGGAAAGTAGTCATCTGACTCTGTCATAGTTGAAAATTTTGTTCATGCCACTAAAATTCCCATTCAACTTAAGAGGTTGACTGTCTTGGCCAGGGAGCAAAAGAGAACTGGAATTATGCAGTGGCCCGTAACTAAGTCATCTTGACAGAACATGGTGGGAAAATGGGCATTATGCTTGCCTTCTCTCAGGCTCTCACAAGCATACCAGTGATTGCTTTGTGCTCACAAACAGTAAAGTGCCACATGTTCTTCCAATTTATTATTTTCTTTGGAACCAAAGGTCTCATATTATGCCCTAGAGAGTCAAGGATGTTTTTGTGTGGAAAGGCAGAGAAGGTAGCTTGTGGTCTTCTGCTACACCCTGGATGAGCCTTACCTTCTGAGAACCCCAAAGCAACAAAGGGTAATAGCCCGGAAAAGGAGCATCTCTTTTTCAAACCCCCCCCATTTCCTTATTATGGCCAACCCTGTAAAAAGGTGCCTTTCTTTAAGATGAAGAATGAGTTCATTATTACTCATGTGTAATCAAATGATGTCAGCCACTCAGCTTACAAAGCTGTGTTTTTGAACAGGGAGAGGATGTGTGCGAATAATTTTAGTTTGGGGGTTTCAGAGCAGTCAGACTCCAGGCCACATTTCATTCCCCCCAGGTTGGGCCAAAGAGGAGGAGAAACTGGAATTTCTTTCTAACATTTACAAATGAAATGTAGCCTTTTATGTTAAACCCAGACTGCCTCTGGGAATTCTGAATTAGTATTTCTAGTTTTTATTGATGCTCATAGCTCACATGTATATGGCACTGTATAATTTGTAAAGTGCTATCATCACATCAACTCTGGGGACTGCTAGTGTTAAATGTTATTTGCCTCACTTTAGAGATGAGAAAAGTTTGATAACAATCATGTGTCCAACCCAACAATCAGGAAGACCTGAGTTTGAATTTGATCTCCCACATTCAGTAGCTATGTGACCCTGGTGGGCAAGGCATTGAAGCTCTGCCAGCCTCCCTCATCTGTTAAATGTAGATAATGATAGCACCTACTCCCTAGGGCTGTTGTAAGGATAAAATAAGTAAATATTTCCCAGGTACAGCACAAATCTTAAAATATTTTATAAATCATAGCTATGATTATATCATGCTACATATTTTATATTATTCATTTCTCATTATTTTATTATTATTCATAATAACAATGGTAGACAATGTGGCCAGATGGAGGAGGTTTGAAATTTTCCTCAAATCTGGGTTCAAATCCTTCCATGGACATTTATGACCTGTATCATCCTAGCCAACTCACCTCTGGCTTTGGGTTTCATTATCTTCAGTAGGTGAACTCAATGGCCTCTAAATTTCCTTGCAATCACACATTTATGAGTTATCTCATCAGCTATCACCTCAGGATAATGGCTGATATTTCTATCATACTGTTAAGTTTGTGAAGTTGTTTCACCTACATTATAAAATGTAATCCTCACAGTAATCCCCTCAGGTTCCTCATCTGTAAACTAATACTTAATGTGCTTAATAACTGTGGGCTTGATTTGTCTCTATGGTTCTTTACCCTTCCATGTCTATGAAGCTAAGATCTTCTCTGTGATCATAGTTTTCAAAAGAAATTGATATGGCAGATATTATGATACCCATTTTCAAGTGAGGAAACTGAGACTCAGAGAAGTTTAGTGACTAGCCCAAGATCACAAAAAAGATAGTACCAGAGGCAAGATTCAAAACTGTCTCTTCTGCCTGGGGTGGGGGTGGGGGGTTTGCCCTTGTTTCATTGTCCTACAAAACTTTTCCTAAGAAAAAGACTCTGAAAGCCCATATAATCCCCTCTAGTACTATTGGTTTTAAACCAAGTATGACTAGCTTAGTGTTTTCTTCAACCCTCCAGATCTTGCTGAGAAAAGATGACTGTTTCTGTGTTTTCAGCTCTGATTTGGTATAATTGGGTCTAGACCCTCATTAGCAAGGAAAGTTTCTAATATGATACCACAGTAACCAGGTGATTCAATAATTAATATCTTGCTTTTATAACTGTGACAGGGTGAACTCAACAACCATGTGTCTCTAAACTGATAGAGGATAGCTGAAAAACTATCTTTTTATCTGAAAGCTACCATAAAGGAAATGATTTTCTGAGGGGCTTTCTGTTACATCACTTCCTTTGCATTTATCACACGGGTGTTTCATTTTCAGTGATTTTTAGTTGAAAAAAAAATACATCAACTCCTACCAGAGTCCCCACAGTTAGTATGGTATGTCAAACAGCATAGTACTGTGATGATGTTAGGCAAATGTCTGAATAACACTTCCCAGAACTTAAACCACACTGCTTCCATAGGACATCTGCATTTGGGATAGTGAAATGCTCTTCTTTGCAGCTGTTGTGTGGCTACATGCCTGCTGTAACGAGCTTCTGAATTTCTGTGCCAAGGCTTTAGCCCTGGAACCAACCCGACTGGCAGAACAGGAATGCAACAAATGAGCCTTCTGATATGAGTCATATTAACTCTTTGTATAAAAGATGCTATTGAGAAATGGTAGAAATAGCTTGGATAGAGTGCTGCTCTGACACGTTTTGTTAAATATGCTGGAGTAGGCATCTTGCTCTTCAGACTGCTCTCAAGTTTTGTCAAGATTTAGGATGTAAATCACAAATAAGTACAACTTGCTTACAAACTGTGTTGACCTCAGTGTGAATCTGGAACTAATTCAAAAATTAAAGAATGGGTAGATGAAAACTTGCTCCAAGAAGAAGATGGTTTATCTTGGGTGAATTGTTGATGGTTAGGTTGGCTCTCTCTGGGAAAAAATCTGTTCCTTTTTATTTTGTCCCATCCGAGAGTATTAATCTTATTTATGTTCTGACCACAGTAAAGAGGCAAAACAGAGTGGCCAGTCTCTGTTTAAAATTGACAAATGTTCTCAACATTTTAAAGAGTTTATTTGAATATTACAAAGCCCCAGACTTTTAAGGGATATTCCAGTTAAGAGATTTTTGCAAAATATTGTTGTTTTCTTTTCCTTGGGCAGTGGTGAGTAGCATAAACACTTCATACTCTTGAGCTTATATAGCTTCTCAAGAAAAATTGCAGTCCCACTCATGCCTTCATTGATTTGTTCAGCCAATATTTTTTGAGCACCTACCTACTTTGCATGATACTCTGTAAGAATGCTACCAAAATAATGTTAAAGAGAAATGAGCTTTTGATTTTTCAGAACAAATGTGACAGCTAAAATAAATGGCTTCACTTTACATGCTACTATCCTGTTGTGCAAAGACTATATTGTATGAATTTTTGTAGCATTTATGAATTTGCTTCATGTTTAGCCCTCTATGTCCTTTGTGAAATGTCTTAAATCTTTGAAAGCAGGGATTCTGTCTATATGAACTCAACTTTGTATATCATATACATATAAGAAAATATATGACACATAGAATTGTGCTTTTTTGTTCTCTTTATCTCATGACTCTCTGAATCCTTTTTCATTTTATTGAAATAATCTATTCCAAGAGATGCAAATTTATAATTAAAATGAAATGAATGGCATTCTTCTGCTCATCTTTCTACCATCTACCATCTTCCCTTTTCCTAGTTGTGCCACAATGAATTCCTAAATAAGACCTCTGACTACTTTTGTAAATGGTACCATAGCCTTCTTATTGAATAGTATAAATATGCCTGAATCCTCATTCTTCTCTAGTCCTACACTTCAGCCATAGCAGACTCTGGTTGTTTCACTCAGAACATTATTACCATTATTCACTTTGAATTCAGCAATGTCACCCTAAGCCTACCAACATCATCTCCTAAACTCCACTATGACACTACTTTCCTCATCTGTAGATGTTCTAATAAAGTTATGGATCAAGTTCAAGATCTTCATCCTCCACTTCAAAAACACTTATTAGGCAACTGCCTAGGACTTCCATATCTTCCTTGTCTCTTTCTAATCCCCAGGCTATCTCTAATCTTGTCTCCTCTAATTTGCTTTAATCCTTGATCACTTGAATCCAAACATTCCAGTTCTGCTTTGATCATCTTCTCAGGGTTTTCTTTGCCTCTGAAATTCCCATTGGGCCATTTGTCAAGCTCTCTCTTTATTCAGTCAAGAAGGTGCTGAGTACATGGTGAAAGAAGCACTTTATTCCATAGTGGGTGGGAAGTTTCTGAAATCTAACATGGTGTAGTAGAAATCACACTGGAGTTGGAATTGGGAGACCTCAGTTTAAATTTTGATTGTCATTCTTCCTATCTGATATGCCTTTGGGCAAGTTACTCCCACCTAAGTCTCAGTTTTCTCCAAAGTCCTTTGTATCTCTAAGTCCTAGAATTTAAGTGTTCCCTGATGCCCTTCCTGAATAACTGAAGAGAGGTTGAAAAATTTCCCCTACTTTTTCTAAACAAACAACTTCTATGACCTTCATTTCCCCCATTTCTCATGATTCTACATCATACACTTTATTAACTTCAATTCTTCACACACCCTAATAAACCCACTTCATTAATGTAAGTGCTTCCTCTGCGTATATGAATTGTAGTACTGCCTTACATCTCATTCTGGTAGATGTCTCAGTACTCCATAGAAGGCTTCTTCTAATAGGCTGGATATCCTTTTCTAATTCTCTTAATTTCTTGGGAGCAGAAGATTAGCATTAAGGCTCTTTCTTGTCATACTATCTTCTTGAGTAATAATTTTTATTATTAAAGAGTTTCTACAGATAATGCTAATTAAATCATGTTGTATCTTTATGTAGTTAATATTTCCTTATGTTTTCTATATATATTTTTTACATCTATACATACCATTGTTTCAAGTTCAGCATTTTATTTATTTTTTTGGGGGGGGGGCTTTGCAAGGCAAATGGGGTTAAGTGGCTTGCCCAAGGCCACACAGCTAAGTAATTATTAAGTGACTGAGTCCGAATTTGAACTCAGGTACTCCTGACTCCAGAGCCAGTGCTCTATGCACTGTGCCACCTAGCCACCCCAAGTTCAGCATTTTAGAAGGAAATGCAGTTGTTTCATGAATCTGTATTTATTTATAGAGTGACTTAATTCACTTTATGTCACTTAATAGATGATTAGTAAGCATGCCTTGGTGATGATGAACTATGTAAAATATACACTTGTTTTATATATAGCATTAAGTGGGGAAAAAACACTAATTCTTTGTTTGTTTTTATAGGCTGGATTACAGTGGACCTTCTAGAGAGTTTTTCTTCCTGGTATCCAGAGAACTCTTTAACCCATATTATGGCTTATTTGAATATTCAGCTAATGATACATACACAGTACAAATAAGTCCCATGTCTGCTTTTGTAGACAATCACCATGAATGGTAAGATTGTAGGATTTAGGGAATTGTGCTTTTTTCTAATTATTTTTCTCTAACACTAGTTTATGCAGATGCTCTGATTTTGTTCAAATATAGATATTACTCTATTTACAAAAACCATAATTGTGCTTAGAAATCTCATTTGATTCTTTCATGGTTAAATTTTTTTTAAGATTTTATTTATTTTGAATTTTACAATCCCCCCCCAGTCTTGCTTCCCTCCCCATCCCCCACAGAAGGCAGTCTGTTAGTCTTTACATTGTTTCCATGGTATGCATTGATATAAGTTGAATGTGATAAGAGAGAAATCATATCCTTGAGGAAGAAACATAAAGTATTTCGGTTAAATTTACAAAATAGACAATTTCCAATATATTAAATAATTATTCTTTCGTTAGTCAATTCTAAGGAGGTTGCTTAGAATCAGAAAACATTATCTCTGAAAAATCATATTATAAATGACAACAAGTTTCTCAAGCTAGTCCACATAAGCTTATTTAAACCATTACCTAATCAACATAGTTAAAAAAAAACAAATCTGAAAGCAGCATTGCTTGGTGGTTAGAGCTATCCTGAGAGTCAAGAAGACCTATGTTCAAGGCCTTCCCCTGACAATTACTGATTCTGTGACCCTGACAAGTAATTTATTACCTTTGTTCTTCCTGGAAATTCTTGACTGTATGTTGCAGAGAAGGTTCCAGCCTGCTTTGGAAGGGGAAACTTCTCACTATAAGTTCACCACACTGATAAAATCACAGATCTGTTTTTTAAAAAAAAATACAAATGCTACTATTAAGTTCTACTGTGCTTCTTCAGTTTTGAGAAGGGCATGTTTTTTATTAGCCTTGGACAGAATCTCTATGGCATCTTCTAGGGAAGTCTCTGGCAGCCAAGAGATTAATGCATCTGCAGCTGTGATTATCAATAAAATATACTAAGGGTATAAATTTTGTTAAGCCCTAGGGATACTAAAAGAAGCAAAAGACAGTCTCTGCCCTCGGGGAGCTTACATAATAATGGTCAGTCAAAGTAGGGGTGAAGCAAAGAATTTAGTAATTCTTCATCTAGCATCTGGCTAAGTAAGACAGAGGGGGAAAGAGGACTCTAAGACACTGGGGTGGTAGATAAGTCTAGGATTGGTGAGACAGCACCAGCAAAAAAGGGCATTCATGTTTGCAAATCAATAGTTTCTAAACTGAGGACTGACTACTGATTTTTTTGTAAAATCATTTTTTTAAATGAGATCTTTTTGTGATAATTTCAAGTTTAGTTTATTTTTTAATTTAAATTATTTAATTTCAAGTTGTTATTTTTTCCAAATTTCTTTACTCATGGACATTAAAATTTTTAAAGCACCTACTTTTGAGAATGACTATTTGCTTTTCACTGGGTACAAGTAAGTAAAACATGATTTAGTCATATACTGAGAGCATTCATGTCCTTTTTTTGCCAGTATCTTAAGGAAAAATACAGTTGTGGTTTAGAAGTTAATATGTCTAATTATATCCTAACTTCATTTTAGCTACCATTTGCAAAGCAATCACTAGTATCTAACAGACATTTGGTGGGAGAAATCTAAATTTGACTTTGGTCGAAGAAACAAAAAGAGAAACCAGAGCTCTTAGTACAATTCATTATCTGCTGCTGCTCAAGAGACTAACTTAGAGAAGCCCTCAGATTCAACCACTAGAAGCATCATTACTTCTAAAATAAAGAGAAATGTAGGGGTATACATTTCAATCATCCAGGGGAATAATATCAGTTATTTTCAAGAAAGTTTCCAAAATGAATCAGAAGGAATTCTGTTTTAAGATGTGAAGAAGATGGTTCATTGTCTGTGGGAAATCCCCAAAACTTCCAGAAGCAGAGACTTTCATTGCCCTGAAGTTTGAAAGGATAACCATCATAATTAGGGAGGAGGGAGAGAGAAAAAAAGGGAAGTTATGAAAAGTGAGATAGTTAGTTGTATACCAAAGTGACAGAAAATGAGTCAGTGCTAGGTAAATATAAAGGGAAATACCACTGGCACCAATACAAACAAACTGGAAGCAAAATTAGTACTATTTTCCCTACCAAAATGCACCTACTAATACCTTAATAAGTGATAGACCTTCACAAAAATCATTGAGCATCTCATATTGAGAAAGCATGTTTGAGAGGGATTCAATAGGTAACATTGTTCTAGTGCTTTGCTATGAGCCAAACAATGTGCTAAGCACTTTAAAATTATTACTTCATTTAATCTTTACAACAACTCTAGGAAGGAAGTGCTATTATTATCCTCATTTTACAGTTAAGGAGACTGAGGCGAACAGAGCTTAGTGACTCATCTAGGGTTACACAGCTACTAAGTGGCAGAGGCTGGATTTGTACTCAGGTCCTCCTAAATCCAGGCCCAGCTCTCTATCTACTGAACCATATAGTTACTCAAATAAGAAATAAACCAAACAAATTCATCTTGGAATTTGAGATGTGACTTATTAGCCTAATGTAGGTTTAGTTAGTTCAAGGTATATATGAACTTCTTGTGGCCATGAAAAACCATTTCATAATTCCCTAAGCCAGATCATGTGACCTGTTTCCTATTTTGTTTTTCTTGTTCAGGTTCAGGTTTAGTGGTCGAATCCTTGGCCTTGCACTGATACATCAGTATTTGTTAGATGCCTTCTTCACACGACCATTTTATAAGGCCCTTCTCAGAATGTGAGTAAAAGTATTTTTTATTGTTCTTTTAATTGGCCTGGAAAAAATGCAGTATTTCCCTTTATAAGAAATGGAAAATTCCTTTTGTCAAAGTCTGTGTTTCCCTATCTGCTAACAATCTTCATTGTGGCATTGTTTTTATAGCCATACCAATTTTCTGAAACTAAGTAAGTTTTGAAGTTTTGTTTATTTGTCCCACCATATTCTCTTTTTCCTCTCCCCTTATTTCTGGATTGCCTACAAAACCTAAGTTTTGCTATCTTCTGAGCCATTTTATCTTTCTCATACTTAGTAACACATGTTTCTTCAAAACAATTGTACTTCAAATGCAGTTTTGGAATGCTTATGGCATTAATTCAGATTATTAATAGAATAGTTGTGGGTTAGTCTTTATGACTCACAGAGTCCTCTTCTCTTTGAGATGGATTTTATACTTCATATTGATGCAAACTTTAAATTACTCTTGGCTCACTTCTCATCTTCCATGGTTCTTTCAGTGTCTTTGGGATATCCCACTTGCTCAAAGCTATCCTTTTGTGAGAAGAAAAGATTTATGGAGGGAGGTACAAATAAAACTTGCATGGGAATTTTCAGTACTATTATAAAAATGAAAGACTGAAGCTAGCAATCTTTCATGGAAGCAAACAGCTGGTTCTGTCCTATAATAAGCAGGACATTGCAAGGCAAAGCACCAGTAGGCAGTATTTTGTTCTGTCTCTGAGACGAGAAGAACAAAGGGAGAAGAGCAGAAATACTACCACTAACCATACTCCTCCTCCACCTTTGACCATAGGTTCTGTCCTTACACCAAACCAATATCCTCTTTATCTTCTTTAATGTGAATCCCTAACACTCAGGAGAATGTTCAATGAACAAAAATGAGAAGGGACCCTTGAAAAAAATGCTCTAATACCCAATAGGATAATATGGCCTTGAAAGATAATTGATTGCTGCATTATAGATGTAGTTTCCTAGTTTTCATAAGGATGGGCTAACATTCCCAAAAGCAGTATGAAGCAAAATGTTTTGAATTTTGGTTTCTACAGATGTCAAACTATAGGTTTGCTTATTATTCCCCTCAAATATCTTTCACATCAGCCAAACTGACCCTCCATCTCCCATCTCAGTGCCTGAGATGTCTTCCTTTTCCCACTGCAAATCTGTAGTTTCCTTCAGGGCTTAGTCTGGGCTTCACATCTTACCCAAGACCTTTCCTGATCTCTTCAATTGTTGTACCTCTCTCTCCTTGACAACTGCATATGTTGCCCTTTACCCTTTGCCTCATTGGTAGTAAACTACTTGTAAAAAACTTATTTTTGTCTACTTTTTTAATGTTCCCAGGGCCTAGAAAATTGTAGATACTTAATAAATGTTACCATGATAGTTTTGCTGCTATTGGTCAACTTTCCACTTTCTACATTCATTGCCCTCTATCTGGATGTGGTCCAGCTCTTCTTCTCTTTATAAAATGTGTGGTCATTATTGTCAGGCTGTTTGACATAGTGGCAACAGCCCCAGCCTGGACATTAAGAGACCCTGGATTTAAGTCAGGGCTTTGCTTTTAAGTATCTTTGGGATGGAATACTATATTGAACCCCTTTGAATCTCAGTTTCTTTATTTATAACATAAGGGCTTTGAAATGGATGATCTCTACAATTTTGACCATCTCTAAGCTATAACCTTTACAAAGTATCTGAACTTTTTTTTTTCAGCAGCTCATTTTAGACTAAATAACAGAAATCTAGGAAATGCTGTGGCTTAGTTCATCTTTTTACCAACATCTGTCAGTATTTGCTGATAACATTTTTAAAATCATCTTTCTCTTTGATACATAGTCTATGTGATTTGAGTGATCTAGAATACCTTGATGAGGAGTTCCACCAGAGCCTTCAGTGGATGAAAGACAATGACATACATGATATCCTAGATCTCACTTTTACCGTAAATGAAGAAGTTTTTGGACAGGTATGCACACGCTAAAGCATTGTGACTGATTTATTAATTTATTTTGTTAGAATTTATTGGTAGGTGATCAACTGTGTCAGTGCACAAAAATCAGGGGTTGAGTTTGACAAATTCTTGGTTGAGTTTGACAATTCCTAAATGGTGAGTTGTGTCCATTTACCCTGTGAAGGTGTGTTCCTCATTGTAGAGGCTCTCTAAGTAACTACAATCACAGAGGGAAAAGAGCTAAATGACAGCGTATTACACATGTGGTTGTATAATCCTTCTTATTCTTTGCTTTCAAAAGTATAATGTCCTCCATGAGCTACTTTCTGTGTCTCTAATGCATTTTTAAAGCCCTTGTTTTCATGGAACTCATATACTAAATACATTTTTGTACCAGAAAAATGCAGTTGTAAATGAATAGACTCAATCTTGTAATACAAATGTACTAGCAGAAACAATGATATTGATCTGTACTGTTTTCCCAGCATGAATCTGAACTGGGTCTGAGTGATTTCTTTCATTAAGAGATCTTGATGTTAAAGCTATCTTTTAAACCTTGATCCTCATCTGAATATAAATCCTGTACTCTCAAAGTTAAATCCTCATTTAAACACTAGGTACTAATACCATAATAAATGCTAAACCATAATGGGATTTATGAAAAGTCCTAATCAGTCAATTTAGATGGCGGATATCCAGAGTCTCAAAGAAATTCAGTCTAATTTAAAAGAATCTGTTAATGGTTACATGATTTTATGATAAATTAGAAATGCATACTGCTATGAGACATCTTAATATCAGATAATCAATATTTTGAGGTTTACTAATGTATGCATAGATGAGGGTCTCTTGTAGAGAAAGTATGAAAGACATAATTCTTATACTATAGAGATATGTACAGTTATACAAAATGTGATAAAGTTTTCATGTTATTGGTCATGGTTTCTCTTGTGACAAAACTATAATATTTTTACTTCATTAAAACATTTATGTAAATGTATATTTGTTTCAAGATAACTGAACGAGAATTAAAGCCAGGGGGTGCCAATATCCCAGTCACTGAGAAGAACAAGAAAGAATACATCGAGAGAATGGTGAAGTGGAGGATTGAGAGGGGTGTTGTACAACAAACAGAAAGCTTAGTACGGGGTTTTTATGAGGTAAAGAAATTGAGTCTTTGTGGGGCATGCTCTGAATTTTTGTTTCTAAAGATGTCAAAATCCATATATGGACATCCACAGATGTCAAAATTCATCTTTTGTGTCTACAGATGTCACAAATTATCTCTACCTGCATGAAGTATTCTTTTTTACATAAAACATTCATTTTTCAAACAGATTTATGGGGAATACTCTTTGGATGATAGATTTTCTGGAAAAAATAATGTGGGTTCTGTAGATTGTTGAATTCATGGAATTCTCTGGTTCAAGAGGTCTTTGAGTTAAATGTTTTGACTAGAATTTAAATAGGATTTGATAATTTAATGACCACTAATATCATTTTAAGTCATGCATGCTAAGATATGGATAATCAAATCTCATGCTTGAGAGTGTGAAATGATCACATCTAATGGTCAGAACAAGCCAGTTATATGCTCCATGAGGCTTTTTCCTTAGAAGCCTCTAAGATCCTTTTTAGAACAGAGAAGTAGATTGGCCCAATCATTATTTTGATGTAGTATGGAAAATTATGATGCTGAAAGAGAGAGAGAGAGGGAGTACTTTGATGTAACTAAAAATTCCTAATAGTCCTATGGATATGTGCTCTCATAGATGTGAGTATTCCCTCAGCAAAACAGTCAATCAGTAACCAACATTTATTAAACATTCACTATGCTAAACACCAGGGATACAAAGAAAGATGAAAACCTAGTCCTTACATCCCAACAGCTCTCATTATAATGGGGAAGACCTCATGCAAGCAACCATGAAGACATAAGGAGAGATAGTGAGAAAGGCTTATGCTGTAGGTGGGATTTGAGCTGAGTCTTTCTAGCTAAGGATGCCAGGAGGCAAAAATGAGGATGGAGAGCAGTCTAGGCAAGGGCAGAGGTGGTGAAGAAGGAACAGTTGGCAGATGCTGTGGTCTGTGTCAGGACTGGAAAGAAAACCAGAGAGACTGGATTATAGAGAATGTGGAAGGGATTCAGAAAGACAGAGGGAGGCCAGGTTGTGAAGAATTTAGTACAAAAGATAATAGGGAGCTACTGGAATTTATTGAATGGGGGTGAAGGAGGCTAACAGTCACTCCCACATGTTAGGAAGATCTCCTTGTCAGTCAAATGGAGGATAGCCTGGGGTGGGGAGAGACTTGAGGCAGGGAAACCAACCAGAAGATTATTGCAGTAGTTTAGGTCTGAGAAAATGAGTGCCTACACCAGGGTGTTAGCTTAGTGAATAGAAGGAAAAAGGGGATCTGTAGGAGAGAAGTTTTAGAAGTAGAAATGACTAGACTTAAAAACTGGTTGGATATGTAGAGTAAGTATGAAAGAGTAGTTGAGATTGACAAGTAGATTGTGTGACTGGGTGACTGGAAGGATAGTAACAGGGATGATCAGAAGAATAGAGAGTATGGGAGAGAAGATGAGCTCTGTTTTGGACCTGCTGAGTTTGAGCTATAGGGCAATCAGCTTGAGATAGCAACTTATTCATGCTTCCCCATCATCTATAACTCTCATCCATGTTTTCCCATCAGTTGATCACAATAGTGATGGTGATGGGAAACCAATATGCTAGAGAGACTTTTCTTGACATTTTAGGGAGGCAGAATGGTACAATGGAAGGAAAAATGAATTTGAAGTCATGAAACTTGTGTTTGAATCCTGGGTTTTCTCACTTATGAAGTATGTGACTTTGAGAAAGCCATTTAACTTCCCTAGGCCTGAGTTGCCTCATCTCTGAAATGAGAGTGTGATGACCTCTAAGGTCCCTTCCAGCTCTTGAATGAAAATCCTATGATCCTTTGACATGTTGACACCTAGGAGCAGCTAAGGGAAGCAGTGGATGCAGTGCTGGGCTTGGAGTCAGGAAGACCAGTGTCAAATCCATCCTCAGACACTTACTATGGACATATGACCTTGAGCAAGTCACTTGAACTCTGTTTACCTCAATCTCTTTAAATGTGAAACAGGGATAATAATTGTACCTATCACAGTTATTGGAAAGATCAAATGAGATAAACAGCATAGTCACTGGAACATAGTAAGCTCTATATAAATGTCAGTTATTATGTTGTTATAGAGATCAATGCCAAAATTAAAATTATACCTATAATAGCTTACATCTACATATGAAACTTGTGCATAATCTATAAGCAGATATAAATAAATGATAAATGCTTGTTGATTGGGGGGTGAATATCCCTATTCTATGATAATCAGTTACGAAATTTCTCCTCCCAGTGTAATTCTCCTCTGACAAGTCTTATTCACAGAAGGTATTTTCTTGAATCCTCTCATTGAACTTTCTTCCTTTTACAGGTGGTGGATGCTAGGCTGGTCTCTGTTTTTGATGCAAGGGAACTAGAACTGGTCATTGCTGGAACTGCTGAAATAGACCTAAGTGACTGGAGAAACAACACAGAATATAGAGGAGGTGAAACTGGCTGAGTCTGAAGCCTTTAAAAGGAAAGGGGATGGGTTGGCACTTGGGTATGAATTCTTTTCCAAGAAAAGCATCTGATTTTTTTCTCAAAGATGTGAAGCATCCTTTATGAGACCTTGAGCAAGTCACATTCTCATCTTTCCCTAGTTTCTTCATCTGGCAAACAAGGGAAATGCCATTTACATACCACCCAAGCATGTCATCATAATTAATTATTAGTGAGGAAATGTAATTATGTGAACATTAAGTAATTGCTTTGAAGCAAGGGATCTCTAAGCAGCCGCCTCCCTCCACTCCTGTGGAACTTTAAGAGGCACGCCCTATGGGCTTCCAGAGCAAGAAATCTTGATTCATTGAACCACTTACTCTTTGACTCATTGTATGTTATCTAACACTTTTTTTCCTTTTTACTCTCTCCCACTATAATCTCATCTATGAAGGGGAATTCCCTATATGAAAACACCTTCTACCCTATGCAATCAGAATCTTAGAGAGTTATCTAAAAATATTGAGAATTGAAATGAATTGTATCAGAGTCAAGACTTGAACCCAGGGCCTCCTTACCCCAAGGCCAGGTCTTTATCCTCTAGAAAGGGTTATGCTGGAAGCAATTTAAACATGCTTCCCAGAGCCAATTGTTAAATTTTCAGTATGAGCATTTATATCTTGGAAAACAGCTACAAAAAGCTTTGCTTGGTTTTTTTCTTTTTTCTTTTTTTTGGTTGTCTAGACTTAAGAAAGTAATTTGAAGAAATGGAAGAAATGTTAATAGTGCAGATTAAACTTAAAAGTGTCCCATGAGAACTTTTTTTTAGAGAGTCAATTGTTAAACATTTACCAGCACCTCCCTGTCACAATGCAATATTTCTACTTATTAACAGACAGACAGACAGCTGATAGACTGACAGATATTTTGGAATATACATGCAGATATTCCAAATTTATAATTTGGATAGATCTGTGGATAGATATTTTATTATAGGCATTATATTTCTGTATTATATATTATAAGTAGATAATTCAGAAAATGGCATTTCTAAAAGTATACTTCAGTCAAATAATTCATACAAATGATTTACAATTCCATTTGCAATGAGATAAACCTATTTAAAGGAAAAAACAAAGTTAAAGTTATGAAGCTTGACTTTAGGTAAGTATTAAATACAATCTAGGGAAAGCTAAATTCTTACCAAATTTTTATATGCAAGAAAGCTTTCTTAATTCAAAGGAAAATGACAAAATGAATGAACAAAACTATTGGAACCATTGCAAAGTACTTACTGAAGCATATTGTTTAGAGATACCTAGATTATAGAATCACCAAATTTAAGAATTAAAAGGAACCTAAGCAATCAAGTATTACCATTGATAATGTATACAACTAGTGGTTCTCCAGCCTCTGCTTGAAAACTATCACATGGGGGCTCATTCCACTTTGGGACAGCTCATTTAAAAGCTACAACATTTTAATACCCTTAGCTATAAATATTTAGTCTTCTGTGAGTTGAAGTGAGAAGTAGGTATCTTCAGAAGCACTTAAGGGGAAAAAAAGTCTTAACCTATGTTAAATATTCTTCCTTCAGTCCTTTTACCTCATTACTGATTCTTAGTTCTCTCATCCCATCATACCAGTCCTATACTAAGATCTTTTTCACTCCCCAGAAGCAATTTCAAGTTTCTACTTTTATTACTTCTTCTCTAAACTTTAAGGAGAGGCAATGTGGAAGAGTAGAAAGAACTTTAAGATTTGAAGTCAAAGGACTAGTATTTAAATTCTTTCTCTGTCACCTGTGTTACTTTGGGCAAAGTCATTTAACTCCTCTGGATGTCATTTCCTTATCTTTTGTGCCATATGACCTTCAGTGTTCTTCTAACTCTAAATCTGGGGTTCTAGAGACTACTTTCTAGTTTCCTCATATAATCTCTATTCCACCTTTAAAATTAACTCAGTTAACTAAGATGTTAAACCAATTTCATGAGAACACTTTACCCCAACTTGCTTTTTTTCTGCACTAAAAATCAATCAAGTCCTATCCCCCATCATATTACAGTGGTGAAGTTGGAGGTGAAAGCTGGTTCAAATATATGTTACTCTGTGCATTTTGTAAATATTTTCACTCGAGAAAGGCAGGTAAGCAACTTTTTCCTAGGATGCTATAAAGTTTATGAACCAAATTAGGTACATTAGCTTAGGGAATGAGAGTTCCTAACACAGTCAATTGGTTGTAGAGGAAGAACTTTCCCAGATAGAGATCTGATCATAAATGAAGTTAATTATAGTGGCTAGGAAGACAACCTCACTCAACCCCCTTTTTTTTCTGAAGGGATTTTCAGAAGATCTGTCTTGTAGCCAGGTAAAATGAACCTGTAGAGCAGATGAGTAAGCAGAGGCCCTTGTGGTTTATTCAAGGTCATGTGGCTAAACCACTGGCAGGTCCAAGATTTGAAACCAGGTCTTCTGATTCCCGAGTCCATTCTTCTTTTTATTGTATTCCATTGCCTACTTAGTTGAGTTGGGAACCATTATCCTGCTTTTGAAGAAAAACTGAGATAAGATTTGTATTTGAAGGATATTTTTTTTAAAAATGTTTCTTTGTAGCTTAAATTAGAATTAAAATAACATGAATTCTTGTTCTTGCTTTGATAGGATACCATGACAATCATATTGTAATTCGGTGGTTCTGGGCTGCTGTAGAAAGATTCAATAATGAACAACGACTCAGATTGTTACAGGTAAGATGAATGTCCATTGGGCTATTATTTTCTTATCAGTACTGTGTTTAGACATAACATACACCTAAATATTACAAGAATCAGATCTGTGGATTCATTAATATAGGAAATTCTCTAGAAGAAGAAACTCTCTCTACTAAGGCATCTTCTCTGCAACTTGTCATCCTAGGGAATTGCCTAGAGCACTAAATAAAGTAACTTTGCCTAGGGTCACAGAGCCAACCTAAGATAGAAGGAGGACATAAAACCAAGATTTCCTGATTTCTCTATCCACTGTGCCACACTGCCCACTTCCACAGTGAATGGTGGATTCTATTGACTCATCCTTTTTTGGGTCATATAGAGCCTGCTCCAACTGCCATCTTTCTATGATTGAATCAAGGCCAGTCGTTTCTCCTTCCTCTCATAGCAGGTTGAGAGCTTTGGCAGGTGGTCATACTTCCCAGGAGGTTGGAGTTAACATTAGGCTATTTTATAAGTCCTATTTATCCAGGACTACTTTATTTATTTATTTAATTTTGCCTCCTCTTTTAATATTATTAATCTTTCATTCTTCTCTGGATGGATGCTAGAATTTCTGTGTTATGATTATCTTGTGCCAGAACCCTATTCGACATAATAATTAGCACCTAAGAATGATGCCAGCAGGAAGCAGCACACTGCTGTTGCTCAACAACTTTAAACAGAACTGATCATTCTTCTTTCCTTTCCACTGAACTATATTTCATTTTCTTATCCTGTTTTATTTTCATTGGAAGTTTGTTACAGGCACATCCAGTATACCCTATGAAGGCTTTGCTTCTCTACGAGGGAGTAATGGACCAAGGAGATTCTGTGTGGAGAAATGGGGGAAAATCACTGCCCTTCCCAGGTAAATTAAGCAAACCAAAAGAAAAGTGAACAAACCTTCACTGTTAAACTATTTAATGTAGAAAATTATCTCGACTCAAACTAGTTATTTTTTCATTAAAGTAGGGAATATAGGAGAAGTCTTCAGGTCAATATTGTCTTTCTATCCTGGGGAACTTAGCATTGGTGCTTAATAAATATTTATTGAATTACAGCTCTAAGTTAAAGTTTTCCTAAAGGAATTTGAAATGCTTTCTCACTGATGTTTATACCTACATTTAAGATAGAAAATTCACTATAGCATATAAATACAGATTTTGTGTTTGTCAGTGTGTCAGATGTTGATATAAAGTTTCCTGTTGCAATCACATTATGGTTGCTAGGATCATCTCAGTTCCTGTAACGTCAGTTATTTTAGAGTTATTAGATGTTTGAATTCCTTTTTTATCAATTAGTCACCATTCTTATTTGAAAATCATATCAGGTTATCTGACAATGTTCTGCATTGTTTGACTTGCCCCTCCAATAATTATTTATAGAAGTTCTAATTCTTTTTGAATTGAATCTTCATTTATAATAAACTCAGAATTTCTTTATGTAGGAAAAATTATTTTACTGATAAATAAATATTAATTCACTTTTGGGTGAGAACTATTATCTATGTTCAATTTAAGCCTTAAGGAGAAAAATGTATCTAAAACTGAATAGAAAGATTGGGAGCTTAGGGATAGGGCATAATAATAATTGACACGTTTAGTTCTTTGAAGTTTGCAGAGTACTTCCAGCACAACAAATCTAGATCAATATTACAAGTATTATTACCTCCATTGTTCAAACATAAAAACTGAGGCTTACAAAGCTACATGATTGAGCTGGGATCACACACTTAGGTCACACATCTGAGTCAAGATCTGAATCAAGTTCTTCCCAAACCTGGGTATAGACATTTAGGGATTACAATGCATTTCCTCTCAAAGAAATAACTTTAGGGTTGCTTTGTTTATTTATCTAGAATATTCCCTTTCTTCCCCCCATGCCTAAAGAAATTTAGTGCCAGAAAAATTAAGTGACTTGTGTAAAGCATTTTACCATGAGACATAAAAATCAAGTTTCCATAAGTGTCAGTGGTGGCCCCTCTAAATCCACTCATGGTTTGAATAAATGCTAGTGCATTACAGTGAATAATGTGAAAGCATATTTTCATCCTATCTCATCAGCATGTTACTTCCTTAGCAACCTAGCTATAAATTGTGAAATGAAGGTACCACATCCTGCAGCCTCAGAACCTTACATATTACCATCAGATCCTCAGTTGGAATGGTGACTGACATATCTTGATTCAACTTTAGGGGATGGTAACTTTTATAAATTGAATGATTTTACTTTATTGTTTTTCCACATGGCAGTTATGTCATACTTGGAGAATTAACTTGTTTGTATCAGATTTAGAGTGCCTCTCTAAAGCCTGAGGATATGGTTTCTTTTTCTCCCTTCTCAGAACTTTTAGGGATTATCCTTCATAGACAGGGCAGGATCATTGTGTTACCTTCCTTCTACTTAATTCTTAGCATCCTAGGTCCCTCAATATGCTTTGACACTAAGCTGCTGACATCAACTACAATTGTTCAGCCATTATATTATTCACTGAAGATAAGTGAATATTGATGAAAGCCAAGGTTTGCCATTCATCTTGGATAACAGATGTGATACTGATAAATAGGTAGAAGTATATTAGGGACCTGATTGGATCAATATGCCCTCCATATTCAGGGAACAGGAAACTTTTGTTTTGAGTTATTTGTAAATGGTGGAACAATTGCACAGGAACAGATGGGTAATTACTGTACAGCACCTCTTTCCTGCATTTGTAAGTTAAAGCTACCATCAAATTTCAAGTTGTTCTCTATTCATCAGATCACAGGGAGAAAGGTAAAATAAGACACATATAGACAATATTTTTCCTTCATAATTTCAGTAGAATTCAAATTAATTGATGTTTACATGATCATGGAAAGTACTCTTTTACATTAGCTAATATAATTAAATTTGACCTTTATTTTTTCCTTTTAACCTGAACTTTCCTCTTAGGAATTTTAACTAGCAGAGTAATTGGATACTCAGTTGACTTTTAGATTTGGAGAATACTTTAACTTCCACTAGTCCAGAATGTGCTGTGGTCTATTCAGATGTCATGACTATTAGGAGACTATTTTATTTTTGATTCATGGACAAAGTTGGCTCTCCCAAATCTCTCTAATTGAAATAAAGGATGTTGCATTTAGCCTAAACATATCTCTGTCTAGTTAGAAGATTTTCTTCGAATTTGCCAAATCATCTCTCTCATATCATCAGAGAAAATAAAGTGGACTACTTCTCAGAATACCATTAGGTACCTAAAATCTCTCTCGTTTCAGAGAAGGATCTTCAGAATTCCATTATCCTTTATCTTTTTCTTCTTAGTGAGCCACTTTTTAATATCTAGTTTAATATCACCTGCTCAGATATTTTCATAGATATTGTTCCAAAGGGTTTCTTCTCACTCTGGTTCACTCCCTCTAAAATGGTGGTTATGTGATGTGGAAGATCAACAAACTAAACTGATATGGAAAGATGGACGTGGCTGTTTGCTTGGACCTATATCATATGTCATCTCTGTGGTGCACAGGCGTAATGGAAGAAGGGAATCCCAGTATCTTTTGGACATAGTAATCTGCATTTTTTTTATTTTTCTCTAGCAATCAAATATTGTCATTCATTATAGATTCTACTTAAACCTATTTTCCTTTACCAGTTGTATAGCAAAATGCATGGCTCTGAAGCCATTAAAAATTTTGTGCATCATTGCCTTTTCTTTCTTTTGTGGAGAACAAGTAATTTGAGAACAAATGAAAAACAATTCTGGAGACAGATGGGTGTCTCTGTGGAGCCTTATATGCTGAACACATCAACAAGAACTTACTGCTTGTACTTCCTCTGCTTTGTGGTTGCTGGTTAGTTCTGTATTTTGGAATTTTTGTAGAATACTTCCTACCACCCAGTTTTTCACACAGCTTGTTCACTTGTAGCAATTGCTTTCTGAGTATTCCAATACCCAGATTTCAAGGAGAGAAGAGGTGTCCCTGGCAGACCCCCCAAAAAATCCTAATTTTTTTAGTTGGATGATGCTTCTAGAGAAGGATTGTAAAAGATAAGCTGAGAACCTGCTAATTGCAATTAATAAATATGGGTTTAAAAGCAGACCATCTTTTTTTTCAAGACATTTAATTTTAAATGGAGAAAAGTCAATTTTTTTGATGTGAAAATAACCTTTTAAAGTTTAACTACAGGATATTAATAAACCAGTATTCTATTCTCTCAGCTTTAGAAATGGGCATGAGTTAAGTAATATCACCATTGATGTTTTTGTCATTATGTCCTGTGAGATAATGTGATATATACACAGCTGAATTTCAAAATATTTGTCTTTCCCTTAAGAGCAATATGTTTGGATAAATAAATATGAAAATGGCTATTTTTTTATAAAGGGATTCTTTCCTCAACACTAGGGACAAGAAGAAAGGAGCAATTATTTAAATGAATGATTGGACATTGCCTTCATGCAATCTGGTAGCATGGAGCACATATAGAAATTTGTTTGTAATATATGTACATACATATAATGCACAATATGGTAGAAATATGAGTAGAGTGCTATGGGATGTCCTGGGAGGAAATATCCTAAGAGGCAATCTGATATAGAGGAAAGATCGCTGAATTTGAAGACAGAGAGACTCTTAATTTGAATCTTAGCTCTGATACCCATGTGACTTTATGGAAGCCACTGAATCCCTTTGGACCTCAGATTTCCTTATTAAACTACAGAAAAATTAAATTTAAGTTTTATTACCCTTTGAAAGGAAATTTAGCAGCATAATAGAAAAGAGTGCTAAGGCTACCATGAGGAGATATTTGGGTTCAAATCATATATACTACTCTCAGGCCTCTGTTTTCCCATTCATAAAATGTGTATAATAAATATGTAGTAGGAGGAGGAATAATGATGATGATGATGATAATAATAATAATAATAGCAAAACACATGTTTTTTTTCTTTTGATAGTAAGTATCTTTCTCACAGGCCTTTTGTGAAAAAACAAATAAGATCATGTACCATAGAGCACTTTTCACACCTTCATTCATTATGTTTGTTGTTGTTCAGTCATGCCAGACTCTATAAGACTCCATAGACTGTGCCCATGAGGCTTTCTTAGCAAAGATACAGGAATGATTGACCATTTCCTTCTCCAATGTATCCCCATTTTATAGATGAGGGACTGAGGCAAATTAAAGGTTAAGTGGCTTGTCCAAGGTCACTGGTAAGTGTCTAAGGCTAGATTTGAACACAGATCATCCTGACTCCAGGCCTGGTGATCTATCCACTATGCCACTTAACTGATATCATTTCCTGATGTTAATATTAATGCCATCCCCACTATCAATGATAGGAAAGAAAGGAAACACTCATAAATGTTTAGCATCACAGGAGGTGAGAAAAACAGTCTACATGACAACTTTGTCAAGCCAGCAATTTTCACTTCTCTTTCCATTTCTCTACTAATAGAGGCACATATAATTCATCTGATAATTCTTAAATTTCTCCAGAGCAAATCTAAAGTACAGAGAGTACAAGGGGAAACCTCACTTTTAAAAAATGTGTTACACTGAAAAACTGGCCTAGAAAACAAGGATTAAACAATCCATTATAAAAGAAATCTTGACCTTAAAAATTTTTGTCAAACTGACATTCATTCCAGGTTGCCTTTAGGCAGATACTTTTGAATGTTTTTCATTTGCTCATATTTGCCTTCACATACAGAAGCATTTGAGCTCAGAAAAAAAGGATCCCTTTTTACTCCAGCAGCATTGAAGTATTTACATGTTCCTAGACTTGACAAAGTTAAAAAAGACTTTGATAAAGTAATTTGTACTGGGGATAGAGAGGGGCAAGTAAATTTTCACTTTAAATGTTAAAAGCCACAGAAGAATTAAAGCTGGAACCAAAATTAAGAAACAGCATTTTCAGAATTAAAGTGCAAGGAAATAAGACAAAAGATTAAGGCAACAAAGATTTTTTTTTCCAGGAATAACTCTAGTGCAGAGAGATAGATCTATAACATATTTCTAGTTCACTGAAATAATTATTTGCTTCTTCTAAGGGTCAAGGAAGTTTTTTGACTGGCAAGAATTCTTCATTAAGCCCTTGAGTGACAGTGTCTGGGATCTAATAATGTTTGTTGATTGATTGATTGATTGATTGTCCAGATAACCTGAACAAAAATATTAAAACAGATTAGATACCAAAATGGTGTCCAAAGGCTAAATCTACATCACCTCCCCTTCCTGGTTCTCCCTCCCCTAGTATTCTAGCTGATTAAGTGAACACAAGGTGTATTCTTTTCAACTTCTGATACTTACATGGGTAGTAGTGTCTGGCCAGTACTGTATTGGTTTTGAAAAATATCCTTTTACTGAAACCAAAGACCATGGGTAGCTGTTGCCAATATCAACAAAGTCCTAAGGCCCTCCTCTTATTTTTGGAAGAGTTTTCTCTAGGACAAGGAACTGGAGATTGAAAAGCCTTAAGCATTATGTTGTTTTGTTGTGAGGTTTTTTTTTTTCCTTTTCCTGGCTCATACAGTAAATTGATGGTAAATATTGGGCAAGTAGTTTGACCACTTTGTTCCTCAATTTCCTCATTAGCAATACTCTCTTGTTTATAAAGCATTTTGAAATATTAGCACAAAAGATGAGTAAATGTGCAAAGTGTTGATATTTTAACATTGACTGAACTAGAGCTTTTCATAATTGGTTGAAGCTGATAAAATTGTTTTCAAAGGTCATCATTGCTTTTCCTGTAATTAGCCTGTATGTCTCCAGCTCATTCCATGGAAGCAGTGAAACAATTGCTGGAAAGGACTGAAGCTGCTCAGTGAGTTAAGTTAGATGGGTGGCTTCACATACCATTCTATTTCCTACCTCAATGAGCATAAGTGCTATGTGATCTATCAACAGGAGGCCCTAGAAATAACACCTGCTTTAGCTGCTAACATTGGTCACAGTGCTGACTTGAGTTTCCATCCCTGGGTAAGCATTCAAAGTCCAAGAGCTTTCTCTAGCTACACACTGTAGAAGGTTCCAGAACAGTCTCACCTTGGATTACAGGAAAATCCATAGGATATCTGACTTGAGAGTGTGGGAATATAAGTAGGAGAAAATAATCACTCCAATGGCTATTGGTTCTCCTCCGATTTCAGCATTATTCCAAGTCCAACATAGACACCTGAGAGAAAATTGGTCTGGCCTGAGACAAGTCCTATGGTCAGAGTTGAAAAGGTCTGAGACTACCATGGTCCTAATGAAGATGTTCCTAAATTACTCTTATTGCAGAAGTTCTAATTTTAAGGCTAAACTTAAAAATTCAATTTCACTCCAAGTTAGTCTCAAATCAAACTAAGCATCGTGACCACTCTCAATCCAAAATCCTGGATCAGCTCCAGAAATCCCCATTGTCCCCATTTGAAGTTGGTCTAGTGATGACTCACTGGACCATTTTCCCCAGGGCCACTCCACACCATCAGTTCATTCATTCCATAAACGCTTAAGAGCCTTTATATGATAGGTCTTATGAAGGATTCAAAGCTATACAAGACAAGCATCTCTCCAAGTAATTTACAATCCTAGTAGAATGATGTGGCCTAACATTACATCCTCAAAAATAGAATCCAACCACCATTTTAACTTATGAGAGGAAAAGGATAGTAGAAATGGGCATTTATCTAGCAACCTTCAACCAGCAACTTTTGGACTTCCCCTGAGATTCTGGAAGTATAAGGTCTATTCTTGGTTGAGCCACTGACTCAGCCTAGGACTTTGGGAAAGTCATTTAATCTCTTTGTACAGTATTCCCCTGTATAATGTTATCCCCCTACTTAAAATATTTTTTCCAAAGTTGTGTTAAAGCTATTTAGCAGAAAAGTGCTGTGTGACAAAAAAAAAATGATTTCAGTTATATAGGTACCAAGATCTAATTCAGGTGATTGTGGTAACTTTATATCATGATATAGTAACTGCAATCATAATTTAGGCTGCAAATGACTTAACAAGAGTTATTTTGACACAAGATCAAACTAGAAAGAACTAAAAAAAAAATCACAAAATATCAATGACTTGAGAAGTCATTTAATCTAATCCTGAAATTTTACAGGTAAGGAAATTAAGATTCAAAATGTTATGCTGACTTGATGAAGAATATACAGCTAGTCAGCAGGACTTGGACCTGAACCCAGGCCAAGGACAACATTGCTGCCACTCTAGTAAGCAGCACCTTGGTAGCCTTTGTTAAGGCATCTTTAAAATCTCAAGTCATGAATATAGGCCATTTCCTAGCTATGAATATGCCAGGGCAGTTAGATGGTACAGTGTGATAGAGCACTGGCCTTGGAATCAGGAGGACAGGAGTTTGAATCCAGCCTCTGACACTTACTAGCTGTGTGACTTTGGGCAAGTCACTTAACTGACTGTCTACCATCCAGGGTCATCTCTAGTAATCCTGATTCATATATGTCCATTAGACCCAGATGACTCTGGAGGAGAAAATGAGATTGGTGACTTAGCACAGTGGCCCCCCCCCCAAAAAAAAATTAAATTCATGTGCTTGTCATGGCATCATCTCCCTGATGTCGCAGTCTTCTTCAGAAATAAAGGATAAAGGGCGGCTAGGTGGCACAGTGGATAGAGCACTGGCCTCGGAGTCAGGAGTACCTGAGTTCAAATCCAGCCTCAGACACTTAATAATTACCTAGCTGTGTGGCCTTGGGCAAGCCACTTAACCCCATTGCCTTGCCAAATCTAAAAAAAAAAACCCAACAAAAATAAAGGACAAATATTATTTTATACCAGGGCAGGTAGGTGGTGTAGTGGATAGAACACTGGCCTTGGAATCAGGAGGATGGGAGTTTGAATCCAGCCTCTGACACTTACTAGCTGTGTGACCTTGGGCAAGTTACTTAAACCTGATTGACCCACATCTAGGGTCATCTCCAGTTAATGTGGTCTTCTTGGAGAATGAAGGACAAACATTATTAAGACTATACCTATCCATCAAAGAAAGATAGATAAATCTGTTGTAGAGAGAGACAGACAGAGACCACATACTTACTAAGTTGAATGTGAGAAAGCATGGAAAACTGCATAGAAATCTCCACAAACAATGGAAAGGTTCTTTGCCCCCAACTGCCTTCATTAAAAAGATGCTTCTATTAAATCACATTCACCACCATTATTACCTAACAACATTTTTTTTGTCCGTAGCACATTCACTGCCTTGAGAATTTACTCTATTTGAAAATTGAATTATTTTTTCCAAATGTTTCTGAGAAGGAAATCTGAAACTTCCTTCAATAAGTAATTTGTTATGAATATACACTTACAATCTTTTTTTCTCTCTCAGTTTATGGATATTCTACTAACTCTGCTACAGCTTAATTGCTATATATGTGATCTCTAGTCAAACAGAAAATAATGGAATGTCAAGATTCTGGTATATATAGAGTATAGCAAAATGTATCTTATTTAGGCAAAGAAGATTAATTCAGCATGATGATTGTTCACAATTCTGTGTTTTACAAAAGGACTCACTTTGTAAATAAATATATATATATATATATAATTTGAAATAAAAATAAACTCACTTGGTAAGATTAAATTTACAAAAAAACTCAATTCACTGGTCATAAAAATGGAACATAACCCTTTAAAAATAGTGCCCAACTATGCAATGAACTTGAACATCTGGAAATAAAGCAATATGTTAAGAAAGGAAGGAAGGAAAAAAATAACAATTTATAGTCTCATTTTCCTCATCATTAAAACAAGAGATTTGGATAGAATGGTCTTTATAACACCTCATACATCTAAGAGTCTATGATTTTAAAAGATCTGAATATTCAGACAAGAAAATTTTTTCCTAATGAAAATTAAGAAGTAATTTTTAAATTACTGAGGTAAAATATCAAAAAATCTGTGGATTATGATGGATTTTAAACTTTTTCCTGTATATGTCTTTCAGGAAGAACAGTTAGGTTAAGGAAAACAAAAAAAACAAAAGTCAAACTATTAGATCAGTTTTTAGATTGTGGAAAAAGGTTTATGTAAAAAAAATAAGTCATTTAGGATATAATTCATTAATTGGCCATATTATGTATAAAAAATCTAGAAACACTGCTTACTATTATTAAAATAAAAATGCAGGCCAACATTTAGGCAGAATATTAAGTGACTCAGGTCAGTAATTGCGCTGAGTGTCCTGGACCTGAAATTCTTAAAATAGGCAGGAATCTCTAAGCATTTATGGAACAAAGACCCACCCTTACACCCCCATTCAAAAGGGACCTCTAGAACTGGATTAACTATAGTAAAACTGGAGAAGGAAGAGTTGGGAGGTGGGGATTTAAGGAGTAGAAATCCACATGAAAATAGAAGCTTAGGTAATGATGGTACATAACTTTTTCTTTTCTTTTTTCATTCTCTTTCTCCCAAATTTCTTCCTGTCCCCTAAAACCCCTTTAATTAAGAAAAGTAGTAGATTTGATTAAAGCAATTAAGAATTTAAATGTTTGAATGCAATAGGATTTACCTTCCCAGCTAAGTTCTTGCATTCTTTGAAAGGAGCCTTGTTCATAGAAGAACCTCTAATGGGAGGAAAAATGTGGGGAAAATATTTTTGAGGACATATTCAGTTGCTGCCTAGTGTTTCTCTACAGGTATTCCTGCTAGTGAATGAAATGTATGGAATCCTCATTGTTTAGTTACTCATAGAAGCACGCCACTTAAACCCCCTCCCAGCTTTCTCTTAGTTCTTTCTCCCAAAGAACTCAATTAAAAGGTCAGTACTAATAGGGAATGAGGATAAAAATGTATAAATTGGCACAGGAATTCAGAGGGTCTCCTGCTGTATGAGTTAAAGAAGTTTTGTTCTTTTTAAAGCCCTTACCTTAAGCTCTTTGTTAATGGCAACATGATGAATCTTGTACACTTTAACTTCACATATACGTAAATTATGTATAAGGCAAAATTAAACATAAATGCCTAGGGGCAATTCTTGATTGTAAATATTATTCTTAAAACTAAACTGTTTCACATTTAAAATAGGATGTTGCTTATTTAATGTCAAAAGTTCAGATCTCTTTCCTGATAAGATTGTACTGCCTCAGACCATGTTTTTATTGTGATTCAGGTGCAAAAAACAGGAAGACATATTTTATTCCTATCTTGGGGGAAAGGAAGCATTTGTAAAAGGGAATAGTTCATAGATAGGGATTGAATAGCCATTATTGCTCACTTTGAATCAGGGGAAAATGTTAAGGCACAAGATTCAAGTTTGGATGACCTCCTTGAGGCAGACTGGGAAACTCCTGATGATTCCAGTATGACAGTTCCCAAGCTAAAGAGCCCCTCCTGGATGCAAGGAAAAATGCAGAGTTTTGAGTTACCATAATAGAGCTCAGATGAATCCTGTCTTCAGTAGAAGATGAAAATCTTTTTTGTCAAGAAATAATTAACATCAAGAGATCATTTCAATTGTAGATTTCACATGTTGTTTCGCAAACAAGACAATCTATAAAAGATTTTAAATACTCTTGAAAAACCACAAATATATTTAATTCTGATTAATTTATAGTTGTATAGAATCTTTCCTTCCCAAAAGCAAGGAGATAGTGGAATTGGTGATGGAACTGTATATAATTTGAAAAAATATATGACAAATTCATAATTTAATTTGAAGCTTTACAAACTGATCCTTATGTGTCTTTTTAAAATTTTATTTTCGCAGGGCTCATACTTGTTTTAATCGTCTGGACCTTCCCCCTTATCCATCATTCTCCATGCTTTATGAAAAACTTTTGACAGCTGTTGAAGAAACAAGTACTTTTGGACTTGAATGATCTGGCAACCACAGTGCCCAGCCTTTTGTGGATGGGACTTCATAGAACTTGCCCTGTTGAAGAATGAGTGAACCTCGGTTTGGGAGTTCCTAGAGAATGGTTACTTTATAATGTGTCTGGAGACTGAGATTCCAAGAACAAATGCTCAGTAATTTCTGGGGTGTATAGGACAGTGGTGACAGAGTCCTCTTGGAAGGATCTGGATAGGCCTGATGTGCAGGGAAAACCCAACAGTCTTTCAATCAACAGTTCTTCCTGACTGCCAAACTATTTTTTTTTCCATTCATTTATGTTCCAAGAACAAGATGAGACTATACTGGATCAACTACATGGTAATTATATGGACTTATCAGGATCCTGCAACTAGTCTTTGGACTTTTTCAAGCCAAACTGTGGTATCACTTGACCCAACCTCCAAATTAGCAAAAGTTAAATGATATAATAAAGACGAATCTTTCTTGAAAGTACATTAATCTATGCCCATGTTATGATAGAACAACCCTTTTTGCTGTACCCAAAACTCTGAGAGCCTGCATGGTCTGCACCATACGTTTCAGTTGTCATGAATAGGAATCTGAGTCACAGGGAGGCAACTAAAATGGGCTGCCATAAAGCTGATTGATGAAAATGCATATTCAGGTGGGATGTGTCTAAATAAGGGTGGGTACAGATGAGCAGTTATACCATGGATTACTAATGAATTAGAGACTTTTATGCTTTATAATGCATGGAAGGCATTTTTAAAATAACAATTTATCACTCACATCAGGAAAAATACCCAGTGACTTCTGTTTATTTTTAAAGGCTCATTATGTTTGTGTTCTTTAAATTGTGAATAAGAACCTTGCATATTGTGTCTCATCTCTTCCATTTCCATGCATTGTTTTAGTGTGGATACTTTTAGGTACTCTCAAGGGGGCAGGGGAAATGCCTTTTATTTTTATAAGGGTAAAAAAAAATCCCCCCCAAAATATTTTGCACTGAATGTACCAAAGTAAACAAGATGTTAAAATATGATTGACAACAAATCATTCCCTCTTATAATAAGGACATTTCTTAAAATTCACCTGGCTGGACATGTAAGGAACCTCTTTTTTTTGAGACTCATATTGTGTAATCATATAATAAGCATTTATTTTAAATACATCAGATTCTTTTTCATCTACTACTTTGAAATAGCATTTTAAAAGGTTGTTTTCTATTTCCTTCTTGTTCCCCCAAGCTCTATATTTTGTACACGATTGTCCAATACTAAGCTCACTTGGGAAGCCCAGAATGTTGTGCAAGAAATCAACTCTCTTTAAGAGTAACAATAGCAATTTTTCTCATTCATGGCCACCTCAGGAATTTAAACTGTTTTTAATGTGTTTCTAAGCCTGAGTTGTCAATGATGAATAATTTTCTTAAGAATGTTAATTAATTAGTGATATTTTCTATGGTATCTCATAAACGGCATGACATCTGCAATTTTAAGTATGTTTAATTTCATCAAAGCATTTTCTTCACTTCAAAGTCATCTGAGATGTTTCCATATCTTTGTACATTTTTTATGGTCATGATCTCTCAGAATTTCAGTTGAATGAACTATATTTGAGACTGGGGCTGGATAACATGAACATTAGAGTAATTGGTCAGCCAGAAACATTCTTTAAGAATCAGATATAAGAACAACTCCAGGGTTTTAACTGTAAAACACTGGAAATTCAGTATGCTCTAGTGACGGTGAATTTGATTTTCAAGGCAATGATGTTATAATTTGTGACTAATAGATTGAATTGCATTTACTCTTGTGACTTCCAAGAAGGATCTCATTTATTCCCTGTGAACTATATTACAATCCTGCACTGATGGCATGAACTGTGTAGAGGAGAATATCCTTGGAGACTAAGATCCGCTTGTGTTCTATAAGCTTCCCAGAAAAACAAGGGGAAAAAAAGCCCAACCAGATTTGAACTTAGAATATTTGTTTGCACTTAATGAGCACAGTTATAGAAATCATATCTTTAATTATGCAAATAATATGGCCTTTTTGTATTCTGTTTCCTGTTGTAAGGACAAAATAGTATAGCATACTTTTATGCACATATTTTTGATCAATGTGTATGAAAATATATTCACAAAATAGCATTTACAATGTAGTCTTTTAACAAAATATCTGATATACATGATCACACTTCTTCAGGAACTACACTCAATTTTCATATTTGCTATCATTTCAGTTTGTGATACTTTTACTGCTTGCCATTGTCTATAATCCAACAGGTAAGAGATTCAAGTGGAGAGAAAAACAGCTCTTCAGTTTTTTTAAAAGCAGATCACTGTATTAGTTGTGTTAACTTCTCCCAGGGTATAGAATTGTCTAATGCATACAAACATTCTTAGTTAGCCTATTTGAAACTTTTTCACAACTCTTGGAATTTCTGATAAGCTCCTTAGCATGTTTGCCTAATTTATTCATCTGCATAACAAAAGGACAGAAAACACATTACTATAGGTAAGCAAAAAACATTCAAGTAACATTTTTTCAGAATAAACTAGAAAATCTTTAAAAAAGCAATCTACCACTGAGAATGCCCATAAGCATTTTCCTGTCCACAGCATGTGTTCCAATAACCAGACTAAAAACAATTCAAAAGTAAAGTCCATTTGCTATATCAACAGCAGGATCCATATATGAAATAATTTTCAATGCCAGATATCTTTTGGATAGAAACAGATATGAATTTTCTAATTTCTTTTAGTTCTCATTCTATTTCTTCACTAACAGTCCCCCAGATCCTTTCATTGCTATTCCTATATGGCTATTTTTGATCATGGATTCATTGCTAGTCAAGTCCTGGAAGGACAATGGGTATTTACATTTGAGCATCACTTAGTTAGCAAAATAGGGTTTCCAGAGAAGGATGGACCTAGGACTTGTATCTTCAAATTATCAAAATGAAATACCAAAAGAATGATGTAGTTTCACCTTTCTTTGACTGTATCTAGAGGAAAACATATCTTTTTAAGTTTGAAGCAGGGAAACCTGCCACTAAATTCAGGTCTATTTTAGATAGTATTTATTACCTCGTTGTTGCTCACAATATAGATCTCAAGTCACAGAATATTTGAGCAAACTTTTCTGGCCTATTGTATTCTTTAAATGATTTAATTTGACATCAACCCTTGTATTAAGTATCTACTACACACAAAGTACTATGCTAAGGCCAAGTAACAAAATATGAAAAGAGGTACATTTCCTGCCCTTAGGATGTTTACATATGAGAGATATGTACAAATGATTTCACTGTAGGCCCTTCTTCCACTAGCATAGAGCATTAAGATGGTCTTCATGAGTTTCTGTGGCCAAAAAATTCTTAACCTGCTGGCCTAACTTTTAGTGATAAACCTTTATGATTATACCTAGGCTGGTCCTCAAACAGTACACATATTACTGTCAGAGATCTATATCTTTTAATATAAGAATATTGCTTTAGCATAAATATTTTTGCAACATATTGAAGATTATTATTGAGCCATTTAAAGGTATATCTATAGCAAAACTCCTATTCATCCCCTTAGGGAACGCCTATCAGTATAATAAATCAAAACTGTGTGATTGAATATATGAAAGAGAATAGAGTAATAAGATCAATTTTTGTCTGTGGTTTATAAAGGCATGAGATATAGTGGAAAGATTCAACATTTTCAAGGCAGAGGACCTGGGTTCACATTCCTATTTTACCACTTACTGGGGATCTTGGACATATCATGAAGGGGCAGGCCTAGATGGCCCCTAAGGTTCTTTGGGACTCCAAATGGATTATTCTGTGAATATCTTATTCCTATAAACTCATATGTTATACAATCTGTCCCAGAAGATGATAAAACCATTACTTTTAGCCAATATATTCCAATATCAGTGGCTTTTACAAGTTGAATGACTTATGTTCCTTGTCTTTTTAAACCACCTTATTAAAAATAAAATAGCTTCCCCAAATATCTACAAACCTATATCCATGAGGAAAAAAAAACCTCTCCAAATTCAATAGATTTTAATTTCTTTTGGGAGAAATTAAAACTTCAGCCCATTGTTTTATTTTTGTTGTCCTGCTGAAACATTGATTCAATATTTATGTTCTGACTTTAAACAATAACAAAAACTGACATAACTCATATTACATATATATTTTACATATGTGTAATATAATATATACCTAACAATGCTCAATGTAATATATCTCTGTAGATATCTTTTGGATGGTAACAAAGGCACAAATTTTCATGTTTCATTTCATATCACATGATCATTTCTTTTGGTTAGATGGAGATACTTCCACTGAAGACTCCTCTGATTCCTCACATTGAAATGGGAGTAGTCATGGGTTGTCAGCAGAAGCAAACTCTGGCAGATCCTATCAAGGAGGAAAAGCTTCAAATATGGGTCTGGTGAGAGAATACTTGTCTCTCCTCTAGGATCAGCTTAGTTAAAAATGTAGACACAGCAATGAAAGGTTAGCCTCTTCAGTCATAACAGTTCATCAATATGAGAAATGGCACATTAGAAAGAATGCTAAACTTGGAATCAGGAAGTCCTCAGTGTATTATATGTCCACTAGGAGATGAAGGTGTTATAATTTGCATCATGAGAGAGAGTACTCAATGAAGATAAGATCATGTAGATAATGAAAATAAGATTCCAGTAAAAAAGTATGGATGGAAGCACATTCTTAGATAAGAGGAAATATGAGTTATCAAATTTCTACTCAAACTGTTCTTTCTTCTCCTTCACAAAATAATTCATCCCCAAAAACATCTGTTCAACATACTCTTCAATTATTTATGCCTACTATTTTTATCCATACAAATGAAATAAACAAAACAAAAGCTGCTAATATACCTTCAGTGGTAAATAGTACTGCAATAGTATCCCTAGCCTGAGAGAGGAAACACTTTTCTTCAAGAGACAAAATATGTACTCTTAAATGGGAAAAAAAAAATGAAAAATTTTCCAAAATCCATACTATATCCCCACCTTCCCACAGGACAATCCTCAAATCAGATATGGTAGCTTACTTTTTAAGTATACAAAAAAATGATGTGTCAGTTTAATGCATTAGAAATGCTATTAAGGATACAAAATATTTTGTGTATATTTTTTGTCTGAACTAATTCTATCAAGGTAAATGACCTAAGTAACAATCAAGTTAGACCTATATTGTTTGTGAAATTGGCCCATGATAATTTTATATTTATTTCACCCTAGGTGACTTTTTTTTTAAATGGAAAGGATTTGGTAAAATTTTCAATAGAAATGAAAATCTTAAACCCTTTTTCTATGTCTCCATAGTCTGATTTTTAACAATATTCCAGCAGTCAGTCAGCAAGCATTCATTTATGTGCAGACATTGTTCAAAGCAGTGGGAATACCAATAAAGGTAAAAACAGTATCTGCCCTCAAGGAACTCGCATTCTAATGGGGGAGATAATATGCAAGTGACTACATACAAGTAAAATATAGCAGGTTGGCATTCAAATATCTTCAGTCTTTACCATTGATGACTCAGTTAAAGCTAAAGCAAGATGCCTTTTTTTTAACCTGAGAATTTAATTTTTTTGAGAACTTCTCAAGAGTCCTCCATGACTATACCCTTTGTCTGAACACATGCTAGTGAAATCTGAGCTTGCTATATTTTGCTTGAGGCCAGTTTCTGACCAGTAAGAGGGCATTCAAAATGGGAAATGGAGACAAGGAGCCTAACATTTGAGCCATCCTGAGAATGTAACAGTCATTACTGACCAGCTGTTGGGCTATGGGAGTAGTATTCTTTGGGTCTAGTGCAAAGAATGTATCAAGGGTGTGTACTACTTACATCATAGCATTTTTGGACCAAAAAGAACTGTGAACAGATGAAGCAATGATAAAGACAAAAAAAGAGGGGTGGAGGGAGAGACAGTACTAATTTTGTTGAATCTTTTTGGTGAAGCAGGGAAGATTGGAATACATAGTTGAACTTTATTTCTGACTATGAAAAATATACCGTATTGTCTAGTGAGGCCATTTTTTGAAAACCCATCCTTTGGGGGGGGGGGAAACACTCATTTTATAACTATAGTAGTTTGGTGATTATATTGTACAGCAGAATTTAGCCAAAAAGTATTAAGCTAGTCATATATTGACCAAGAGGTTCAAAAGTCTAGCATTAATATGCATTGTGGATTTTAAAAATTAATCATCATCATCATCATCATCATCATTATTATTATTATTATTGAGCCTTGTATAGTAAATAAAATGAAGGGTGGTGCTTCAATATTTTTATGATATTTAATTTATGTTTAGTGGACAGTCTTTTAATGCGAAGAGCTTTGGGGAAATTATTTAAATCATGTTTTCTAGTGCTATCTTAAATTTTACCTATTAAATTATACAAGAAATAAAATCTAAAAAGAGTTTAATTGTGGAATGACAAATCAAGATCTGAGCAGTGTTTGTAATTCAACAAGTTATGTCTTTCATTCACAAAAGGTCATTTCTTTGGCTTTCATAATTCAGAAGGATGGGACATTATTTTAATGGAAAGGCGAAAATATTTGTGAGGGTAGTTTTAAGGTATCTTAAAAGAGTAAAAGAGTACAAAGATATTATGTCTAGTGTCCTTGGGCAGGTCAAATCAACATGCACCTATTAAGCACATTTATTATGCAGGCCACTAGGCTAAGGCTGTGGGTAAGGTCTTTCCATCACATCTTCCCTTTTAAAATTTCAAGACTGAAATAGAGATGGTATATAGGTCAAGGTAAATCATTGATCACTGAGACAAGACAGGGACCATCAGAGTAATTCTGACGGACCATCACTCTTTGTAGAAAAGATGGTAGGAACATTCTGGAAAGATTAAAGGGGAAACACACACAGTATGAAACCCTAAAGCTCCAATGTAGTTATCCTTTGTAGGATATTCCAAGAAATTCTGGGGGTCAAAATGTAAGAAAGTGTGTAAGATTACTTGTTTTTATAATAGGGATGCAGGCATTCCAAATGAACTCATGAAATCTATGGATCTTCTTCATCTCTTACTGAAAGTATTACTTAACCTAATTTTATAATAAGTCTTTCTTTTTAAAAGATTTAAGACACTGTAAAAATAAAACATTTATTTCTAAAGTTTAAGTCGAGCACCTGCAGTGCATTTTTTATGCCTTTTCATGCTTTCCTTGCCTCACATGTCTGCTATTCTACATATCACATGCAATAGCAATGTTTCTATCTTCAGGGAGTTTGATTTAAGTTGCACATTTATTAAATGTGATTTTTAATAGAGTAAAAAATGGGAGATATTTGATAGAAGCATTAAGATTACACATCTCTCATTTCATCTTTTATCAGTTAAATTTCATCTTTCTTCAAGGCAAATACAGCAAATTGTAAAACATACAGGAAGTGGTTCATAGGCAGTATTATATAAAGCCTGTGACTTTGAAATGTAATATAATGTTTGCTTTCTGGGAAATTTGTATACTGATCCTCATCTGAATATCTGACGACTCTTGTGTTGTATTTTTTATGATTCTAAAATGCTTTGAGGGAAAGATATTTTAATGTGTACAATTTGTTTTATTTTCATACTGATCTCTATTTTTGTTTAAAACCATGTTGCATCATAAAAATCATTTAATCCAAAATAAATCTTCTTTTAAGAAAAAGAACTTTAAATTATAACTTTTCTGTTATGCTTCTAAGGAAAAATTACCCTAAAATTAGTAGCACAAAGCAGGGTCTACTGGAGAAAACTATTTCCCATCCTGGCAATTTTGTGTCTTTTACAGTTGAATTTCTGGTGCCCTTCATCCTAACATTGTTTTGTGTCACTGAAAGAAAGCTTTTCAATGATACATGGCTAAGACTCAGCATTTCTAATAATATTAATTGCTTCTGTATTCAAATGTTGAGTAAACAAAAACCCAGGTTGGTGTTGCTGGATCCAGTAAGCTTGCCTGTTCAGAGTTTTTTTCTCTAATTTAATCAGGTTGGCCATGTACACATCAAAACTATCACTGATGAAAATGTAAGAAGAAAATAAAGATTTTAACAGGGTAATTTTCTATATACTTCATTTTGATTACAGAACTGACAAGTATATAAAGGTATTTGTTATCTTCTAATTTTAAGAAAACATTTTGTAGGGTCAAAAGGTCAAAATTCAGCTTGGAAGACTCCTCAGAAAAGATGTTTCACACACACACACACACACACACACACACACATATATCTCTCAAGAATCATATAGGGTGGTAATAGGATGAAACTAGAGAGATAATTTTAATTTACTTATCTAAGGCATGCTTTTCAGAAATTATGCTTTCCAGCATATTTGCCCAGCAAACAAAAGACTTTCCTATTAATTATGAGTCTCTTCACATATTGTTTGCAAATAACACAGTACTGTTAATTGTATTAATCCCTAAAATATTAGAAAGCTTTCTTAGTGAAATCCAGAGTAGTATGAAAGATAACAGACTAACTAACCATCCACACAGGAAAATGAAGTGTATGAAAATTTTGCAGTTTCAAATCTGTGACATGAAACGATGTAGTCAGCCCATTAGTCCATCAATATGTTTAACATAGCCATTGCAACAACTGAATAATGGACTAAGTTCGGAGTAGCCTAGTAGGTGGAGATCAGACTGGATTAAATTTGGAAAACTGTGCAATGTTTTCAATGAGTCAAAAAGTTCATATTTTTAATCACCAAATCTCCCAAAGATGCTTCTTTTGTCTTGAAGTTACATAACACACCTTCAATGACACTAGCAAAATGCCTTTGGCTGTGAATGCTGGAATACACAAACCCAAGTGAATTAAATAGAATTACAAATAGTCCAAAGGACATGGAAATATGCAAGTTGAACATTGTGTCAATAATGATTTGAATTCAATAAATGTCATTAAAACCCATCAAGGATATTTATATATATGAGGGAGAAAAGATAAATTTCTCATTTTTAGACTGATTGAATACACAGATGAACAGTCTGAGTGTTATAACTCTGTCCCTAAAATATTTGCAGAACCTCAGGAAAGTCTTTTAGTATGTTGAGCAGGTCCTTTGAGGGTGATCTATGAGGAATTATGTACAATTGGCAGAGGATGAGAAGGCATTCCGATGAGAAGGCATACAAATGAAATCATGCAATCATTAAAAGGAACACAGTCTTGTGTGGTAATCTCCCTACCTGTTTAACATTTTTCTGTATGTTAGTACTCAGTAACAGATCTATCAGTTTTAATTGTTTCACTGAAATTAGTAGTTAACTGAATTGACCAAATCCTCTATTTGATTTGGCGATCAGAATGTGGGAAAGAGGTTGGGCAAGAGGGAAAAAAAGGTTTTATTAAGGAACATTATTCTATGAACCTAGGCATGAGTGATCTTTTTCTCTTGTATGTTTTAATTAAGTTTACCTGGTAAATTCTTAGAAAATATTCTTAGTTAATTGGAAAAATTAGTTCTCACTATAGGTTTATAGAGTTTCCCTTATCACAATTCAAGTTTCCTCCAACAGATGTACAACAGACTTAGACATTAATCTCTTTATTGTATTTCAGACTAAAAGGGCACTTGGGAGTCTCTTGCAGTAGCAATAAAATCTGGAAGACTTGTCAAATGTGATAGAGTCCTAGTTTGTGACACAATTTCTAAAAGGGATAAACAAAATACTAACTCTATAGAATTCTGTGTCCATAGAAGTTCTCTGAACCCTTTGACCCCATTATACTCAGTGATGATTATTTTATGATTATTTTCATTATGCTCTCTCTATATGAACTTCAACATAGTTAAGGACCTGTGTCTCTGCTAGTATTTTGCCTGATCCAATTCCATATTACAGGTAATGAATGAATAATTGTTTGCTGAAGGTTGAATGAATAGTGCATACTACCTTCCAAAATATATGTGAGAATTCCTTCTATTATCCTGAAAATTTCCCCAGGTGCTACCTTTTTTTTTTTTGGTCACTTCCATTACTATTAATGTGTCTCCTTTTTATATTATAGATACTTATAGGTTATCATAACCACTTCATGAGAAATATAGTGAAGCAAAACTAATAATAATTAATATGGTAACTTCATCTGAAAGTACAAGTAATATTTCAATTTTGTATTATTCTCCTCACCAAATCTTTATTTTTTAAAAAATGGAAAAATCAATTTCTTTTCCTCCTGCCCTTTACCACATTGTAGAAAAAGAAAAGTAAAACAAACTTCTTTTAACAAATATGTAGTCAAGTGAAACAAATTGCCTATATATATGTATATATGTGTATATATATACATATATATATATATGCCTCATTTGTTACTTTATTTAACTTGCCTCTTGCTTTTCAAACCAGTTCTTACCTTCCTGGGATTAGAAAAGATTGTGGAGTTTTTATTGATACATCTATGTCCCTTGTTTGAGGGATTTCTTTCTTCTAAATCTGTTATTTTAGTTATGATTAACATTGGAATCAGAGCAAAGATAAAATATTAATAATATACATTTGGTAAAATAAATATGATAAATGTGATGCATAGGAGACATAATTCACTAATATTAATACATTTCTTTAAAAAATAGACAAAAAGTCAATTAGATGTCCAGAAGTTGTGATCTGATTCTTTACTGATAATAATTTAAAAGGCTTCAGCTGGATGTTTCTGTTAACACAAATGATAGGGAGCATATATTTCCTTGACAGTTCCAAAATGAAGTAGTAAAAAGACTACCTTCTGGCCTGTAAAATATTTAGGTACTGTATTTGAACAACTGGCTTCCAAGAAAAATAAAAAAAATTCAGCCAAATGTGGTTTGATTCAGTCAAAGAATTATTTAATTACATTGATAATTGCTCTTATTTTGGTTAGATTCGACAATTATTTGCCAAGGTTGTCTTTCGTATTTCAAATGATGATGCTAGAATTTTTCTCTTCTCCCAATCATCTTTTCAGTGGTATTACTCATGAATGATTATGTGGTGGGAGGCAGAGCAGAACCACTAAATCTGACCAAGAATGCATGTGATGCTATGCTAGAAATTCAGTTGCAATTTTTTCCATATTTATTTCTACCATATTTATTATTGGTCTTAATATAGGATACCCCCAGAAAATATCACACTTCTAAAATGAGATCTTTCTGAAAAGAATAAAAAATACTAATGTACAATGAAAAGTAATGGTATTTATAGGTTGTACTCAGTAACCCAAATCAACCATATGGCCCATAGTCAGACCAATACAATGGTATTATCAAAAATGGACAGTGATGATTGTAAGCTGTTAAACTAATCCAGCTACAGTTAATCTGCATCATGACCACAGGTCCCTATACTTAAAAAAACTTTTCAATTGCTAGCCCTAATTTTAACAAATCTGTATTCAAATAACATGGAAGGATAACTCACTTGTCTTGTGCAATTTATATATATATATATGTTTCCTCACAAATCCTCTTTAGAAGATCAATAAGCCATGAATTAACAACTTGCTGAACTCCTATTATGCCCATACACTGTACTGGATGCTGGGGATATCAATACAATAAAGAATATCTACTTTATATCCCAGTGGGTGAGATCACAAGTACATATAGGAGTATAAAAAATAAATATAAAGAAAATGAATATAAATAAATTCAAAGTAATTAAATACAAGGCAATTTGAGAGGGAGAGTTGAGAGGATCGGAAAAGTTTCATTTATAGAAGGTGGTGCTAAAGATTTGTCTTGAAGGAAAAGATTCTAAGAGACTAAGATGAGAAAGAAGTGCATTAGGCAGCTGAGGGGGATAAGTCAGTGCCAAAGAATGGAAAAAAGTGATGGATTTTTGTTTATGAGGAACGGAGTAGTAATACAGCACTTTGACTGTATCCTGGAGTTTGGGAAGAGCTTTTAAGGTCCAACAAGGCCAACAAAAAAGGTTGAAACCATGTTGTATGACAGCAATTGTAGACAGTTTTGATTTGGTTTTTTCCCCCCATGGATTTGGACTAAGAAAAGGATGAGAGATCTAAGACAGTAACTTGAGGAGATCTAGTAGGTAGGTAGGATCTAGTAAAAGCTTGTTTGGGTTTTTTGTTTGTTTTAAGGATGGGGAAAATTTGAGAATGTCAAATCACTATGCTGGCTAACTCTAAAAGTAGGAGGATAAATAAAAGCAATGTATTGTTCTTTCCTCATATTAGAAATTAACCAGGGTTGGTCTTTAGCAATAACCACACAGAAAACATACAAAAAGACATAAATAATTATATGAACACTGAAAAATGTCGACTGAAATGAAAAGAAAAACAAGCCAATACATAGAGTCTTTAAATTGTCTTCAAACAGCAATTAAAATTCATTATGTGGGCAGCTAGGTGGTCCAGTGGATAGAGCACAGGCCCTGGAGTCAGGAGGACCTGAGTTCAAATCCGACCTCAGACAATAATTGTCTAGCTTGTGTGGCCTTGTGCAAGCCACTTAACCTCACTGCCTTGCAAAAACAAAATAAAATTTATTATGTATAGTGAAGACTGATTTCAGAATTTTATATTTTAAGTAATGTGGGATCAGGGCAATAGGAGAAATCTCAGATTATCCAAAAAAGAAAGATTTTACCCAGAATCTCTGTTGAAAATAAAGAGTAAGAACCAGAGAATTAAAGACTAACTAATTAATATTAATTACTATAAAGAAAATCTAACTGGTTAGACTTTGACCTATCATGACTTTGATCACTCAGTGTTATTAAATTGTAAGAACTCCCCACCCCTGACCCATGCCACCACCCAAGCCCCCAAAAGGAGAGTTGTGGAGATGACAATCTGTTAAAGAAATAATGTGCATGAGCTTAGATAATATTCCTAAAAAGAGGAACTCATTCCTAATGTCAGAAGAAGGCTATCCTCAGAATCTTAAAAAAAAAACAAAAAATAAATGGAGGATAGAGTTCTGTCTCTTTTCCCCTCAAACCTGTGAAAAGATCAGTCTGTGTAATTAGATGAGCACAGTTCAAGGTATCAAAGTGGATAGAAGTGGCCACAGTCACCTCATTAGACAAAGGCCACCTCGAACTGACAGATATACAGCGCTTAGCTTCAGTCTGTGAAATCTCTTCCTCCCTTTTCAGAAGCAAGGTTCTTCCAAGGAGACCAAGCAGCTCTTCTGGAGGGTTACTGCAGTCTATCAGCTTGCAATGTAACTGGATAATTTTGTATTTTGCAGACAGAGAAAGATCCATCAGAATGAAGCCAAGGTGACATTCAGGGCTCTTTATATCTCCTCTTGGTCTTCATCAATGACTAAGGTTAACTGAGACTGGAGATCCATTCATTGAATTTAATTGTGAGTTAATTTTTGAGAATATCTGAGCCAAATCTCTTATGAAAGCATGACCACCTAAAGATCATCAGTGGATAGAGAGGTGAACCTGGGGGTCAATTTGACCTCAGTTCAAATACACTTACTACTTGTGTGACCCTGGGCTTAACCTGATTCTTTTTCATCTGCAAAAATAGAGATAATAATAGCAGCTACCCTTCATAACTTGTTGGTCTACCCTGGAACCCACATTCTCAGTACCTTCTGCCCCTGGGCAGAGTAGATTGGAGAGTAGAAAAATTCTCCCAGAACTTCCATTGAAGAAGGGACCCAGGGCAGCACCTTTTTCATTTCCCACCTGGCTGCAATCCTCCAAATTTCTCTTTCACATCCTTGCATCTATAAGTCCCCTCCCTTCCTTTGCAGCTTCCTTTCGTGTCCTGTCTTCCCTTAGAGAATGTAAGCTCCCATGGGTAGGTACTAGCTTTCTTTTGGCTTATATTTGTACTCCCAGTGCTAAGTAAGCTCTGGTACCTGGTAAATGTTTCATAAACACTTCTTGCATTGACTTGAGGACAAAATATTTTTAAAAATGTGAAGCACTTTGCAAACTTGAAAGTGCTAGATAAATACTAGCTATTATTATATCAACTGACATAGCTAAATGGTTCCAATGTCAAATATGGTAGCAGATGGTTTTCTTATTTATATCAAACAAACTAACCATCTGCTAGTTTGGATAGGTTGTGTGACTCGTATACAATTCATATAGCACAAGGCACCTTATTTATTTGTTGCCATAGGTGATGGGATCGCCCACACAAGTGAATTTTCCAGATAACTGAGGTCCACTTAACTTCTTTCAATGCCAAAACTCATTACAATTTAAACAGTTTAATAAATATTTGGGGGAGTACATTAAACAATGATAAACAGTGATAAAATTTATCGAATAATTCCCTTTTTTTCACTTCAATCATGTCTGGCATAAAAGTGAGCTAGAACTGAGTTGTCATTTGGTGAGAACTGGTGGATTAATCTGCCCCCAAAGAGATCCTGTTTCTTCAATTCAGTTCAAAAATCTCTTATGCCAAGCTTAGATAGGACGACCCTATCCTCCAGGAATTTAGGATCTAGGAAGTAAAAGTATATGAATAATTGTTTCAAGAGAGGGTGAAAAAGATGAAAGCAATTAGCTGAGCAACCAGCTAAAGAATCTCTGAGGAGGAAGAACACCTGGGTCTTCTCCCAGTTCTTGATTGTCCTCCCTTCTCAGAGGTCACCTGCTATGGGCCACCTGTATCTGCCCTCTGCATCTGTCCTAGCCCTCCATCCTTACTTCCTCACCCTGATGCAAAGAGTCTTTTTCAGAACTTGTGGTCATCCTGAACTAGCCAGGAATCATTTCCCCCTCCCTTTTTCTTGCCCAGTTCCAACCCCAGCCTTCTATGGTTCAAGGAACCTAAAAATCTTGCTTCAGCTACTTTTTATTTCTAATGTTGACTTGTATTGTGGATTGATAAATGGTTATTCAATCATTAGTAAAATTCACTTTATGTTAATGACTATAATAATAATTTTGGTATGTGTTTTTATATTCATAAAGCAATCGAGTAACTTATAAGTGAAATCCAATTTTATGTGATTCAATTCAGTTTTCTCTTTAAAAAATGATTTTTGGACTAGGAAGTCAAAGCAAAGAAATGTGAGGAGATGATAATATGATCAGATGGTACTACTGTCTTCAATAAGTTCTGGTAAGTTCCTTAGGAGTAGAGATGGCATTATTCATTTTTATTTGTATCCTCACAACCTAGCACAATGCCTGGTCACATAGTATGGCACTTAATTAAACATTTATGTGGATATTTTTCACTGGCTATCTCCTATGCCTAGAAAACTCTTCCTTCTCATCTCTATCTCCTCATTTCTCTTGCTTCCTTCAAGTCCCAGCTAAGATCTCACCTTCTTTAAAAAGTCCTTCCAAAAGTCCACCTTAGTTCTAGTAAGTTCTCTTCATTATTTCCAATTTCCAATGTATATATCTTGTTTGAACATAGTTGTTTTTTCTCCCCCATCAGAATGTGAGTTTCTTGAGAGAAGGAAAGTCCCTGGTGCCCATTCCTGACCCTGGGAGAGTTCACTTTATTTAATCAACGAATTGGAAACATTGAACTAGTCTTCAAATATTTCTAGGGCTTCCTGTGGATGTGGAATTTAACTGCTATATATTCCTAAAATTTAGGGAGAAACAATGGATAGAAGTTATAGAGAGGCAGACTGGGGCTTGATATTAGGAAATCTTATGTCAATAATCAAAATTAGGTAAGACTAGAATGGACTGCTTCAGGAAGATTAGTACATTATCTGGGATGACTACTTGTAAGCAATGTTGGAGAAGGGAGTTTAGTCAAATAAGAGATGGATTTGATGGAGTGTGAGAGCTCTTCCAGTTCTGAGATTCTAAGATTATGTGAATCAAATAGGAATAAGATTGGAATACCTAAGTGCAATCAATAGTCTAAGATTATGTGAATCAAATAGGAATAAGATTGGAATACCTAAGTGCAATCAATAGTATGGATATTAATGTATAGAAAACATGTCTTTGTTAATATATATATATATATATATATATATATATAGCTACCCAGGTATTATTAAAATTCATTGAATAGTAGCTAATAATAATAGTTATATTTATGTAACATTTTGATAAAATTTACCCTGTCTCCCAGACACCAAAAAAAGAAATAGTATATCTGGTTAGTTCTATTTAGGACAAATCACATTTGTAACATTTTGGTCTGTTCTAGGTATCACATTTTAAAAAGGACATTAACAAAACAGAATATATTCAGAAGAGGATGACAAGATGACTGAAGACCATATTATATGGGGAATGGTTGCAGAAATGAGGGATGCTTTTTCTTGATCCTTGATCCTTTCCTGAGTCCACTCTCTGGAAGAGCCCTTATAAGATTGAATCCCTTTTCCTGTTTTGAAGCTCTCTCATGTGGATAACTTCCTTTAAAGTGCTCTTAGTAGGGTATCTCTAAGTTTCAGAATTTTAATAGAGCTGAGGTGATATGTATTCAGACCTGTGAATGACCATATGAAGTTACCAGCTCTATCAGCTTCCCCTTGTTCTTTTGGATAATTTATCATTCAAAGATTACATTATCATCCCACCTCCAAAACCCAAGAATTGTTTTTTCTAGTTTATTTATATGTTTCACAGAGAAAAACACTTTAAAATAACTTATTCCAAAGATATAGACAGTTCTCCCTCAAGATAAACCCAGTAAGGATAATGGCCTTCTCATTTGGTGAAGAAAACCAGACACCAACTTGCCTGTCGCTACTCCTGTACCAACATTGAAGGATAGGCTTCAGAAAGGATAGAATATGATTGATGGGGATGAGGTCAGATGAATAGGGATAAGATATGAAATTTGAAGCCTTTTCTTTTCTGATTCCCCTACCTGCCACTCTGTGACCAAATAACCAATCCCAAAATTGTTTCTTGAAAATGGAAGTCAGGGTGGATAGAAAAGGAAATAATTATCAGGATAGTTCGCTTCCCTAGGGAAGCTCAGTATAGACTACTACATACTCAATCACCCTGTAAAGTCTAGGACAGAGGACGCCGAGTCATTCTAATAAATGGTGCATTTGTGCTAATAAATTTGTCCAGGTGCATTTGTCCTAATTAAAACATAAACATATAATGGGTGTTTTCCATCTTATTAAAGTTAATTAGTTTCCCTACAACAGTCTAATGCTACAAATTAGTATAAAATTCTTCCTTCCCATATGTACCTTTCCAATTTGGGGGTGGGGTGGGGTGAGGAAGGAGTTGAAGAAATTAAATGTTTTTATTCATGTATTTATTTAATGTAACAACATATGGATGGATACATTTCTAACAGTTTTTATAAATTATGAACAAAGAGTAGCTTTAAAACCAGAGTAATATCTTTCCTGACTATATCATATGGTTAGTCTGAAGATGAAATGATTATATTATAAAATTTGAAAACCAATTCACAAATGTAAGCTGTTAGTGTAGTTAACAATAACTTGGGAATAGCTAGCTTGAGACTAGTCTCCTTTCAGGAGGACAATCAACTTCATTCACTTCACTTATCCATGTCATTCAATCTATTTTCAGGTTTCACATTTCACTTTAATATCTAGATAATTCAAATCTCTAACTCCAACTACTATAACTCTGAAGAGCTTGAGTCCAATATTTCCGGTTCTCTTCTGGATATGTCATTGACTGTTCAATCTCAACAAATCTAAGGCTAAACTTCTCTCCTACTCTTCAAACCTGTCCCTTCTACTAACTTCTCCACCTCTGTTGTTGTCATCAGTAAACCCCTAGACATTCATGTTCAAAATCTCTCAGAAGTTATCCTTGATTTCCCCTCTCTTGCTCCCCATATTTAATGAGTTACCTTTTTTTGTTGTGTTTGAAATAGCTCTCTCCCTTCCTTTCCCATTGCACTACCCCATTCTATGCAGTTCTTTTTCCCTTGCTAATCCACTGTATACATTCCTACCACCTAATTTCCTTATTCACATCACTCTCATTTTCAGTGACCTCCAAATAAATAAGTACAAATGTTATATCTTGCTATTCAATACCTTCCATAATTGGCCTCAACCTATCTTTATCTCTTGCTATTTACTTTGATTCTGGTTTTCAGTAGATCTAGTGTTGAATACATGTTTGAATATGCATAAGTATATGTGCATGTACATGCATCTATGTTCTCATATATTTGCATGCCAAGGTGCATATATGTATGTGTAGGAATACTTACATTCATATTCAAAGTAATATTTAAGCACCTTCTCTTAAATTCATTTAAAATTAAGATGAAGGAGGATGGGACTCACAGTGATCTCTAAAGTATTAGGAATGCCCTCTTTCATTTTTTTTTTTTGGTTTTTGCAAGGCAGTGGGGTTGAGTGACTTGCCCAAGGCCACACAGCTAGGTAATTATTAAGTGTCTTAGTCTGGATTTGAACCCAAGTCCTCCTGACTCCAGGGCCAGTGCTCTATCCACTGCACCACCTAGCTGCCCCAGGAATGCCCTCTTTCAATGCTGATCAGGTCTTCTTTGTAATTTCTTTTTTTTTTTAGATTTTTCAAGGCAATGGGGTTGAGTGGCTTGCCCAAGGCCACACAGCTAGGTAATTATTAAGTATCTGAGGCCAGATTTGAACTCAGGTACTCCTGACTCCAAGGCTGGTGCTCTATCCACTGCGCCACCTAGCCATCCCCATAATTTCTAATCTTAAAGAGTTGCCTCTAGGGACTGAGAGGCTAAAAGTCACAATCACTACATGGCAGTAGGTGGTAGTTGAATTCAGATCTTCCTCAATCCAAGGTCTATGATCTGTCCTTTATACTATCTTGTCTCTCAAAATTAATATCATCAGTTACCAAAATTCCTGCCTTTCCTTTTTCTTGATGAAGTTTCCAATATCTAGCACATATCTAGATATTTCAGACACCCACCCACACACACACATACTTACATTTATCACCAAATTGACACACATCTACTTTGTCCTGAAAGCATCCTGGCCCACTGTTGATAAAGACTATTATATTTTTATTTCTAGCTATCAAACAAGGGAGGTTGGGCTAGAATTTTAGATCCCTAGAGTTTTAATGAATATTAAAAATCATCTCTATTTGAATGCCCTCTTCCTTCTTAACAAAATGGGAATGAGTCTAGCCAAACTATTTCAATGTTTTTTAAAAGAAATGATTTTGTAATAACAAATTGAACCAGAGAGATAACTTTGTCCAATAAGTACAAACATCAACTGAGTTTTAAAATAAAGAAATGCATGCTCATAGAAAATATTCTCCATAGAAAATACAGAATTCAAATAGACAAATATCCCTTATTGATGATAAGATTCTCTAAACACTTCTCTTTGCAGATAACACTGTCCTAATTGCACTGAGTCCCAAACCAGTGTAAATCCTTCTCTACTAAAACCACAGTCACTTGAATAAGGTTTCCCTATGTATTCATACTTGAAAACTAAAGAAGATAAAAATGTAATCTCTAGATTATGGCTTGCAAGTGTGAACAAGAAACCTTTTGAATGAGTTTTTATAAGTATCTACATCTTACTCACGGGTGCTACTGATGAACAAGTTAGTCCCCAAACTGAAAAGGAGATGGAGAATTGCTTTTTGGAAACTTTAACACCTCATATTATTACAAGCTCTTTGCTACCACAAGAGCCCATCGTTAAAACTAATAACCCATGATTAATAAAATATGGTTATAATTCTCTGGTCCCTATAATCTCAGAAGAATCAAAATTATAAATAACTCAAAGGTCAATGGCATGTTAAAGCCAATTTCAATTGACTCAGGAAAGTGAATCTTTCATGAAAGTGAAAACTAATCAGTTAGCATTTACACCTGAGAAATCACAAAGGCTTCAAATCAAGGACTGATTCACTGTCTTGTTGACTGTCCAAACTTAAAAAAGTAATAGGCATAATATTAATAATGCAGAACAAATGTGAAAATGTGTCATGCGTGTATATATGTGGGTTACTTTGAAAACATTTACCCATATTTCCCCAGTAAAGTCACAACATATTATTGATGATGATCACATAGCAAGTGTGAAGGACGTAAGTGAACACTGGTACTCAAGCAAATATTAAAATAACAGGAGAAAGACCTATAACATGTTGGATGGATTCTCTCTCTCTCTCAAGGATTAATGAGAAGATGTCAAGAATTTCACAGGGTAAGAGATATGGATAAGTTGAAATCCACATTGGTAAGAAGTTGTACCCACATTAAAGGGCTCAAGTATCAATTGAAGAATCAATTTAGTAACATTATTGAGAAAGGAAATTGCTTAGGATAAGATTATGTAGATTATGCCTGTTCCTGAATTCCCAGAATCCAGAACTTCTCCTCTAAATATAAATCATCATCCATCTAGAAAGAAAAGAAAGATAACCAAATTATTGCTTTTAGATTTGCATAGCCTAAAAAATTCTCTCAAGGAGCCGACAAATTACAAACTTTTCTAACTTGGATATTTTTTGGTCTAGTTCAAATGGAAGTAGGGTGCATTTTCAAGCTATGATTAGATAAATCTCCAGTAATTATAAAATGAAAAAAAATCAGAAGGCCTTAAAATTTATTTGGTCTCTGGGTCTTGAAATCTTGTCTGTTCCTGATGAATGACAGGCGTTTCCCTGGCTATCCACTAAGTCTAGGGACTTTCTCCTTCATCTCTTCCTCCCAGTTTCCCTAGTTTCCTTCAAGTCCTACCATATGTATGAAGCCTTTGCAGGCCATGGTTAATACTATTGCCTTTCCTCTGAGATTATCTTCACTTTATTGTGTGTGTGTGTGTATGTGTGTGTACATATTTATATAATGTGTATATGTAGTTGTTTACATATTATTTGCTACCATTTTGACTGTCTGAGAGCAGAGTTTTATTTTTTGTCTTTTTTTGTATTCCCAGCACTCAACAAAGTACCTGTCTCATAGTGGGCTTTAGTAATTATGATGATGATTATTATTATAGCTAAATTTTATATAGTTTTTTTAAGATTTGCAAAATGCTTTACATGTATTAACTCATCTGATCTACACAACACTGTGAGGTAGGCCCTATTGTTATCCCCATTTTATAGGTGAGGAAACTGAGGCAAATGGAGATTAAGTGACTTGCCCAGGGTCATGAAGCTAGTAAGTGAACTCAGGTTTTCCTCAGGAAGCAGTACTCTTATTCATTGCAACAATAAATACCTGTGAACATCTTTAAACTTTATCTACAAAACTAAACCATATCACATTTTTCACAACTGAAATATGAAAAATTAAACCTGCAAGTTTTATCTTCATATATCACATTAAGTAATAATGCAAAGTAGCCCAACTGAAACCAGTTTCAAATTCTCACTCAGGAGGATTTGTTACATTTGGAATATTGTTTATTTTTCATAGCCTTCTCAGAGCACTCAATAAAACAAGAGACTCCTGAATGCATTAGAAAAATTCTGTTTTAATTGGCTTTAAGGAGCCATTTCCTTGAAATGTTTATAATGTACTAAGCACATGGCCTGGAGTCATCAGCCATTCTGTGGAGCAACTCCTGCCCATTTTATAGGAATTGTGAAATGGGAAGAAATACAGTGAAAATCTAAACCTGTGCTGGGATTCGAAAATTTAATCATTATTCCAAAGTCTAGGTAGAAGATAGAGGTGCAGTACAAGTCAAGACATGTTTTGCATCCTTATAAATAACAAACTTGTTAGTTTGCTTATATAATATTTGCTCTATAGGAAGTATGAGGCTCTGCCAAGAAATGCCCATCTCCATCTCACTTGCTTGGAAGGATTAAGGGGAATCTAATTTCTGTAATTTCTGAAAATCTGCTGCTAAATGAGGTTAGAACACCTGACTGGTATGCTTATTTTTTTTTCCTCAAATGGCAAAATCTAAATTGTGGCTGGATATCCATTTTGTCATTAGAGTCAGCTGGTTCTAGTATATGAATTGACATTGAAATTGAGCAGTGCACCCTTTCTGCAGTACTGTTATATACTTTGTTCCAGGTTCTGCAAGTTGTACTCAAATGAGTTTGGCAGGTTTAGGCCTGCTTTGAATTACTAGTGTAACAGTATTGTGGAAAAAAAAAGAATGCAAAATTAAAGTCAGGACTTCATTTTGATTGTTTTATTGTGTTCCGATTTAATCTAACAATATATCCTGTCTCCTCCTCTTAGTTCTTTTAAGAGACAAGGAAGCATGAGGAAGAGCCTACTGATTTCATACAATTCCCAGAATTCAAGTTCAGACCAAACAGAAATGGTTTACTAGGGATCCAAGAGTATATGAAGGTGTGTGTACATATATTTTAATGTATATATAGATATATATCTATGCATATATACACACACAAATACTTTCAATACAGTGATGTGCTGATGATATTAGACACAACTGAACATCAACAATGTGTATATATATATACATATATATATATCTGTGTGTGTGCATATATACACATCTATATATATATATGTGTGTATATATATATATATATATATATATATATATATATATATATATATTGTATTTCCCTCAAATAAGATAGGGTTTTAATATTAATTTTTGTACCAAAAGAGACATTAAGGCTTATTTTCAGTCTTATTTTTTCCAGGTACAACAATCTACATTTATTCAAATACAGTCAATGTCACCTTCTTCTGGGACATTTTCATTAACTCTCCAAACCCCAAATTCCCCATCTAAATTTCTTGTGTTTCTATTTTCTGTAGAACCACTGGCCCCAATCTCTCATGTCCAGCAATATAGCTTTCCTTAAATAAGCACTTCTTGTCCATGTAGTGGATAAGTGGATTGGCTACACAACTGTCAGTGATTTTATCCCATGAATTCTTCACCCAAGCCACAATTTGTTGCAGGCTCTGCTTCACAAAATTTTCACACTGATTTCTCTCCATTCTATTTCCAATGTAGTCATTGATTCCCATGTGCAAAAGGTCCTTGAATGATTTGTTTATTGTAATATTAAGTGTCTGGAGATAGGCAGTCATTCTTTTGGGAATAGTTATTAGATTTATTCTTCTCTCTGCAAGGAAATTCTTCATGTCTTTAAGCAAGCTATGTACCTGCTAGCTGAATTCCAGACTAGCAGACCTCTTTGACCTACTTGAAAAACAAAATGGCCACATTAAATTTACCCACAAATCTACCCACAAAAAAAAGCATCAGGCTTTTTTGGTTCAAGCCCAGCATTTATGTTCAATCTTATCTTTCTTGCCCTTAGTGTTGAATAGATGTGAGGCTTTCTTTCCATCCAGTTATTTGTGTGTTGTGTTTGTACTTGGATTGGTCATTTGGCAATAAATTTCAAGCACCTGCTTGAGTATTTATAAACACTTAATTATAATTTATATTATCATATATTTTAAGTGCCAATGATGTTATTCATTAATTATATAGTAGTATTATTTTTATAATTCATATGTCTGTCATGTGTTGTCAATGGATGTATTAAATGTATCTGTCTGGTTGACAGTCTTAACTGGGGCTTATTTTGGGGGTATGGTTTAGATTATGGGTATTCTGAAAAAATTCATACTAGGGCTTATTTTGAGGGGGAATACAGTATATAAATAGACATATTTACATGAGTGTGTGTTTGTGTGTTGTGTGTGCATGCACAATGTACCCATAGCTGGTCTGGACATACCCAGTTAGGAAACAGAGAGATAAACTTGTGTCCTCCACTGCATGAATGGGGTAGCCCCCTTTTATTGGCTGCCTGCATTTTAAAACTGGTGTTACTGAGTAGATTTACCTGTGCCAGCCGTACTTCTTTCTACCACCTTCTTTCCACTGCTCTCTTATTTGCTGCTTCTAAAACATGAAGATCATAGTTCACCCTCAGTGAAGACACCATTACATTCCTTCCCTGGCTTTTTCTCTTTTATTCTCTTTTACTCCCACGTGGGCATGAGTGTTTCTATTCTGTGTTGTTTGTCCTCAGTTTCAGGTGCTCAGGATGATCTCTGCAGGACTGAGCATTCAAGTCAAAGCAACCTGGGAGCCAGGGCTGTAGGATGGTGCAGCCAGCTAGCCCAGCATGGAAGCCTGGAGAAGCTTGAGTTCTTGAGGTTGGGATGGGGGGTGGGGGGAGGGAAGTTGGAATTCATATTGGGACTATGCTCTATGGGAACTGAGGTAATTTATGAATCTAATCTTTCCCTCCCCAAAGACTGAGGTAGTGCAAAGGGGAAAAGGGATGAATTATGCCTGCCAAGAATTGGGGGGAGTAAGTTAGTATATTTGTGATCTGAGCACAAATATTTAAGCAATTATTTTTCTCGTAAAAGTGAATCCAACTGTTAATTACTAAATGAAACTGGTATGCAGGGGAGCATCCTCGATAATTGAAGGAATATCACTGGTGGGGAATGGAACTATCTGCAAAGAGGCTAGACACTTCCAGGTACCAGAGAACCTTGAAGGAAAAGATGAAAGCGAATATACCTGCTTATCAGGCAATAAGGGTGGTATGAGTTAGTGTTACAGACAGAAAAAGACAAGTGGAAGGAAAAGAGGAAGGAAGGGAGGAGAAGATGAAGGAATGACTACACTGTCTGAACAAGAGCAATCAAAGAAAATATTGAAATTTTTATGAGCCTTTTCTCAATGCATGTGATCTTAAAGGGAGTTCTAAACTGTTGTCTATTTCTTTTTCCAGTAGATATTCACAAAGGTTTTTAGGCTAATAACTATTAAAATGAGCCAAGAAGGCTTTGACAATAGGCTCTCTCATGACAATTTTTCCCTGGAGCAAGTATTTACATTTCTCAATATTACCAAAAATTGTCATTGTTAAGAGGAGTTAACTGATAACTTATGTTGCTTCTGCTTTCAAGGTTTTCCAGAATGTTCCTTAAAGATGTCACAAAATCATCTTTATTTTATCCACTTCCAATTAATGTTAACTAATTAAGTCTCTCCAATGAATGGCAATCGTTTTCATCATCTCAGATTGAATCCATTTCACAATCCTAGCAGCAAGAATTCTTAAGTCTTTTATAATTCTTTAAATGCTCAACTCCACCCTTCTCCCCCATCTCTCAACTTGATCTCCTATTGAAAACGTTGAAACCTCCCTGATATCATGGTCTTTTTTTTCCAAAAAGGAAGGACAAACATTTATCATCATCATCATCATCATCATCATCATCATCATTCAAACATCCATTTCCCACCATGGATGGGAAATATGGCTCACATAGATGACTGGAGATCTTTCTTTGTCTGTTATTTGGGTTTGTAACTTGCTTGATACAAGAGAATTCTTTTTGGAATCTTTTACCCCTACCCATACAGAATAAATTTATGTTGACCACAGTTTCTTCCTCTTGAGACACCCAGATTTCTAAAGCAGCTGGAGCAATGAATTGATTAGAGAAGCACTTTGGAATTCTTGGCAATTAACAAAGACCCAAGAAGTAATTATCTATAATTAAAAATAACAAACAAAAATGTTATTTGTGTCTTTGCTTCATCAAACATCTAGTTGGACTGACAGACTGTGATTTGAAGTTCATAAACACAGTATCACTTTATACATGGGATCTCCAACAGGTCCATGGCAATTCCTAGCTGCTTCCTAAAGACTTAAGAGGTTTCTCTCCAATCTGTCTCTTGTCTTCCAAGTAAAGTGGACAATTGGAGTTTTGCCCAAGGGCAGGAATTTTAGAGAACATCAACAGTATCTTCCTTTTGGCATTTCCTCTTTATTTATCCTGTTGAATGGAAGTGGCAGCACATTTCTTCCTCATGGCAACTGTACTTGCAGTAAGGTAGAAATCTTAGAATATGGTTTCCTCCACTCAGGCTGTACTTGAGCTGAATTTCTTCCTTTCTACTTGCCCCAGGTGAAAATATAGATAGCAAGATCCCTAATTTAGGCTCTCAGTTCAAGGAAGTAGTTAAGGGGTCCTGTAAAGCAAAGTCATAAATATAGATTTTGTGTATGTGGTTTCTTTTTTTCAATGTTTTTGTAGATATGTCTTTTCTCATTCATCAACATCAACCATCTGTCGCCCAGGATCTCCTCACTTTAGTTCAACTGGATTCCCAGTCAGGTAGGAAGTTTGGTCAGCAGACACAGCCTCTATTTTTACTGACTATACTATTAATACTCATTTCCCATGGTATGGAGCATAAGATTTCAGAAGAAGTGAAAAAATAGCTCATCTAGAAAAGTTTGGGTACTCTGATCCTATACAAACTACCCTTGATCTTGCCATAACCCACAAATGCACCCTTCTGTGTTCATGAACCTCCAAACTACTGTCAACTCTACCTCTCACTATGCCTTGCAATCCCAAACCCTGGTCTTCATCCATGCTGAGACCTCCAAACCCTTTCCCTTTCTCTTTAGGTTTTCCCCAGGCCATCCCCCCCACACTAGCTATACTCATCTCCCTTGGTAATGTTCTACTCTACTTCTCTTGAGTCCCTTTCCCTTTATGCTATCATTGACTTTGTCCTGCCTAGCCAGTCTTGAGTCTGACCTATGAAAATTGCCTTCATTCTTTCACATGTGCTACTAAATGAAGGTGAAGAAAAATCATTAAACCATTTTTATTGAATCCACCTCAAATTTATATTACATAACCTCAACTGGGCTTTCACTGGTACAAAGAAATTCTTTTATACCTCCAAATTCCAAACTTTTGAAGCTCTCCTCAAACTTCCTCTTGTTTTCATCCTATCAGCAGAGAACCTTAACTCATATTGTTCTCAAAAAAATCAAGGTTCAGGCAGCTAGGTGGCACAGTGGATAGAGCACAGGACCTAGAGTCAGGAGGACCTGTCAAATCTGGCCTTAGACATTTAATAATTACCTAGCTATGTGGCCTTGGGCAAGTCATTTAACCCCATTTCTTTGAAAAATTAAAAAAAAATTAAAGGTCTCTCTTTGCCTCTGTTCATTTCCCAATTCCCAGATGTTGCCTGTCACTATCTTGTCTTTCATTACTATTTCAAATAATAAAGTAGCTCTTTTCTTTGCCAAGGCAAACCTCTCTACATATAAAACTGATCCCATTCCATTCCATCTCTCTAGCACATTGCCCCCTCTAGCATCACTATTCTCTCATTTATATTTAATCTTTCTCTGTCATTGGTTGCTTCCCTATTGCCTGCTTATGTCTCATGATTCTCACCTGATCCATTCCTCCCTGCTAGATATTGTCATATATCTCTGTCTTTTTGTGACTAAACCTTGAGAAATTCTCCTGCAATACATGCCTCTACTTCTTCTCTTCTCATTCTCAACTCTCTCTAAAGTCTGGTTTCCTATCTCATTCAACTAAAAGTGCTTTTTCTCCAAAGTGACTAACAATATCTCAGTTGCTAAATCTAATGGTCTTTTCTCAATCCTCCTTCTTCCTGACTTCTCTGCAGTCTTTGATATATTAAATCTTACTTTTCACCTTGATACCCTCTTCTGTCTAGGTTTTCATGCCAGTGTTTTCTCTTGGTTCTCTTCTTACCCTTTTTTAGGGTTTGTTTTTTTTTTTGGTAGGGAATTGGGGTTAAGTTGGCTTGCCCAAGGCCACACAGCTAGGTAATTATTAAGTGTCTGAGATCAGATTTGAACCCAGGTACTCCTGACTCCAGGGCGGGTGCTCTATCCACTGCGCCACCTAGCTGCCCCTCTTCTTACCCTTTTGATAGCTGCTTGTAGCCTCCTGTGCTAAAAGGCTCTATCCTTAGTAAACAATAGTCTTTCTCTATCACTTCTAGGATAAAGTATAGGTGGTCAAAGCCCTTTACAACTTACCCCCACCTCCTTTCTGGTCTTCTTATATTTACATACTCCAACATCCAGTGACATTTTTCTATTTTATGTTCCTCACACAAGATGCTCAATCTCCCAAATAAACAATTTACTGACATTCCCAATTCAGGTATTTCCCCATGTCTAGAATACTCTTTCTCTTCATCTTCCCCTTTTGGCTTCCTTCAAGTCCTAACTGAAATCCTACTTTTTTACAGAAAGTTTTTCCTAGCCCTTCCTTAATTCTAGTGCCTTCTCTTAGTTAATTATTCCCAATTTATCCTATACATAGCTTATTTGTTCTAATTGCTTGCACATTCTTTCAACAGATTGTGAGCCCCTTGAGAGCAGGGATTGCCTTTTGCCTTTCTTTGTATCCCCAGTGCCTAAATATTAATAAATATTTACTGACTGGCTGACATACACATACATATATACATAAATATTCATAGTTGCTTTTTAATTTTTTTTCATAGTTTCTTTTTACAAAGCAATATCTTCAGTGACTTGAGTCTATAGGAGTACAGGTTCACTGATACTTTGCAACAGCTTCTGCTAATTATTTGGTTTGCAAATATAAAATATTCTCTGAAGCACAACCAGAAATAGATTGCCATAGATAGCTGGAAGGAAATCATAGAGAAATGACTAGGTTGCTACAATAAGGAAACTGAAGGTTGATTTTTGAGCTGAAGCAATGTATAAAATTGAACAGATTCCAAGATGGGAGACTGAATCAATAGCCTTAGAAACAAGGGTTATTATTTAGATCCTCTACTGCAGCATCCCATCCCACCCCACCACACACACACACACACACACACACACACACACACACACACCCTCAACACGTAAACACTCAATTATCTTCAGTGATTTCCTATTACTTCTAATATCAAACATAAAATTCTTTGCCTTGACGTTTTACAAACTTGATTCTTCCTAGCTTTCTAGTCTTCTCATGTTTTACTACCTGATATAATATTCTGTGATCCACCTGACCACGGGTCTTTTATTTCTCTCAGTTCACACCCCAACTCCTGACTCATATTTGCAATACTTAGCCCCCTCCCCTCTATCTTCTGACTCTGAGGCCTGCTTTATGAGAGCTCAGATCCCATCTTTTAACAGGAGGCCTTTCCAGATCTCTTTCCTGGAAGGTAGAGGCTTATTTTGATTTTCTTTTGCATGTCTCCCTCTGCTCCTACTCCAAGTCCATTTGTATAGGAGCCTTTCTTGGTGGAAAATAATCATTTGATGCTGCATGGCCAAAATAAGGGGATGAGTTGGTGAGAGTTTGAGAGAAGAGAGATGCTAGTCTTCAAGCTTCTGGTTCTGAAAGAGAAGTGTGCCTCTAAACCCTCTTCAGACCCCAGAAAGGAAAGAAAGATTCTGGGAAGAAGCTGAAATGTGGAAGAACAAGCACCACCATCATGTCTCTATCCCCAGGCCACTACACAAGTGGTTTTAGATAGTTTCCCCCTGGATAAGATCTGGAACTCTTAGTTGAGTTGGGATCTAGATTCCAGTAGGAGAGCTCATTCATTGATACAATCTCATCTCTACATTTTCTCTGATTTCTGTTTACTACTGGCTTGGTTAAAATGGTTTATTTTCTATTTGTGTTCTTTGTGGAACTGGGATTTGATAAGAAGGGAGTCAAATCTTAAATTTTTATAGCTTGAATAAGTTCTTCATTAAGGGATAGCAATCAGGAGCTCAGCTTGAACCTAAATATTATCTTCTTTACGCTAAATATTTAAGAGGGCAGATATTTATAATTCTAGCCAACTACTCCATCTTTCTAAAGAGAACAGAAGGATGGTGGAGGAGATTATAGAAATATCTAGATATTCCTCTCTTTGAGTCATATCTCAATAGACCCATATGGATTTACATAATCTACATGAGTACTACATACATAATGACGATGATGAAGAAGAAGACCATCACATCCCTGATGTGATGCCATGACAAGCAAGTGATTTGGATTTGAGTGAGGAGATGTTGTGTTAAGTCACTGGCCTTACTTTCTCCGCCAGAGTCATCTCTCAGTCCGGTGACCAGATACACATCTGGATGACTGGAGATGGCCATGGATGTGAGGCAGTCAGGGTTAAGTGACTTGCCCAAGGTCACACAGTTAGTATCAAGTGTCTGAGGTTGGATTAGAACCTGTCCTTCTGCATCACACACACACACACACACACACACACACACACACACACACACAGAGAAGCATCAGCATTTACCCTTTGTGTTCCAAGCACTTATCAGGGCAATTATATAGCAGAGTGGGTAGAGCCTGAAGTCAGAAAGACCTGAGTTCAAATTCAGCCTCAGACACTTACTAGCTGTGTGATCTTGGGCAGATCACTTAACCCTGATTATCTCACATCCAGAGCCATCTCCAGTTTTCCTGATTCATATCTGGTCACTTGCTCTGGAGGAGAAAGTGAGGCTGATGACTTAGCACAGCATTGTCTTCACTCAAATCCAGTTCATGTGCTTGCATTCTCACCATCATGTCATAATCTTCTTGGAGGAATGAAGGACAAACAGCAGCAGCACTTATGTTGGTAAGGGCTTAATAAAATACTTGTTGACTAATTGAATTTAAAATCACTAGAATGAAGAGCCTTTCTCCTTTACTAGCTCACCACTGCATCTGGGGGCACAGGACAAACCTTAGAAATAGTTAAAGAACACTTATAAGCTCAAGTGAATTATCAGTTCAGCATAAATAATTTATGTATTGAAAGAAATGAGCAAAAAAAAGTGCTCATAGAGGAGGAAGAGATAAGGCAGGGAAAATATTTTGGAGGGGACAGATCTTTAAAATGGGAAGTGATAATACAGGAAAAATGGGAAATCATAGATAAGGAAAGTCTGTGAGCAAAAATATTAGTATGTATAAACATATGTGTAATATATATAAAGGCAACAATAACATGGTTATGGTGGAAGATCTATGGAAAAGAGTAACAATATTATTATGGGGGTATAAAATTTGGCTAGGGGAAGATGGGAATATTAAGAGTAATTGCTAAATAAGTTTATGCGCTGGTATTTTGAATTTAAATTGGTTCTAAATAGAAATAGTAAGCTTCTTAGGCAATGGAAAAAGTAACATAAATGCTATTTGAGAAGATAAAATTGCAGGATGGAGTTAAGCAGAAAGAGGCTAGAGAGATTGAAGAGACACTTAATAATCTAGTTGTGAAATGAAACAATGAACTATCACAAATGGAAAGAGCCAGTAGAGAGAGAATTGCTAAGAACTGATGACTGATTAGATATTTGACTGGAGATACTTAAAAATAATCACTTCATTGTGATGTATAAAATACTTGTTAAATTTCCTTTGGAAGTGATGAAAGTCTAGGTTGACGCTCTTTATTTTAAATCCATAGTTCCATGATTTATTGTTATTTAAGTAGGTTAGTTTGAGGGTTTTTTTTTTTGTCATGTCTTTATACTTTTTTTTCCCTCACTTTGGTACTGATTTTGATCTTTGCTCTAGCACGTCAATGGGTTGATTAAACATAGACAAATAATTCAGAAATAATTCCTGCATGAGTAACCAGTTATTTCCCCTTAGTGAAGATGTAATCAATTTCATGTTTTGGTTTTGTTATTTTGTCCTTGTCATGGGCATGCCCCTAGACTCTTTTTTTCCTCCCTACACATAAAACTAAGTTTCATTTATAGGATTCAACATTTGAGCTTCTTTTTAAAAAAAATTATCGTGAGACTAGTATTATGTGAGAGACTTGTAACTGAAAACTGAGAATACTGGATTTTAAATCAATCCAAATCTCAAAGCCATACTTCTTGCTCTTAATCTTCATCAAAATGGTCACATCCTGCAACAATTCCTATTTTAGAATGTGAATTCCAAGTTCCAAATTTATGCCAAACTAATTTTATAGAACTTGCTCAAGTCAAAAGCCTAGACTCTTTTCTTAAAAAAAAAACTATTTGTAGTCATATATTTGTGTATATACCTATAATTTGTGTGGATTGTACATATTTTATTCTTGTGTTTTATAATCTACTTTCCTTAATTCTTCTCTATATCCATCTTTGCATTGAAGTTACAAAGTGTAGAAGTATAGACTAATTTAATTTGGAAGGTCTTACTGGGTTCTTCTAAGTTCTTTCCATCCTAATTTCTTATTAAGAGATATTGATATATAAATCTTAATTATTCTCGTAATCTTTTTTACAAATGTTCATCACTGAGATGACTAGGAATACTATATATATATATATATATATATATATATATATATATATATATATATATATATAGAGAGAGAGAGAGAGAGAGAGAGAGAGAGAGAGAGAGAGAGAGAGAAACTTAATAACACTTTCTATGTGTATGGCATAGTGATAAGTACTGAGGATAAAAATACAAGGGGAAAAAGTCACTTCCTACCCTCAAGGAGCTTATATTCTAATGAGAAAGACAACATAAAAAATACCTGCTTAGAGACAAGGCTCACAAGATGGAAAAGTCTGGGAAGTGAGGATACTCAGCAGAGGAGAGTGCAGCAGAGCAGGGACCTCTCCAGGGTACGGCAGTCTCTGCAATGAAATTATATTTTCTGTTATCTTTGAATATATAATAAAAACCAGTTTTCTTTACTTCTTTATTTGACTATCCAAGGAAAACTTGAGATGCTTCCTTCCATTTAAGTGCATTTCCTTTTGTCTTTTTGGTTTTCTTAATAGTGAAAATGTCAGTTCTCCCTTAATTTTTCCAATTACTGTTCTTTAGAAAGGATCTCACCCTTAGCACAGGAACAACTAAATTGATGTTTATAAGTGGCCCCAAAACTATGTGATTTGTAGGATCACTTTTATCACTCTCACTGCTAAAGTTTAAAGGGGAAATTTACCCAGAACTGAATCCCATTTTTTCCCCCATGGGTCATTAGGGTCAAAAGAATGCACGGCTGAGTGGCAGTATATTGGTGATGAGTTGAGAACTTTGTGGAAGAGAGAGGGAGAGTGAAGTCAAGGAGACCAATTAAGAAGTTATTGTGATCATTGATATCTAATAAATATTTACCAAATAAGATCGTTTTTAAGGCTATAGAATAAGACATGAGATCAAATCTGGACCTAGAAAACACTTTTAGTCGTGATCTCCGTCAAATCTTTATCTTATGTGATAATTGAGACCCCGGGCAGCTTAAACTCAAAGCTACATAGATAGTAAATAGTAGAGCCAAGATTCAAATCCATGTCATTTGACTTCTCCCGTACTCTTTCCTTTCTTCTGAAAAACTCCTATGTATTATACAGTATGGAATTTTATAGCACTGGATACATACATATGTATATACTTATGAAAATATGTATACAATTAAAGGAAACAGTTTATACAAAGTTCTAAATCATCTCAATCTCTACAGAGAGGAAAGGGGAAGGAAAATATTGATTTAAACACACATACATTCACAGTATGGGGGCAGCATAATATAGTGAACAGAGAGACAGGATCTTGAAACCAGGATGATGGGACTTCTAGCTCTATGTCTGACAACATCATGGCTGTCTGTTCAAGTAACTCATGAGAGTGATGAAGGAATACTTTCATCTGGAAGTTCCCTATACCAATAAAATCACAGATCTAATCTTTTAACTTTTCTTTATGATAGCCCCTGTAACTTGTGCTCTAACCCAGGGATGTCAAACTTGGTGTGGGGCCAGAACCATATTAAAATATAATTTAAAATTATTAAAGAAAATAAAATGAAAACCACAAGTAGACAGACATTACATTTTAAAAACTAAATCATTATGTAGCTCCCAGGGGTCCTTACATATGGATTAGTGGCCACCATTCCATACCACTTGCTGTTGCCTACCTTGCTTGTCCCGGAGCTCTTTTCATAACTCCTCTATAGAAAGGACTTTTCTAACAGTGTTCTATAATTCATTATTGATGTAGCTTGTTACAAACAGAACATTAAATATGAATATAGAATTATATTCTCTTTAGAACATCTCTTTCAAGTAATAAAACCTCTTTCTGTATTTACTATTTTAATTCTCATTCTTTGAGGAAATCTGAATAATCAGTGATTCCTGGCAATTGCACTCCCTTTAATTGGTTTTTTAAAAATATTTGTTAGTAGGAGGGGGCACCGGAGATGGGGATGCTGCCACAAATCTCACTGCATGAACCCCCCGGCCTCTCGCCAGCCCGAAGGGCCACCTCACTGCTGTTGTCCCAGCTATGACTCCCCTCTCCCCAGTCTCCTTTGTCTGCTCACTATCTCTGGGAGGCCCGCAGAGCATCAGGTCCTTCGAAGTCTGGCCCGGCTGGCCCGGCCCGAGCTTCTCCGTCCTGATGCCGAGGACAACTGAGCAACTCGGCGTCTCTCTCTCTCATGTCTGTCTGTCTCTCCTCTCCTCCCCCGACCTCTTTCTCTTGCCCCAGCCCTTGCTCGACCCCCCCTCTCCGTGGAGTTCGCTCTGCCCCTCCCCCAGCAGCCGGGTCAGACTCCCGAGTCGCCGCCCGGCCCGGCCAGCCCGGGACCCAGCTGCCGCCTCACTTTTCCCCGGCCTCGGCCCGCCCCAGAGTGTCACGTGTCTGCTCCGCCCCTGAACTTGACTCTGATTGGTTCCCGGAGCTGGAGGAGGCGGCGCCTCCGGGACGGGGCTGCGGGCCGACGCGGCTGCAAGTTTTCAAACCTCAACTGTAAGATCCGGAGTCGCTGCCTCCCGAGCCCGGGTCGTCGCCGGGGGGAGAGAGAGGCAACGAGGCCCCCCGCGTCCCGACCCGGCCCGGAGCGTGAGGCCTCGCGCTCCCCGGCGCCCCTGCTTTTGGCCCGGCGACTCCCCCGCGCCGAGGGGGCAGCGAGAGCGGGGCATCGCCGGTGAGTTGGGGGGAAGGGAAGGGGGGGTCCCCTCCTCCGCTCCCTCCTGCCCCAGAGCCAGGGCAGCCCCGGGCTCGGGGGGCTTCGCCTCCCCGCCCCAGCCGGCCGAGGGCAGGGCGGCGGCTTCTCGGAGGAGTCCGGACGGAGGAGGGTCTGCTGGGCTGGCGCAGGTGGAGCCGGCCCAGGCTACCTGGGGTCAAGTTCAAGTTCTTCCTTTGACAGAGCCAAGGGGGTGGCCAAGGGCTTCGCTCCCCGGCGTGACCCTTTACACCTCGGAAACGGGCAGATAGTACAAGCCAGGGCTTGGCTTCTTGGTTGTGGGTTGTCTGGTCTTCATAAAGTGGCCGAAAGCTACTGCAGATGACATTGAAAAGCGCGCCCTGGCTGCTGCCGACCCAGAGCCGCTCGTTAAATTCTCACCAGCAGCCCCCCTAGAAAAGGGCTTGACTTTCCGAACCCTTCGATTCTTTTTCTTTAATTTTTTTTTTTTTGGCACCAGACGGCTGCCCATTCCCCTTAATTCTTTCCCCAAACCCTGAGCTTCCAGGCTGCTATCACAGCCGTGGGTCGTGGGAGAGTGAGAGAGGAGGAGGGAGAAGGGCAGAGCTGTTACAGGGGGAGACTGTCGTCCTTCCAGTCCCGAAGTTGTCAGATGAGGTTAGAGTACATGGAAGAGAGGAGCTCACTTCTGCTCGTCATCTGTTTATTAGCGTCTCCGTTTTCATGTCTGTTTGCTTACTACGCAGTGTTTTTCTCCACGTTGTGAATGTGCAGATTGGGACTGACTAGGTGGTGGCCTGTGTGTAGGGGGGGAGGGGAACCTACTTTTCATTTAATGAGAGTTTACTCCCTGTCTAGTCCACCCTGATGGGTTCTTCTTCCCAAGCCCATTTGTTTTCTCTCCTTCTGGTTTAGTCAAGATTTGTCTGTGTTTGCTTTCCTCAAACTTCTCTATAACCGGCCTTTTTAAAAAAAATGTAACTTTTACAAGTGAAGATATACAGAGATGTACTTTTATTTTAATATTTTGACTTAACTCTATCATTTTAGGTAGTTCCTTCATATTTCAGGCATCCCAAGGTAGAAAATAGAAAGAAAAATAGATGAATGTTAGCTGTGGTGGAAGTCTTTTTTTTTTTCATTTTCATAAATGGTGGCAGAGGCAACACTTTGAATATTAGGGTTCAGTAAGGAAATCACCTTCTGGCATGGCTAAAATGCAAAGTGTTTTAAGTAAATTTCAGTAAATATAACAAAAGAAAAAAAGACTGAAAAGTAGTGTTTGACACTTTTACTGTTTTATTTATCTAGTGATGAGATGTTCTTAATGCTAATGAGATTTTAGTTTGTAATGAGACTTCCTGGTATGGTGGAAAGAGCCCTGCAATTAGAATCTGAGGACATGAGTTAAAAACCAGACTCAGTCATCTACTACCTAGGCGACCTTTACCTCACTGAGCCTTAGTTTCCTCATCTATAAAAGAAGGGCTTGGGCCTATATGACTCTGAAGGTTCCTTTTCAGTTTTAAAATTGCCATCCTTTGATTCGCTATTGGTTGACCCTTTAAGTTGTCATATCTTTGCCTATGCATGTTTTCATTGTGACACCCTGTTGTATTAAAGGAAATGGTGGACAAGGTGAGAAATACATGAATGGGTGTTTCGGAGATACATTTAAAGTTCTTCTGAAATTTGTCATTAAACTTTTGAGCCTAGGAGCATTATTTATTAAAGTTAAGATACTTTTCCAACAAAGGTTATGAGAAAGTATTTCTCAGAAGTTTTATAGCTTTCTATAGGTGGAACATTTAGGGTTTATTAATTTTTGTAAGTTTATAAGTCACATATTAGTATTAAAATATATATAACATGGAATTGCTTTTTTTCTTAGAAAAACCAGTAGTATCTAAAATTTGATGGGCCGGTTATAAAACAAATGATTGTATCTTTTATGTGCTAATATCTCAGTTATGGCACACAGTTATGGTTACATGTTTATCTTTTTAAAAACTTTCTACAGATCGTTCAGATGATATTTTCCATTTTTTAAAATATGGACCTAAAAAATGAAGACAACTTGGGAAACAAATGGGAAAAAGAAATCCTCAAATATTTTGCAAAACGTTATTAAAGAAATGCTATTTTTTAAACTTAGAAATAAAAATTTGGGGGAACAAAGACCTGGCTTTTATTTTTGTATGATGACTAAATAGTGAATTAAAATGGTTTAAGACAGTGTCAGTTTTGATGAAAACTCTAGATTTGATCATTAATAAGTACACAAGATAGTATAAAGGTCTTAAGTCTGATATTCTGTGGCAACAGACGATTTACACTCAGAAAGTTTATGGTTAATCTTGTACAGCAAGATTTTACACTGTTACATGAAACTAATAATTGTTATAAGATTTAAAACCACAGAACCATATTCTTCCAATACTGGGTTTTTCCTTACTCAATTTCTTCTATTTCCCCTTCAATCAGTACAAGCATGAAAATCAGTGACTAATCTTTCCTTAATTTTTAGCTGAATTTCTGCATACTAAAACTTTAGCATCTATTTCTGGTAGGATGTGTACTTTATAACTTGACTGGGTTTTTCACATTCAAGGACATCTAAAAAGTATTTTAGGGATGTGTCTTAAGTCAACAGTGCTACTGCTTTTTAGAATGTATACGTGAAGTTTTCCTGTTACCTAAGTTTTCAACAAAAGTAGTTTATACTAAGCTAAGTTGATAAGTTTAATTTTACCTTCTTTATTTAGAAATGTATGATTAAATAATGTTATTATCAAAAAGATGATCTTTACCACCCAGAAGTTTAAAAATGTTACTTGAATATTTCCGCATTTAATTATTTTTCATCCGTTCAAACAGATATTTATTAATAAATGAGCAACTGTTAATGTGGGGGAAGAATTGTCCAGATGCAGATTTTTAAAAAATAACTTTCAGTATACCAATTGCATCTACAGGGACAACTCTGTAATTCATTTTAACCTTAAAAAAAGTTGTTAGGTGTACTAAGAGGTTAAATGATTTGCCCAAAATCCAGAGTATGTGTCAATCAACAAACATACTTAGTGCTAGAGCTACTAAGATTACTAAATGCTAATCAATCAATCAACATTTAGTAAGTACCTACTATATTCTAAGTGATACAAAGAGAGACAAAAGGCATTCTCTGCCAGCAAAGAGATTATAATCTAATGGGCAGGTTTCTTTTAAATATATGCAAGGCAAGCTATATACAGGATAAATAAAAATAATTGAATGAAAAGACTTCACTGTATAGGCTATGTACAGATTATGAGAGAATAAATAAAACTTTCCCCCAAGGAGGTGTAGCACTTCCACACTTACCTCTTAGGCACTCTTTTAATAAATACTGAAAATGTCTTTCCATCTTTGACTAAATATCTTTCCTAGCAGTTCTCCAATCACAATACAATTTAATAAGCAGACTAGACATTTTCTCATTTTTAATGTAATTTAGATTTTTTCCCTTACTTGATTGCTGTTCAATTGCCCCATCCATATGTAATAAGGCAATATTTTGAGGTATTTTTTTGGTTTTTTTTTTTTAGGCAATGGGGTTAAGTGACTTGCCCAAGGTCACACAGCTGGGTAATTATTAAGTGTCTGAGGCCATATTTGAACTCAGGTACTCCTGACTCCAGGGCTGGTGCTCTATCCACTGTGCCACCTAGCCACCCCTAAGAAGGCAATATTTTAAAAAATACTTGATAGTAATGTGATATTATCTTCTTTATTGCAGAAATTAATAGAAATTAGTTTTGTGCTTGTAGTTTTTTAATAAGGATCATTTATTGTCTACAGTGGAAACCTGCTTTTTCATAATACTGTGTATTTCTTACCCTTTATGCATTCCTCAGCCTCTGTCCATCCTGGTTGACAATTATAGTGCTGCTGTTTCTTGTTCTGAAAGTACAGGAAGAAGAAAGCAAAGTGGCTCACTTTCTTGGCACAGAGTTCAAGGCTGGGGCTGGTTCTGGGGACTTCAGCCCCGGGGCTGGAGTCACTTAACTGGACTGCTCCTATATTTGTCAATGGAATCAGACCCGTTTATGCTTTTTTTCCAGTCAGGCATTTTAAAAACTAGGAAATTAAAACTGCTTATGAGGCATTGGGATACAACTGGGAGGAAAAAACATCACCTAAGCTTTGTATTTTCATCTTCTAGATTCAATGGCATTCATTAGCTCTCTTTCCAGTAACCCTTCCTCCTCACCAGGCATAAATGGGCCATGTGTGATTGGGAGAGATTTCAGAAAGAGCTCCCTTACCCTTTGTCAAGTGTCAGCAGTTCTCCAGTTTAAAGTGTTCCCCAAAGTTAGATCTTTCAGGGGATGCCTTATTGCTATTTGCTTACTTTAAAAAAAAAAAGACTGTCAAATTCAAAAGCTGTCCCTGTGCTTTGTCTATGACTCTAGGTATTGGTCTCCCTTGCTTTTTATACTCTTCACACTGAGACTAGCAAAATTAAAAAAAATACAGCTGCCCCTCAAAAGAATGAGTGAGCAGAAAGAACATTGGATGTTAGTCAGAAGTTTGAGGGTTTAGTTGCAGTATTAAGTGATGGTATGACCATGGACATGAAGCTTTATCTCGGAGTTTCAGTTTCTCCAGGTGTAAAAGGAGAATAATAATATTTAAAACCGCTTTCCTCACAGGATAGTGGAAACATTTGGCAAACCTTAAAGTGTTTTTTGATAAATTGTAAACTGTCATTGATGGTTTAACTTGGGTAGGTATTATTGTGGGTATTTAGTGCTTTGTAGAGAAATCGAGGTCCCAGATAAGATTGTAAAGTAGTCCTTCTTTTATTTAACAGATCCTATTATCAGATATTACCTTAACCTGTACAATAGTATTTTAACATCTTGGGACTGTGTGTGTGTGTGTGTGTGTGTGTGTGTGTGTGTGTATGCTGTTTTTCACACCTGCTATATGTAAACATGAAAATTGGTGTATTCTAAAAGAGCATACATTTTACTGGTGAAGGGATGTGTCAAAGGGGGGTATAGTTCTCTAGGAATCAGGAGAGACTTACTTGAGTGGAGCTAGGGATGCCAAGAAGTGGTGAGGATAGGAATACATTCCAGGTATGGGAGGTGGGAGGGGAAATAGGGACAGGGAACAACATCTAAATAGTGACAAAGCTGGGAGATGGATATGATGTTGCCTGTAATGTAGAGTGTATAAGTCAGGGTGCAAGGTGAATTAGGTCTAAAATGAGAGAATAGAGGCAGATTGTGAAGGACTTGAACTCTTAAGTGGGAGTTAGTCTTTTATCTTAGAAACACTAGGGAGCCACTGAGCTTTTTGAGCAGAGCAGTAAACATGATCAGGCTTTTTTAGGAATATTACTTTAGTGTCTCTCTAAATACTGGATTTAGGATTAGGAAGGGGCATGAGGCAGGGAGACTAGTTAGTAGGCTGTTGTCCAAGTTATTAAAAACCATTAGGACTGTTAGCTCTAACTTCACATACTTAGAAGGAATGGAAAGTAGATGATGAACCTCTACAAATGAGTCAGTTTCCATATAAAGGGCTTGATAGAAACACATGGTATCCAACAAAATTATCTTTACAGTGCTGCCCAGCACAGTATGCTATTAAGTTCAGATAAATTTGGTGATAGATTTTCTTTACTGTAGTTTTTCAAAACATTCAGTAATTAGTAAGACCCATCTGTTTTACTATCATAAGGTTATCTGGGTCCATGCAAGAGAACTACAATATAGCCAGACTTTATATGTTGAAGAAGGAAGTAAAGGCATGATTTTTTTTAATCAAATTTATGGAAGGTAAAATTGGATTTTTTTCTGAGTATTTTGCTTATTCATACTTTTTCAAGGTCCTAAATATGATATTAGGCCTCTGTGATTACCAACTTCCCTCCACCATGCCTACCAGTCTTCAATTTTATATGAGGTAAAGCTATATATCTACTTGTTCTAGAATGAAGAGAATACATTTATTTAACTATCAGCTTTTTCTAGAGACAGTTTGAAATGACTCCAGCACATCCATCCTGGAAGAAACTCTGAAGATGTTCTATGTAGTTCAATTTCCTTATTTTACAAATGAGGAAACTGAGACCTAGAAAATTAGAGTGACTTGCTAAAATTACACTAGAAGTAAATGGCAGACCTGAGATTTTCACTTCCATTCTGACTTGAGGTTCAACATTCTTTTCAATGCATAACTATTTCAGAATTTGTGCACATAATCTACCAACTTGTATTTAAAGTGTACCATAAGATTTCTTTCATAATTTTCATGCTTAGGCAAGTATGAAGTGGCAGGAGAGCCATTATAGGGAGAGGGTAATCAATGAGCAGGAAACAGCATGTTCCCAATTCTGCAGCTTATAAGTCGTTCCTTAAATTTTGTTCCCCAGGGTGATGGTGCTGGACAAGCTCAGTTTGAATTAAAAAAAAGTCTTCTGTTCTAAGCTACTCTTAGAATATCACTAAAAGACTTTTATAGTTCCATTTGGTCTGTGTCCTGGTTTATTAGAAGATACTGATGTTTTTTCATGTTGTTTAGCACATTGGAAGTCAAGGATGGCAAATGCATTGCATTTGCAAAACCATTGCCAGAAGAACATGGGGTTGAAATGGGGGGAGAAAAATGTGTGGTGATGTGTTAAGGACTGAAATATTTCAGGTCAAAGAAGGATGATTACCTTTGTTGGATAATTAGACTGACCACAAGCAAGCTGAGTACCACTAAATCAGGGATTCTTAATCTTTTTTGTGTGTGTCTTCTAAAGCCTCTGGACTTCTTAGAATAATGTTTTTAATTGCATAAAATAAAATAGATTACAAGGGAAATCAAATTATTTTGAAATACAGTTATCAAAATGTTTTTTTAAAAACAAGTTAGCATGGGGCGGCTAGGTGGCGCAGTGGATAAAGCACCAGCCCTGGAGTCAGGCATACCTGAGTTCAAATCCAGTATCAGACACTTAATAATCACCTAGCTGTGTGGCTTTGGGCAAGCCACTTAACCCCATTTGCCTTGCAAAAACCTAAAAAACAAAAACAAAAACAAAACAAAACAAGTTAGCAGTGGGTTTTTAAGAACCCACGCACTAGATGGATTTACTTGTTTCCAAGTTGAGAATTCAAGCCAGATGAGCCTTAGGGTATGAGAAGATCATAGCTGCATTGACTAAGCTTTCTGCTAAGTTTTTTTGATAGTGATGTATCCATGTCTTTCCCCTATTGCACAACCAAGAGTGAAACTATATGTTCTCTACGTTTTTGTCTTCCCTTCTTTGGACTTCTGATAAAGTTGGTGGTGACAAAGTCATTCAAAGAGAGCATTCTGGCTATATTTTAGGTAAGATAATGATGCTGAGAATTCCATTAGCCTCCAGGTTTTTGGAGTCCACATTTAATGATTCTATGAGCAATATGGAAGTGTTCTTTGCCTGGTGAAAGTGGTTCACAGGCTTGAAGGAAAATAGCTGCATGAGTTTTAAGGAGTAACAGCTTAGATCACCAAGACTTGGCCTAGTCATATAGCTTTGATGCTGAAAACTTTGCCTGGCCCCATCCCTACTCCTAAACTACTATCAATGTTGTGACATTGATTTCACTTGACCAGTGGGAAGTCCTTTTTGAAGGTACACTCTTGCATCTTCCCAGTACATCAAGTAATTTTGTAATGAGGAAATTAAGAAGAGCTGTGCTTGATTAAACCTTCTGTTCTAAACTACTCTTAGAATATCATTAAAAGACTCTTCCCCTATGGGTACAGAGATGGTTCCATTTGGTCTGTGTCCTATTTAGAAGAGAATACTGTTTCTTAGTCTTGTTTAGCACATTGGAAGTCAAAGATGACAAGTGCATTGTATTTGTATAACCATTGCCAGAATAGCATGGAGATGGAATGGGGGATGCAGAATTGTGGCTAAAAGGAAGCCCATTGATAATAGATAAAGCTGTTTAAAGAGCATGTTCTTAGCCATATATGAGTACTCAAATTAGAATTGTAATGTTAAGAAAATGACACTGAAGCTCTTTGCTAGTAGTTCATGAGTTGTTTGGTACCACAAAAAATGTCTTTGGATTGAGGTATTTAAGAGGAATTAAGTGATGAATTAAAATAATTGCTGCTTGTGGACCTGGTTGAGTAAATATATCTCAAATTTTAATTCAACAGTTGGTTGAACAAGAGAGGGGGATGGGTATGCTTGGAAGCACAGAAAAGTGGTTATGGATAAAAAGAAATCTGAATCTGTACAGCTGGAAGTGATCGGGGATTCTGGTACATCATAAACTTTACTTCAGTTTTGGTGTCCCTGACCACTGGACCAAACAGAAAAGACAAGAACTTTTCCATTTAGAGAGTTTTCTGGGAATTTTACTAATATTTATTAAATGCCTACATAATAAGGGAGAATAATGCAGGAGTTTCTGGTTAGGGGAGTCAAGTCTGACAACGAGTATGCCAAGAGCAGAGGGGAAGACTCTTAGGGGTTGGATGGCCAGAGCCTTTCCCTCAAAGGAATAGAAGTCTTTGGGATGAATGAACTAAATGTTACTTGGTCTTGGGCATTCAGATCAAGAAATAGGAATTACTTCCTCCATTTAAGTCTGGAATAGAGAAAATAGACATTTGCCGTGTCAGAGGTACAGTTGACAATGGTATGAAACTCTGCTGGCATGGAAGGCAGGAGCATTTAGTATGGGGCACATCATTTTGAGGGATGTAAACATGAAAGTAATCAAAATGATATCTAAGTTCTTGTGGCTGAGATAATCCCAGCATTGACTGGAATTCAAACTGTTGTGATTTTTTTTTTTCCAAGAAAGAACTGCCTTTATATACTTGAGAGATGCTAAAAGGCTTATACTTTACAATGGCAACATCTCTTAAGTGGAGGATAGAAGGGATTCTCACTGAAAAGACAAGGCTTTTGAGGGATCTTTCATGAAAAGACACAGACCAGTCCCCTCTGTACTAGACTTATAATTATCCGGCAGACCTCTGGTCTGGTTCATCCTCTCTGGCAAATTTTAGTGTTAAAATGTGCTGTGAGAATATTGACCTTGTGATGCCTTCGACTCTTGCTGACCCCCATTTGGGGTTTTCTTGACAAAGCTACTAAAGTGTTTTGCCATTTCCTTCTCCAGTTCATTTTACAGATGAGGAAACTGAGATAACTAGGGTTGAATGTCTTGCCCAGAGTCATATAGCTAGTAAGTTTCTGAGGCTAGATTTGAACTCCAGATGCTTCCTGACTCCAGGCTCAGGGCTGTATCCAATGTACCACCTAACAGCAAGAATACCTTCACTCAGATGTTAAGCCTTTAACTTCTGGTTGTCAGTACATCCCTTTACCCCTGCCTCCAAAAGAGAATTGTGCCTCTACCAGTTTACTGATATCTAAATTAATTTCCCTATTTATAGGTTGATTTCTTTTCCAATTGATTTTGGACACTTTGACTGATATTCAGGAAACATGGATTTATAACATCTGAATATGAAGGGCATATCATCTTAGAATTAGAGCCAGGAAGCAGTGAAAGAGCTCTTTGAGCATGGTTCTGCATTATGAACAACTGTTAAGCTCTTCTGTTTAACTAATGCACCTGCCACTTCCTGCTATCTGGTTCATGAGAGCTGGGTGATTCTTCTCAATGAATCTATCACCTTTTGGGATGATATGATTTTCTCTTAGCCTGAAAGAAGAACATTATTCAGGTATCAAAAGGATTCACCTCTCTGGTTGGGTTCCTTATAGCTTATACTGAAAATCCTTCATCTGATTGGTAAGAAAGGCATTATTTTACAAGATGGGTGTTTAACAGGAGAGCAGAGCAGGGCTCTTTGTGATTATAACCTTGCTGCAGTTACTGAACCATGGATGCCTCTTTTCTAATGAGTTAGAAATTTTTTGGAGTGATGTCAAGGGCAGTGCTGTTTGTTATTGACAGATAACAGGTTGAATACCTTCTGAACAGATAATATTCCCAACAGCTGACTTTGATGGTTTGAAATTGTTATTATTGTTGTTCAGGTGTTCAGTTGTATCTGACTCCTCTGACCCCATGGATCTGTCCGAGTCCATATTCATTGTTTCCATGACACTATCCATCTCATCCTCTGACTGCCTCTTTTCTTTTTGCCTTCAATCTTTTCCATTATCAGGGGGTCTTTTCTAGTGAGTTCCTGACTTTGAATTAGAAGGCAAAAAAATTTTAAGTTTCAGCTTCAGTATTTGACCTTCCAAGTGAATAGTCTAAATTAATTTTTATGTATTGACTTTTTTTGTATTGATTTGATTTGATCTCCTTGATGTGTGAGGGGACTTTTCAAAAGTCTTCTCCAGCACCACATTTTGAAAGTGTAGATTCTGCAGTGTTCAACTTTCTTTATAGTCTAGCTTTCTTTGTCATATAGTGTTACTGGAAGAACCAAGAGCAGGGTGATATCTCTGCTTTTTAGTATTTGCCACTTTTCCTTCCAAAGAGCAAGTGTCTTTTAATTTCATGGTTATAGTCACCATCTGCAGGGGTCTTTGAGCCCAAGAATATAAAATCTGACACTTCCTCCAATGTCTTCTCCCTCTATTTGCCAGGAATTAATGGGACTAGTCCAAGACTCTAGCTTCTTTTTGACGTTAAACTTCATGCCAACTTTTACACTCTTCTCTTTCATCCTCATCAAGTGGGTTCTTACTTCTTCACTTTCTGCCATCAGAGTGATATCATCTGCACATACAAGATTATTGATATTTCTCCAGGCAACCTTAATTCTGGCTTTCCAATTCTTCCAATCTGGTATTTGCCTTATTTACTTTGCATATAAATTAAATAAGTGACAATATATAGAATTCATCTCCTTTTCTGATCTTAAACTAATCAATTCTTCCATGTTTGGTTTTAACTGTGCTTCTTGGCTGGCATGTACATTGAGATAAACTGGGAATTGCTGGCTAAAAGGCTATCTAAAAGGAAGTTAATCACCAAGCCCCTGCCTTTTGGACCACAAAACATTTTTTCTGCTTCATAGATCCAGATCTGAAGTAGACATAATTCCCAGTGGCAGCTACTGTTTTAAATTTTTTCCCCTCAAAATGGTTGATGTGCCTAGAGTGAGAAAAATCTTAGCTGACATTCTGCCTTAAAATGAGTAAAAAGAGTCCCAGACTTATCTTTCTCCTGGATATGGGCAACCCCAATCCGGAAGAGTGAGCGGCCTCCACAGTGAGTCTTCTTCAGTTACCTCTTAGTAATGTCAGTTACTGTTAAGAAAAGGTCTTGTACTTGTTGAACTGATGCAAAGTGAGAAGAATCAGGAGAGCTATTAATGCAGTAACAATAATATTGTAAAGAACAATTTTGAAAGATATTAGGAACTCTGATCTACCCAATGACCCACACTACCATTCAGAGGACTCAGGTTGAAACTCTTGAAACTCTTGAAACATCTCTTGACAGAGATGCTATGTACAGGTTAAGGCTTTATTTTTTGAACAGGGTGAATTTAAGAATTTGTTTTGTGTGACTTATTTGTATATGGAATTTTATTTTTATTTCTCAGTAAGGGGGAGAGGGAGAGAATGACAACTTGAAAATAAAATAAAATCGAATTTTTTAAAAAAAAAGTAAAGTTCTTGATGATGACACACTTAGCTAGACATGAGAGAGAGATGAGAGCCCAGAATTAAAGTTTTTCAGCACTATTGGTAACCAGACTGCACATGATGCTGCTTGTTCTGTCTGAGGCTATGAGGGGCAGCATGATGCGGTGGAAAGAATAATGGAAATTTTAAAAACACAAACTACAATGTGAGGGAAAGAGTTCTTGAATCAAAGAAGCATTTTCATTTTCTTCAGTATGAGTTTGATGGACAAGCATTTCCCCTTTCTGGACCTCAGTTTTTCTCATCAGTAGTAAAATGAAAGGGTTGGATTTGATGACCTTTTAAGTCTTATTAGGAACAGAATCCTGTTAGCAAAATGGCTGGAAAAAATAACAGGAGTGGTAATGGATCCATATGGGATTAGTATTTGACTAAAACACTCAAAGAAAAGAAAGGACTTGTGATGATGTTTTGTCCTTCATTCTCAAAGTAAGCCATGACATCAGGGAGGGGGTGCTGTGCTGAGTCACCAACCTCACTTTCTCCTCCAACGCCATCTGGGTCCAGTGGCCAGATGAATCAGGATGACTGGAAATGGCTCTGGATGTGAGGCAATCAGGATTAAGTGACTTTCCCAAGGTCACACAACTAGAGAGCATCAAATGTCTGAGGTCGACTTCAAACTCTCATCCTCTTGACTCCAAGGCCAGGGCTCTATCCATTGTGCCACCTACCTGCCCCACTCCCATCTGTAGGTAATAGATTGAACACAGTCCTGCCCGCGAGGCATATTTGGTGTTTGCAGATTGAGAATCAGGTGCAAGCTTCCTGCTCTGGAAGGAATGAGTGTAGTTATCTCTCCCAATTTTCAGATCAATTAAGGAAGCACTCAAAGATGTTCTGTGTTCTCTTTGTGTGCTGTTTTTTATCTCTGGCTTATGTGTGTTGTGGCAGGAATTGACACTATTCTCAGTGTTAATGAATAGAGTATTCTACTGCTTAAGTCTGAGTTGATGCCATTCACATACTATCGTAGTTACATTTCTAATAGAGCAGTTGTCAGATAATTTCACATCAAACTATAGACATTTTGAGAGCCCAGATATATTTAGCCCTGACTCCTAAAGGAAGAGGAAGAGCCTGAGAAGTTGTAGAAATTTCTGGGGAAAAAAAAACTTGCAAATTTGACTTATAAATGAGTCATATTTGACTCATAAATGACTCATAAATAAGTTTTGTGCTATAATCAACCAATAGATCAATATGCATGCATTAAGCACTTCTTGTATGTTAACATTGAACCCTTTAGGCAATGGTAGCACAAAGACCAAAGATTAATTAGTTCTTGTTTTCTCTAAGGGGAAACAACGCACATTTGTAAGTACAAAACGAAGGAATACACACCAGATGTATACTAGTTAGTTAGGAGGAGAAAATCAGTTGAAGACTTTCTGTAGGAGAAACATCTTGAATGAAGTGTGGGACTCTATGAGGTGGAATTAAAGGCAGTGCATTCCAAGATACATAGGCCAGCCAGTATAACAGTTTGGAGATGAAATGGAGGGGCAGAGCAAAGGCTGATTTATGTGGATCATGGAGTTTGGGCAGGAAGTAGTAGTGTATCAGTGAGGCTGGAGAGATGTTGAGTCATGTGGGAAAGGGCTTCAAAAAACAAAGAGAAGAATGTGTATATTTTATTCTTGAGGTTGTCAGGATCCACTGGAATTTATGGAATAGAGGAATGGCACAGTCAGATCTTAAGCACAAGGAAAATGACTTTGACACCTTTGTCAGAGGATAGAAGTGCAGGAAGAAACCCAAGAATTTTAAGAGTGACAAAGTGGTGCAATGGATAGAGCACCAGCCCTGGAGTAAGGAAGACCTGAGTTCAAATCCAGCCTTAGACACTTAACATTTACTAGCTGGATGATGTTGGGCAAGTCATTTAAAACCATTGCCCCACAAGGGTCTTTGTAGTTATCTAGATAATAGTGATTACCTGAACTAAGAGTAGAGAGAAGAAATTAGCTGGGAGAATTTACAGCAGAAATTCCAGAATAGTACTGATTTTTCTCACATAAGTGAATCTGGTAGTTTAAAAGTAGCAGAAAAAAAAAGTAGCAGGAACTACAAGTAAAGATAACACATACAGTGTATGGTTACATATACCAAAAATGACTTCATACCATTTAATTTTCACTTCCCTCTTTCCTCATATTGAAGCATGAAACTCAGTGTTATTTTGTTCAGATTACATTAGAGTTCAAACAATATTCTGAATTGAAAGAAGAAAATGTAGTGACATAAAAAATGCTAGGTCTGGATTCAGAAGACCTGGTTTCAGATACCAGCACAATTACTGCTTGTGAGACCTTGGACAATTCACTTAATCTGCTTGCATTTTTTTTTTTGTTTCCTCATATGTAAAATGATAGGCTTGGGTTAAAAGGTAGAAGGAGGAGGACATAAAGGGTTTTAGAGAGTTTTATTTAGTTATGTTCTGAAAATGAATAAAGCTAATTGACTTTATAAACATACATTTTTTTTAATTCACTGTGGGCTGAAAAGATGTTAGATCTTATAATGCGTCTTCCTCCCCATTTTTTTTCTGTTGGTCATATCTTATGGCTATATTTGGAACTATACAGTGTAACTCATATCCTGTCTCTGTGAGATAACATCATATTTTCTGATTACATTTAAGTTGTTATGTTCTGTATTTTTTTAACAGGTGAAAATAAGCAACTAGAGAATTTTAAAGCAATTTATATTCAATATGTCCAGAAGAAGATTTGATTGCCGGAGCCTCTCAGGCATGCTATCAACATCTATCCAAACTCCAATAAAGACAGAAAACTTTCATAATTTTTACATGCTCACATCTAAAGAACTAGGCAGGTAAGAAAACTGCTTAATGGGGGCCAGAGATTAGTATCATAAAATTAAATGAAATGATGGCATAGGGTTGTTGGATTTTTTTTTAACTATCATTTCTGTAATTATGCTCTTTTTTGTTTCTTCTCTCCTTTTAAAAGAAACTCCTTTAGAACACTTTGTGGTGGTGAATTACAGAATTTGTTTCCCCGTTTTGGTTTTGATTATATTGATATTAGCATAAGAAATTAAATGGAAATTTTTAGGAGTTGTCAGAAGCAAACAGATGACATAGAAAAAGTTTAGAAACTCAGAAATACATAAAATATATTATTGTATTATCAACGTGTTTTATCTTTTAATATCGTAATCCAAGGTTCTTCTCTGTTAGAAAGGGAGAGCCACAAAATTTTATGCAGACTTCCCAGATCTTGGTTGGCACTGTACCTCTAACTATTATGTAGAAAGAATAACTGTATTCTTAATTATTAAGGTCATAGTCTAAACTATTTGTCAACCCATGTATTAGTGCCTTTGGAACAAAGCCTATAAGAATCTAGATTGTGGATCCCAAAACAAAACTGTGCATCTTTCAGTCATAAAAATGTGCAGTCAAAGGCATATAAGAGAATATTTACCTGATATCCCAGGAAATGGACCTAGTTCATTGTATTTAGTTGAAAAAAAAAGGAACAGAAAGAACAATCTTCTATTTTACTTTTCCTAAATATGATAGCAATTATTGACTCACCTTTAGTATCATGTGAGGGTTTGGTTGCTTTGGTTTGTTTTTGCTGTTGTTGGTGTTTTGTTGTTTTTTAACACTAATAGATAAAGGAGAAGGATTACCAAAAAAAGACTATAATTTAGGGTAAGGACAATGATGAGAGTAAATGACAAATGGAAAAACAGAACTGTTTAGTTCTTCTTGGGTTCTCTTTTCTCATTAAGGAAAATGATCTTTGGCCTAAAAATAGTTGAATAAAATGATTAATAGGAAATTGAACTCAAGAAGGAAAAAAGCAAGAAAGCAGCTGACTGTCCTTGATATCATTAGAGTACTGAAAATATTGATAGATATTATTACTGAGTTGTAATCTATGATCTATAAAAGATCATGGAATTCAGGAGAACTGTTGAATGACAAAAGTACCCATATCACTTTACTTTTTTTTTTTAAAAAAGAAGAGAACCTAAAAAAAAGAGAATACTTTCTGTGAAATACAGGAGAGTTTAGAGTTTAGAACATCATCCAGAAAAGAAAGCACTAATCAAAATGTAAGGTATCATCAAGAACAAATCATGTCAAACTAATATTTCCTTTCTTGACTGTTACCAGACTAGTGGATACAGATTTTAGCAAAACATTTAAGAAAACCTTCCACTACTCTAATGTTGAAAATGGGTGGAAAAGTGACCCTGAAGAGAGTTAGAAACTGATTAAATGGCAGGATCCAATGAGGAGTCAATTTTTAAAAATGTTTCCTTAGATTTTTGCTTGGCCTTGTGCTGTTTAACCTTTTTATCAATGAAGATTTGTACTAGGCAGTAAAAATAGAAAGGAAGAGAATAATATTGTGAAGTAAAGTCAGTAGATCTTTGACAACTAATTGAATATATGAAGTGAGATTAGAGGAATTAACATCAGGGTATGTCCATAAATGTTTAATAAGCTGATAATTCAGTTTTAGGACATGTTGAATTTGATATGCTTGAGAACTATTAAGATGGAGATAGATACCTAAAAGGTAGTTGTAAAGATAGATGTGGAGCTCTGGAGAGAATTCAGACTGAAGATCTAAATATGAGAATTATTCTTGTAGAGGTAAACATTTAAGCTACTGACATGAGTGAAATTTCATGGGAAGAGAGCTTAGACAAAGACAAGAGGGAAAGTTAAGAAGAGAAGCCAGACTGCTTGGATTCTAGGACTGGCTCAGCCTCAGTTATATGACTTTGGGCATAACACTTAATGCTCAGGGTCTTAGAGATCTTATAGATGTTTCCCACTCTGTAAAATGTCAAGATTAAACTCAAGTGATCTCCTAAGGTTCCTTCATTTCTAGTGCTTTTTGATTGTGTGAATAAACCTGAGGATAGGAAAGAAGCTAGGAAAAATTATCAAGGAAGACAAAAAATGTCAAAGAGAGCATAGTTATCAGTGGCAATTGCTAAAGATACAGTATAAGGAAGATAGGTGGCTTTCAGATTAAGAAGTCATGAGATATGGAGATGAGATTAGAAATCTTATCAGAGAGAAGTTTCAGTAGAGTGGTAGGTTTAGAAACCAGGATACAAAGAATTGATGAGCAAATGGATGATGAGGAAACTTCTCTATTGGATTAAGAGTAACTTCAACATGTCACAAATGAATTACTGACATGAAGGGATAGTTTTGTTTTTCAGTACTGTGGAGATCTGTAAAAGGTGAAAGATATAGGAGAAAGAAGTGGAAAGTGAATACTGGAATCAAGGGATAGTAACAAGGGCATAGGGGGAAGGATTAGGAACTTTAGAACATTTTGGTAAATTGCAATTAGAAGGATTTAGAGTATTTAATTTTTGATAATTTATAACAGAATAATTAAAGGTGTTTCTGTTTTGTTTTTATAAATGAGGCATCATTAGAAATGAAAAATCATTAGTTTAAGTAATGTGCAGTTTAAATATATATGTTTTACATATACACACACACACACACATATTTCTGAGGTACTGTTTAGTAAAGAGATGGAAAGGGATTATGTTCTCCATTGTATTAACTCATTCTTCCTCCCACAAAAAAAAAAAAAAGCAAAACCTTATCATTTGGTTGAAATAGGGTAATACATTCATGAAATGGATACTGATTTTTTTTAAAAAAACATGATGAATTGAAACTGCTGACACTTCTCTTTTCATGAACTTTAAAAATATTCTTTGAATTTATTTACCAAATTCAATTGGCCTATGGGCCTGGGAAATAGAAATTAGGGTCTTATTACAGTTAATATTTTTGTTCATTTTAAAGTATAGACATAGATTTAATGGATGATGCATGATAAAGCTTTTTTTGTCATTCCCATAAAGTATTTAAGAATTTTTTAGAAAAACCAAAACTTTTAAGTAAACAGAAGGAAAACATACAGAAGTTACTAGTAGAGTTTTGAGTATTCTCAAGAAACTTGAGCTGTTCCTGTTTTTTAGAATATATTGGGTAAAGTTTAAGTTTTTTTTTTTTCCTCTCAACTGAAACAAGTTTTCATAGAACTTCTTGTGGTTGGAAGGGTGAGGCAGATTCAGAAATAAATGTCAGCTTCCTTTGTGGGTTTTTTTTTCCTTTCAAATTTTATTGTGTATTGTAGAATTCAGTAGACTAACTGCAAAGCAACTTTGCCACTGAGTACCTGAGATGAGAATTATTGTTAAGAAAAGATGCCAAGTTAAGATGTATAATTCATTTTACTTAGTCCACCATTTGCAGTTAAATATAGAATAATTTATTTTAGGAGGAGGGAGCCATTTATACTTTTAAAATGTGACTTAGCATTTTAGAGTTGACAAAAAATGAATTAACTGGCTATAGATTACCTGGAGTTTTGACAAAAGCAATTTAAAGAACTTAAATAGGATACGATGAAAATTTAGCTTTGGTGCCAGCCTTCTGTTTTATAAAATAGAATGGGACTAGGCCTGTAATTTCATTGTATTTGGCACTTCACAAAAGAATCTACCTCCATATGCTTATACAGTTTGGCAGTTTATTTAATCTTTGAGAATTGTCTGGTGTTGTGAGAGTTGAAGTGACTTACCTTGGGTCAGAATAGCCTTAATTTGTCAAAGATGGAACCCGAACCCAAGTCTTCCTGATTCCAGGGTAGGTTTTCTAATGACTTCACAATACTGCCTTTTAAAAATACTTTTACAGTAAAATGCAACTTTAAATATTTTTAGGGGAGGGTCTTATTTTTTGGTTTGTGATCCTTAAATCACCCAGCACCTAGGGATTTGCATATAGTAGGTCTTTAAAACAAGTGTTTGTATGATTTTTTTTTTTAGGTTTTTACAAGGTAAATGGGGTTAAGTGGCTTTCCCAAGGCCACACAGTTAGGCAATCATTAAGTGTCTGAGGCCAGATCTGAACTCAGGGACACCTGATCCCAGGGCTGGAGCTCTAACCACTGCGCCACCTAGAGGCCCCTGTATAATTTAATAGTATTAAAATCTTGCAATTTTAATTTACTTGAGGCAACTATAGAACACCATGGAGTCCAAAGGGCCTAAGTTCAACTCTGGCCTCAGATAACTATTAGCTGTGTGACCCTGGGGAAGTCATTTCTCACCTCTTGTATACCTCACTTTCCTCATCTGTAAATTGGGGATAATAATAGCAACTACCTTTTTAGGATTGTTGTAAGGATGGGGTGAGATGATAACTGTAAACCAACTAGCACTTAGTGTCTGGTAAATTTTAAGTTCTATATAATGTTAGCTATATCATCATTTAATTTTCAAGAATATTAGTTCTGTTTTATTTCTTCCTGATCCTAGTCATTCATGATATTACAGTGCAACCTTATAGGCATAATTGTTATTAGAAATTATTGCTTTTTCTTTCAAGGATACTTTTCTGTTTTTAGGAGCTTTATTACTTTGACTAATCATATAGCATATATATGAGAATATGATTCTTTTTTTAAGTTAGATTTTTTTTGGATATGTCATCTCAATTTTCCCCTGCATTTTTAAAGTTTTAACTAAAATCTCATTATCTACAGGAAGCCTTTATCAAACACTCTTTATTCCAGTATCTTCTTAATTATTTACTGTTTATCCTGTACATAGCTTGGTTGTATATATTTGTTCACTTGTTTCACCGACTGGATTGTTGAGACCTTGAGGGAAAGAACTGTCTTTTGCCTATTTTCTTGATTTATTTTTTAAACTTTAAATTGTAATTTTTGCTTTAAACACAATTTTTTGATTTTCATTGAAGATTTCTAAGATCAAGTAAGCTTTTATAGGAATTATATAAATGAGAGAATTGTTTTCTAATGATTAGAATAGAGAAATGAGAATAAGACTTATTTTATGTGCTAATTGAAATAAATCTTGAGGTTCAATTTACATCTTTATAAGGCATTTAAATATTTGAATGAAAAATGCAAAAAAAAATTATCTGCTTAGCCCTGACTACAAATAACTTAATGTATGTAGGCAGTCATGTATTTTTATAAATATTAATACTTGGAAAAATTTAAATAGCTATAAAACAGAACTTTAAAATACCCTTGCCTCCTTCCTGTGAGGGTAATTTTTGTTTCTTTATTTTGGTCAGTGGCATCCACAGTATGTATATTTGCTTATGATAATAAAAATGATTAATAATGTTAATTATACAAATATACCTGATAAAACTTTATTTCTCTGTCACATGATTTCTAGAGTCAACCATCTAGTTTTTGGTCTACTTCCTTTCATCTGTTGTATTCTTTAGAATCATAATTGACTTTTAATATTATGATTTTTGGAGACCAACTTTTAATATTCATCTTAAGGCAATGAATTATCTCAGTCCTTTAGGCAAGAAAGTAATTTTTACATTATTATTGTCCTCTTTGTGAAGACTAGGTTTGATGAATTACAGTAGTTTCCTTGATGTAACAGAACACACACTTTATGTAACTTTAGATAAAAATTTAGTCTTGAAAACCAAGTTATGGCAAATAACTGAGTGATGAAGATGTTTGAAAGAGGATTTTCTCTGTATCTGGCTCTTTGATTTAAAACATAGTTGATTTATCCCTTTTTTTCAGAGGAAAATTTGCTGTGGTCAGACAATGTATTTCAAAATCCACTGACCAAGAATATGCTGCTAAATTTCTAAAGAAGAGAAGAAGAGGTCAGGATTGTCGAGCAGAGATCCTACATGAAATTGCTGTGCTAGAATTAACAGAGTCCAGTTCCCGTGTGATTAATCTCCATGAAGTCTATGAAACTTCGAATGAAATCATTTTGGTCTTGGAGTAGTAAGTATACATTTTGTCAGTTTTGTGATAAAGTAGGGTTTATTTTTTTGATGTATCAAAAGCAAAGAAACAATTATTTTCAGAACAATCTTATTAGTACATGTAGTGATTTTAATTAGTTGCTAATTTATGTTCCAGCATATGGATAGTGTGTCAATTATCTTATTAACATACTTTGTCCTCTGTTGAAGAAATTACTTTCTTACCTAAAAAGGAAAAACACTCAATCACATGACTACCACCTAAAATTTCTCCCTCTTTTCCTTTTTAAATCAAATCTTTTTATGCTGTTTGAGAAATAGAAATCTTTTATTTACCTTACCAAGTTACTTATATTTGCTTAAATCCCTCATTTTGTTTCATATTTTAAGCCATTCATTAGAACTCTCTCTGAACTACAGTCAGAAAACCTTCTAGACAGGGTTTGTTTGCTTTTTAAATTGTACCCAACTGACCCACTGAAAATATCAATTGTGATCAATTTAAAAACAGTCATCTCTGTTCTAGACCTTCCATTGACCAATTATTACCTTAAGAAAACTTTTTTAGCTTTATCAGTCAATAATAAGAACTAAAACTGTGTCAGAGAAACTCAGTATTGTTAGGTTGGCTGTAGGATGATGTAGTGGGAAGAACTCTACTCTTGGAAATAAGAAACTTAGCTTCAAATCTCAGCTCTAACATTTTCTAAGTAGATGACCACAAACAAGACCTTTAACTTTCCTAAGCCTCAGTTTCATCTGCAAAATGAGAGTAATGGCAATTAGACAATTTACCTCACAAAGATGTTAAAAAAAGCCCAGTGAAAACTTTTAAAGTACTTTATATATTTCGACTCTTAGGAATGTGGGAAGAAAATCTTTGTGTCATATTTGTTTCTAGAAGTGATCAAGTTTAATATATTAGGGAAATTCTCTTCTTTTTTAATGATTTTTTTCAGTTAACAAGCATGTATTTTCTCTCTCTCCTCTATCTTCTCCCTGTCCCCCCACCAAATATCTTGAGCAAATTTTAGATTAATTGTAAATTCCATTTAGCATTCTTTGCAAATACCTTTTAATGTCACAGGGAATGATTCATGAGATACCCTAAAAGTTTTAGAGTTCTTTTAAGCAGTAGCAGAAGAAATACAAGTCAGACACTTATTTTCCAGTGACTTGAAGTAACTCAGTGCAAGGACAATAGTTTTAGAATCCTATCATGATTTCAAGAAGAAATTTTCCCCACTTCCTACTAATCATTTAATTTATAAATATTAAAATTTTTGTATAGCTAGAGTTGTAATTATTAAACAACAATACCACATTCTTGGAACAGAGAATAAAACATTATGTCTAATGTAGTTCCCACTAATTTCTCAAAAGTCATACCAGCAGAGCATAATTGTTAGTTTGCAAAGTAACTTTAGCTAATCTTTAAAACTAAAAATAAGCTGTTACAGGCCATACATAAAGTAATATACTCAATATATGTCATAATATATCTGCCTTAAAAATCTTATTTATTCTTTGTTTATTAAAAAAGAAAATGTTGTACTTCCCTTCCCATAATATCTACCAACATTTAAAAAAAATTTTATATAATAACCACTGTTCCTTTAATTTAAACCTGATATGACCCTTAAAATATGAATTTTAATTCTTATTGTTCCACAATATACATATAATTGGTTTAGTCATACTAAAATCAATACTTATTCCTCTTTCAAAATTTTAATTATAGTGCACTAATAAATGAATAAGCCTTTTGTCTTATTATCAGTATTTATTAACAAAAATATCCCTTGAAGGAGGATGGACATGGAAGTAAGGAGATGGAGCATTGTGTTCAAGGACTAGCAAAAGGAGGCCAATGCACGAGAGTTTATTGAGAAGGGGGATGATGACAGTAAGAAACCTGTGCTTTGAGGAAAATTAATTTGACAGTAAGGTAGAGGACAGACTGGAGAGAGAGAGAGACTTTAGGCAGGGAAGTCACTCAGCAGGCTATTGTGATACTTTGAGCACAAAGTAGTGCTGAGAGTCTTCTACATAGAGATAATAATTGAATCCATGGAAGCTAATGAGATCAAGTGAAATAGAATAAAGATGAGAGCATGTGTGAGGACAGACCTCGGGGGACATCTATCAGTGGGCATACCGTAGCTTAGATGAAGAACCAATCTCCAGCAAAGGAGACAGAGAAGAACTATTCAGGTTCAGGAGGAGAATCAGGAGAATGTATCATGAAAAACCTAGAACAGAGAGAGTATTAGGAAGAGAATGATTGGCAATGGCAAAAACTGAAGATAGGTAAAAAATGAGGACTGAGAAGAGTCCATTAGATTTGGCACTTAAGAAACCATTGGTTCCTTTAGGGAGAAAGATTTTAATTGAATAATTTGGTTGGAAACCAGATTGCAGAGACATTAAAAGAGCAAGGGGGAGGCAGTAGGAACTCCAATTGTAGACTTCTTTTTTCAAGGATTTTAGCCATGAAAGGCAGGAGCAATATAAATTTGTAGCTATTCATGATGGTCAGATCAAGAGAAATTTTTTTCAAGGATGGAGGAACATGTGTGTATGTTTATAGGCAGTAGCAATAAAGGCTGAAGAATAATGAAAGAGCAGGGATAATAGAGAAATCAGTCTCCTAGAGCAATGGAATGGGTCAAGAGTTCACCCAGAGAAGTTAACCTTGACATTGAGAAAGGCAATCTCTTTATGTCAGTTAGGTGAAAGAGGAGAGAGTGACAGAAGGTATTTGAGAAAAAGAGGAGAAAAGGGAGTTGTTTAAGTCAAGGCCCCTCAGCTATTAGAGTGAAAAGAAGAGCCACAGGAGGCATTCAAGGCTTGGAAAAGTTAAGTGGTACAGTGAATTGATCGGGAAGGTATAAAAGGATTGCCTTGCTTCAGTGAGGGCCCAGTTAAATCCTTAAATATTTTTGAAGTTTCATAATTTCATTAGTGTGAAAATTCAGCACACAGGCAGAGCACAGTGTCTTAACTGATGGTTTCATGAGCTGCCAAAAAAAATGGGTCACTTGGTGATGTGATTTTTTCTGACTTACCTAGACTGCTTTTCCTAAGTGATTGTGAGGCTTGTATTTGGTGCATTTCCAGTCAGATAAGACCTGTTCATGTTTTGTTGACATGGCTTTCAAGAGCTCAGAAGGAACTTCTAAAATAATGACATTTTAAAAAAATTGACTCCAAGCCACTGTGAAATATTCATTAAAATCATAATTAGAAGAGACAGTATAGCATACTGAAAGAGTATGTGTTGGATAATTCAAAAAACCTGGATTCAGTTTCCAACTTTTTATTTAACTCCTATGTGACCATCAGGAGTCAATTGACCACATCTCCCAATTCCACCCAACCCTTGGGCTTCAGGGGCTCCATCTGTACTATGGAAAAGTTAGGCTAGAAATATCTAAAGGTTGCATCCAGCTCTAAATTAATAGTCCTTCAAATTGAAGAAGGCCTACAGGGCCCTACTAAATGCAAAATGAACCTAAAAGGGATTATATTATTTCTTAGTAGAATAACCTGTAAAATTAAAAGCAATCTTCTACTCAGTCCTTGTGTTTTAACTGTATTTTTTTATGAACTGCTGCTTTTACTTTTAAATCATTTTTCAAATTTTATTACCTCTGTCAGCATTTTCAGGTGAAAAAGTAAAATGACCTTAGACTATTAATATAATGAGTCAATGTGATCTAATATACAAAGCACTAGATCATGAGAAGAGACTTATTTTTAGTTGGTCTACTTTCAAAAGTCATATGATATGAATAAAGAGCATCTGGTTATTATCTCCTTAACTGATAGTTAATATCTCCTTATGACGTCTCAGTGTCTGTAAAATGGGGATAAAATATTTGTTCACCATCTGATAACATGTTTTTTAAGAAGTACTCTTTGTGGAATATTGAAAATTATTGAAAATGATAATTTTGATTTGTGAAACTACTCTTTAAGTCAAGTCTCTTTGACACCTATGCTGTCACTGAATTTTAACAGAATTATACAGTTCTTGGAGGCTGCTCAAAGACATTCAAAAGTGATTAAGGGATTGTTTTGCCTCAAAGTCGTGCCAGGCTTTGGATAAATGGAAACAGTCAAACCTGTTTTTTGCAATGTATAATGAAAAAAAAATAGAAACTTGTAAGCACCTCTAGAATTGCCATTTTATTTTGTTGGAATTTAGAGACAGGACAGTAGATTTTGTGACGTTTCCCCTATAGCTCTTTAATTATAAGGCTCAGTTGTCTTTCTAAGTCCTGTAAGATAATTCAGGAAAAGAAAGGATTTCAATATAGAAAGCTATCTCATCCTGAAAACCTTATTAAAATAAAAGGGATTTAGTTTTTTTGATTTATTTCTTCTCCATTTAATTAAGGCTTTTAGAACTACCTGAATAAACAACTATTTGGATTTGATTATTAATGTTTTCTGTTAAGAAATATATTTTATAATGAAAATTCTAGTCATTGTGATAGCTAAGAAGTTTAATTTAGGTGCTGGAACTTTCTTACTTTTACTTTTCTCACAATCTTTAGAAAATAAACTATGTATTTACTTGTCTTTTAATAATACTTATGAGGGACAGTTTTGGGCTATCTGCGATCCAGAGAAAGAATTGTGGAGTTTGAACAAAGATCAAAGACTTATCTTCAATTTGGAAAAAAAACATTATCTTATTATATAATTTTGTATCTCTTATACTTTTTCTTCCTTAAGGATATGATTTCATCACATTCAATTTGGATCAATGTATACCATGGAAACAATGTTAGACTAGCAATTTGCCTTCTGTGGGGGGTGGGGGGAGGGAAGCAAGATTAGGGGAAAAATTGTAAAACTCAAAATAAATAATCTTTGGAAAAAAATAATTATGCTGTAGTTATACATATATAATCTATATCGGATTAATTGCTGTCAAGGGGGTGGGGGAGAGAAGTGAGAGAAAAATGTGAAACTCAGAGCCTTAAAAAATGAAGTTGAAAAACATCTTTGCATGTAGTTGGAAAAATAAATAAATTTACAGTTAAAAAATAATTATGCATATTGTAAATGTAGCTCTAAAAATTGGTATCACTGTGCTATAATACTATTATATATAGTAGCTACTGATGAGTCTTATTACTCAGTATGTTTCTGGAATGTAAACACTGATGTCCTTAGCAGCTTCTGAGGTATAGATGTTTTACCTTCCCTCCTCCACAAGGTGTAGAACTTGTCTGTCTTTTTTGTTCCTTATTCTTTTCTTTTTCATTTTCAAAGCATAAGCTAGTCATCTTACCCAAGTACCCCTATTCTTATTCTCTTGTCTCTGGTTTACTCCATCTCTTCTGCTTCCTATTTAATTTGTCTTTTTATTCTGAAAATATTTACTTTTTTATAGATGTTACCAACTAGGAACCAAACATTCTTTTCCTTTGTTATGGTTAGCCAGCTTATTGTAATATGTTGGTTATAAACTTTCACAATGATTGTTGTCACTGGGTACTCTGACATTATGGTACTTCTCCAGTGTAAGACTTCTTTTGGGAAGAGAAGTTATTTCTACAGTAAGAACCATTTAAGAAATCTAAGGAAAGTTCTAGGTTAGTGAGAAGCTCCAGAGTTAATATTTTATATTATTAAGTCTATTGTGATTACAAGTGAAAACTAGGACTTTTGTTTATTTAGAGACTTCATGATGCATGAGAATTTAGCTAATTATTAGAACTTTGTATAGGAATTTGACAGATGTTTATCAACATTGATGAGTTTTGATTTGAATTTAGAGAATTGATTCTGCTATCTTTAGCAATCAAATTATCTAAAAATAATTGCAAGTCATAAAGTTGATTTGCTGTTGCAATCATAAAAAGGTATTTTAACTTGATTTAAAATGAGTAATCAGATTGTAGTCTTTATTTCTCTTCACTCTGTTTCCATGATCTGCATAACCACATTAATATAAGGAGGCTCCAACACATTTTAGCTAACAGTTATCTTAAATTTTGAAAATTACATAAGCATGCTTCAAGTTATCTATTGAAAGGCAATAAAAATAATAAATTGACTGTTACCTGGCCTTCTGCTTTTCATTGTGGTACTTAATTTACAAGAGAGAGGCAGGTTGATATGATGATCAGAATAGCATTGACTTCCAAACTCCAAATTTATATAAATAATTTCCAAAATTTCTTTTCAGCTTATTACATTAATATACTGGCTAAAACAACTAATTTTTAAAAACATGAATAGAAATCATTTCAGTAAAAGTTGCATTCTAAAATATCATCTCAGATAAATTCATTTAAAAAATGTTCAATCTGATATTATTTGAATTTTTCTTTCAGTGCTGCAGGTGGAGAAATTTTCAACTTATGTTTGCCTGAAATAGTTGAAATGGTCTCTGAAAATGATATCATCAGACTTATTAGACAAATATTGGAAGGAGTTTCTTATCTACATCACAACAATATTGTACACCTTGATTTGAAGGTAATATTACATGTGCCTTGTTACCTGCAGTGTGCTTCAGTATGCTTTTTGACTTATATATTGACCTGTTTGTATGTTCATATTAAACACTAGAATTAATCACAAGATTAGAAAAACCAGCATTACATATTATATTCCTTCCTATAAGAACATTAAAGTCTCACAAATTTGTGTTAATTCATAAATTAACTGGACTTCTGATTTAGTGAAAAGTTTTATTTTTTCATATTATTTTATCTTCAAGCATATATAGGAATTATAATTAACTGCTAAAAAATGTTTTAATTAAAGGTATGTTGCATCCTGATGTAATGAGTAACTATGTTCAATTCTTAGAATATAGTTGCCTGCTTAACATTTTCTAAATTCCTTTAAAAATTTTAAGTTGATTGAAAAGGTCCTCTGAAATACTTATTAAACTGAATTTGCCAAACAAATCATTTCTTCCTAGTACAACCTCAACCTGTGAAACTATCACAAACTTCCAAGTTATTTAACTCCATTTTACAGATGAGGAAAACAGGCTGAGAAAGGTTAAGAGAATTGTCCAGTGTCAAAAACTTTTAATCAGGATTTAAATTTGGGTCTTCCTGATGCCAAGTCTAGTACCTGCTATGAATATTATAACTCCTTTTAGTAGACAATCTTGTTGAGTCATAGCTAAAAAAAATCAATTCTCTCCTGTGGTCATCCTGGTGATGAGCCTCTCTAAATTTAAGTAGACTCTCCTCAGATGACAAATATACAACCCTAGAGGCCTCCTCTTGTGCCTTTCCAAATTGCTAGGACATGTGAAACTGTTAAATTCACTGACATAGGCTTTCAGAATCCATGCCACGTTGACATCATAAGATTTTGGTGATATTTTCCTCATGTGTACAAAAAATATTTATAATATAAGACGGTTAAACAAGGGACTGCATAATTTCTGAAGAAAGGTATTACTTATAGTGGAAGGATCATTAGTAGGCTTTTAGAATAAGTAGTGTTTGGGCTGGACCTGGAAGGTTAAGTACCATTTCACTAATCAGGGATTGGGGATAAGAGTCCATGGCATGAGGAAAGTTCTGAAGCAATGTGCTGAGTGTGAAGGGAACAAAACAGTCAGGATTAGCTGGAGTGTGTAAAAAATGTGACTTTAAAATAAGGCTGGAAGGGTTCTTTGGAGAGAGATAGTGATTATCATAACAGATTAAATGAGCTACTTGAATTAGACATCCTGAAGACTTGGCAAGAAGAATACAGAAAAAGCATCCACTAAAAAAATAGCATTTAGTATCTGGAAATTCAGGAAGATAGACATGGACTTCTTCATAGCCTCTGAGGAAGACAAAGTATAGGAGTTCCATAATTGCTGTACTTCATGATGACCCTGAATCATCCACATTTATTTTTTTCACAGCAAGGTTTTTTTAATATTTAAAAATTGTTATATTTCATTTTAGTTCAGCAGATACTTACGAACACCCAAACAATTTTCCTTGAATTTCAAAATCTACATTAGAAAATTGGAAATTAAAATAGAAAAAAATTGGGGCTGGGAAAGATAACCTGAATTTACCTAGAATTTTACATATTAGGGACACATCTCTTCCTGACATTACTAGATAAATGAGAAAGTAAGTGTACTCAGCTTTCCATGATATAAATAATAGCATTTGTATCATTTCATGATTTATTTAACATGCTACATTTCTATTTTAGCAATCAACTTTGATATTAAAGTAATGTGATATTTTTATCACACTATATATAACATATATATGTTATATAAAACATTGAAGATCATGAATTATGTAATTAAGAACTTCAAAAAGATTACATAAAAGAAGCACCATGGCATGAGAGTGGGCTCCAGAAGGAAAGCCTTTGGGGTAAAATTCTATTCTTAGTGCTTTACTGGTTATATTACTTCAGGTGACCTCATAGAATCCCAGAAATCAATTCTCTAAAAAACAGTAGCAGAGAAGTTGCTGATAGGACCTGCCTTGGTAGTTGAAGTTTTGTTGTTGCTCTTCAATAATGTCTAATTCATGACCCCATAAATCATAGCATGTCATTATCATCTATAGGGTTTTCTTGGCAAAGATACTGTAGTGCTTTGCCATTTTCTTTTCTAGAGTTTTAAAGTAAGTAGAGATTAAATGCCTTTCCCAGGTTCACCTAGCTAGTAAGTGTCTGTGGCCATATTTGACCTCAGATTTTCCTTTCCCAACACTCTGAGCCATCAAATAGTTCTCCACATCTGTGAAAATAAAAGTCTAATAACAAAGAAAATTAAAATCTATAATTGATTTTGATCTTAATGATTTAGTATCATAATTTTTCTTTATTAAAAGTATTTGTAATGTAACCTGAAAGTTAACTATGAACTATAAGTTTACATATATATATATAAATTTCCATTTTTAACATTTCAGTGATTCTAAAATAGTTGAAACTGAATGAATTCAAATTTGATTTCTTTCTTGTCTGAAATCAGTGATGTAGTTTTAACAAGGAATTAGTTATTCATAATACATTAATAATTTTTGTATTTTCTTTGGTGCAGCCTCAGAATATCTTATTAAGCAGTATATCTCCACTGGGAGACATAAAAATTGTCGATTTTGGAATGTCTCGGAAAATAGGGAATGCTTGTGAACTGAGAGAAATAATGGGAACTCCTGAATATTTGGGCAAGTATTTTTCCTTTACTTTTATAGCCAAATTAAAAAAAATTAAAAAATATATCATTAGTAGTGAGAATTATTTGGAACATCTATATCTAGCATATATTTTACTTGGCATATTTTTGGTGGGATCCATGAGTCTTCCTTGATGATGACTGGGGTTTTGTACCATGAATCAGTATCATGAGCCCATAATATCACTATGGCCAGTGAGGTCAAGAATGAATCTGGGACTTGTGGATATTGAGGTGAACAGAACGAAAGCTCATTGAAAGTTTTTAAGGGAGAAGAGACCCAAAAGGTGGGGGCTGTCTAAGAGATAGGAAGAATTCAGCTCTTCAACTCAAGGACTAAAAATGATTAGAGGCAAAAGGTTTAATAGCACAGCAAATGGCGACCAAGAAGCGCTGGGATCTGAGAGGGAAGACAAATCAACAGCGTAAACCGGCAAAACTAGTAATAGGTTAAAGTAGAGTAATAGGTTAAAAGTAGAGTCCAACTGCAGCAAACCTTAAGCTCCTTCAGGTTTTGCAAGTATAGATTTTTTTTTGCAAGGCAATGGGGTTAAGTGGCTTGCCCAAGGCCACCCAGTTAGGTAATTATTAAGTGTCTGAGGTCAGATTTGAACTCGGGTACTCCCGACTCCAGGGCCAGTGATCTGTCCATAGCGCCACCTAGCCACCCTGAAAGTATAGATTTTAAGACTGATCAGACCCACCTAATTTCTTTGAGAATGGAAAATGTGGAAGATTCCAGCCCACTGCTGCACTCTACTGAATAGAAGCAGTGGAGCTAGCAGACCACTGCTTTTCCCTTTGACCACTGCTTGAAAACATAAGATACTATATAGAAAAGGGATACTTAAGTGTTAGTGACAAAAGGAACCTATTGAAATTAGAGAATCTTCTGCTGAAATTGTGTGATAATAAATATGAAAAATAATATGGAATTTGCCATTTTTGTTCAGATTGACTCTCCCAGCACTTGATCTAGACTAGTAAAATTTTACTACTCAACCTAGAACCATTTTAAAAGTTTTGGTTGCTTTGCATCTCTTTGAGCAATTATTCATTGACAAATATTTTTAATGATCAGTCAGTTTCATGCTTGACACTAAACTAAATGTGTGAACCAAATAATCTTATAGTTTCCAGCCTTTCTAAAATAAAAAATGAACCTGAAAAGCTACTTAAATAAAAAGTAATTTAAACATGTATAATTTGACTTTTACTTTTCAGCTCCAGAAGTGTTGAACTATGATCCTATTACCACAGCTACAGACATGTGGTAAGTTTTTGTTAGTTAACTTAATATTTTTATACCTTAAATCATTTTAACATTTTTTCTATTGCAACATTTTTAATTGCAACCTTTCTAATGTGAATTACATGATTTATGATGGAAAAGTGCATGGTATCTGTTGGACACGGTCAAAACTAAATGTGATTAGCTGCATTTGATGTTGGAGAGCCATTTGCAACATGTGATTTTAAAAATTATAATAGTTAACTAGGTGATTAGAGCTAGCTGGAGGTGGGGAGATGGCACCTGAGTGGAACTTTAAAATATTCAAGGTTTTAAAATGGCAGAGCAAGGGGATTAGGGGAGGACATTGCAAGCCTAGGTAAACAGTATGAACAAAGTCATCAAGCAAGGAAAGCACCAGACATCTACAGAAGATAGTAAGTATTTTAGCTGAGTCAAAGTATAGAAGGGGGAAATAGTATAGAATAAGCCTGAAAATATGACTGATTGAGAGCTTGTGACTTGAAAACTAATCTTGTAGCTAGACCTTGAACCCCAATGACACTTGATTATAGATCCAACCCTCAGAGGGAGAGTCAAGAGGTCATACAGGGACCTGAGTTACAAGCTAAGGAATTCTTTCTGTTTCTTTTTCAGGAATGTTGGTATAATTGCATACATGTTATTAATGCATACATCTCCATTTGTGGGAGAAGACAATCAAGAAACATACCTTAATATTTCTCAAGTTAATGTTGATTATTCTGAAGAAATGTTTTCATCAGTCTCACAGCTGGCCAAAGATTTTATTCAGTGTCTTTTAGTGAAAAACCCAGAGTAAGTAATAGAATTATCAATAAATATATTATTTGATTAGTAGAGTATATGCATGCATATTTCAGATAAATTGCTAAGGTCAGCCTGAAGAAATGCAATTGTTAACTCCAAATATCTTTAAAAAACATTTTTTATTATTTTTGAAATTTTATATGTGTGCACACATATAAACATGTATAAGCATACATTTTATACTGTGTAGTACATCTAGGACTTTCATTTTCAATGGTTTGGGAACTCATGTATGAGAACTCCCTCACAAAGGTTCACATAGTTAGTAAATGTTAAGAGAGAGTTTTGAATCCAAGTGTTGCTGAATCAAAGTCCAGCAAATCTCTTCCCCAAACCATGCTGCCTCTCATAGACATATATTTTTTGCAAAATTAAGAGTTGGCTAAAAATTATCTAAATTGTGACAGAATAATTAGATGCAATGAAAGGAAACTAAAGTTTGGTATAGTAATTGTATTAAGGAAATTCTCAGTAACTGAGAATTCCTTCTTAAAAGTCAGTTCATTTAGCTACATTGGAGGTTGGCTATATGATGTTAATCGTGATATTTTTGTATAATATCATAATTAGGGAGCTTCTATCACACCCAAAGAACTCTGAACATTTTCCCCTCTGCTCTGAATCACCCATTTTGAATGTAGGAAGGTCATGGCAAAAAAAAAAAAAAAGCTATGTATTTTCTTAAGTTGTGAATGTAGACACAGTACTAGGACTAAACATTCTTATTGAGAATTTAGGGCTAGTTCTATTAGGCCTTGTTGTTTGTTTCATAGAAAAAATCCAGAGAATTGAGAACATTCTTTGTATGATAGAATCCCTCTATGAGCCTTCTTCCTTTCGTTCACAGGGATAGACCAACAGCAGAAGACTGTCTCTCTCATCCTTGGCTCCAGCAACAGGACTTTGTAGACTTGTTTCATCCTGAAGAAACTTCCTGTTCTTCTCAAACTCAAGAGCACACAGCCAGAAACTCAGAAGACAAAACCACTAAATCTACTTGTAATGGAACCTGTGGTGACCGAGAAGATAAGGAGAATATTCCCGAGGACATTAGTACAGTTTCCAAACGATTCCGTTTTGATGATTCCTTACATAATCCCCAAGAACTGGTTCCTGATTTGTTGTGCTAGCAACTTTCCTTTCATTTGAACTGAATTTAAAATCCACTGCAGTGTTGCCTATGAGATGTTATTTTTTTTTGTACCTTCATGTATAATGTGCTTATACTGAACATGCACTTTTGATTTGGGGAAGGATTGAAGGAAACGTATTTGTGCTAAAGTATTGGTTCACAATAATAGATCTTGTTCCCTGTCCTGGAACCACAGAACTCACCAGAGAAGAAAATTCAAATAGTATATTTGCACATTTCAAATATTACTTCAAAAATGAATAATTTTGAACATTTTTAACTGTGTATGCTGTAAATAAGAGAAAGTAAACTAAGTTTGACTAGGTTTGCCAAAGAGTTGCTTTGCAGTACCCGCTAAATACTTTGGTAATTTTTTGGCTAGGACATAATGCAGTAAAATGAAGAAATTCAAAGGTAGTCTTTTGTTTTCTTCTAGAGTAAATGTTATGTTAGCTTTCTGGAATTCACTTAAAATAACAGCAACAAAATTAAGTAGCTCTATTTACAAACTTTCCACCTAAATACCCAGGTACCATCTTATAACTGAGAGGAACATTCAGCCCTTAGTTTTTTGGTTCTACATACATTATATAAAAAAAATGTGATATTTTTCTTGATAAAAAAACAGGAAAATATTTTGGAACTTGGGTCTTATAATCCTAATAGATCTTTCCCACTCCCAAAATATATCCAATCAAATATAGTTTGGAAGATGTACAAAGAAGCTGGCAAAGGCTTCTAATTGTTGCTCATCAAAGATACCTTAAAAAATAGAGTATTTCCCTTTGTTAAGCAGGCATCTCTGTGTTGAGCATAGAAGCTTATGAGGCCAAATTTAGCTATGGAAGCAACAGAATTTAGGATGCAGAATAATAAAACTAAGAATCTAAACCTAAATACACAGTCTCACTAAAGTACAAATGACTAGAGTCCAGGAAAGAACCAATCTTAATGGTAAAGTATTGGGGATCAGTCCCCTTAACATATTTTTTTTTGTACACTCACAGCTCACAGTTGTGTGGTCAACTTCAGCTTGAAGCAAATTTCATGAGGTCCTACAGTGGCCTGTGAAGTTACTGGAGACTGCAACACATCACTTCTTTGGATTTAGCCCAGAGATTACAAGATTGGGGATAGGCACTTCTCCCTAGCTGATTCTTAATCTACAGAAAGAATGGCCTATAGTAGCAGATATTATGTCATCTTAGTAGAACAGCTTAATGCAAGGAAATTTCATGACCTATTGACCTTTTTACTCCTTAAAAAAAGAGGTCAACTTTAGGCTAAAAAATCGTAGATATCTCTAAATAATGTCCTAGATGTCTTAAAACTCCAAATGTCTCAGTAATACCTTTCAGACATCACTATTTTTACCAACAGTAAAGAGGGATGGATCATTTCGCCTTAATCTTGAATTTACTTAATGTTGTCAAAAGTTTTTAAAGAAGAAATTATGTGTTGAATATATTTGTATAAGTTTTAAATATATAATCTTTTACACAACTCTTGATTCATGTTAACTCTAGGCTCTTCAAACGACCTATGAATCTATTTTATTCAACTCAGGTGCCAAAATAATTTTTTTCATATATCATGTAAAGTATATAAAGAAGTAGTCCTTAAACAACAGACTAGAGATTCTAAAAGCTAAAATGGGCATCTTCTCTTCCAATTAAAGCAAAGGTTTATAGTTTTATAATAGTTTCCATCAATTAACCATCAGTTTTAGTGCACTCAAATGCCAAATAACTTTCATTGGAATATTGGGAACCTGTTATGCATATCACCATTTTCTATGATAAAAATACATTCTCACATGTTCAAAGACCTCAGTCCACATCAATAAATGAAATAAGCAAGAAATATATAGTTTTGTAATATTATGAGCACTAAATATTTTTGGTGCTTTTCATATCTCTTTCCCTTTTTTTGCTGGAAGAAGCTTACATTCAGCCAATCTCTGCTTTTCCCTTAGCTAGAGGGTATATTATATATCAGATTTTAAATTTGAATTTTTAAAAGTTTATTTCAGTTATTTACTTCATATTCTGAAATTTAAGTTTTATTGTGAAAAGATGGTAAAACTTGAATTATGGTAGCACTTATGTAAAATTCCAGTTGTTTCTATAAAAATGAATGTAAGTATTTCCACTGATGCAGAAAGTAAATAACACCTTAAGCTATTTTCTGGCTCCTTTTATGGTTTCAGATTAGGTTGGATATTGTGAATGAAAAGTATTATTTTGAAATGTATAATCATTAAAAATTTTTGATTTTATTCCAACATGTTAAACTTTTGAAGTATCCTATCTAAAATGCTTTAAAAAGTTTCATCTTGAATTGCTTTAAAAGAGAAGAAAATATAAAGAAAAAGTATAATTATTGAACCAGTAAAAGAATGTTTCAAAGATTTTCAGGCTTTTTCCATTTTAGTTGACTAGAATAATAAATTTTTAGTTTTGCTATTTACAACATAAAGGTCAAACATATATATAGTTTAAAAATGAACATAAGTAATTCAGGCGTAAATTATGAAGTTATCTGAAATTTTACTGTTTTAAAATTACTTTAAAAAGGTAAAACTGAAAATGTAAAGGTAGCAAAAACATTAAAAAACATACTACTACAGCATCATAATTTTTTTCTATGTCCCTCAAGGATAAATTGGTCATTTAAAAAATTTTAATATTTCACCCAAAATGAGCAAGACTGAATTAGGAAATCTTTGAAATTAAATGTATACTTTTTTATTTTTTAGCCTCAGTAACTCCTACAAATCTTATTTCCATTTTCCCAAAGGGGAAAATAACAATGTATTAAAGATAGAAAAGGTAGAGCATGGAGGCTACTTTAATTAGAATAAAAATCAATAATTGATTTAAAGTTTAATTCTAAATTTTAAAAATTTTGCAAAATAAAATTTGCTTTCTGGATATGGAGTCTTGTAAAGAGTTGTAGAATACCTTAAAAAATAGAAAGTTAGAATTTTATTATCTATGATCACTTTGACTTGATTTTCCCACTATAAAATTATAAGCAACAGTTAGTTAAAGCAAAAAACAGAACAAAACACACAAAGCACTTTAAACCTGTGCCTACAGGCACACATGAAATAGTGTATTGTTCCCAAAGAACATATAACAGTTTTGATGTTTAAAATTGTTTACATTTCTTACTCTTCAATTTAACAATTAGATTTCCAAATAATCACCTAGCAATGGATACTTTTTGAATTGCATAAAGCAATTGTACTTTTATTTCAAAATATAAAAAGTTTGAATTCTCTACATTAATGTAAATGTCTAATTTTATAAGAATCTTTTAGAGTGCTTTAATTTACTGTAATATATTGTATATATTATTCAAGTATAGGTCCAGCTGTCCTATGGTAACATTTATTAGATAATTTAAGTTTTTAAGAATAGAATGACAGGGATCAAGACTATTATCTTGGAATACTGTGTACTTAATGAGCCTTTTGGTTGTAAATTAAATGGCATCTTTTTTGTACTTCCGTTGTCTTTATTTCAAAGATATATTTCGAAAGAGTACTTTTGTCATCTGAATGATGATCTTAATTAACTTCCACCCATGCAGAAGGGTCTACTTCTCACTTCTCAGTAAAGTGTAGAGCCGATTATTAAAAAAAAAAAAACAAACCAACAACTAAAAAACTGATCCCTTGCTACAAGACAAGTTGTTTAAATTTGAAACAATTGATAAGTTCAGGAATAAAAGAAACACAGACAAGTCTCATAATTGTTGATCTAATTCCCTGATTTATTGATACTCTAAAGTATTTTAATATCAAGAAAATTCTTTTTCTGCCTCACCGCCATTCCAAGTTCCTACTTTTACCTGACCTAAGGAAATGAGGATGTACAAGTGTTCAACTAAATCCCAGGCAACCACCAGTTATGGTGACCTACAGCTGTTAGAGGATCTGGGATTTTTATACTATAGAATACAAAGAGAATTTCAGTTATGTTGAGGAATACCCAGACAGTAGAATTATGGTTCAAGAGTGTTCCCTCTAATTCTAAGAGTTTTTGTCAACTCATGTATTTCATTTGACTTGCTTATGATTGCTCAAAAGCAGGATGAATGTTTTTAGGTTTAGAGCCACTGGAAAGACTCAGAAGTCCATCTAATTGGGAGAATTAGTCAAATGTCAAGGTCTCCCACTGCATCTGACCACTGTTCCCACATGGCTCTGAAGGAGAAAGTGAGGCTGGTGATGTAGCACAGCACCCTCACCCACCCACCCACCCAATCACTTAATTGTAATTCACTTGCGTGTTACCATCACCTCCCTGATGTCATGGTCTTCATGAATGAAGGACAAACAACAAAAATTATGGTCTGTGCCTGTTTGTTAAATGCTGTGAATGGTCATTTCCACCATAGCAGTCCAGAGACTGGAGGGGCTCAGGCCCACAAGTCTTCAGAAGGAGGGGGAAAAGACTGATGACACTATTAAATAAAAGCTGGACATGGTGCTAACCCATGAAGGTCAGCTTTAAAGGAGGTGACATTTCTCCTCCTTTCCTCCCACAGGAGTTAATGTTCAGGTAGGAGGGTCAAGGCAAGGTGAATGAAAGATGGCTCCCTCATGGCATGGTCCACTGGCCTTTTGTGCTTGAGGGATCTGGCCAGATCTGGTTACATGTAAACTGATGCTATTGAACCATACTAAATGCCTAGTCTTCTCCAAGTAGAATGTGAATTTGGAAAGAAGAGTGGTTTTGTCTTTGCATGCACACTGCTTAACAATGCCTATTGTGATTCCCCCATAATATATATACCCAAGGCCACACAGCTAGGTAATTATTACATGTCTGAGGTCAGATTTGAACTCAGGTACTCCTGACTCCAAGGCTGGTGCTCTATCCACTGCGCCACCTGGCCACTCCCACAATATATTTTCATTTATTAGCTTTGTTAATCCAGTTTTTTCTTTCAAGAAATTTAATTATACAAAAAAAAAATTTAATTATAAACTCATCTTTATTTCTAATCAAAATTATAGGCTATTTTAGGAGATAAACAGATCAATTTTATGTAATTATAAATTAGGGTGGAATAATAGATTTAGCATTAAGATTAAATGCATGATAGCTTGCAAAGGTATAACTGCAGAACAGTTAACATGTCTCATTATTCACTCATAAAATTTTCTTTGGGAGTTATTGATACTTGCTTCATCCTTTTTTCCCTCTAATATACTAGCTTTCATGTCGATTTTTACCAATTTTTATGCTCTTTGAGGGAAGGGACAATGTTTTGTCTTATGACTTGCTCTAGTCTCACTTTTTTCCATAGTCTTGATGTCCTTGATTATAATTGACTCATCCCACTAGACATTTCCTCTGCCCTTGAATCCCCTACATCTTTTCACACCAAGTCAAACACCACCCACAGTCCTAGGTTAACCCTACTCCAGCCTTCTTCTATACACTTCTATGTTAATGCATATCTCCCTAACACAAGTATTTGTCAAGTCCTCCATATTTAATTCATTTGTTTTCAGTCATGTCCAACTCTTCATCACCTTATTTGAGGTTTTCTTGGCAAAGATACTGGAGTGGTTTGCCATTTCCTTCTCCAGCTCATTTTATTGATGAGAATACTGAGGCTGACAAATGACTTTCCGAGTGTCACACAGCTAGTAAGTTTCTGAGACCAGGTTTGAATTCAGGAAGATGAGAATTCCTGGTATTCTATCCACTCTACCATCTAGCTGCTATTTCTAATCTCTCCTCTTTCCAACAGATGTACCACATTCCTTCAAAAATTATCATCTTGGGGTGGCTAGGTGGCGCAGTGGATAAAGCACCAGCCCTGGAGTCAGAAGTACCTGGGTTCAAATCCGGTCTCAGACACTTAATAATTGCCTAGCCGTGTGGCCTTGGGCAAGCCACTTAACCCTATTGCCTTGCAAAAAATCTAAAACAAAACAAAACAAAAAAAATTATCACCTTAAGGTATAGGCCTAGTATATATCCTTGTCCAAAAATCTTCAATAGCTCCAATCCGACATACACTGTCCTGCACATCTATGCTCAGCATGGATACACATGTAGAACCTATTTTTAGATTGCTTTCTATCAGAATGGGAGGTAAGGGAGGGAGGGAGAATAATGTAAAACTCAAAACCTTGCCAAAAAGTGATTGTTGAAAATTCCATTGCATGCAGTTGGAAAAATAAATAAAATATTTAAATTAAAAAAAATTAAGTCCCCCACAATCAGGCTTCAAGTTGCCTTTCTGGAGATTTCATCCTGTTCCTCTTCACACACTACATTCCGCCAGACCTGATTAACTGTGTCTCTTCCCATCTTCAGGCTTTCCCACCATTATACCGGGTCTGGAATGCAGTCTCAGCTCTTCCTCTTAGACTCCCCAGGCAAGTTTTAAGGTCCAACTCAGGAACTACTTCCTAAGGGAAGTCTCTTGATCACCCATAATCTCAGTTGTTAATCCTTCCTCCCCCTCCTCCATCTAATTTTCATTTACTCCTCTGTGGCCATGGTATATATCCCCAAGAAGAATGTAAGCTCCTTGAATGCAGGGCTTGATTTTATTTTGTTTTTCCATGTCCCTATGGCAGCTGCAGCAGAGAGAGAGAGAGAGAGAGAGAGAGAGAGAGAGAGAGAGAGAGAGCTCGACCTGAGTTCAAATTCTGCCTTAGATATATACTGGTTGCATGGCCCTGAGTGTGTCATTTAATTTCCATTTGCCTTAGTACTCTCAGCTATAAAATGAGGATGGGAACAGCACCTACCATGTAGGGTTGTTGTGAGGACCAAATGAGGTAATATTTATAAAAAAATGCATAGCACAGTGTTGAACACCTAGAAGGTGATATATAAATATGTATTCCCTTCCCTATTGCCTAGCACAGTATTTTGTACTTTTTTGTTGTTCATTTCTTTCAGTTGTGTCTGACCCTTCATGACTCCATTGCGGTTTTTTTTTGACAGAGATGCTTTGCCATTTCCTTCTTCAACTCATTTGAGAGATGAGGAAACTGAGGCACATAGGGTAAGTGACTTGCCCAGGGTCTCACAGGTAGTAAGTGTGTGAGGTTGGATTTGAACTCAAGAAGATGAGTCCTGACTTCCAAGTCCAGTGCTCTATCCACCTCAACACCTAGTGGCCTCACTTTGCATCTAAGGAATGCTTAATATTTGTTAAAAAGTTGATTTCAGCTGTGAATCAGTTCAAAAGGTCCCATGACCCTTGGGTCAACAACAAAGCAGATGGTGATGCCTATTTGTTCATGTAATTTTAACGTGTTCTTTCCAAGGGCTTCTACAGCAAGATCTCTCTTGTTTGAATCTTCAGTAACTTGGTAATTATCAGGGGGAGGTACCAGGACATGTCTCCCCAGGGGTTGCTTTCCAGGATCATGGTTTCAATTGAGGCCTGAACTGGGATGCTGCCATTCCTAGGCTTCTTGGGTTAACAGTTGGTATTGGTAGTGGTGAGGAAGATGATGGCTACAGGGAGCTGGTCTAGAAGCAGGACTAATAATCTGGAGGGTATTACATATTCCAAAAGCTCTTGCAATGTCCTGGGTAATTCCATTAGAGTCTGGGGGAAGTAATGGTTGACAAGGTGATAGTAGTTTGACTCACCATATATAATTGCAAACCTCATCATCCAGTTTTCTCTGTATAAAGTTCTAAGTTGTTTATATTCATAATTTGTTGGATACTTTTGGTGAACATAAACCCAAGATTACTGATTAGAACTAGATAGGAAATAGAGCTGCTAAAGTTAAAAAGTTCATACTCAACTGAGATATAAAATTCACAAGTAATGTAAATATTTTCTTCTTTCTATACTGATAAATTTAAGATATCACTGGCGTCAGTGTAGCAAAGAAAACATTTTCCTGGTCTTGAGGGTCAAACCCCTTGCCAATAGACTAGAAGGAGAAGCCACTAATTACGTTGTTCATCTGTGATTTGACCAAGGTCATTTATTCTTTTCCTTCTATATATTGCATACAAATACCTCTCCTAATTGTCATAACTTTGTTTCCTTAAGGGCTCTGTCTTTTCTTTACTCTTTTCCTGGATATCTGAACAGGAAAATGAGAGAATGTCAGTTTTTTGTGGCATCATTTTTGGAAGAAACTATATTTGAAACATATTCGCTGCTTCAAAGGGTGATTACCAAGGATGTGGGAGATGTCATGGAGTAAGACGAAGCAACAGAGCTATAAAATTGAAATTGGCTTTCAGACATTGTGTGCATGCTTCTGGAAGGGCCCATCTCTCCCTACTATTCCTAAGATGTCTAACTTTGATAGTATGAGCTTCCCTTGAGCTTGGATTGTGATTGATACATAAAATCTTTCCAAACTTAACTGTGTCCTTTCCAAATTACCAATTATGCATTTATCCCTAAAGGTTCTTTCAGTTAGAAAAAAAAAAGCTTTTGTCTTTTGTTTAATAACAAAGTTCCATCCTGGGTGAACAGGTGTCATAGGACCCAGGACAAATTCAACCTAACTATAGAAAAATTCACTCTGCAAAATCTATTTTGTTATTTTCATGTCTCAGTTTCTAGTCTAGAGCTATTCTATATTTCATAGGGTTTGGTTTAGTCCTCTTACACGGAGATGTCAAACTCTATGTTTAAATTAGATTAAAATGCAACTGGAAAATAATAAAATAAAATAGCATAGAACATAGAAAGGTTTTTTCCTACCTAAATTAAATTATTTATTCAGTGCCATACGCATCAAACTACCAAATAACTCAAGCTAAAAAAAATAGTAACAAAATTCATCTGGAGCAACAAAAGCATAAGAATAGCAAGGGAATTTCTGAAAAAAATGTAAAGGAAGGTAACCTAGCTCTACCAGATCTAAAACTATATTATAAAGCAGTAGTCATCAAAACTGCCTGGTACTGGTTAAGAAATAGAGTAATGTATCAATGGATTAGGATACATTCAAAAGAAACAGCAGTTAATGACTACAGCAATCAACTATTTGAGAAACCCAAAGACATCAGCTTCTAGGATAAGACCTCACTATTTGATAAAAAAAATTGTTGGGAAAACTGGAAAATAGTATGGCAAAAGCTAGGCATATATCCACATCTCATACCCTATATAAAATAAGGTCAAAATAGGTACAGGATTTAGACGTAAAGAGTAGCACCATAGATAAATTAATAGAACAAGAAATACTCTATCAGATCTATGGAAAGGGGATAAATTTATGACCAAACAATTAGAGCCCAACAAAAACTGTAAAATAAATGATTTTGACTATATTAAATTTAAAAAGTTTTTACACTAATAAAATCAATGCTGCTAAAATTAGAAGGAAAGTAGAAAGCTGAGAAACAATCTTCACAACTAGAAGTTCTGATAAAGGTCTCATTTCTAAAATATATATAGAGAATTGCATCAAATTTATAAGGTCATAAGTCATTCCCCAATTGATAAATAATCAAAGGATATGAAGACACTTTTCAAATGAAGAAATTAAAGCTATATATTATACAAATCATTATTGATTAGATAAATGCAAATTAAAACAACAATGAGGTATCACCTTACACTTATGAGATTGCCAAGATGAGAAAAAGGGAAAATGATCAATGTTGGAGAGGTTGTGGGAGGATTGGGACACTGAAGCATTGCCGATGGAGTTGTGAACAGATCCAGCCTTTCTGGAGAGCAGTATGGAACTATGCCCAAAGAGCACTAAAAACTGTTCATACCCTTTGACTCAGCGATTCCAATTCTAGATCTATATCCAAGAAGAAATTATAAAGAAGGGAAAAGTCCTACATGTTCCAAAATATTCACAGCAGCTCCTTTTGTAGTGGCAAAGAACTGGAAATTGAGGGAATGCTCATCATTGAGGGAATGGCTAAACAAGTTACGGTACTGAAATACTATGGAATATTATTGCTCTATAAGAAACCATAAATGGTCAGACTATAGGGAAGCATGGAATGACTTAGAGATCTGATGCCGAGCAAAGGGAGTAGAGCTAAGAGAGCAATGTACACATTAACAATAACGTGAGATGAACAACCTTGATGGAAGCAGCTCCTCTCGGCAAGTCTAGAGAGCTAGGACAGCCGAATTAGATCAGCTACAGACAATATTATCCCCATCCAGGGGAAGAAAAACAAAACACACACACAAAAAAAATCTTTCATAATCTGATGAATACGTTATAAAAATTATCTCTTATGTATCTCTTTCCCTCAATTCCCCAATTCCTCATACTGAAAATTACTAATCTGTAAACAAACATGTTTATCAACACATGTATGTAAAATGATAACCTGACTATTTGCTGCTGAGGGGAAGCAGGGTGGGAAGGGAGGGCAGAAGGAAATTTTGTCACTTAAAAATATACATATGCATATGGATGAAAATAAATGGGGTTAAATATCTTGCCCACAGCCACATAACTAGTAAGTATCAGGGTATCAGGTGTCTGTCTGAGGCAAGATTTCAACTCAGGTCTTCCTGACTTCAGGGCTGGTGCTCTAACTGCTGTGCCACCTTCCTGCCCCTGTGCCACCTGCAGGATGCTTATGTACAGATTAATGGCCCTTCTTTCTGTTTGAATTTGACACCAGGGATCATACAGACTGTCCCAGTAAGTCAGCTAATGGATCGGTGTAGCTTGTATCCTCGATGGGCCTTTTGTAAGAGAAACCCAGAAATAACAATCCCAGAAAGAAAATTTTGATCAGTGCCTGGTGTTTTTAAGGGTTTTCTTTTGGGCCAGTTTGGAATCTTTAATTTCTTCTATCTATTCCTAGATGTCTTTGGGATAACTCAAAACGACCAGTGCTTTGTACATGGTTATTAAGGTACTCAATGTATGTGGAAGGAAAAAATACACATAGAAGAAACAACAAGGTAAAACAAAACAAATATTGTGATAATATTTGTAAAATGTTTAGCACTGTTGTAACTCTATAAATGCTGACTATCCTTGTTTTATTATTATTTCCTCTTTGAAGGATTGGAAAGTGGATTTTTTAAAAAGTAGAGGGAAAAGTGGAGGCTAGGTGGCATAGTGGATAGAGCACCGGCCCTGGATTCAGGAGAACCTGAGTTCAAATCTGGCCTCAGGCACTTAATAATTACCTAGCTGTGTGGCCTTGGTCAAGCCACTTAACCCCATTGCCTTGCAAAAAACCTAAAATAAAATAAAATAAAATAAGAAGAGGGAAAGAAGCAATTATTATTTATATTGTACATTAGAAATACTGTTAAATGTATAAAAGAATAAAGGATGGGGATCTATTCTCCCTTTAAGGAGAGAATAGGGCTACACTGTGGCAAAGTGGGAGGGTCAGACTGGACAAAGGAGAGATACACTTTTCCAATTATTTTGCAAACTACAAAGCATTATAAAAATGGGGGCTACTGTTGATGCTGTGTTTTCATAATCACCCATTATGGAGAAAATAATATATGTAACATATTACATGTTAATTATCTTGGGCTGAAAATGAAAGTATAAAAAGTTTGTTTATCCATAAAGTTTTATTCTCTAGAATCTTAATTAGAAATCTAATGAGTGGATGACATCAATAAAGATATCAATTCTAATACAAAGTTTTGAGGGCATATTTATACAGAAAGGACAAAGAATCATAAAAACGAGGCAATCAATGAGATTTCATATAGATGACATAGTTCAACAATATGATCCTCTCATATGCTATAATATTTGCTTCAAATTCCTATTGATAAGAATCCCACTTAGACTGAGAGGGAATGTTTGCAAACAAACATAGGGTTTCTCTCTCTTCATCAAAGATTTCTCTTATCTTGTGATTTGTTGACCAAGGTAAAGGAATTTATTGGTGCTATTACAAAGTTGACCAGGTAGTATTGACACAAGCCAAGTCAATATTGAAATGGAGAAGAGCAGGCTTTGACATGTCAGATTGACATTTTTACACACAGAGACAGAATTCAGATTTATAAGCCTTAGTTAGAAGTTGAGAAACCAGTTTTTTTTCTTTTTATCAAAAAGTTTTTTCTTTTAAATTTTTTTAATTTTTCAATACTCATCCATATGCATAAGTATATTTTTAAGTTACAAAATTTCTTGACCTCCTTCCTTCTCATCCCCCTCCCCTCAGTAGCGAACAGTCAGGTTAACATTTTGTGTGTGTGTGTGTGTGTGAGGGAGAGAGAGAGAGAGAATTCCTACATTTAGAAAAAAAGTATTCTAGGTTATACCTGCATTAATAAAGTTAAATCACTGCAAATTCCCTAAACTAATAAAATTACAGACCACTCCTTGCCAGGTAAAGTAAAATAATGGAAGTTTATATTTTGCTTAAATCTTAGAAAATATCCTTCCACAATTTATAGCATGGAGTAGATAATAGAACATTAAGAATGATTAAAATGGATGCAGGATTAACTGGCAGTTACTGAACAGGATTCTAGTTCCATGTTAATTCTCTATTTCTGAGTTTTAACCTAGTCTGTTCAAACAAAGACAAATTTTATTCATAATTTTAAAATAATTTAATGACAATATTGAAGGATTTGACATTTTTCTATTCATATTCTCTTCAGATACCCAGATTTTAAAGATCATAACATCCACTAAGAAATTAATTAAAGATGAATCTTTCCAAGTACAAGTTAAAAGGATACTTCTAGCCAGTTCTTAGGCACCCAATTCTACTGTGAATTAATCCCAGGAATAATTGAAAGTGTATGTACATTGGTTGCAAGTATGTGCATCAGACTATTGAGTATAATTACATGTAAGGAAAGGGTTAAAAGATTGGTTAGAGGAATAAATTAAATATACTAGGTTCTCCTTTCCACTACTTTCAATATGGAGCATTTTCTAGACTCTCATTCCCATATCCACTAAAGAAATTAAAATGACTAAATTTGAAATCCCTTATGATCTCACCTAAATTAAGTCCCAACTATTGGGCTAAAAAAGGATATTAGAATAGCAACTATTTTATAATTGAATATGTGGCCTGTTTGTAACTGTCACACTGAGTGGGATTGAGAGATGAAAATAATGTGCTTTCTTCCTCACCGTGAAAGGGGCTGCTACCTCAATTTAAGAAAAACGTGGAAGTTTTGTTAATTGGGATTTGCACAAAAGAGACCCCCAAATGAATATTTAAATAGTCAAACACTAAGCACCATTTAATTCAAGTTATAAAAGAAAGCTTGGACATTCAGTTAGAAACCCTTTAAAGCTGCTCTCAGTATTGTGAACCTTGTCAAGTCTAGTTTTTTTTCAAGTCAACAAGTTTTTGGCTACTTTGTTTGACTATGAATCTTATTCATTAAATGTAAGAGATTGAAGACACTAGAATTAAACCTTTTTGTTTTCCAGAAAGAAATAGAGACTTGTTACAAAGGTTTCAGACTCTTAGAGGACTCAACTTGTAAGGGAACTAATTTAAACTGACAAGACTCCACCCTTTCCAAGCATAGAACCCTACAACCTTGCATCTGAACTGTTTTATGTTAAAAGACATGTTTTCCAAGGTCCAAGTTCTGATAATAAGAAAGACATATGGGTATTATAAAACATACAAGTCTCCCATACTATGTGTTGATATGTAAGTATCCCAAATAACTATTACATAATGACAATATACATGCACTAGGGCTTTAATATATTCATTAGGACTTTAATATTTTCCAGATTTTGTAGAAACTAATAGGTTCTCTTACTTATATTTTTGAAATGCAGAATTTCTTTTAGTTAGCTTTCAATAATAGATTGAGAACTGGAAAAAGGGACCTTGGAGACATACTCCACGACCATTATTTTACATGAGGAATCAGGAGGTTGTGACTTGCCCAAGTTCACATAGAGGGGTTAAAAATGTTTAAGGCAAGTCAACTTAAAAGATTCTTTTACTTCTGTTCCAACTATCACAAATCTCTGCTCTCCTTGAAATATAGGATATTACCACCAATGGTGCAGAAAACAATCTCGGTCACACCCTGTGGTCCTCTGGACTCTTTATCCATCATATCTTACCATGAACCCTCCATAGAAGGTCCATTTGCTCTGAATTTTCTTTCCTTTCCCCTATTTTCTCATGTTATATTTGTTGACATTGTCTTCCATCTCCTTATTCCATAAGACCTCAAATGAGTTTAAATTCTAAACCAACATTGACTTTAATTGTATTTACTTATTCTGTATAGGTATATATGTTCTTGTTCTCCCATTGGAATATAAGAGCTTCAAATAGCTCTGCTTATACAAATTTGTTCCGATAGGACTGATAGATTAGAGAGCATTTTAATATAAAGTGAATTTTCAGTTTAATGATGTCCTCCAATTATTGATTTCTTTCTCAAAAAACAGTGAGAGTACTCAAAATACTACTTCATGTTATCTCAAAAGCTGAAATCCTTCCAATGTTCACTTTCACAAACAAACTTTTGGTCTTTGTCAAGGTAAAGTGTTATATTTATTGTAAATTCTATCCTGAAATAGTAGGAATTAAGGATAGGCGAAAGTTGAGTTGCACCTCCACCCTCACCCCACCTCCTTCCTCCATGGTCTACAGCCCAAAGTAAAAGACTTTGCCAGCCAAGCCCCATGGGAACCCAAGGCACAGGCAATTAGCAGCTTAAGGCCGAAGACCTTGCCACTGTTAATTGTGGTATTTATAGAATTTTTTGCCATTTAACATGTCTAAAACTGTGTTGCCATTTTAAAAATTAGGTTCCTATTTTTTTTTAAATGAGCAACTTAACAAAGTTTTTAAGTGTTCTATTGCTAACCTGTTTCTTCTTATTGTATTTTCTTGTTTTTCCTGGCATGGTACTTTTGGGGACACACATATATCATGTTATAACAGAACTGCCTGTGAGATTGTTTCATGCTTTAAAAAGTGTTTGAAACAAGTAGGTACTTAATCAACATTTATTTATTGATTTTGATTGTCCTATCTCTTTGATCAACAAGGATACTAAGTCTTCCCAGCCTGGGATACTTTCCCTCTTCATCTCTGTCTTCTGGCTATCCTGGTTAAAATCTCATCTTTGATTAAAAAAAAATTCTCAATCTCTCTTAGTCCCTTCCCTCTTTTGATGACTTCGAAGTAATCTCAATTTAGCTCATTTGTACATAGCTGTTTGTGCATTCCATTATGATCTCCTTGAGGGTACAGATTACCTTTTGCTTTTCTTTTTTGTATCCAGTGATAATCTCAGTGCCAAACATATAATAGGGGCATAACAAATTATTGCCTGAGATCATGATTTTCAGACTTTGATCTCCTCTTGTGAAGATTAATTTATATCATCTAAACTTTCTTAGGAAAACACGATAGCCTGAATAAAATTTTTATTGCTTTTTTCCTTTTCCTATTTTTTTAATTTTTTTTAGATTTTTGCAAGGCAATGGGGTTAAGTGGCTTGCCCAAGGCCACATGGCTAGGTAATTATTAAGTGTCTGAGACTGGATTTGAACCCAGGTACTTCTAACTCCAAGGCCGGTACTCTACCCACTGCACCACCTAGCCGCCCCCCTTTTCCTCTTTTTAGGGGTATCAATATTTGCTTAGCTCAAGATGAAGCTCCAATCGCATACCACATCTTCTCATTATTATTCTTCATTTTATTCTTTGATTTTGACTATTTTCCACATTAAACCTTTCTTGATCCACCAAAGTTTAATATTTTCTTTACCAAACTACTTTATATTTAACAACTTTGAATATATTTGCATTTATTTTCTTTATATCTATTCTGCATATACTTATAAATGTTCTGACTCTGTCACTACCCTTTACCTCCAAATCATTTAGTGACCATCTATCACTTGTAGACTCAAATATAAAAATCCTCTGCTTTCCTTTGAAGCCCCTCCTAGCCGGATCCCTTCCTATGTTTCAATTCTTTTTATATTTTACTCTCCTCCAAATATTCTTCAATCCAGTGATACCGGCTGTCTTGCTACTGTTGTTCCTCATCCAAGACACTTTTGTCTACTCCAGACATTTTCTTTAAGCTATCCCTTTTAGAGGAACTTGTAATGTTTTTCCTCTTTATCTCTTTCTTTCTGGATTTCTTAGCTTATTTCAAGTCCCAGCTAAAATCTCTTCTACAAGAAACATTTTCCTATTCCCTTTAATGCTAGTGACTTCTCTCTGTTAATTATTTCTATTTATCCAGCATATATAAATTATATATATATATATATATATGTATATATCTTGTTTTCAAGATGTATTTGTACATAGTTGCTTGCATGTTGTCTCTCCTTTAGTCTATGAGCTCCTTGAGAGCAGGAACTTTTTTCTTCTTTTTCATTTTATAGAGGAGGAAACAGACTGGGAAAGCTAAAGTGGCTTACCTAGTGTCACACATCTTGTAAGTATTTTAGGTAGAATTTGAAATCAGGTATTCCTGACTCCAAGTTCAATGTTCTATCCATTGAATCACCCAGCTATCCCAGAGTACCACTTATTATAGGTTTAATCAAAATGACAAATTTTACCAATCTTAACTATTGTAATGAATTTTTTTAAAAAATAGAATTGAGAAACAGGGAGATTTTAAAATGTCTACTGGATAACTTCTTTTTCCTAATTATACATTTAAAAGGTTAAAATAAACAAATAGCATTATTTAATATATGGTATATTTCTCTTGGACTCAGTTGATTTGTAGTAATTTCTAATCTAACTGCTATGAAATGGGCAAGTTATAGAAACTCACAGATCTTCAGTTCATCTGAAAATCAAGAAAAATAAAAATTACACTATCTGCCCTTTGGAGATGTGAAGGAAATAACCTTGTAAATCTCAAAATGCTACACAAATGTGGGTTATACTTTGTCAAGTTCAAATAACTATTTAAATGTTAACTGAACTTATTATTAAATTCCTAAATAATTTCATGAAATAATATTCCTAGAACTATGATTACTACAGTCTCATTTCCCCAGCTAAAGTGAAAGATAAATCCAGGAGGGAAGTTCCTATCACCAAATGAATTCTACTGACTTTGTGTTTATCCTTAGTTGACTTACCCTTTACTGGTGTAGTCTAAGGTGCCTGGAGTATGTTTACTCTAGATTAAAGTATTTGGAAAAAAAAGGTCCTGCCTCCTTTTATCCTGCTGAGGATAAAATGGAGCCAACCCTAGTCCCCCGGGCTAGAATCAAGTTATAGTTCTGGACAGGACTAGTTTTCTGAGTGGCTTAATTTCTCAAAATTGGAAAAAGATTGAGACTTGGAGTGGCAGTGAAGTGAGAGTACAAGCCTCCTATATCCTTCAGTATGTAAGGGTGTACCATGGTGAATGACTACAAACAGATTACTTAGATTAAAGGACTGTGTGGCTGTCTCTGTTCCTCAATATCCTCTATTGGGTTAGCAAAACATTCTGTTACGAATTACATCTAAATAGATCCTAATATGTTTTGTCTTTTATAATAATTAGCTTTTTCTTATTTTTCTCCACTTTTCCATATCATTATATGAAACACATAGAATAATCTTGGGTTTATTCATGACTTATGCAAGCACTGAAGACCCATCCTGCCCCCAACTACACCCTAATTCTGAGAGGCCTAGGAGGCTAGACCTACTTCATTCTTAAGAACAAAGGAAGCCTAAAGTTTTTTCCAAACAGTTTACTGTAAAAAAGACGCTAGTCCCTTAAAACGCTCTAATAATGGATAAGTCAACTAAGGATAAGCATATCTTATTCATTAAAATGTTACAATTATAAATGTCTTTTAGTGGAATATATTACTCTGCTAATGTGAAAGCTACTCTCAAAATATGAATGAAAAATCTAAATAGAATCATTAAAACAAATTCCAAGTAGAAATATAATGAAGGAATGAAATAGACTAGGAGGGAATGGTTATTTACTAAAATTTTAATAAAATCATATCTTAAAATCTTCATATAAATGTCCTTGTTTTCTGATATTATTAAACTGAAAGACATATTGGACAAGGGCTATTCTAAGGAGTTGTTGGCCTGATAAAATGGAAAGACCTGACTTTGGCATCAGAAGACCCAGGATTATACTCTAGAGCTTCTTCCCTGTGTGACCTTGGGTTTCCAACTGTGGGTCTATGCTCCTATGTAATCTGTGCTTTGAAACGATATTAAGTCTTGATAGGCATTGTGCAACTTGCCTCATTGCCTACTGGCCACCTGACTAGTTCTCTAAAACTTAAATTTGAGGTGAATTGCTTAACAGTTTGCCTCAGTTTCCTTATCTGTAAAACACTTCAGTATTTTTGATTAGAAAACTACACATGGATAACAGAGTCAGATACAACGGAAAAGCAAATGAACAATATTTGGGTAAGGCCATTAATTTGTCAGTTTATCAGCACATATTCTAAGACTGTAAATTTGTGATCTCACTGACGTGGGCATTCCTGTCATCCGTGCCAATGGCAACCCACTTATGACTTCATGGCCTGTGCAACTCTTGTTCATATCTTCCATAAGCATTTGCTGGGATACTTTCTCTTCTTTTTACAGTGTATAAATTCTAGTGGAGCACAAGGACTATCCATCAGTTTTTACATTGTTTTCATCCATGGAAAGCCCACCTTCCTGTTCAGTCATCCTTTTTTTATTAATTTTCTACAAAATTTATTCAGAATTCTTCTTTGTTCATTTATTACAGTCTAATTACATTTTCCCTTGCTCCCTGGATAATTTATGACTTTAATTTTTCAGAGATTATTGCATGCCATATCCTAGAAGCCTTAAAGTAGTTTACAGAAGGATAGGGATATTTTTTTCCTTTTATGGTCCTTTGTTTCTGAATAAATTTAATGTCATTAGAAGTCCTGATGTCAATTACAGTCTGTTTTTTCTCCTCCCATTCAGCTACTAGATGTGCATCATATAGTCAATCAATCAATCAATCAATCAATCAATATGTGTTATAAACAGGAGAAATATCTTACCATGAGTCTCCTAAAAAAGAGTTCCTAAATGACCCCTAGGCATTGTATGCAGGTAATATGTAACATATTATACACACATACATATATGTGTGATAATATATAAGCACATTTAAATGTATAATACTAATTACATACAATATATAGGATGTCCTAAAAGTCTTAGTTTGTTTTAAACTATTATGGGACACCATGTAATAACTTATTACTGCTAGTAATTTAAGTTAATGATATGTAATAACTTAATACTTCTAAGACCTTTGAGGTACTTTGTATTATAACATTAAAAATTATATATATAAAATGTATGTATATATATGCATATAAAAATATAGATACTGAATGATAGTTATACATTATAGTTATATAAGAATTCTTTTTCCTACAGTAAATATCTAGACAAATCTTCTCACATATCTGTGAATTCCTATCTATTTGAAACAGCTCATAAGTGCCTCTACACCTACCCCATTACCAATGTTTTTACTTTTGCAAGTCAGTCAGAAAACACAATTAGTTTAAAGCAATGATATTTAATAAAAAAAAATCAGAGTAAGAAAAGAATCAATAGAACATTTCCTTCAGAAACCTAGGGAGCATTGTCCCACAAATACACGTGCAATGAATAGAAAGACTGGCTATGTATAGGAACTATGCATGAGTAGCAACCGCAAAGGGAACAAAGGTGGCTACGGCATGCAGATACACGAATAATTCATGCTTTCAATGCCACAGGTCCACTGATGTCTTCAGCTGATGATATTATGCAGCTCTGATATATCACATCATATCTCTACTATATAATATATATTGCTGCATCTCTGTTGCAGTTTGTCTCTCCTAATCTATTCTACAGTGACTTTGTTGGGCTTCATCTGGATCCTACCTCTATCTACCTCTATCTGATAAGTTGACACTTATCTTTATTTTAGCTTAGAACCCAGAAACTGACCTTTAACTCTTTTAGGAAGGAAGGCAGGCCTTTTCTCTACTCTGTCATTAAAGTTTGAAGGACAGCTTTTGCCTCCATTAAAGAATGATTTGTCATTTCTTAGCTTCCAGGAACTAAATTTCATTGAAACATAAAATTGGTAACAAGTTAATTAGAATTCAAAGATATTTATTCTTTCATTTGAACTCCCTATGTCTTGGGCTCTTGATCTAGACAAATATATGATTTGGAGTTAGAAATTCCTTCTAAATTCTAGCAAATCCCTTATGGGGATTCTGTACCTTTAAAAGAGACAAAATTTTCCTTTAATCAACAAGAGCCTCTGGATCTCCCATCCAAATAAGATTAATGCAGCAAGTAACAATCCTCCTATTGACTTTCAGTTACCCTTCAATACATTTGACTTTTTCCAGTACAAATAGTCAGGTCTAACTTTTTAAAATATGGAGTAGCTAGGTGCAATGGATGGATAGAGCACTCCTTTTTTGAGGCTCTATAACATTCATGGACTGATGTAATTGTCACAATATCATATCTAAATGGAGGATTCTGCTATATTTATAAATAGTTGTATGTGGCTTTTGACTCTGCTCTGGATTTCCTCCATGATAATGTCTAACAACTATTTTATCTTATGCTTCCTATTTAATCAGAGAATGATCAAGCAATAAATTTCTATGTTGTTATGTTATTCAGGACCTGACAAGATTTTATTATAAATAGGAGAAACATCTTATCATGAGTCTTTTAAAAAAGAGTTCCTAAGTAAGCCCTAGAGTTGTTCACTCAACCAGCCATTTATTAAAGGTTTTCTATATACTAGATATTGTACTAAGCCCAGGAAATATTTTGTTGTAGAAAAAGACAAAAGGCAGTCTCCTGCTCACAATCTAAAGAATATGCAAACAACATGTACAAACAAGGTATACAAAGACATACAGGATAAATTAGAGATATTCAACAAAGAGAAGGCACTAGAAAATGCTTTTTTATAGAAGGTGGGATTTTAACCAGGATAGAAGAAAACCAGTTAAAGAATCTGCTCAGCTGCAAAATGTCAGTGCAGTTCTCTCAGTGGGCTAGGTTGAGCTCCCAGAATTGTGCTAGCAAAGACCCCTCTCCTCTATGTGGCTCCCATTGATTCCTCATCCCGCAAATAAAGGGATATATATATATATATATATATATATATATATACACACACACATATATATATATATATATAATGACAGGGTTGACACAGGTAGGTGTTTATGCAAAATAATATTTAATCCATATAATGAATTCTTTAGCAAAATGCATTTTTAAAAGCACAGATGAAAATATAACTGTGAGCAGGGTAGGGTCTGCAGCTTACTTATTTCTTTCAACAAGCCCCCAAGAAAAAATATAAAGTCACATAAAACTCTCAGCTTGTCCTTTTAGATAGAGATCATTTCTCATAGGCATGACAAAGGGAACTGCAGAAGTGGGAGATGCTTACTGACTGCTGCCTCAGTTTCTCTGTGGTGATCCCTTCTTATTTTCTTGGAGAGTCCCATACTCCTGCAATGACCATGTGGGTGAAAAACCTCTGTGCCTGTTCCCTTTCTCTCCTCTTTCTCTTGCTAATTTGCTTTCTTTGTAAACTAGGGAAAAAACTACATATAACTGGGGTTTTGTGACCAGTAGGTTCCTTGTCAGGAGTTGTTGCACATATATAGTTGCTGGGCTAGTACTTAACAAGAATGATAAATGAATTCAATTCAATATAACAAACTTCAAACTTTCATTAGGTAGCTACTTAAATCTCTCCTTAGACGCTTATCATATGTGTGATCCTGAACAACTCACTTATCCTCTCTGTGTCTTTCCTTATCTATAAAATAAGAGGGCTGGATTCAATCCCCAGGATCTCTTCCAACTCCAAATCTCTGATCCTTTGACTGAAACTCTAGCAGTTGAATTTGAACTTTAGCCTGAGGAGAGATGAGGTATTGGCACACTGGAAACCATTACCACTTAAACAGGTCACCTACTATACTTATTTGTAAGACTGGCCTCAGAGGGATGATTTACACTAAGGAAACAGCATAGGGGTGAGATCAAATGAAAATTGTGGACTCTTAAAGAGCTTGTGGATGGCTAAATTTAAAAATAATGAGTTACCTTCCAATTGGCTTAAAGGGTACAGACATTACTAGAAATTTTAGAAAGCAATGACCAAGGAAGTGAAATCTATAAAAAGTTTATATTAAAAAATTTACAACCTAAGCTTTGAAATGAAAGACCCTTTATTTGATTCCCTGATTAGGACAAGTTCACAGTGTAACTTGGACTGTGTCTGTGAAATAGATTAGGCTGGAAAGAATAGGCTAAGGTAATTTCTTTTGTTTTTCCTCAGGAACTCTAGCCTCAACTGTGATCTTAAAGATGCAGATATTTGAGTCAGCCTTTTAGAGCCTGACAGGAAGCCTCAAGAATATATCCCCTGAGGCCATACAATCATCTTAAACTTGTTTAAAGAAATTTGATGCAAAAAATGATACTTTGCAGCCAGGAAAATTATACTGCCAAGAAAATTTTTATTTGACATGTTCATCAGATCCTTCCTATTCTTTGAAATGATGCAAAATGACTGTCCAATGTCTGAATAATTTATTATGTATGCTAGAATGAATACTAAATAAGTTTAGGAATTTTGATATTGAGTCTAAAAGCAAAAGTTTTCAGATAAAGAAACCATATTATTCTATCTAAAAATTTTTAAAATTACTTCAGAAAGCACATACAATTTTTTAAAAAGCATTATTCAAAGGGTAAACATAAAACAAAAAGTGAATTTAAAATAAAAAATAAACAACTTTTCTTTCCACTATTTAAAATTACTTGTCCTGAATCTTTTTGTCTCATATTCTTTCCATCTTTTTTTGGTCAGAGAAACCTGACTCTCTCTGAAAGCTACTGCACCTCTGATTGTAATTTCTGGTATTGTCTACTGCTTCCTTTTATACATCCCAAGAAATCTAAATCCTCACTCCTCAGATACAACTTCCACCACCATCACTCTACAGCTATCCTTTTTTCAAGAATTTCTTTGTCACTCTGATCACTCTATTGTTACAATAGTCCAACCACTGGTGATACTCCTTTCTTTCTCAATAAATTTAGTACCTAGCTTGAAGTCTTTTTTCTCCCCATACCTATTCTCTTATCTTCATCCTTTGGAACAATCAAGATCTGTGTGAATTTTCCTCCCAGTTTGTTGAACTTCTTAGAACTCTTTACCTATGTCTTTATTGCATTTCAGTGACTCCTAGAGACGGTCCTATTTAAAATTTTGCCCATATCCTCAACTATGCTAACTGATACCACAGAAAGAGCTCCCACGTTAGAGTTACAAGATTTAGGTTCTGTTATCACTTATGGTGCTTACTTGTGTGACCTGGAGAAGGTCACTTTAATCTCCCTAGTCTCAGTTTCCTATTTGTACAAGGAAGTTTGACCTAGATGGCCTCTAATTCCCCTTCCAGATCTAGATCTATGATACTGTGATCTCAAACTCTGAAATCCCTTTCCTGATCATAATCTCTCTCTCTCTCTCTCTCTCTCTCTCTCTCTCTCTCTCTCTCTCTCTCTCTCTCTCTCTGTCTCCTCTGCCTCATTTCTTCCTCTCATAGTGATTTCAAATCTTTCTGTCCTTTCTTGTTCCACTTGACTCTTCACAATCATTAGACTAGCTCCTTGAAGGCAGGAACTGTCTTTTGCCTCTTTTGTATCCCTAGCATTTAGAACAATGTCTGAAGCATGGTAGATACCTTGATTGAATTGAACTGAATTGAACTGAATTGAATTGAATTGAATTGAATTGAAATGAATTGAATTGAATTGAACCTTATAGTCAACTAGCTACCTAGCCTCCAGTCTTGAATCCTTTGCCTCTTTTTCCTACCACCATTTATATATACACCATTCCTCAACCCTGTATCATCACCACTGTCTTCTCTTCTACTCTCATAGTACTAAATATCATTAGAGGAAATCCACCACCTCACAACAGATGACCTTTTTTATAATTGAAATCATCCTTTCTTTCACAATCCATATAAGTTTTTCCTACCTCTTTCTTTTTGATAGCTATTTTATTTTATTTTTTTGAAATCACATGCAAATATAGTTTTCAACATTTATCTTTTTCTAAGCGTCTGAGTTCCACATTTTTCTACCACCTTCCTTTCCCCCCCTATGCTAGTGAGTAAGCTGATATAGATTATACATATACAATCATGTTTAACATATTTCCACATCAGTCATATTGTGAAAGAAGAATCAGAATTAAAGGGGGAAAACAAGAAAGAAAAGAAAAAACATAAAAAACAATTTTTAAAAAGTGAAAACAGTACACTTTGGTCTGCCTTTGGATTCCACATTTTTGTTCTGGACATGGATGACATTTCCCATCATAAGTCTTTTAGAATTGTCCTTGAGCACTGAACTGCTGAAAGGAGCTGAGTCCATTCCTTCTCTTTCATTGTTCCAGTCTCAAAGGAAGCACTGACCCCCTTTCTCATCAAGGCTATTCCCTCCACCTGTCTTCTCATCCTATCCTCTTCTCTCTCTTCTCGGAGCTTGCCTCAGCAATCACCACTTACCTGCATATCATCTTAACTTCTTTTCTACTGACCTCATCTGATTACAAGCATGACTAGGTTCAAGCTCTCTATATACATTTTGTATATACACTCTTCTATCCACATCCTCCTTCTTAAAAAAGTTTGTTTTAGTTTTGCTTTTATATTTGTATTTTTTCATTGCCAAATATGTTGCAAATAACAAGCACTTGGTAGAGGTCTATTTGATTGAATTATTAAGTATTCAATATATATACAAAACCAAGTCATTCTTGTTTCTCTGTTTCTAAATATAGGGTCATGCATGCAACCTCATACACACACACACACACACACACACACACACACACACACACACACACTTTTCTTTTATTTAAGATATCTAATTCTGGATTGGGCCAAAGGAAAATGTTAGGAGAAGAAAGAAATGGTGGTACAGGTTCGATCCAGGAAAGCACCAGGTCAGGAATCATAGAGGTGACTGACAAACAAGCTGCTCTGGAGGTCTCACAATGTGTCGAATTGAAAGAACTGAAGTTAAACTACCAATAAGAGTTTGAAACAACTAAGCCAGGCCAAGGATGGATGAGGTTGAAGAAGTAGTCTCATTCAGGGGTCTTGTCAGGAGTGGGGAAGGCAAGATGGACAACTGAAGACTTCACCATACCAGCTGAAAAGCTTTTGGTCTCACAAAATTACGGTATGCTGGCACACAAGGTTGTAATATCATGCTGCTAAAAAAACGATTCATAGACTACAAAGGATGTGACGATGCATAAAAATAAGGAAAGAGGGCAGGAAGACAAAGCATGAGCCACCTAAGTATGTCATAAATATTTAATCAATTTTTAATTCACTTGAATTGCCATTAATTATCCCAATACCATGATCAAGGTAAGCATTCTTTATCACCTATTTCCTTTACCATCAATCAGCAAGGATGAATTAAGTATCATCTATATGTCTGCCACCATGCTAGATGATGGTGATAAAACATCAAAATGAAACTGTCCCTCCCTTCTAAGAGCTTATATTCTACAGTTTCCCTTTCCATAGCATGACTTTCCCCATTACGATTTTGATATATTATAGGTCAGTATAAGAATAAATGACAATTTGGGGAGTGTTTTGTAGAAGTCACAGATGACACACAAAGCCCAGCAGATGAAACAGAAAGAATTTAGAAACTCAGAAATGCACAAAATATATGCATGGTATTGTATAAGATCAACATAATTTATCCTTTAATACCTTAATAATTTATACCTCTCTGGTATTAAAGGAGGGCCAAAGAATTTTATGTGGATTTTACACATTATAGATGTGCCACTTCCTCAACCCCCCCCTCCACATGGAAGGGATAACTGTACTATGGTGGCTCTTAAAAGTATGTACACGAGAAGTGGAATAAGAGACCTCATTGGAAACTACTAATGCTTAGTACAAGAGATCCATTGATCATTAAAGGAGAATGAGGGATAACCTGTGGGCAACTAAAGGACAACATTGGCATCAATATATCAGAAGATCTCTAGTGTATCAGCTAGGTCTTTGAAAATTTTTATGGAAAAAACATGGATAAAATCGAATGAAATCATAAAGATGAAGTGAACTGTAACCCTTATAGTGCTATATTAATGCTAGCTAGAATAAGACTAACATAAGATAAGAAAGTAAGAAATGGTTGTGATTTGATGGAGGGAGAATGTGAGGAAATTATCCAGGGAAATCTGTTCACTTTACAAATAAAGAAACAGGCCCAAGGAATGAAAAAGATTTTTTAAACAACTGGTGAGTGTCTAATAGTTATGCAGGAAATCAAAGACTGATCTTGTTTATCTTATTCTTTTTAACAGTTTCCAAATTCATATAAAAATAAAGAAACATAAATCTTTTGATAAACATAAATCTTTTGTAACACTTAAGTTCTGTGCATTCATTATACTTTTCTTAAAGATAAAGGAAGCTTTTCTTAAAGATAAAGGAAGATTCCCCTACTAAATTGACTTTTCCCAATAATTCTTGTAATTTCTGTCATTTCCAGATGAACTATAGTGAGGAATACACCATAAGTTGAAAACATATATTTTTAAATATTACATTGTTTTACATTTTGGGAGAATTTTCAGCCCTGTATATTTTTATTACTTTCATGCCATACATTCTTACTAATACCTATGACAAATCTGCTTTGATCTAATTTTGACTTTGGCTATGTTTGATGTAAGTTAAAGCAGAACTATTTTAGAAAATAAGAATGTTCTGATGCTTTCCCAAACATAGTGATACAGGCATAGTAGCTGGGATCTGGGAACACACACACACACACACACACACACACACACACACACACACACACACACAGAACTACAATATTATGGGTATGGATACTAATTTTTCTTTACTGAGTACTTGTCAACATGGGTAAATTGTTCACTTTGCAGTTTAGAGAAATCTAGCAATAGAGTGAAAACTGTAGTTACCTTTTCTTCTTCCCTGTCTTCTTTTTACTCTCCCTCTTCCCTCTTCCTTTTTCCTTCCTCTTTTTCTCCTTCTCTTCCTCTTTTTGTCCTCTTTTCCCTTCTCTTCCCCCTTCCCCTTCCTCCTTGGCCTGAGTTCAAATGTGGCCTCAGATATTTACTAACTTTATAATCCTGAGAAAGTAATTTAACCTCTTTCTATCCCAGTTTCAACTTCAAAATGGGGATAATAATTTGGAGCACATTATTCTATTTTCTGCTCCTCCTTCTTTTCCTATACCTTCTCCTTGCTCCTTCTTCTCTTTGTATCTTACTGTTATTGGTATTTCAAAAACCTTTTCATGTATTAAAGTTCTAATGAAATTTTCATAGTGTTTTTAAAGGTCTTTAAATGTTTCTTGCTTTAGTCACCTTTTTAGAAGCGCATGATCTTTTTTTTAAAAGTTAAATCTCCCCTTGGTCCAAGAATGAGCACATATGTTCCATTGGAAATAGACAAATATTTCCCTGAGATATATAAGACTGAAAGTTTTTCTTTCATGAGCTCAGAGCTAGAGTTTCAAATAATAATTTAACTTGAAGACATTGCTTAAAATGGAAAAAAGTTGAAAAATTCTACAATTTCTCACTTAGGCTTGACTTTGAGTGTTCATTATATTCACAGTTTCTTTTTCCTACCAAATAAAATCAAATTTGTCTTCTATATAGATAACTAAAATAATTAATATCCTTTCTCATATTTCATATATCTAATTGTAATTTTACCAGTGTTATCATTTTCTCAGAACTTTCATTTAAAGGGGAACATTTAAATAATTTTAAGAAAAGTGGAAAAATTTAAAATTCAAGTCTGGCCTCTTAGAAGGATGACCTAGGTCATGAATTTGTACCCATTATTCTCTAAGATTTTGCAATGCTAATTAACATGAGATAATATTTTCAATTGTTCTTCATTTTTTATACATAAAAATCAAAAGGAATAAGAGGTAATAACATTAGTTAAGCTAGCACAAATGTTATTTTGGCACTGAAAAATTACAGAATGTAATTCCAAGAAGGACTCTTAAACTGTGTCTAGTTTGATGCCTTCATTTTACAGATTAGAAAGCTGAGGCACAGAAAGGTCAAGTGATGGGTCAAAAATCACTTTAAAAATCTAGTAAAATGTAGAACCAAGACTCAAACTCATACCTCGTGATTCCAAATTCTATGCTTTTGCATCAGTATGTTTGGATATTTAAAAAAAATAAATATTGAAATGAAAGCCAAGAGGGGAGGGGGGAAAGCCTAGGACAGAAAAAAACTCCACATGATCATTTTAGAGTGGACTTGTTTTTTTCTAAGCCAAAATGATAGCCAAGATTATAATAGTTAGCATTTATATAACACTTTAAGGACAAATGACTTGCCCAGGTTCACATAGGTAATGAGTATTTCAGGCTGTATTTATCTTCCTGTTTTGACTTCCATCACTCATACCCAATTTCTTTTCTCTATTCAAACAGCTACCATCTTAGTCCACGTCCTCATCCTCTCTCACTGAGACTATTGCAATAGCCAATTCATTGGGACTTTCTGTCTCAAATATATTTCCATTTAAATCCATACTCCATATAGTTTATCTTTAAAGTGCTTTTCCTTACAGGCAGATCTGACCATATTATTTCCATACTCAACAAACTCTAATGGTTCCTTATTTCTTCTAGGACCAAAGATGAACCCTTCTGTTTAACTTTCAAAGCTCCATGCACCCTTGCCCTATTCCATCTTTCTAGCCTTTTGTACATTGTTCTCCCTCCTGCATTCTACAGTCTGACCAAACTGGCCTTTTTCTTTTCTATATATGATACTCCACTTCTTGTCTTTGTGGTTTTGCATTGACTTTCCCCCATTTCTGGAATGATCTCCTTCTCATTTCCACCTAACAGAATTCTTCTTTCCTGCATCTTTGAACATTACCTTCTACCTACATGAAGCCTTTGCTGATTCCTTCAACTGCTAGTGCCCTCTTTTTTGATCTACTTTGTAGCTATTTCTACTTAGTGACTTTTTTTACTTATTCTGTTTAAGTTCTTGTTGTCTCCCACATTCCTTCCAAGTAGGAATTGTATTCACTGTATTTACATACCTGGGGCAGATAGGTGACATAGCAGATAGAGTGCCGGCCCTGAAGTCAGGCCTTAGACACTTGTGTGGAACTGTGATATGGACAAGACACTTAACCTTGTTTGCCTAGGTTTCCAAATCTGTCAAAGGATCTGGAGAAGAAAATGGCAAACCACTCTGGTATCTTTGACAAAAATACCCCAAAAAGGATCACAAAGAGTTAAACTGATAGACTAAACAACAATGCAACATTTGTATACTTAAATGTAGCATGTTACTTGGATCCTACTAGGCACTGAATTGATTACAGTATCCATTGGTACTTAACCAGTTTTTAGAGATGTTTAAAAAGAAGTTTGTTTTTTCTCCAACCAGGAATCACATAGGCTTTTACAGTCCTCAGAAAAATAACATTTTATATATTTAACTAAAGTGAGGTTGATGAAAAAAATCAGTACAAAGGGTTAGATTATTGTTTTTAAAGGACTGACAGTTTGATGCTTGCTGATATTCACATTGACAGCATTTAGAAGTGAACAGAAGTAAAAAAAAACATATTTTCCCTAATGAAGGCCAAGTATTCATATAAAAGTGAAAACCTGAGTATGTTGAAAAATATTCAAGTTTAAGAAAAGTGAATCATTCAGATTCTTTTCATGGATTTCTTTGTTTCCCCCCATGTGTGAGAGGCATCATTTGTTAAAGTTAGAAGGGACTTTGAAGCTGTACATAATGCTGAACAGGCTATATGGAGGTCAGTTTTTATAGGTAGTCCCTATTCTGCCATTTCTGGCTAACCTTGCCCTAGATGTATTTCTCACAGAGGAGACAATAAATATTTGGTGAGTAGTCATTTAACTGAATGGCTGATCTCAGTAAATGAACTTTACTCAGTCTGGGCAGAGATTCAGAAATGCTGAGTCAAATTTATGTTATTTTTATTGTTATGTATTGAATTGGAATGTAAGATGGTGTTATTAACTTCAATTTCACTTATAAGTGAGCTAAGTATTTGCATTCTTGTCTTTTAAGCAGATGGATTTCTGTGCTAGGCTTTGGCTTTAACAACTGAGAGAGTGTCAAATATCTGGATTCCAGTCATTGAACAAATTTTCTATTAATAGAGAAAGTCAAGGGTCACAAGCATGGAAGAGGAGCAGTATCACTATTTTCCATCTAAATCTCACCATAATTGAACATGAACAGTAAAGAAACTCTTGCCAAACAAATAACCAAGTGCTGGCCTAAAAGCTGGGTCAGAGGTTCATGAAAAACTTAAGAGGTCCAAAACATAAAACTTAGAACAAACATTATGGATAGGGATGATTGTGGGTAGGGGAAAAAACCACCAAAGGAGCAGTGTGTTTTCTTTTTCTTAATGCAGAAAAAAAGGACTTCACTCCTAGAATAATGTCACAAGTACAATGAAATATAGCAAACGTATATTAGTTATAATTCACATTGGCATGGTGGCTTATATGTGTTAAAGTATCATTGCAAATCCATTTTATTCTTTATAACAATCATATAAAGTGGGCAACGCAATCCTATCATTTTTATTTTGTAGATGGAAGACTCAGAAACAGAGAGGTTAGGTAACTTGTCTGAAGTCACAAAGCTAGTTAATGACAAAACCAAGACTAAGGCCCAAGATTAATTCCTGACAGTGGTTTTGTCAATTCCATGGAACCATATCAAATGTTGTTCTGACTATCCAGAATATCGTAAAAGCGAGTTTAAAGTTCAAATGTTCAATGGGAATGACATGTCCACATAACACATCTGACAAGTATGGCTTTTATTAACAGGGAAAGATAAATTGTTATAACTCTATCAAATTCCAACTATATAGCACAATCCATCTTTTCACTCCCAACATTAATTATAGAATTATTTCATCTGCTCAATTAGAGAGCTCTAAAAGATCTGTGCAAATCATTGGCAATGTGTGTAGAGGTAGATGTTGAAGTAAGTACAAAAATAAGTAAGAAATGTAAGAAAATATACAGTCTCTCAAGAAGTTTTAATATAGTAGAAGACATATGGACTTCTATAACACAACTATAATACAAACTCCATCAGAATCCAAAGAAAGGATAAATTACTTTGAGATGAAGGGACTAAGGTTAAGTTTCATGGAAGAGGTAATATCTTATTTGAGCCTTTGAAGAGGATGGATTTCTTTGAAGACTGATAGGATTTCAAGAGGTGGAATTAGTTTGGGAGAGAGATTATAGCATTCAAATGTAAAGGACAACTTCAGCACATTGTGAAAGAGGGAAAAAATAGGATCTGATCAGCAAATAGAAAGGAACTTGCATTGTAACTCTCTCTCTCTCTCTCTCTCTCTCTCTCTCTCTCTCTTCATCTGTACCATTTGAGTTATACAGATATTTAAAAAATCATAACTGATCCAAATTTTCCACTTTTCATTTTGGATACATTTTATAAGAATGGTCAAGATGAAGCTTGATTATGTGGGATTTTAATTCAATCCAACAAACATTTATCAAGTACTTGCTATCTATGTATCTATTATCTATCTATCATCTATGTATATATATATATATATATCAATAATTTTCCAAATCTTTGTTACCATGTATTATTTAACAATTTCCCATAAAGCAATCTTCTATCTTCATTCTCACATGTCTTTTGAGATTTTTTTCCTTGAGGGCATTCTCCTTCAAAACTAACATCTGATCTTCAAGTTCTTAGGGTAATGAATATGTAAGATCCTATTTTCTACTTCCAATTACTTTCTAATACTGTAACAAGTTCTACAACAACCTAGATAAGTGAACAAAAAAATCCTTGCTCCCTTTGCAAAGATGGCCTGCTGTTTAATATAATATTTCCACAATGATCTGACCTCCTGTGGAGAGTAAACTACATAATCAGTCAACAAATATTTATTAAATTTATTAATGCATCAGGATACTAAAAGTAAAATAGAACCTACTCTCAAGGAGCTTACTTTTCAGATATACAAGTATGTCCACACATACAAAATGAAGACAAAGTAATTTTAGGAGGCCACATATACTAGTAGGTGAAAGGATCAGAAAATACTTCACATAGAGAGTGTCAATTGAGTTAAATATTGGAAAATCAGTAATTCTAAGAGGCAGATGAAGTGGGAGTGCCTTCTGGATATGGGAAATAACTAGTGCTAAAGAACAAAGGAGATAGAGAAGTGTGTGTTCTTGTAATAGTGAACATGGTAGTAAAATATGACTGGATTATAGAGTACACAGAGGAATAATTCATAAGAAGATTGTACACATAAGAAGGGGTCAGGTTGTGAAGAAATTTAATGTGAAACATTTTACCTTTTATTTGATTCTAGACATAATAGGGAACCAACAGAGTTTATTGAGTACGGGGAAGACAAGATTAGACCTGAACTTTGGGGCAACACTTTGTTGGCCATTATGATAGATGAATAGAGAGAGGCTTGGAGGAGGGAGAACAAATAGGAGACTGCTCCAATAATTGAGAAGTGACTAGGACCTGAATAGATTGGTGACTATGTAAATAAAGAGTATGTGAGAGAAAAGACCAAAAAGTTGATTGGAGTGTGGGATGAGCTAAGCATTGGGAAAAGCTGAGAATGACATAAGTTTGTGAATCTGGGTTCCTGAAAGGATGGTGGTACCTTTCTCAGCAGTAGTTGGAAATGGTTGGAAGAAAAGATAGTGAGGTGTTTTGTTTTGTTTTTAATATTTTTTTGGTATGTATTGAGTTTGAGATGCATTTAGTTTGAAAGGTCCAACAGGGAAACCAGAGCTCAGGAAAGAGACTAGGGAAGGGTGCAGTCATCTGCATAGATATGATAAATGAAATCCATGGAAGTCTAGTAAATGAGAAAATGTAGAGAAAAAGGAGTAGAGACCCTTGCATAAAAGCTTGGGTATACCCATAGTTAGTGGATAGTGAATCAGCAGAAGAGACTGAGAAGTATGTGTCAAATGCTGAAGAGAGATCAAGAAAGATGAACATCTTGAGAAAGGTCATCAAGAGATCATTGGCAGATAAGAAATCACTGGAAACTTTCCAGAGATTGATTTCAATTGAATGATGAGGTTGGAGGTCAGATTGCAAGAGTTTAAGAAAAGAGAAGAGTGGAAGCAGAGGCACTGGATATAGATAATTTTTCCAAGGCATTTTGTTGAGAAAAGGAAGAAATAATAGTACTAGAATTTTCATCATTCGGTATGAATGTCTTAATATATTTAATACAATATGGACCATATTCTACATTAATAAGTAAAAGATATCCAAATTGTTGGTTGCCTTATATCTAAGAGCAAATGGTAAGTTAAAGTGAAAATAGCAATTATAAATTGTCATTAGCAGTAGCATAGGTTATTCATTTCCAAAATAGCTACAGGACAGTTTTGCCATTTCTACCCTATACATATTTTTAAGAAGAATGGTAGTTCAGAGAAAGGTCAAAACAGTTCCATAAACAAACAGAACCCATTAAAAATGTTGGTATTTGGCTAGAGGAAGCCAAATGTTCTTGGTTTCAAGTCAACTCTTTAAATTCTCAAGTTTCTTCTCTGGGTAATGAGGGTTTTTGACCACAGTTTTGTAAAGCCTTATCCTTTTCTATTTACTTCTTCCCATTCCTCCAACCCCAACACTTTTTGTCCTTTTATCTAATGTTAACAATCCTTTAACTAGATCTACATGAAACTTAAAGTACTTCAGCATCTTAAACTCCTGAGTTTTCTAATGTTTTATAAAAAATAATTATTTTACAAAATAATGTACTTGTCTCATATTTTCTGACATTATTCATTTCTTAAACTTCTTTACCAAGTTATAATAAATCATTTTAACCAAAGAACCATCCCTTTCTTTATTACAACATTTTCTGAGAAAATTCATCAAATTTATTTCAGGGCATTGAACTAGCTTCTAAACTAGGAAAGATATCAAGGTAAAAAAGCCATATTAACCATATTCAAGTAGCTTCCAGTCTAGTGGGAGAGAGGATAAATGTGCCAATAATTGTGCTATAAGTAGAATTAGGAAAATTCCATTAAGAAAGGTACAAGGTTGGGGCAGCTAGGTGGCGTAGTGGATAAAGCACCGGCCTTGGAGTCAGGAGTACCTGGGTTCAAATCCGATCTCAGACACTTAATAATTACCTAGCTGTGTGGCCTTGGGCAAGCCACTTAACCCCATTTGCCTTGCGAAAACCTAAAAAAAAAAAAAAAAGGTGCAAGGCTTCTGAAAAGAGAGGAGATAAATATTTCTTTCAGCAGAGAAGACTGGAGAATGCTCAAAAAGGATATCATATTAAAAAGCACTGAATGAGTACAAATCACCAGCCCTGGATAAACTTGTCTCAATATACTAAAAGAACTAGTAGGGATTATTGCTCAATGTTTGCAATGGGAGAATGTGCAGGTGCCATATGAGTAGAGATGGACAAAACTTGTTTTTTTTTAAATGGGGAAGATGATTAGTTTCTTTAATTTTTAGATTGATGAATTTAAATTGAATTCTTAGAAAAATTCTAGAACAAAATATTAAAAAGATGGTTTTAAGCATTTGGAAATGTCAGTTATGATCATGAAGAGACAGCATGAGTTCATCAAGAATATATCATGCCTTTTGTTGGTAGGATTAGTTTTGAAACAATCATCTCTGAACCATTTCACTAACTCACACTCACACTGGTAGACTGTGTCACAGAAAACAGATGACTGATTAATTCTACCAAGGTTCATAGGTAACTCAGAGAGTTGAGGACTTTTTTTCCCCCTAGCACTACCTTGAATGAGTTCCCATCACTTGTGCTCCCAATTGATATGTTTTAGCCTGACATGGTTATTACTTATCTGGTATAATAAGCCCTGAACTTGACTTTTTTCAGTGTGTCTAATTTATTCTTGGCTCTTTATATAGATTTTACTATAAGCCCCTACTGTTCTAGGGTCACTGTTACAAATAATGCAAAAGTCAAATCTTCCCAACCTTTTGAAGATCAAAAGAGAATTCTCTGGTCTAACAGGAGTGGAGGAGATTGACTCTCTCTTCCCTCAAGCAAACTTCCCTCATTTGCTTGGTTTTAGTTATTTCATCATTAGGTTGACCTGGTATTGGAATGCCAGAATCTGAATTAGCTTGCTGTCTTATTCAAATCCCTACAAGGGTGACTGATTCTCTTTAACTAACCATAAGGCATTTCCCATATTATCTACTTTCATTCAGTCTTTACCTGTTTATACTTTTGATTGATTTTATAAAGATATAAAGAAATGGTTCACTCCTGATCTGATTTCATCCTTTAATTGATTTATTCAGTAACTCAAGTCAACCACTTTTCTCTTCTCATAAATGTATCAGGGCATAAAGCATCCTGTTAGTTACATTAATTAGGGTTGAGAGATGTGGAGTATATCTTTTAGATTACACTGCTAGAATAGAGAATGACTCAAGATATAGGATATCTCACTTTTAGCAGCTTTTGACAAAATCATCATTCTATATAAGCAAGATGGTAGTAAGAGAATAGACTAGAAAATTTGTATGTATATGTACATATATAGATATGTGTGTATATAAAATACAAACATATATATTTAGTACAGTGCCCCAGGAAGATATGTAGATGGTACATTTATCAAGTTCTAATAACACAGAGTTGCCAAATATTTATATGGAAAATAGTTGTTTCAAAAAAAATCCATAGGGTAGAGAATTTGGCCTAATGTGATAAAATGAAATGTGATAGACATAAAAAAACTTTACATTTAAGTAAAAAAAAACCTAAATGCACAAGTGTAAAATCAAAAAGACATGCTTTGTAAGACAAAATAAGTCACTAATATGACATGGTAATGGAAAAAAAGCTAACAATCTTAGACTATATTAATAAAGACAAAATGTCCAGAAAAAGGGAAGTGATGTTCCCAGTGTTCCCAGATCAGATCAAATAAGGAACAAAGTCTTCAGTTCTAGTGGACACAATTTAGAGTAATATATGCTGGAAATATGGAATATTATCCAAAGCAGGAGACCAGGATGGTGAGAAGGCTTTGGAATCCAGATGCATTTACCTTCCAAACATAATGAAGTATCAGAATAGAAATTTGTAAAAGGCTGTAACAGCCTACAGATGGGAGCATCTAGGTGATGCAGTGGATAGAGCATTGTACTTGAACTCATCTTCCTGAGTTCAAATTTGACCTCAGAGACTTCCTAGTTGTATGTCTCTGGGCAAATCATTTAATCTTATTTGCCTCATTTTCCTCATCTGTAAAATGAGCTGGAGAAGAAAATGATAAACCACTCCAGTATCTTTGCCAAGAAGATCCTAAAAGGTATCACAAAGAGTTAGACATGACTGAAAAGCAACTCAATGAGAACAAGATTACAAATGTCTAATTCCAGGCTAATGAATTTTTATTTTGTGTTATGGGCAGTAGGGAGGCACTGAATGATTTTGAACAGGGCTATGACAATGAATATGATAGCTACTTTGATAGCAATGTGAAGGATTGATTAGAATTAGAAGAGACTAGATGAGAATCGATTATGATAATTGTTAAGGTTGCCAGAGTCAAGAATATAAATACCTTAGACTGGGGTATTAGTGAAATGTTATTGTTATGGATATTCAAAGTTGTGGATGATGGAGAGAGATAGGATAGAGAGGTTCAAGTACTCAACACACATTTATTTAGTATCTTGTAATTATCAAGCCCAGTGTTAGAGAATGGGAAAGACAAAAATGAGGTAATTCCTGGCCAAAGGGAACTTAAATTCCGAAGAGAGAGTCAAATAAATGTGGTTTTTATATAACATTATATATTCATACATAAACATGTATATATATATATATACACAGCTATGTATATACTTGTGTGTACTTTTCATATATAATACAAATATATGCATATCTATGTCTATGTACATATAATATGCACATATATGTTTATGCATACACACACATAAAAGAAATATAATGTAAATTGGGGGCAGGGGAAAGACACTAGTAGTGAGGGCAAAAGCTGATTGTAAAGCAAATGTTGAAGTCATTGGGGTGGACATCAGGAATGTCCATGAGTCAGCTGATAATGATAATGATAGATAAGGTTAGATTCCTAGAATTTATAGAGGAACTTAAGGGATGGTGATAAGACAACTTTTGGAACTGTCAGTGAAGGGACTGAGTATTAGGATCATAGAATCATAGAATTAAAGTTAGAAAGAGTTATAGATCATATTGAATCCAATATCCTCATTTTTACAGAAAAGGTAACTGTCTCTGAGAGGTTCAGTGACTTGCTGAGGATCTCATAGCTATTAGACATCTGAAGCAGACTTTGAACCTAGGTCTTCCTGAGTCCAACACTATTAATTTATCTACTGCACTAGGGCATATCAATCCCTCTTCTTGGTCTTATGAGTCAATTGGAGTTGGATAAGAAATAAAAGGAAAAGAATTGTGGCATCATCAAGGCAAGAACAGATTCAAAAGATGTCTAATATAAAGAGATTCATGGTGCACCTGAGGAAAAAACTCAAGAATAGGGTTTGTTTACAATAAAACATGAATAGCAAAGGGTAGTAGAGTAAAGGAGTGAAATGGAGTGGGCTTCATCTTTCAGAATATTAACTAACCACTGTAGTTGAATTGCTTGTTTCTGGCAGCTTTTAGTATTTTCTCTTTGACCTGGGAGTTTGGGAATTTGGCTATACTATTCCTGGAAGTTTTTCTTTTGGGTCTCAATAGTCAGGATTACACAGGATCTGGCAGCATCTACATTGGGGGGCTTGTAGGGTTTGGAATATAATATTCCAGGGGGCAAAAAAATCTTGATTTACAACAAAGAATCAACCACCCAGCAAAACTGAACATCCTCTTTCAGGGGAAAAGATGGATTTTCAATGAAACAGGGGACTTTCAAACTTTTCTACTGAAACAACCAGAGCTGAACAGAAAGTTTGATCTCCAAGTACAGGACTCAGGTGAACCATAGAGAGGGAGGACAAGAAGGACTAATTATGAGGAACTTAATGATGTTGAACTGCTTGTATTCCTGCATGGGAAGATGATACTGATAACTCATATGAACATTCTCATTTATAAGAACAGTTAGAAGGAGCATATATAGACAAGGTACAGGAAGGAGCTGAATATAATGGTATAATATTGTAAAAAGATGGAGTTAATGGGTGATAAAGGAAAGTACTGGGAGGAAGAACAAAGAGAAGAAGGGGCTAAGATATTTCACATAGGGGTCAAGAAAATGCTTTTGCAATGGAATGAAATGGGGGAATGAGTGATCCTTCATTCTTATCAGAAATGGCTCAGAGAGGAAATAACATACACACTTAATAGGGTATAGAACGCTATCTTACCCCAGAGAAAAATGAGAGGAAAGGGATGGGATAAGGGGGAATGGGGTGGGGGGGAAGGAAGAGGAGAATAGGAGATAGACGAAATGAAAGATTATGGGAGAGGGAACTCATATACAACACACTTCTGAACAGGGACAGGATGAAAGTAAAGAGGGAATAGAATAGATGAGAGTGGGAAGGAATAGAGTGGAGGGAAATACAGCTAGTAATAACAACTATGGGGAAAATATTGAAGCAACTTCTCTGGGGCTATGATGGGGAAGGAAACTCATTCCAGAGAGAGAGAGAGAGTGAGAGAGAGAGCCATTGGAATCTGAACACAGACTGAAGTACACTTTTTTCCTTCTCTCACTCTTCTTGAGGTTTCTCGTTTTTTGGGGGGAGGGGTTTATGATTACTCTCACAACAAGATTATTGTAATAATAGAAAATAAACAAAAAAGAATTTTTAAAAAGAATATTAACTAGCAACTTCTGCTAATGAAAATTCTATTAGCTAATTTATTTTTCCCTATTCCTGTCCTACACAAATTATTTGCCTTCAATATTTTGTTCCTTTTCTTACTGCTAAATTAATTTATCAATAATTAGAAATAGTGAATTTGTTAAAGATGTTAATCTGCTACTTATTTATTATATGTTATATATTAGAAAACACTGTTTAAGGCACTGTCTTCATTCTCCCTATCTCATACATTCATGTCTGGAATGATCTCTCTCTCTCTCTCTCTGTCTCTCTCTCCCCCTCCATACTTTCACTTTGTATCTATTTTTAATTTATTGATCTTGTGCAGGTTGTTTACCTCCAGAAAAATATAATCTTCTTGAGAGCAAAGATTGTTTCACCTAGTACTGTGTCTCATATAGAGTAAGCATTTAGTAAGTGCTTTTGTAATGAGTGAGGGTTGACCACCCACTATTAATGACCTCATATTTTTCATACAGGTGTGGACACCTACTGACTCTCTAGGATGGCTCACTTACTCCCACCTGCCTTTGCACTAGGAAGTTTAGATTTCAAGAGAAGGACCACCAGCTCATGGTTACATTCAAACTCTCCCAGTTTGAATACATTCTACATATCAACTCTTGGGCCCCCACCAATGTATTTCCATTTACATCAAACTACCATTCACAATAATGTTACTTTTAGGCCACAAACATAACCTTTACTTAACAAAAAAGTAAAAGAAAGAATAAATACCACAGCTGCTCATGAATAAAAGCAAATTCAAGACTCTTAATCCACATATAAACTTGATTCACATTCCTTTAGCAATATACTCAATATCTATGTGAGAGAGTGTTGACATAAACCTTGCTATTTTTCCGTTATGATTTCCAGGCCTTTCCATCTTCCTGGCAGCTGAATTTTTTTTTATATATTGTCTATCTCATTTAATGTATATATATATATATATGTATATATACATATATATTTTATTTTAAACAAGGACTATTGCTTTTTTTAAATTTCTAATTGACAGTGTTTAGCAGAATGCTTGGTGCAGAGTTGGCATGTCATTAATGTTCTTCATTCAATTATGTATCACAGCAATATTGTGCATTATAGTCATCTGGTTTTGTATACTACTTTTAAATTGTAAATACCATAATATCAAGGTCCATGACTAATATAAATTTTGCATCTCCCCAGTATTTATCATCATGCTTTTACAATCAATCAATAAATTTAACTGTCTCCTATGTTAGACACTGGAGACACAAAAATAAAATTGATGCATTTCCTGTCCTCAAGAAACTTACTTCTATGGGATATCTTAGACATTTATATTTTTTCCAAATGAATGATTGAATCACTTCTTATAGGGAAAGAAAAGTGGCATATTGATGTGCCTAAATGGAACATGTTATATTTAAAATATTGCTGGTAAAGTATATATCTTTGCCTTTTACAACATTATTTGAAAATATAATAATACATTTCACTGAAACTGTAGTTGAATACTGGTGTCTTTTTGCTTCAGTAAATCTTAACCAAGGGTGTATTACACTTTTTTTCTGAACCTGAATACAGCCTTTTCTCTCTCTTTTCTCTCATTGTTTCCCTTTATCGCATTGTACAATATTCTGAAATTGGCATTTTTCAAGGTCACTCAGTTTTCTTTTTCACTGAAGGTTTTTTCCTTTCTATTTCCCTTGACAAATGTATTTGACCAGGGTATTTCCGAAATGACTCCAAGATTGAAAGTAATTGCTGATATTTTTTTGCAAATGTACTTGCTATTTCCTAACTGGAAAATACAGCTAACTAAACAGCCTTCCCTGCCACCCCAATCTCCCCACTTCTTTCTTTGGTATTTTAAAAGGTTTTTGTTACTGTTGCATTGGGAATCTTATTCAACAGAGTTCCTGGCTTTCAAAATAGGTTAATATTTTTATGGCTATTTGATGAATTTAAGCTCCTTGAAGGCAATATTATTTCATGATTTCATGTTTTGATTTTGAATCTCTAGGAGCCCATCATCAGACTTCCACATAAATTTGCTTAATAATTTTTTACTTGAATCGAATTTTCAGAGTATCACTAAGTATATTGAAAAAATGCTTACATATTTCAACTGAAGAAATGCAACCCTATTTATAGCCTTTCTTTGTCCCTCATTCTAGTCAGGAACACCCTAAACACAAGAAGTAATAGTGGGGCATTGGTAGGAGGGCTTGAATCAGAGGAAACCAATTCAAATCTTAGCTCTACAAATTATCTGGGTGACTTTGGGCAAGTTACTTAACCTCCTGGGGCCCTGGTTTCTCATCTATAAAATGAGAGAATTGATTTAGATAACTGCAAAGATCCCCTCCAATTTTAAATCTACAATCCTTTTAGTGTGTGTCCCTTGAGTACAGTGATTTCAGAACTAAAGTTTGGTTGCCTCTTTCAAGGTAATCTGTTAGTAGTTCTTCTATGTTGATTTTAGACAAACAATTGATGGGTTATACTGCTACTAAAATTCCTAAGATAGTTCACAAACAATTAGTGAAAATGGCATCAGGGATTTTTTTCCCCCAGTGATATACTTGAAGTTCCTAAGGGAAATTTTATTTGAAACTGATAATCTGCTTCATTAATTGGCAACATTATATTCTTTATGTGCCTTTTGAATAGAATTTGGGGTTTTGATTCTTGTAATGATTATAGACTGTTAGAGCTAGAAGCACCTTCATATATTATTTAGTCTAAACCCTAGATAGTTTAGAGATTAGAAAAGCGAGATATGCAGAAGTTAAGTGACTTGCCCAAAGTCATACAATTGGTTAGTTTTAGCAAAAACTGAAGATCTAGGCGTCTTGACTTCCAATCTAGTTTTCTTTCTATTATAATATCTCCTTATGTAAGAAACTTAAAAATCAATATATTTATTATTTATAGAAAGTGCTTATTTTAGCTATAGCAGCCTTGTGACTTCCTAGCATGTCCACAGAATCAGAAAATGAAATACTACAGACTATTACAGACATATAAAGGGGATGTATCATGCTAAAATGTGACAAAAACACTCAAATATTAATAAGATCATAAGATCCTAGATTTATATTTATGTGGAAGAGACCTTAGATCTCTTCCAATTCTTTCACTTTGCAGATGAGAAAATGAAGCCTAGGGAGGTTATTAAATGATTCATCCAAGGCCATACAAACTGTAAATGTCAGAAAAAAAGAGTTGAACCTAGATCCTCTGTCTCCATATCTCTTGTAATTTCCATTGACCTCTTTCCTGTGTCTTAAGAAAAATCTGCCATTGCTTGTGAGAAGTTAGAATTGGGAGCCACTGAGTTGATCCCAAGTTCTTTAGCCTTTGAAACAAAGGAGACTTTTCGGCTTTATTCTGTGCTCAGACAGATCTCCCAGCTATGCAACATTTGGGAATGGATCAGGAAGATGTGAAGCAGGGGGTGCTGTATCTCTGGTCAAACTTGATAGGTCATTTGACACATCCCTTATCAACGTAATTTAAAGGACCCTTTCGACTAAACAGTTGCAGATATCTTTGAAGTTAATATTTTGTGATCTGAAAATGTTTGGGTTGGCGGAAGGGAGTGAATGATGAACTGCCTGTAGTTTACATCCAGGTCCCATTCCCTTCTGACAAATTCCCGTTTCTATGGGGAATTTTTCCATTATAGAATAGAAAAAAAAATTCCATTTTCTAGATTTTCTCTAAAACTACCTAGCCCACCAAGAGGAAATCATGTGGTTCCTCATTTATCTACCCTGGGAGGCAGAAGGGCTGAGTCATCCCTGCTGGGACCTAACCCCCTTTGGTTCCAAGCAGTCTCTGTACAGGATGCCAAACTGATGCTTAGATAACTAAGTTGTCCCCTCTGGCATCAATATGGATTTATCTCAGGATCAAATTCAGGACACTTGGATCATAAAACTGACACAGTGCATATCAGTTTCATTGGATAATTTGTTTTTTCTATGCTTCTCTGGTAAAGACATGTTACTTTGTCCTTGGAGTTCAAGCAAAGAGTTGTAAATTTCTATCCTTCTTCAAAGAAAGTATCCTTAGAGACAACTGTTGACATAGTGGTCAGTGCAATGGGTTAGTCAGGAAGATCTGAATTCAAATCTAACCTCAGATCACTGTGTGATCCTGGGCAAGTCACTTAACCTCTTTTTGCTTCAGTTTCCTCAGCTGTAAAATAGGAATCACAATAATGTCTACCTTGCATGGTTGTTGAAAGTATCAAATGAGGTAATATTTATTTTAAAAAAAGGGGCAGTTAGGTGTCTAGGTGGATAGAGAGAAGGTCTGGAGTCAGGAAGACTCATCTTTCTGAGTTCCAATCCAGCCTCAGTTTCTTACTACCTATGTGACCCTGGACAAGTCACTTAACCTTGTTTGCCTCAGTTTCCTCACCTGTAAAATAAGCTGAAGAAGGAAATGGAAAACCACTGAAGTATCTTTGTCAAGAAAATCTCAAAAGGGGTTCCAATGTGTCAGAGGGGATCAGAAACAACTAAACTACATCAAAATTTAGCACAATGCCTAAAACAGAGAAGGTGTTGCTTATTCACTTCCCTCTTTCCTTTTCTAGATCTACCTCTGGACACCTAAGTAAAAGTTCTGGAAAATTTCTTTTCCCCTGAACTTTGATCATACAAAATATCCTATAATAGCCTAGCATCTCCCTCTCCCAAAATGCTAGAATGATTTTAAATCTTTTTATCTGCAGAGATATTAACAGGTGGCAACAACCGTCAAGATCTCCTCCTGGCTTTGACCTTAGTTTGCTTAATGATTTTGCTTGATCTCAATTGCCTGCTCCACTTTTTCCTAATGCAAAATGAAATCACCTGAATAATTTGTTCTTGAAAATATGAATAAACTCTTTCTTTTTGTTGAATTTTTATTTCATTTTTGATTAAAAAGCATGTTTCCATTGTACACAATAGCAGCAACATTGTAAGATGATCAACTATGATGGATGCAGCTCCTCTCAGCAGTTCAATCCTAAAAGATTTGTTAGTGGAAAATACCATCCATATCCAGAGAAACAACTATGGTCTCTGAATGCAGATCAAAGCATACTGTGTTCACTTCTTAAAACTTCTTTTATGTTTTTTTTCTGTCTTTCTCATTGGTTTTTTTGTTTTTGTTTTTGTTTATTTTTTTTTTTGCAAGGCAATGGGGTTAAGTGGCTTGCCTAAGGCCACACAGCTAGGTAATTATTAAGTGTCTGAGGCCAGATTTGAACTCAGGTACTCCTGACTTTAGGATCGGTGCTCTATCCACCTCCTTTAGTTCTAATTCATCTTTCACAACATGACAAATATGGAAATATGTGAAACAGGATTGTACATGTGTAACCATGGGAAGGGGGTAGGGAAAAATGATGGAAAAATAAGGAACTCAGAAGCTTACAACAAGATGAATGTTGAAAGCTATTTTTGCATGTGATTAGAAAAAATAAAATAAATAAATAAAAATAAACAAACATGTTTCCTCTTCTTTACAACCTTCCCCTCACCCTAAATTAAAAAAAAAAACATGCATAGTCAAGCAAACAAATTTCCACCATGGCCAAGTTAAAAACTGCACGTCCCATTTTGCATCACCTCTTTGCCAAGGAGTAGCATGGTTCATTGTTGGTCCTCTGAAATTGTGACTGGTCAGAATTCTTTAGTCTATGAATAACGATTGTTTGGTAAGAAGATACTTTAATGCAATTTTAATGGAAGTATATGTGAATATTGTTTGCAAATACACCATTTTCTGGATTCACAAAAACTTCTGAGAACCTCTATAAATATTCTTTGCTAAATGAGTAGATCCTTAGGACTAAGTTCACTTAACTGTACGTGATCATTTTTCTTGGAGCTCCTTTGGTCAGAGTTTTGTTGACTAGACTGAAGTAAAAAGGGAAGGAAGCATGAATTTATTAAGCACCTGTCATATGTCAGACACTGTACTAAGCACTTTACAAATATTGGCAGGTCTCATTCTACTGATGAGGAAACTGAAGCAAACAGTATTAAGTGACTTGCCCAGGGTTACACAGCTAGTGTCTGAGGATGGATTTGAACTCAGGTCTTCCTAACACAAGGCTTGATATTGCATGTAGGAAGTTCCTATCTCCCCTCCATAAGGCTAACATGGGGCCTACTTCCCCAAGAAGTGTAAGGGGGTAAAGGGAGAATACTGTCCAGAGTACCATATAAATCTCACAGTACTTTGCAAAAGATTGAAAATAAAACCACTAATTTTCCAAGGGAGGTTATCAGATTCGCCTCAGGTCTGAGAAAGCTGCTCTTGGAACTGGGAAGCTAAATTCTGTCCCCTGCTGCTAGTGCAATTTGCAAAAGTAGATTCATTTTCTTGTTGAGTTTAGGATACACATCATTAATTTCCTTCCATAGGTTTCCTGGTCTCTTAGTGAGATATTAAAAAGGAGATTCAGTCCCAAGGTATAGGTTATCATGAAGACTTTAGATTTTTTTCAGAACTGTTTTTGGATTATATAACATGCTGAAATTCAGTTCTAGGGAGTTAAAGGAAAATATTTCCTTTGTAGTAGGCAGTGTCTGTTATGTTTGGGGGAATTTTCCAGTAAATCATCTAACAGCTGCTTTGTTGTACAGGCACTGAAATTTTATCCTTTCACTGGTTACATACGCTTTTACTTTTGGAAAATTCACATGCTTTTCTTTACCGGCAATAATTTGTTCCCCAAATGCCAATTCCTGGGGAGAATTTAATAAAGGCTTACCCAGCAAGACACTGTTTTGAACAACCCCTATGGTTGTCTTTGGAATAGACCCTGGGTGCTCTGTCCCTCTTGAGGTGTAGTCCCTCAAAAGGAAGGAAAATTACCACTGATAATCTAGGAAGACTACCCCCAGTTGCTTGTCATAGATGTAATTGTAGCTATGGAGATATTTGTTTTAATCAGGCCTAACTTAATATTATACTTCATATTGCATTTATGTACAAAAATATTTTATTTTATATTAGTGATTCCATCTTGTGCTATTTGTATAGAATGGAATACTAAACTGGTTGTAGGAGGGAAAAGATTTGGCAGGGATCCAGCCAAAAATATCCCTTCTTTATGAAAGAAAATTCCTCCAGACTGCAGAAAGAACACTTCCCTGAGGTGAATGCTTCCAGTGGATTTCCCTGTGCCCCAATTCTTAGAATTGAATGGCCACAACTTCTTAAGTTCCATCTGGCTAATAGGGAGGCTGTGGCAAGATCACAAGATCTTAGAACCATATCCAAGGGTTGAGCTTGAAGAGACATGTAAGAAAGTGGACAGGGTGCTGAATTTGGAGTCAGCAAGACCTGAGTTTAAATTTCATTTAAACTTATTAGCTATACAGTTGTTTGTTCTTTATTCTCCAAAAGAACCACGATATCAGGTGGTGCCATAACATGCAAGATGATTGCATTTAAGTGAGGGAGAACTGTGCAAAGTCACCCTCCTCACTTTCTCCTCCTCCAGAGCCATCTGCATTGAGTGGCCAGATTTGGATCTGGATCACTGGAGATAGCTCTGGGTGAAGTTGTAGGATCATAGAATTTAGAGCTGATTTACTACTTCATTTTACATACTAGGAAATTGAGAACCATGGAAGTCTTGACTTGCCCATGATCACAAAACTAGCAATGGCAGAGTAAAGATACAGACATTGGTCCTTCAACTCTAAATAGAGGCAAAATGGCAAGATGAGAATTAGGCATTAGAAAAACTGAGTCCAAATTCTGATTCTTTTGCTTATTATTTGTGTAACCTTGGGCAACTCAGAAAACCCTTGAGTTCTCATTTTTCTTATCTATGAAATGAAGTGGTTGGACTTGATAATAACTGCAACAGCTGAAGTTTATATAATTCATAAGTCTAGTAAAGTATTTTACATGTCTGGTATCATAGATCATGGATTTGTACCTGGAAGGGGCCTTAGTGGTAATTTAGTCCAACCCTCTCACCTTACCAATGAGAAGACTAATAATAATAATAATGTTTGTCCTTGCAATCTCGAAGACATCAGTGAGGTGATGCCATGACAAGCATATGAATTAGATTTGAATGAGTGTGCTGTGCTGATTTTCCATCTTCACTTTTTCCTCCAGAGTCGTCTGGATCCAGTGGCCAGATATGAATCAGGATGACTGGAGATGGTCTTGGATTTTGAAGTAGTCAGGGTTAAGTGACTTGCCCAAGGTCACACAGCTAGTAAATGTCTGAGGCTGTATTTGAACTCCTATCCTCCTGACTCTAAGGCCAGTGCCCTAGCCACTGTACCACTTAGCTGACCCCAATAAATAAAAAATAAATTAAAAAATGAGAAGACCAAAACCCCAATTTGCCTGAGTCATTTGCCCAAGGACCCATGGAAAGGAAATGACAGAGCCTAGATTCAATTCCCAGGTCTTCTCCAAATTGAAGAGGACACAGACTCCAAACTGAGCCCACTTTCCATTGTATTATCATTGTCTTGATGGGCCTCCAAGAGACCCCTTTGATGTAGACATTTGTTATCACCATTTTAAAGAAAACATCCAGTATAAATGATTTGCCTAGGGTCACAGTTGCCTCAGTAAAATTGAGACTTGTAAAGACCTTAGCAGGGTGTCGTAGTGGATAGAGAGCCATCCTCAGACTCAGGACATCTGATTTTGTTCTATTTCTGATACTTTCTGGCTACATTGTATTCAGTAAGAAATCTAACCTACAATTGTCCTGGAAAAACTTCCAAAGCTACACATTGTAGAACAGGTGTCAATTTGCATTGATCTCTAAATTTTTTTGTTTCATTAAACATTTATTAATTATTAAATTAATTAAATTAAATATTTATTAATATTAAACATTTCTCAATTACATTAAAAAATTTAGTATTCATTTAAAAATTTTGAGCTCCAAATTCTCTCTCCCTTTAATTTCCCACAGACCTGCTTGATAATAATTATACATGTTAAGCCATACAAAACATTTCTATATTAGCCATGTTACAAAAGAAAACACTTAAAAAACAAGAAAAATAAAGGAAGTAAAAGAAAAATATTGTTTCAATCTGTCTCAGAGTTCATTAGTTTTCTCTCTGGAGTTGGATAACTTTTTTTTCATCATGAATCCTTTAATTTTCATTGATTTTGAGAATGTCTTCTCTGTTCTCAAGGTATATTTGTAGAAAGATACTTCAGGAAAGTGTTAGGATGAAAAAACAAGGGAAAGATGTCCTGATACCTAGGTGACATTCTTTGATTGTTTAGAGATGGGGAAAAAAGACAGAATCTATTTTCTTTTTTTTCTTTTTTGGTTTGTGCCAGGCAATGGGGTTAATTGACTTGACCAAGGTCACATGTAATTAAGTAATTATTAAGTGTCTGAGGCCAAATTTGAATTCAGGAACCCCTGATTCCAGGGCCAGTGCTCTATCCACTATGCTTCCTAGTTGCCCCCAGAGTCTTATTTTCTCTATTAAAATATGAACTCCTTGAGGGAAGAGACACTTTCTATTTCGTCAAGAAACCAGAAAACATTGTGGAAATTTAATGGTGTATAGCCCAAACTCAACAAGATAATAAATTCACTTTTGTAAATTGCTCCAAAAACAGGGAATAGAATTGTTTCCCAGTTCTACCAGTTACCAAGGCATATCAGATTACCTTCCACTGAAAATTAGGGGTATTATTTTCAACCTTCTTCCAAAATATTGAGATTTATTTTGTACTATGACAGTACTTTCTTTGTCTTCCTAGTTTTTAAGCACAGTATTTGGTATATAAAAAAAAGACCTTAATATAACTGACTGAAGGACTTATCTGTGGGAAATTCATCAACTATAAATTGAGAGCATTGGTTAGTTACAGTTTAAAATTTCTAGATTAGTCCTGTCTCAGACACTTATGAGCTATGTGATCCTGAATTAGACACTTCACCTCAGATTCTTCAAATGCAAAATAGGGATGAATGATAGCACCTATCACATAATAGTTGAGAGGATCAAATGAGACAATATATGCAAATCATTTTGCAAATCTTAAAGCATATGCTTTAAATCTTAAATGTTTTCCTGTAGATGCAAGAGAAACTATTCACAGGTTGGACACAGAAGTGGATTTTTGAAAGAAAAACTTAAAAGTTTCCCTGAAGACTATATTTGATATTAATCTAAATCTTCCCCATCAAGCCTCAAATCCCATGTCTCTTCTTATCCCACCCCACCCCCAACTCTTCTTTTGCATAACAAAATGAAAAAGTGAGAAGTGTCAAATATCTTACAGTGAAATGATCAGAGTAAGACTTCTTAAAACTTTTCAATTTTTTTCAATCCAAATTGGGAGAGACTGGAAGTGGTTAATGAATTTTTTTTTCTTCAAAGGTATGCAGTGTATTTAGTTTGCAAACTCCTTGTCTAAAGATTAGAACTGTGTAGCCCTGGGCCTCGTCCTGACTCCTTTGTGAATGTGATTTGAGACAATTACTCCTGTTGGAGACTTTTGCCTGTGAATCACAGGCAAGAACCTGGGATTTACAACCTGAAGATCTTATTGTGCATCCATACCACAGTTTGTGAATTAGCTACAGCCATTCTAACCTTTTAACTTTGCTCAGTCATTTCAGCTTGTATCTGACTTTTTGTGACCTCATTTGAGGTTTCTTGGCAAAAATGATGGAGTGGTTTGCCATTTGTTTCTTTAGTTCATTTTACAGAGGTCTAAACTGAGGCAAACAAGGTTAAATGACTTGGCCAGAGTCATGCATCTAAGTGTCTGAGGCTGGATTTGAACTTAGGTCTTCCTGACTCTAGACCTGTCATTCTCTATCCACTGTGCCACCTACCTGCTGCAAAATCTAGTTACTGTAGGAATTTTAGAAGGATATTTCACCAGCAGAAAAGATTCCATTCCAGGATAATCAAACAAATTTCAATGAGCTATAGTAGAAACAGTGCTGCTCTTAGGGTCAGGTGTCCTAGATTCACGTTCCAGCTATGATAATTACTAGACAGTTTCCTTAACCTCTCTCTCTCTGCTTTAGTTTTCTTATTTGTAAAATAAGACTAATAATACTTAGCTCCCCCACTTCACAAGGTTGTTATAAGGAAAACATGTTATAACCTCAAAGCATCATATAAATCATCTTTTCCTGAAAGCTTTCTTTAACTCCTATTACTTCTATCTTTCCTCTGTTAATTATTTCCTATTTATCCTGTACAGAGATTACTTCGTATGTATTTGTTTACAAGTTGTCTCCATTAAGTTGTCTCTGTAAGTTGTCTCTAAGTTGTCTCTTATAAGCTCCTTGAGGGCAGGGATTGTCCTTTCTAATTTTTTTTTGCTAATTTTTAGCAGTCATCTGTATCATAATAATACTTAATAGATATTTATTGAATGATCAATTGATATAAGCATCATCAACCTCATTAATGACAAAATTAAAATAGTTGACAATTTGATGATCTAAACAAATCTCAAAATGGATTGACAATGAGGTGGCTAGGTGGCACAGTGGACAGAGTACCGGCCCTGGAGTCAGGAGTACCTGAGTTCAAATCCGTTTGTAGACACTTAATAATTACCTAGCTGTGTGGTCTTGAGCAAGCCACTTGACCCCTTTTTTGCCTTGCAAAAAACTTTTAAAAAATGGATTGACAAAAGAAAAACAATTTAGATTACAGTTAAAGTCCAAGGGATCATCAGTCTGACCTAGTCATTTTATTACTAAAATGCTAAAGACAAAAAAAAGGCACAAATGTGACTTTTTGAAAGTCATGGAATCAGAGTCAAGATTAGAATTGCAGGTGGAGTAATCTAGAAATCCCCTGGTTTTTGTGGTCTAACCTTCTCAGTCCAACAGGAGTCTTTTTCTAGTCATGCCTCTTCCTCCTCCTACCTAGTAGCTTTCCTTTTTGTTAAAACTCTTCTCTGGAATACACCATATCTGGAAATTTCTATACTTAGGACAGTCATTCCACAGTAGAAACTTCCATTTCCTTGTTGATTGATCAGCTCTCTGCCAATGACTTCAGAGATGGGAAACCAATTAGACCCAGCCACACCTTCCTCTTTCTATAAAATACCAAGGCCCATAGCTAACCCCTGGGGTATCAAGATCCCAGAGCTATGAGGGCTTCACTGAAAGCATGGGATTGAAGGCATCTTTCTCAATCTGCTTTGGTTTGAAGACCACTGTGCCCTAGAATCCTTGATGGCATCCCTGACTGTAGCCTTATCTTGGTTTTTCCCAGTCCTTCATGTGTTCAATTAAGAACCAGTATGAGAGACTATGCTGATTTGGAGGTATGAGTCCCTGCTCCATTGGGAGTGGGGTTGAAGAGTTCTCTTACTTTGAAGAGTGGGTCACTACCCTTGTGTGAGGTAACTGGACTGCCTTATTACCTGTTATCTTTCACTGTCCCAACACCCTCTCTGGGGTGTCTCCAAATTAATCCTGGAACGTTTCCTTTTGAGATTTTCCTTAAGCATACCAAATAAAAGGGTCTGTTACTCTCAGTACTGACTTGATCATCAAATTCTTTTAGACCCAAGCACTGACAGCAAGTCCTCAGACTCCCTGTTCTGCAGTCTTTTTATTCCAGCCTTGCAATTAGGCAGAAAAGTCTATAAAAATGAAGAATTTGTTAAAAATAAAAGAAAAACAAACAAATCTATGAAAAATGAAGAAAAACAAAGGTCTTTTTTGGGGGGTCAGAACTACATCTCTAGTTCTCATGAGACTCCCCTGTAGAGAATTCCCACAGTGTGTGGGTAGGCATGTTTGCTTGTTTGTGTGTGTGTGTGTGTGTGTGTGTGTGTGTGTGTGTGTGTGTGTATGTGTGTGTGTGTGTGTGTGCCAAAAGAGCATGGGGGAAAAATATCCAATGGAAGTAGAAATCTGTGCAAAACCATAGGGTCAAACTTCTTCTCTAAGGCAGCATGGAATAAGGAAGACCTGAGTTTGAATTCTATCTCAGACCTTCATTAATCATGTGATCTTGGGCAAGCCCCTTGACCTCCCTAAATTTCAGTTTCCTCATCTACAAGGAGTTATAGTGAAGAATCCTAGTTAAAGATGGAGTCCTCTTTTGCAGATGATGTCTTACGGAAGTAGAGTGAAAACAATTTTTTCCATGTGCCTGACATCTGTCTTGTTTCTATACTATGTTTTACATGCTAATAGGAGCCTTACCTAATACACACAGACTGCTTTTTAAGGAACTAATAGGACCTGTTTAATTACTTGCGAACTTTGTACAGAATCGTGTTTTCCCATGTATGCATAAGACCCATGACCACTAACAGTCTTTTTTTGTAGGGGTGCATCTGGCTAGTGTCTTATCTGTGCCAGATCTGAATAGTCTGGCTATTTTGTCTACTCTTTTTGTTCCCAAGTGGACAATTATACATACTCTCCCTATCATATTTGGGCATCTGTTATGTGTATCTTGTCCTAAATTCCTTTCTTCCTTCTCAGTTTTCCAGGAATGTGCACATTAATGTGAATGTTAAATGTATCTTTTAGGACTCCTTTTCTTTCCCCACTTTGATCTCAATAAAGTCTTTCTGCCCATAATCCTTAAAAAATTCAGTTCTCTGGATTTATGTATTTTAGAAATATAACCAAACTGTCTACTACTTTGGAATTTAATTCGGTTTTTCCAGCTGGGAGAATTAAACTTTGGATACTAACTTGCCTTTTCAAGGTAGTTTGATCTTGTTTATGCCACAAGATTAGTTGCACCAAGCTCTAAAATATTCCAAATCCTCTTGAAAGAGATTAGAAATCATTCTAGAGTTTAATCACTCACACAATAAAAACAAAGTGGATGAAGAATGACTATTGCCCAGACAGACAATATAAGTAGACAATGAAATGGGTCCAAATTTAAACAGGAGGAGGAGGAGAGTGGGCTAGGCCTACAGGAAATTACAAAACTCCTTTAATGATCCCAGATTCTCTCAGAAACAAAGGCCCATATTTTTAATAAAAAGATTTTATCAATATTGTAAATCAGAAAGTCACAGAACACTATATTTGGATAATTAAAAAATGAATATTACATAGTGGGAAATGAAAAAAAAACAGATGGAGGAAAAGACCATGATCAGGTTGTAATATATAACAAAGAACTTCACAGAACTGAAATAAAAATATTATCATGGGAATATATAATTGAAATCTGATAGGTGTCTCACCAGCTACAAGTGAACACTGTCAGGTAGACAACCTAAATGCTCCATTTGGTGGGATTCTTTTGGTGTTAGGATAAAGCAAGGAAGGCCCCCAGTTTGTTAGGGGAGGTTAATTGAAATGTGTCTATGGGAGGAACATAGATGAGTAAGGATGGAGGGGTAATGATATTCATTGTTTCAAGAAAGATGCAAATTGATAAAGTCATAGAGCTTTTTAAGTCTTATTATTTTTATCCCAATGAATGTTGTGAAAAAGAACATAAGAAACATGGAGAAATAGGACAAAGTTAGTTTGGCCAGAATTGGTCTACTTGTGAAGCTTCAATGTTTATTAGTAACATTGATGCTCAGTATTTTCAAAGTACTGGAGAATGTTTTTTTAACCTTTAACTTCCAGACCCAATTAACTTCAGACAGACAATATAAGCAGACACTCAACATCCGATGAGGGTATAGTATATGCAATGCACTGTGCTAGGGCACTGCAGGCCTGGGGGATGGGATAGGGGATGCAAAGCTTTGTGCCAGGGCACTGACACTACAGATTAAAAACAAAATGAGTTTCTGGTTTCTGGGATGCTGGAGGAACACATGTGCAGACAGGTAAATAAAATTTGAGAAGGTTTTCTGTTTGCCACTGAGGGGATAAAGGCAGAATTCACAGAAGAGTTTCCTTCTAATACAGTCTTAAAGGAAGATAAGAATTATGAGGAAGGACAGTATTCTAGGGATGGCGGATGTGTTTTTGTATGCACAAAGGTGGGAGATAATATGTTTAGTACACAGTTGAAAAAGCAACCTGTTTTTAAAATAGTGCAACAGTAATTATTAGGTACTATTGTAGCTGATGAAATATAGAGATAAAGACCAAAGATCTTAAGGCCACTGAAAAGGCAAAAGAATTCGAGTGATTCCTGGGATGTTTTTTAAACTGCTCAGGATTTTATTACAAATATTTACAAAGTATAGGTTTGAAACTTGTCCTCCCAAAGGACCAACAAGCACTTTAGGACAGGGGTGAATAACAAAAGGCTAGTCAGGGTTGCTTGTTAGACAGAGAGTGAGATAAGGAAAGACAGTAAGATTGCTGACTGGGCTAGAGAGAGGACTGAACTGTCCATGGCAAGGTCAAGTTTGAGAGAGAGAGAGAGAGAGAGAGAGAGAGAGAGAGAGAGAGAGAGAGAGAGAGAGAAGAGATAGAGTGAGACAGAGAGAAAGAGAGAAGGGCAGGCAGCTGTGAGGCTTGGTTAGTCTGGCCACATGGCATGGGGGAGGCCTATGGTGCTCCACATGGTCTAAGAAAGAGTGTGAAAAAAAATCCATCCTGCTGGATGGAAGTTTGAATCAAAGAAAAAGAAGACAAGGAAAGGCAAGAGTAGTGTCAAATACCCTTCTGGGTAGGTTGGGCATGGGGTGGGGTGATGCTTGGGGAGTTGTCTTGCAACTTGGGCCAGGTATCTTCCAATGACAAGCTACATACTGGTCCTTCCTGTCCCAAGGTGCACATCCTCCAAGTTCCATATGTCATTTCCTGTCACACCAACATCTATGGTCAAGGTTAGGTGAAGGGGAAAATGGGGGACAAGATACAAACCACAGGGGTCAGGAGCAAATAGTCTTCCACAGTTATCAAGATTTTAACAGCATCGAAAAATTACAAAATTTGTTTCTGCTACATTCATAATTTTCTGCATCACTATAATGATAATGGCAAAGATAAACTCAACTCTAGCTAAATCTCAGTTTCTCCAACTGTCAACTGGGTATGTTGCTTTTTTAGTCATTTCAGTCATGTTCAACTCTCAGGGACTCATTTAGGGTTTTTGGCAATGATTCTGGAATGGTTTACCATTTCCTTCCCTGGCTCATTTCACAGAGAAGGAACTAAGGCAAACATGTTTATGGGACTTGCTCAGGGTCACACATCTAGTAAATTTCTGAGGTTGCATTTGCCAGTTCATTGTTCTATCCACTGCACCACTGGCTACCCATAAACTGAGTATAAGACTAACTATTTCTCCCTATTTTGAAATGCAAAATGTGGGAATTCTTTTTGAACTATTTGGAGAAAAGAAGTTATGATAAAATCTATATTTGTATATTTTAGAGCCCTGGAGTTTTTTCTTTCTTTACATCTGGGCTTCTACATCTGGAGTACAGTCACTCTTACAAAGAGCTATTTGTTAAAATACTGAAAAGAACACTTTGCTCAAGTAAACTATTTTTTTTTTTTAGTTTTTGCAAGGCAATGGGGTTAAGTGGCTTGCCCAAGGCCATGCGGCTATGTAAATATTAAGTGTCTGAGGCTGGATTTGAACTCAGGTACGCCTGACTCCAAGGCCAGTGCTCTATCCACTGAGCCACCTAGCTGCTCCCTCAAGTAAACTATTTGATAGCAGGTATTAATTGTTTTAATTTTTGTCTTTGTAATTTCAGTATCTGACATAGGGTTAGATCCAGAATAAGTGCTTAATAATATTTTTGAATTGAACTCAGATATTGAAGTCAAGAAATCATTATATTGAAAGAAATAATGCAAAAAATGGAAAATCTATTCCTTTTTTGCAAGGCAAATGAGGTTAAGTGGCTTGGCTAAGGCCACACAGCTAGATAATTATTAAGTGTCTGAGGCTGGATTTGAACTCAGGTACTGCTGACTCCAGGGCCGGTGTTCTATCTACTGTGCCACCTAGCCTCCCCCCCAAAATCTATTCTTTATTTATGATTTACCATTATGTTCTCTTAAATGTGCTAAATATTGTAATTTTAAGAATGTTTCATTTTATCATTCATTCATTTGTGGGGCATTATGAGTTGCTATATGTGGCATAGAAAATAGAAATCAGAGAAGGAAAAAATTAGAGAAGGTTGGAAAGAAAAAAGAAATAGATTTATTCAGTTTACAGAAGGAAAAACAGAGACAAGCCATTTTCTTCAAGGATAAGATAGACTCACAAATTGTATAATAATCAGTCTTGGACTTTTTTTCCACAGATAATAAATGAACATTGAGTCTATTGCTACTTATGACTTCCAATGAAATTGCCAATGGCATGATTCAGGAAAATGTGTTTTCCTTTTGTAGTTATATATACCCTGCAGGTCTGAGCAGATGAATCATTTAATTGAAGTTTTTTTTTAAGAAAGAATTTTTAACATAATCTGAAACATCAATCATATACTCCAATTTTCATTTCTGTTTTCAGTTAGGTGCCCAACTTTAACTGAATTGGGACTTGTTAAATAAAGAAATTCCTGCCTTAGACAATATATAACAACAATGAAAGTCAAGCTGGTCTAGGTTATGGTCCTATCAGTTTCCATGTGAGTCATAAATAACTCAGGAAGTTAGGAGATTTCATAGAATCTAAAGCTCCATGAAGGCAGGAATTGTTTTTGTTGTACTTGTATCCAATTGAACAATAATAGTGCCTTGCAGGTCTCAGGTAGTAAACAAATATTTGTTGGGCTAAATCTAGGATCTAATTAAATCCAGGGTCTACAGGTTTTCCTATTAGCCAACTGTGTGACTTTAGAAAAGTCATTCAACTTCACTGAATATATAATGTTGTTTGTCCTTCCTTTTCAAGGAGGACCATCTCGTCAGGGAATGAATTGGCTTTCTTTTGGCTTTTGCAAGGTAATAGATCAAATGACTTGCCCAAAGGTCACACAGCTAAGTATTTAGTGTCTGAGATCAGATTTACTCAGGTCCTCCTGACTCCAGGTCAGTGCTCTATCACCTAGCTGACCCTAGTGAATTAGATATGTGAGGGAGGACTGTACAAAGTCATCAGTCTCACTTTCTTCTCTAGAGTTATCTGAATCCAGTGGCAAGACATAGGTCAGGACAATTGGAAATGTCAACAGGAGACCTTGGCCTTTTTAAATTAGGTCTCAGTTTGACTAAGGCAATGTCCTTTTAGTGATTAAGACTGGGTAAGAAATGAAGCAGAGAAGGGCCTCTTTTAACCTAGTCAAAAAAAATCAATCTGGGACCCTCAGGGTTTCTGGTCAAAACAGAAAGTTCATTTGGAATCAATCAGGGCCCCAAACAATGACCACCATGTATGGTTTGACCTGGGACCTATTGTGGGCCAATCAATTTGAACTAGAATGATTTGAGTTTAAGGTATGGTCCTTAAGAAATAAATGTAACCCATAAATCCCAGCTACCTTACTAGGTTTCAAGGATACAAATTTACTTACCTTTGGACATCATACCTGCAGGTAAGCGTAAGATGGCTTATGTGGACAGAGAGAAGGGAGGGAAAGGGAGAAGAAAGAAAGGAAGAAAGGAGTAAAGGAAGGAAGGAAAGAAGAAAAGGAAGGAAAGATGGAAGGAAGGAAGAAAGAAAGAAGTTGTGCTCACAGAGCACAGAGTTGGTGCTTCTACTCAGAGTTGGTTCTTGTCCTTCATTCTCCAAAAGGACCATGATATCAGGGAGGTGAGGCCATGGCATTTAAGGGAGGGAGGGTTGCTTCAAACACTAACTGTATGACTCTGGGTAAGTCACTCAACCTGTTTGTCTCAGTTTCCTCATTTGTAAAATGAGCTGGAGAAGGAAATGTCAAACTTCTCTAGTATGTTTGCTAAGAAAACCCCAAACTGGAGTCACAGAGAGTCAGTCATAGCCTGAATAACAATAATGAGGCTTGCTCAGGGTCCCACAGCTGGTAAGGAGCAGAGCTACTTAAAGAATAAATAGGAAATCCTTAAGAAGAGAGCAAGTGGTAGAATTAAGAGGAGGGGTTGATGAAGCTAGCAAAATGGCTTGGGAACAGGAGTTTAAGGATCAATGTGGATTCGTGGATTCTTTTATCAATGACAAAATCACAGAAATTTCTCTGACTCAGGAGGGTAAGAAAAAATCTTAAATTTTAATCCACTGGTTATTGCAAAAGTTCACAGTTTATTATAAAATATTCATAGGTTAAGTTCTTTGAAGAAACAGCAAAATAGTGAATTTCAGTAAAAGTAATGAAAATTAAGCAAAGAAGAAATAGCTACAAGCTGGGCTGGTCAGAACACCGAGGATGGCTAAAGAGGAGGAAAGAGCAATGGTCACTAGACAGTGGCTGGGCTTAGATCAACATGGATCCTGCACTGAGGGGAGAGAGGGTGGGCAGAACCAGAGCCCAGCCCACCTCCTATGCTGGAAAGAGTGGGAGGGAGGGTCAAAGGGCAACCCACCTGAACTTGACTAGGGTCTGGCATATATCTTGGGAAAACTAAGAGTCAGACAAGTGGAGGCATAGGGGAAGGGGCAGAGGTTGCTTTCTATTATCTTGGTGAATTTACATTTGAGAAGAGGGTCAGATGGAATAACAGGGATAAAGTCAGAGGTCCACAGAAAATGCCAAAGAAGCACAGATAATAGTTCCTTAATATTACAGCAAAGGCTAAACAAATATTTCTTTAATATTTCTCCTTTACATTGGGAAAGGCTTCCTGTAGGAGATGGGATTTTAATTGGACCTTGAAGGAAGACAGAAATGAGGAGGAGAGCATTCCAGGAATGAGGAATATTGAGAAAAAAGATGCCTAAAGTTGAAATATGGAATGTCTTGATCATGAAACAGTAAGGAGTTCAGTGTCATTGAATTGACAGTATGGCAGGGAATAAAATGTAAGAAGATAGAAGAGGTAGAGAGGGACTAGGTTATGAAAAGCATAAGAGAGGATTTTATATTTGATCTCAGGTAATAGGGAGCCACTGCTCCTTATCTGCTACTTATCTGTTTTAAAAAGTTAGAATATATGTGTGAAGTCCATTCTAGTCTCAATAGTCTATGATTCTGAGGAATGCAATAGGGGTTTGTACTGCCAGCTATGGTGGAACCAATTAATTGATGGCCTACAAAGCAAAAGTGAAAAATTTGGACTTAATTTCAGAAGTGATTGAGTGTGAAAGGATAATTAATTAATAGTGATGTGCTGGATGGATTTAAATAGGAAAAGATTTGGTGGCAAGGAAACACTGGGTGTATTTCATCAATCTAGGTGTTAAATCTATTCACCTAGAAGAAACCACATAAAGAATATGTTGTAGTTTGACAGAGTAAAATAAGACAGTTGTTCATTATGGGTAAAGAAGTTCTCTAGAAAAGAGAAGCAAGGGGCAACCTGTGAAAAGAGAAAAGCAAGTGGTGGTCTGTTGATTAGGGTTTCATTGCATGCAACTATTCATGATCACCATTTTGGGATTTTGGCAAAGATATTGGAGTGGTTTACCATTTCCTTTTCCAGTTCATTTTACTGATGAGGAACTGAAGCAAACAGGTTTAAGGACCTTGCTCAGGGTCACACAGCTAAGTGTCTGAGACTGGATTTGAACCCAGGAAGATGGAATCTTCTGATTCCAAGCTCAGTACTCTATCCACTGTACCACCTAGTTACCAAGTGGTGGTCTATCTAAGAACAAAAAAAGAAGTCTGAGAGAAGACTCATGCTCATCATCTGATTGAAGATAGTGAAAGCAGAAGCTGAATTTCCAGGTGGGGGTAGAGCATATTGGATTTTGAAGAAAGGAATACATTGCCGGCTGACATACTGTAGAAGGTTAAGCAAAAAATATAGGTAGAGGCAATTCATTTACTGATTTAGGAAGTTTTTTAAAAAAAGACAAGACATAAAGGATAGTAATTGGAAGGGTAAGTAGGACCAAGTAACAGTTTAATTTTAGGATAGAGACTTGTATAAATTTGAAAGCCAAAGGAAAAATAATCAGACTAAATATCTTCAAAAAGGTATTTGTTGAACTAAATTGAAATGGGTATTTCTTGCAAGATATAAAAAGGACACTGTAAATAGGTCACCAAGCTTTGTAAGGTAATAAAGATTGTTAATCACTTTTTATCTGGCTCATAATCAGACTCATAGAAAAACAAGTGACCAATTTCTAAGGGGGCCCTTAAAGACATCTACTTGGTAATATAGACATAGAATGTAATTATAATCTTAATTTCTGATACTATTTTCTTTATAAATATCTATCTATATATAATTTATTTATATATTTAATTTCCATTAGTTTGACTTTTGTAAGTGAGAGAATGAATACATAATAGATATAATATGTATTATGGAAGGTTCTTTTAGTATTACCATTTCATATAACATATACTGATCATCATATGGAGTTTAGTACTTGTAACCCATAGCTTATTATAGCTTTGAGTTCACACAAATGGGGTTCAGTTTTTGGAGGCTTCTTACTAAGTAATTTTCTTTGGCTCATGCCTCCATCAAGAGTTACCCCCTGGAAATATCAGAATTTAGTTTGTTTACCTCCACCCAGAGTTTCCCCTGGGAACAGCAAAATTTGACTCAATTCTAGATCTTCAAAACAAAAGGAAAAGGGCCTTTAGTTCATGTACAAATTCTCAGGCTAACAAAATATTGACTATAGATAGGACAGCTTATGGTAAATTTGACAGAAAAAGCTAAGCGCATAAACAGTTAAACTAATTTCCTTTCTCTTTCTGGAAATAAAATAATTTCCTAGTTGGGTTATTCTACATATGGAAAGAAGATGGAATTACTAGAGTCACTTTTCCTGTGGGTGCCTACTTTCCAGGGAACTGTATAGTTATCCCAGAAGAGGATAGAGTGCTGGGCTTAGAGTCAGCAAGACTCACTTTCCTGAGTTCAAATATGGCCTCAGATTCTTACTAGCTGTGTGATCCTGGACAAATTACTTAACTCTGACTCAGTTTCCTCATAGATAAAATGAACTGGAGAAAGAAATGGCAAACTGCTCCAATATCTTTGCAAAAAAAAAAAAACCACACAAAACCAAAAAAACACAAACCCAAAAAGGGCATGAAGAGTCAGCCATGATTGAAAGTGAATGAAAAACAACAGTTATTCCAAATTTACTATTATACCCTGCTAGAAGTCAAGCACCTCACACCCTTGCTGTGGTCCCCATCTTCTTGAGTAGAATTGCTCCAGATTTCCCTCAAATGGGGAAAGAACTTTGGGTTGATAAATTCAATATCTGTCCCCTATACCTTCATTATTCATATGGCTTTCAGTACCAACAATATTTATACTGTATCCTCTAGAACAGCTCTATTCTACCACTAACAAATTTCCCTTCATTTTAGAACTCTTTTTCTAGTGTTCTATCTTCTATCACTCACAGAGACCTAAATTCACCCCCTCCCCATCCCCTAGACAACATGACCTCCCTAGCTATCCTTTCAAATATTGTTTATACCTAGCACTTGAAACACTGGTCCTGAAAGGGGAAAAGGGACTTGGTATACTCCTTATTCTTGTTTTTTTTTTTTTAATACTTCTTGATGCTCCCCCATTGTTACCATCATTTAGCAGCTTCTTCTTTTTCCAGGAGTAACTAGATGGTGCAGTGGATAAAATGGATAGCATGTTGGACCTGGAATCAGGAAGACCTGAGTTCAAATATACTCTCAGATACTTACAAGTTTTGTGAGCCTGGACAAGTCACTTAACCCCATTTGCCTTGGTTTCTTCATCTGTAAAGTAAGCTAGGGAAGGAAATGTCAACCTTCTCTGGTATCTTTGCCAAAAACAGGGTCACAGAGTCAGATATGACTGAAACAACTGAACAACAACAAATTCCAGGGTTCACTCTAGCTATAGCATTAAATCTAGATGTGAGTTGTTGTCTTCCTTCTTTCTTAAGGAGTTTATCTATCTAACTCATAGTTTTCCTTTCCACTTTAAACCTTGCCCTTATACTAGGAGACTTCAATAAAAACATTGCTATTTCCTGAAAACATTTGATCTGAGTTCCTCAGTCTCCTTGACTACAGTGATATATACCTTAACCATCCCTGTCACTCATGATCATATCCTTGATCTTTCCCATCACCCATTGATGTTCTGTGAGTTCTAAAATTCCTTATCTGACCATAGTGACTTCATCCCTCTCTATGATTTAGTCTTCCTAAATCTATTCTTCGTTCATAAATCAAGTCCTTCCTACCCTGCAGCTAGATATACAATGAATAGAATACTGGCCTTGGAGTCAGGAAGACTAGAATTTGAATCCAGCTTCAGACAACTGACAGTAGCTGTTTACCTTGGGCAAGTCATTTAACACTGATTGCCTCTCAGCTAGAGTATTTCCAGGCATCCTGATCCATATATTTTCACTGGACCCAGATAGCTCTGGAGGAGAAAGTGAGGCCAGTGACTTAACATGGCACCCCTTCATTCAAATCCAATTCATGTGCTTGTTCTGGCATCACCTCCCTGATGTCATGATCTTCTTTGAGAATGAAGACAAACATCATCATTCTCTAATCCAATACTCTGCTCTAGAAATGGATTTTCTTTCCTTTCCTAGTTTGACTCTATAGTTAGTTCAATTTGATACAGTCCTAGACTTCCAATCAAGATGGCAGCCTGAACTAGAAGCAAATCACAGAAACATCCCTCTCTAGCAAAAACCTGAAATTTGTATCAGAACAAGTAATGATTAATAAATCCAGTGAGAAATCAGGGTGAGTAACCTTTTCTACCCCATAGCTTTACAAAAATCCAGTCAGAAGCCCGTGCGATATTGGGAGATAGTGGTTAGCAAAACCAGTTCAAAAAATGATTTAACAAATGGGCAACTTCCTAGTATGGTTGGTCATCTGTCAAGGGTACTAGTAATCTGCATGGTTGTGTGTGGGAACCTAAGTGCCTAGGATCAAGAAAAAGCAGGGCCAGTCACATCCTCAAAAGGACCATAGGGAATAGAGGCTGAATCTGTCAAAAAACTAGTGCAGAAACTAAAGCTGGAGAGATGAATAAGCCAAAAAAGGTAAAAACCAAATTAAAAAAATTATAGTTGATCTAGAGGTTCTCTCAAAGAAAGCTCAGAAAGAATAATTTTATAACAATTTCAATCGAAGGCTTAAAGGGATAAAAAATTTCCACAATGAATACCCAGAAGAAATAAAGCAAGAGTTTTTTTTTTTAATGAATTAATTCTTTGGAAGAAAGAATTACAATTAAATTTATAACTTAGAAAAGAAAGTAGTAAGCCTTACTCAAATGGACTTTGGAAATTAGAATAGACCAAATAGGAATAAAGAGCTCCATGAGACCAAAAGAAATAATAGAATAAAATCAAACATTTGAAAAAATAGAAGCAAAGAGACATAGTAGGGAGATATGATAATTTTGGCAGGAAAAGTAAGACCAATGTCACTGCATTATAGAGTGCTTGTAGGGGAGTAAGGTTCAAAAAGACTGGACAACCATGAAGGGGCCAGGTCATAAAAGTATTTGGATACCAAACAGAAGATTTTATATTTTGATCCTGGAGGTGATAGGGGACCTGAATTAGAAGGAGATATGGGCACCTGTACTTTAGGAAGATTGACTTGATAGGTCTGTGCAGGATGGACTGGAGTGAGGAAAGACTTGAGGTAAGGAGACCAACCAGAAGACTATTGAAATAGTCCAACTATGAGGTGATGAAGGCTTTCAACAAAATGGTGGCAGTGTCAGAGGAAATAAAGGTATATTAGAAAGCTGGAATCTATAGAACTCGGCAACACATTAGATATGGGGGGTGGGGGGGAATGAGAGAGAATGAGGAATGAAGAATACTCTACTATATTTCAAGAAATAATAAATGAAAACTTCCCAGCTATATTAGAACTAGATAGCAATGTAAAGATAGAAATCACCTATTACCTCCTTTAAAAAAAAAAAAGCTCTCTCCCCCCTCAATGACTCAGAAATAACAGGCAAAATCTAGGTTTTTCACATCAAAGAAAAAATATTTTAGGCATTCAGGAAGGAGTTCTAGTACCAAAGAACTACAGACAGGATTACACAAGACCTGGCAGGCTTTACTATAAACAAGAGGAGATTTTGAAATATAACATTCTTAAGGACAAAAGATAAAGGCTTACAACCAAGAATAACTTACTCCACAAGGCTAGATATAATCCTAGAGGGAAAAGAATAGATATTTAATATCTATTTAATAGAGAGCTTTCTGATGAAAAGACAAGAGCTGAGTAGGAACTTGAAATTCAAACATGAGTCAAGAGAATCCTAGAAAGGTGTTTTTGATCGATTGGCAGGATCTGTATAATGAAGTAGTGCTAACATAGGGAGAAAAGAAATAGGTTTTCCTTCCAGTACCTTCATATCTTTAAAGGGTATTGAGAATGTAAAAAAGGGGGAAGGGAAATGGAAGTCCTAGGTCTGGATTGGCTCTATTTTGAGAGTTTTAAGAGGGGAAGGAGATGGAAGGGTAAAAGGAATACACTATTATTAAAAAAAAAAAGAAGAATGTAGAATTTAATACTTGTTAGTCAAGTCAAGTCATTAAATGACTCCAATGTTTTTGACTCTATGTTAAATTAATTGAATTATAGGAAGAAGAGTATACAATAATAGAGGAAAAAGTGGGGGAAATAGGCTTCAAGTGAGTCTCACTCTGATCTGGAATGGAAAAAGGAGAACCTAACATACATTTTCACACACACACACACACACACACACACACACACACTCGGGAATAGTTTGGTATAATAATATATCATATTCAATAGGTAAATAAATGGAGTTGTGAGGGTGAGTTTAAGAGAGAGAGAGAGAGAGAGAGAGAGAGAGAGAGAGAGAGAGAGAGAGAGAGAGAGAGAAAGAGAGAGAGAGAGAGAGAATAATTCTAGTAAGGAAATAGCAAGGAAAATAACTTCCTGATGCTGAAATGGGGGATTAAAAGGGGGAAACAAAAGTAGAATGTATAAGGGTGCTCATCGGTTGGGAAACTGCTGAAAAAGTTGTGGCATATGAACATAATGTAATACTATCATACTACAAGAAATGATGAAAGAAATTTTTTTTTTTTTTAGGTTTTGCAAGGCAAACAGGGTTTAAGTGGCTTGCCCAAGGCCACACAGATAGGTAATTATTAAGTGTCTGAGGTTGCATTTGAACTCAGGTCCTCCTGACTCCAGGGCTGGTGCTTTATCCACTGCACCACCTAGCCACCCCGAAAGATATTTCAGAGAATCCTGAGTAGTATAAACTGATGCAAGGTAAAATGAGCAGAACTAGGAGGACATTTTATACTGGAACAGTAACCTAAAGAAAAACAACTTTGAAAGACTTAAGAACTCTAATCAAAGCAATTACCAATCATGTCTTCAGAGAATGTGTGATGAAATATGTCACCTACCTCCTGTTACAAGGATTTTTTCCTTTCTTTTGCTCCATTAAGAGAGAGAGAGACAGAGAGAGAGAGAGAGAGAGAGAGAGAGAGAGAGAGAGAGAGAGAGAGAGAGAGAGAGAGAGAAATTCAGGTGAAAGGAAGATTAGCAGTAATGATGCCAAAAAAGGGAATCATTGAAAATTCTTTAGAAAAAAAAATGAACCAAAAGGAAATTAAAAAGAATCACAAACAGGATAGTTTTGAAAATATAGCCCTTTTTATATATTTCTAAAAAGCAAGTGATTTGAAATGCAGATTCATAGTTTTAATATAGAAACTTCCTTTTGTGTTTGGCTAAGTGTATGGTAATGTTCATACCAGTTCAGGATTAAAAATAAAAATAAAAAAATACATTACTGCACTCTACTTTTGAATACCTTGTTCCTTTGTCCAACCTTGGGCAAATTCCCAAACCTGGACTTCCATCATCTACTATCTTCACTCCTGCTAATCTGCTGCTGAATGATTTGTGCCTTGTAGAAGCAAGGCAATCTTTTTATTCCTCCCAGTTTGCATGGATGCTGTGAAGAACCTAGCTTCAAATCTTGCTTCTCTCACTTCTTAGCAACATGATCTTGGATAAGTCATTTAAACTCATTAGACCTTAGTCCAAATAATGGGAAGGGGAGGGTGTTAAATTAGATAACTTCCAAGATCCTTTCCAGCTCTAACTCTATGACATGATTAAAGCTTTTATTTTCTTTTTCAGGACTCCCACATCACCTGTATCCTAATCCTTTCAGCAGAAAATCTCACTTCATTCTTTACTGAATAAATAAAAGTCATGTGTAGTGAGATCCCTTTTTTCTTTATTTCAAAACTCCTTGACATCATTCCCTATTTTCTCTTCCTTTTATTCTAATCTCTGATGAAGTGGTGCCCAGCCAATAGTAGAGAGGAATTGAATAAATTCTATCAAAAAGTGATTAAACTGTTTTTCTTTTTGCACTGATGAGAATCCTAGTGTGTCCCTGGATTGCACATCTTTAAATTTTGAAATAGATGAAACAGTGATTACCTAGAATTC